>NC_133524.1:6271000-6908250 GCF_049354715.1 Callithrix jacchus
TAGAGACAGGGTTTCACTATGTTGCCCAGGCTGGTCTCAAACTCCTGACCTCAAGTAATCCACCAGCCTCATCCTCCCAAAGTGCTGGGATTATAGGCATGAGCCACCATGCCAGCCGACAGTCTTCTGGATAGTGAATTTGTTGCATATTTTAATATCCAGTGTGATGAGGCTGCCCTTATGAGTCTTCTTCTTGTTAACCATCCTCATGTAATAAAATATGACGTAGTTAGTCAGTGATGAAACACTACCCAGACACTCAGCAACTTCAAAGCTTGGTAGACCTGGAGGTATGTGGTGGTTTGGAGTGTCAGTGGGCAACTCCAAGCCACCAGGCCTTTCTAAATGTGGAATGGGATGAGGGAGAGAGTGGGAGAGAGAGCAAGAGAGAAAGAGAATGAGAGACAGAGAGAGAGAGAAAGGAGACAATTACTCCTGTGGAAAAGTTATATAATTGCCAATCAAATATCACCCAAAGTCCATGTGGAGACACACAGTAAATGAAATGTTTTAAGTGTCTCATTTTTCAAACTCTCTCTTGTGAAATGTTACTTTGGAAATACCTAGCATTTCTTTTTATGACTTCTGCAGCTGTGATATTCCTTCTGCAATAAGTATTCAAGGAAGACGCAAGATTGCCTGTTGCCTACAGTTTTCCTTTGTAGGGAAAACTGTGGGAGAGATTTTTAGTCTTACATAATTTAGATTTCCTTTTCAAATGCTTTGTGTTTGGAGAAGCCATCATTCAAAAAATAGACATACAAAGGTCAACCATTGAAGCTGTGAGCACCTGAAATTCTGGCCACAAGCAGGTGCTTCCCTGCTGGTAGATGTTGTTCTCAAGAAACTGGGGAACCGGGACTCGACAGTGTTATTTACCAGAGATTGTTGTAGGTCAGCGACCACATTTGGACTCGGTAGAAATACTGTTGTCTCATTGTTGCAGAATATGAGGACAAAATGGAGAGTTTTGCTTTTTTTTTTTCTGCTTGGAGTGAGAATTTCTATCAGCTAGAATAGCATGAATTGCATTCCCTGTTTCCTTTTTACAGTAGCTTTGTTTGCAATTGCTTTAATTTTATTGTTTAAACACTCAATAAATAGTGTGGATCTCCAGTGCTTGGGGCTTTCACATCCTCCTACTTGCGTCTGCCCCTGGGAGCCCACCTTTATGCACTCTTACTCTTGTTTCTTAATATCTTTGCCCGCGCCAACCCTCATTACTTTCTAGCTTGTGCCTGGGCTAGTCTCCAACATAGGCATTTTTTGTTGATTTGTTTTGTTTTTTGTTTTTTGAGACAAAATCTTGCTCTGTTACCCAGGCTGTAGTGCAGTGATGTGATATTGGCTCACCACAACCTTTGCTTCCTAGGCTCAAGCGATTCTCCTGCCTCAGCCACCCAAGTAGCTTGCACTACAGGTGCAGGACACCATGCCCAGCTAATTTTTGTATTTTTAGTAGATATGGGGTTTTACCATATTGGCCAGGCTGGTCTCAAACTCCTGGCTTCAAGTGATTTGCCCACGTCGGCCTCCCAAAGTGCTGAGATTATAGGCGTGAGCCACCATGCCTGGCATCCACCATGCCTGGGCATTCTATAAGAAAATCAATAATCCTTAAATATATGCACATTCATAATAAATATCATATTCAGAAGAGCCTTTCTTGGTTATCTTGACAAATAACAGGTAGTACTTAATATTCAAGAAAAAAAGAGAAGTGTCTGTTAATAGATCTCTTTTGTAATTTTATGTAGAACTCATCAGCTACAAAACACATTTGAATGGACAAACCCCTAACCAATCTCCTAGATGCAATTTTGTGTGAGAATTCCTGCTTTGTAGAAGATAGTCAAATTCACAGTTGTGTACCCATGGATGTATCAGCAGTCAGCTTCCTCAAAAAAGTACACAGGGTTTTTAGGGAAATAAATATGACAGATGCAGACTGTGGAGGAATCCACCAACATTTACTTATAGCTGCAACTACCCTTGTTTTGCAAGAGGTAGTTTCTATAAAAGATCCTTGTAACTTTTCGGTGTTTTTAGAAATTATTCCTTCCTGAGATATCTCTCCCGGAGAGGCTGGAGAATTTATTCTTCCATACCAACCTCCTTCAAGTGCATCTACCTCACCATAATGATCCCTATATGGCACATCAAATATTTTCCTAGTTTAAGAAAACTAAAGTTTATTATATTTAAGGTCATTTTATACTTCGCAAGGCTCCTTGAATTAATTGGCTATGCTCAGCTATGATACAGAACCATAGTTGTTAGGTTTTTTTGGGGGGGGAAGGAGAGGTATCAATAAATATTATTGGGAAAAAATTGAATTGCCATGTGAATAGATGATTTGAAATAATATCAAGCCTACTGTTCAAAAGATAGGGAAGAAGCTGTTTTTTCACCAAATAGTAATATTTCCCAGGAAGCCAGCACAGAAAGGTAAACCAGATTATTTAATTCAGTGATTCTCTTTGTTCAGAGAGAAAGAGTGGAATCACAAGAACTACCTTGTAGACGAAACTGATGCCATGAGGGTGAGAGGGTGTTACCAGTAAATAAGGAGTCCTTCTATTCAATTTTTAATTGAAAAATTAAATTAAAAAATATTTTAAAATTATATTAGAAGTTATATTAAAATTATATTAAAAATGTTTAAATACTAAATTGAAAAATATTATATATATTATATGTATTTGTGGTATACAATGTAATGTTTTGATGTATGTGTACATTGCAAAGCAGTGCAGTGAAAATAACATACCAACGAACTCACCTACTTATTATTTATTTAGTGGGCTGATAAAAGAAAAACTTCAGCCGAATTACATTTAAAGAAGTTTAATTGGCCGGGTGCGGTGGCTCAAGCCTGTAATCCTAGCACTTTGGGAGGCCGAGGCGGGTGGATCACGAGGTCAAGAGATCGAGACCATCCTGGTCAACATGGTGAAACCCCGTCTCTACTAAAAATACAAAAAATTAGCTGGGCATGGTGGCGCGTGCCTGTAATCCCAGCTGCTCGGGAGGCTGAGGTAGGAGAATTACCTAAACCCAGGAGGCGGAGGTTGCAGTGAGCCGAGGCTGGGCCATTGCACTCCAGCCTGGGTAACAAGAGCAAAAAAAACTCCGTCTCAAAAATAAATAAATAATAAAAATAAAAAAAGAAGTTTAATTCAGCAATTAACAATTCACACATTGGGCAGCCCCCAGAATCACGGCAGATTCAGAGAGACTCCAGGGGTGACTCATGGTCAGAATAAGTTCATAGAGAAAAAGGTAAAGTGATATACAGGTAAAGTGACATACAGGAATCGGACGTGAGGTACAGAAACAGTGACATTGGTGACAGCTTTGCCTGATTTGAATGCAGTTCGAACATTCAGCAGTCTGAGTGGTTGAAGTATGGCCGCTAGGATTTGCCAACACGCAACTATTGTTATAGGTTCATACTATTAAGTTAGTTTTTCAATTTTGTCTTAATATTAAGCTAGGTTACAGTTCATCCACAAGGACTCAAATATAGAAGTACAGAGTTCTTCTCAGGCCATATTTAGTTTGCTTTAACAGGGTGAACACTTAAACGTTTACTCTCCTAGCAGTTTTCAAGCATACATTATTATTAACTATGCATTTCTTGAATTTATTGCTTCCGTCTAACTGCAATTTTGTATTATTTGACCAACATCCCCTAAGTGCCTGATCTCACTTATGCAGAATCTAAAAAAACTCTTAGAAGCAGAGAGTGGAATGATGCTCCTTCTGTATTTGCTTCTATTATTTCCTATAGCACAAACGGTATTCTGGTTTTCAAGATGAACCAGTTCTTTTCCCATACCTACATCCTTCTCCCCTTCTTTGTTGTTTCTTTCCCTACTTTCCCACCTCTTACCAAAGCCCTCTCCATCTCCTGCCCTGGTCAATGTCATCTTTTTGTTGAAATTTTCTTAACCTGCTCTAAGAATGGCTAGAGGCATCCTCCTTTTTGTCCACATACTCTGTCCTTGTTCTGTGAATGGTGTTCACGGCATTTCATTTCATGCTATTCTTAAATCGGTATCATTCTGGGCTGAGGGCTCCTTGACAACAGAGATTCGACATTGTTTATCTTTGTAGCAATATGGCCGCCGGAGAGCACGGGTCAATCCATTTTTTCGGTATAGGCAGATAGTAAACATTTTTGGCTTTGTAGACCATTAGGTTTCTGTTACAACTACTCAGCTGTGCTGTTGTCACAAGCCCAGCCAGGGTCAATATGTAAACGAATGGGTTTACAATAGCTGTCTTTACAAACACACGTGGAGGGCTGGATTTAGTTTCCTGACCTGATTTCATAGAACCCAGTAGGATCTAATAAATGGTCATGAGAGGAATGAATGAAAAATGCTCATATTCTTCAAAAGTTAAAGCATTCAACAACTTTTAATAAAGTTTAAAAAACTAAATAGAAATTAAGCACTAAACATACATAATATATATATGTGCATTTAGGACAACAGCTTCTCTAGGCAGAGGAATGCAGGGAGATGGAATAGAGGAACCAAATGGCAAAAATCAGTTATTTTTAAAATTATATTTTTGTGCAGGTACCTATTATATTATTATAAACACAGTAAAAAATAGGTCATACATGGACTAATTATGAGAGGATTATGGGTCGAGAATAATGGTTAATATATTTTTTAGGTCAAAGCCATAAAAGAAATCCTTATACTTATCCCCATCTTTACATATTCTCAACCCTCCCATTGATCAAGATTTTTCAAATGACAATATTACTTTGATATCTTCAACAAATTCTTTCAATGTCTCAGGTGGTAATTGTTGAGACCAGAGTTTTAAGCAGATTCAAAATGCTTTAGGTGTTCTTTTGCCGTGATTATGCTCCTCATGGATGATTAGAATTTAATTAGAATTGCATCCTGCTGTGACTCTCAGAGCACTGGCTTCAGAAGTGGGCAGGCAGGAGCTCTACGAGGAAGCTGGGCTTGGAAGCCCAGTGTAGCCTAGTGGGTAAGCCTATAGCCTTCAAAGCCAATCTCCTTGGCTTCAGATCTCCACTCTGTCTCTTACTCCCTGTCTTAATGCCAGCAACCACTGCTATTCTTCTTCTGTAAGATGGGGACAATTGTAGCATATACTTCATAGGGGTATGGTGAACATGAAATTTGCTAGTAGAGGAGATATTGCCAGAAAAGAGCTGACACATAGTGGCTGCTGATGAAATGTTGTCTCTTGTTAGTACGATTATCAAACAATTTTTGTTCCTCTTCTCATTTAATAAGAATTCTGGAAAGAGGCATGAGTCTACCTTTTGCCTAGGCATTCAGAAATATGAGGGTCACATTTGGTGCCACTCTCTTTGGTCTCTCTCTGTGATGGCCACAACATGACAGCTATAACTGCAGCGATATCGTCTCCATTCCACACTGGGAGAAGGAAAAGAGCATACAAGGGATAAGCCAGACGAGCTTATATCATAGCAAGGCACAAGTGTCTGAGTCAAGGCAATGATTTCCATTTAAAGACCATTGGGTAGATCCATGTGACACAGAACATCACCCAGCTTTATGGCAGGATGCACCACGAAGTCCTATTCTAGATGGTTATATGTAACTCAGAACAAAGCAAGAGGACTACTCAGCCTGAAGAAAAACGCAATGAGCACTGGGCAAGCAACTTGCAAAGTGTCAAAAACTACTCCTTCCTAACCATGCTCTCTCTGTTCTGTCCAGCCTAGCACCTAGGTAAAGCAGAAGAAAAATCGAGCTTTGTTTTTTTGTCAACAGTGAAAAGTGTACCTTCTACAGCAAGCAACAGGTGGTGCTCTTCTGCAGCAGCTGTTAACACTGTAAGCACTTTGCTGTTGTAATTTTAGCATTCGTGTGTGGTGGTCAACTTGTTCTGGATCTGAACTTTCTTGACACTGCAATTATATTCTGGGCCTCCTTTTGTAGTTTCCCTTGAGGGCTTGTTAAATAATCTGGACATATTATTTGAAAATGATTGAGTAACAGATCTCCCTGATCCTTAGACTTGTGATTTTTCATACAAAATTTCATTTTTGAAAACACCTGTTCTGCCTGAGTAATTTTTTTAGTGAAGAATCTCAAGAAATGCAATATATATATCTCAAGTGGGCACATCCAAAATTCCACCTTCAATACCTATGAGGTACTCCTCAAAGATAGTTTGACTCATGGCCACCCCTAAAATATTAGCCTCAATTAATACTTTCATCTTGATCAGAATTATATCTTGAATATTACATCTCTACTAAAAATCAGGAATGAATCATTTAATCTGCATCTTTTAAAAATCAGCTTACACGCAACTTACTTTTGAACTTTAAAATTTTACTTAATGTTAAAATTAGTAAGCTGTTCAACTAGTTCAAATCTCAAAATAATATAAACATTTTGTGTTGTGACTTTCATACTAATATTTCATCAGTTGTTTTCAGGTAATCATATATTAGATAATTAAATTTGTGTATATTCTTCTGGTGTTTCCTTATTGCAAATATGAAAGTGAATATATAATTCTATTTAACCAACTTTCCAACACAGAGTCAGCATTCTATATGGATTTTTTGTACCATTTTTCACCTAATGTATCATAGAAAATCTTTATATATTTAGAAGAATTCTATTTGATAGCTTGAAAACTATTTTACTATTCAAGTTATATTTTGCTAAAGATCATCTACCCTGCTCTCCAATTTCTCTGGTATTCTCTCTCTCTCAGAAATTTACTTTGCTCTTCTCTTACCTCAAATAGGTGCTATTACTTTAAAAAAAAAAAAACAAAACTGGGTATACATTGCCTCTCATTACCTTCAGCATGTTTTCTTAGAGATAAACCTTCAAAATCTATCTAATCACTGAGACGTCAATCTTTAACATCACCTAATAGTAGTTTCAGATCCAAAGTATGTCAAAAAACAAAAACAATATGATTTTAAACCTCCTTGCATATTGAAGAATTTGATAAACCAAAATTTATGTCTGTAGCCTTCAAGATCTGAAATCAACCACCTTCGGAATGTGCAAGTGGTTTTGCGCGTATTTTTCCTTTTGAATGACTTGGGAAGGTGGATTTTCTTCTACAGATTCACCATAGAATTGGAAGAGGCAAAGTTTATTAGTGAGCTGTAGGGTAGGTATTGATTGTTCTGGAAAGTTAAAGGGAGCTGGAATTCATGACTGACATTTATAAAATCATGGCATATGGAAACACTGATATATTTTTATTTATCTAATTTCAGAATACCACAACCAAGTCACATTCCTGGAAGTCAGAAGTGATAGCCATTCTTTACACAGCATATAGGAAGGATGTCAACCTCATTTCTGGAAAGGGCTATAATAGATGGAGAGTGTAAGTAGGTATAAAAGTATTTCAATATATTTAGATCATGAGTCTACAAAGAAAGTAGAAAAAAATAGGCATGACTGATTTACATTTCTACCTTTGGACATGACATTGTGTTGGGCATTTGACTGATCTAAGAAAGAGTCTTTATGCAGAGATCAAACAGGGAGCACCACATGGCCTGTGTAGTTGGTCTAACCTGTTACTGCCGAGGCTAGATTCTTACCTGAGGTGCAGATCTGTGAGGTCCTGGAGGTCCTGTGCAGACCCTGTGAGGTCCTGGAGGTCCTGTGCAGACCCTGTGAGGTCCTGGAGGTTCTGTGCAGACCCTGTGAGGTCCTGGAGGTTCCTCTGTCTCAATCACTGAACTGGGATCCTCAGCTTTGCCCAATGTCTTACAGTAACTTGAAATCGAGCTCATCACAGGATGTAATCAAGCTTGTGCCTCCGAGAAAGAATGGCTGAACCAAGGTCAGGGGGTGATGAATGCAATGTGGTTGGAGAAGAAAATGTTCAGCTACCCTAGTCATGGATTCATCCCCAAGAGGAATAGTTTTGGAGGATAAGATGATGAAAGGTGATGTAAATAATTTATTGGGGATGAGATGATAAAAATCAATGTAAATGGTTTATTGAAATAAGGTAATAGAAGAAGTTGATAGAAATAGTTTACTGGGGACAGTATGATGAAGGTTAGTATAAATATTTACTGGATATAGGATGAAGGAGTTGGTGTAAACATTTTACTGTGGATCAGATGAAAATGTTGATATAGTTTATTGGGGGATAGGGTGATGGATATGGTGTAAATACTTATTGTGAACAGTGAATGAAGTTGGTGTAAATATTTTATAAGAGATAGGATGACGGATATTGATATGGTTTATTGGGAATAGGATGATGGAAATGGTGTAAATATTTCTTGAGATAGGCTGATAGAAGTTTATGTGAATAGTTTATTGGGGGGTCAGATGTCAGAAGTTGATGTAGTATATTAAGCGTAAGATGATGAAAGCTGATGTGAATAGTTTATTGGAAGTAACATGATGGAAGTTGACCTCAACTCTAATTGAATTGTGTATTAACCTTCGTGATCTCATCTCAGAAGTCATGTTCCTCTGGAACCATGACCACGTTAAATGGGCATGAATGTTCCATGTGTCCTGGCTTCTGTCCCAGATAAATATTACCTTTAATGTTTACCTTTTATCTGATCCATGGAAAGGGACATTTTTGTGCATATTTTCTGGTAGTCCGTTTAGTTGCGTTACTACGAATTTAACATGCTGGGCTGTTTATTGTCATTAAAAGGAATGATGCACATGATGTTGCAAGCCTTACATTCACATGTGTCTCCGAAACCAGAGGGCTGTGAGTCAAGAGGCGTTTAACGATAAATGGGTTGATGTTAGAAATGCAGCTTTCACTGATGTGAGAGACGATAAGAACGTATGTTGATATGCCAACAATCAGCTGATTTAAAGACTCACAGACTATTGGCATTCTCACAAGTCTTGTAGTCAAGAAATCTACTTCATTTTGATTAAGCCTGGGACTTCCAAATTTATTAG
Organism: Callithrix jacchus; assembly: GCF_049354715.1. Taxonomy (NCBI): domain Eukaryota; kingdom Metazoa; phylum Chordata; class Mammalia; order Primates; family Cebidae; genus Callithrix; species Callithrix jacchus. The sequence continues at coordinate 6,279,949 of NC_133524.1, forward strand.
ACTCCAAGTTTTTGTTTGTTTCCATGAATATTGTTGGAAAACCTGTCTGAACAACCCATATAGATTTGTACATATTCTGATTTTTATTGGGTTGTTAACACATGAGGTCCTAGTTATATGAGCAACAAAAATTATTTTTAAAAAGTACTCAGAAAAAGTATAAATTCTAGATTTTTGTGCATGAAGTGAGTTGGCATTCAGAAACCTTTTCTAGATTTAAGTCAACTTTATTTTTTCTAACAATTGAAATAGAATCTGCTTTAGGAATCTTTTCAGTTGACTTTAATAAATACTATGTCAAGGTATTTAGGGATCAAAATTTTAGAATATTTTTGAATGTATTTTGGGAATGAAAGAAAAAGCAAAAACAACCTACCTCTTTAAAGGTTTAGGCTAAGAGTAAGTTTATGGCAAAATAGGAGTTCTTGATCTTTTATTTTAACCAGAAGAAATTCTTGGGTTTCTTGTGGACAAGTTCTTTTGAGTTCAGCCCTGTCAGTGCTCATGAAAGGGTAAGACAACCCACACTGTCAAAGAAGTGGCTATCTTATGGAGAAGTTGGGGACAGCAGGGTGTAGCAAGTAATAAGAAAAATAAGATACGCACAGGAATAATTGTAAAAATAGCTCTTATACAAACATGACCTTGGATGTGCCCAATATAAATGCAGCTGCTATACCTCTATTAGTGTCTTCCTACTCCCAAAGAAGTTATGGGAATTACATTAAGTTTAAAAGAAGAAAAACTTTGAAAGTTGATTGACATTCTTTTAATCCAGGACCTGCCATTTTTGTTAAATTCTTACTAAGTCCCAGAGGATTGTTTTAGGAAACAAAATACTGCACCAACCTCTCTGATTCATACTCCTCCATTACTTTTCCTCACTTCATGAAGTGGACTCATGGATTCCTGTGTGATATGAATTGTCTTTTAGGGGAGGAGCACTGGATTACAGATGAAACGATGTGGATTACGGTGCCTGGATTGGCATTCACTCAGTCAGACATCTTAACCTGTCTGGACCTCAATAACAGCATCAGTAAAGAACGAAAGCTGTAATTACCCATGGTCATTTTTCATCATATGAAACATCAAAATGCAATAAATTACGTGAAAATATTGATATGATGATGTCATGCATACATGTCATTGTAAATTAAATACCCTTTCTATTTATCGTATCTGCCTTCATCAACCACTTGAAACTGGTAATTCATCAAAATTGATTTCCTTTGCCATTTGTCCACAGGCTTTGGTTGGAAATACCTGTCCTTAGATACCTTTTGGAGGCACAGGTAGCGTAGCAGCTTCCTGTGAAAGGTAAATTAACGTGCATTCAGGTTGAGAATTCAGTCTGCCTCTATGATAGTTCATTTTTGCTTTTATTTGATTTTTAAAATTAAGATACATTCAACAATTACCAGATACTTAGGGTGAGACTATATATTCCCAGAGCCTCATAACTTTTGGTTGCTATTGACTGATTGCTAATGCAACTGGTAGGCATGACAACAGGGAAAATTACCTTAAATAGGAATTTTGCTGAAGTCACGTCTTTTTAATGGCCTTTTTGTTGTTGTTGTTAAACCTGCAGTCTTTCTTTATTGGATAATTTTTGTCCATGCTGTTGATTTCATAAATATCCTACTATTCGGCAAAATGTTAAAAGAAAGAATCAATATTTTATATTGATTTAGTGGAACGTAGGGAAAACATAAATATTTGGTAAAAGTAGAAACTGAGAAAATCCGGAGTTGATTTCTTAATAAATGAAATGAGTTTTGTACCTAGAACTTGCTGTGTTCCAATGGCAATGGGAATTCCAAGGGGAATGCTGACTTCCCAATTGGAAGACAGTATTGAAGACATGTGAACTCCCTAAGTGATACTTTCGAATGAGCACTGTTAGGTTTTTCTGGAGTTCTAATGGTTCAATTTAAGGTGATGACACCCACTTTTCTTTTTAATGACATACATTCTCTCTTCCTGATATCATCAGTGATTCATCCCCCTTTTTGATCTTTCACTTTCTTCCTTTGTACAACAATCTTATGTTTTGTTTTGTTTTTAAAGTTCACCGGGGAACATTTCTGCTCCCTGGTGTGTATTTGCCATATATGAGCTAGGATTGTGTTTCAGTATTTCCTGGTGAGTTTAATTTTTATCGTGATGTTCTAATGTGCTACCTCTTTACTAAAGATTTTTACCTTGAGATCTTATAATATTAATACAGGTAGAATAAGAGGGCTTTGGCTACTGTTTTCCTGGTATGTCTTTTTCTCTCCTGTTACTTTCGAAATTTTGTGTGCCCTGAATGTTTTAGGGATGGCCTTTTTCAGCTAGTCATAACGAGATGTTTTAAAATGAAATGTCAAGTTGTCTCTTTAACGGTTGAATTGACCCTATTTACACTTACTCTATTTTGGTTTAATTTCTCCCATACTTTTTTATCTTTCCTGTATTATCTGTGTTTTTTTCCCTTATATTCTAGATTTATTTTTGTTGTCAAAGAATTTTGCTCTATGTAATTTCATCTGCCTCTCTCTTGTTTTGAAAGATTACACTCTATTACTATCCTATTATCGGTTACCCTTAAAATTTTGAATACTTAGAGAGTTTAAATGCAATCTATATTTCTACCAATGAAATATCACAAGAAATTGAGAATAACTAAATTCTAAACACCTCCTTTGCATCTTCTAAGTTCTTCCTTCCCCTTCTTTCCTATACCGTTTGGTTACTCCCCAAATTAGACATTCTTATTTTTGCTTAATATATTTAGTATTTGTGTAAACTTAATGGGATTTACCAATTTCCTCACTCGCTAATCTCACTATTGAGTTGTTTTCCTGTTTCCAAGGTAAATGCTTTTCTTTGTGTACAATTGTGTTGTCTTGCATGTTTTTTTCGACAACTAGGTGTACTATTTTTGCCATAGGTAAAGGTACTCTAGGTTGATGGTAATTTCCTCACGGGGTTTTGAAGACACTTTATTCACTGTTTCCTGGCTTCCCATCATTGCTGTTGAGAAGCCTCCATCAGCCTAATGGCTGATTTTTGAAAGTAATGGCTCCTTTGCCACCCCTGGCTGTTTTGAACATCGTCTCTGTGACTTCCATTATTCGCCAGCTCCCTACAGTCCAGGTAAGTGTAAATTTCTTCTTAATGTATGTAGTTTGTGAATTACTGAGCTTGCTGAATCTGAAGAGTCACAGCTTTCATAAATATGAGCTCCTTCCAGCTATACTTTCTGCTTCCATCTTGCTTTTCTAGTTTTTAGGATTTGGATCTGATGTATGTCAGACACATTATTACTATTTTTGTTTGTTTGCTTGTTTGTTTTGAGGTGGAGTTTTGCTTTCTCACCAGGTTGGAGTATAGTGGTTTCATCTTGGCTCACCAATCGCTGAGATCACAGGTACGTGCCATGATGCCTAGCTAATTTTTTTTTTTTTTTTTTTTTTTGCGACAGGACCTTACCATGTTGGTCAGGCTGGTCTTGAACTCCTGTGTTCAAGCAATCTGCCCTCCCCAGCCTCCCAAAGTGCTAGGATTTCAGGCATGAGCCACCATACACGGCCTAGAACTCATGTTTTTGTTCTCACCCTTATGTTCCATTATTTGTCTCTTTGTCCTTCATTTGTGTACGATATTTAAGATATAATTTCTAATATACTAATAATTTTCTTCAGCTCCATCTAATCTTCTCTTTATCTGCACTGTTTTCATTTTAATGCATAGTCTGAAATGCTCTATTTGTTGTGTCTTTTGTTTGTTTTTGCCAAATCTACTTGTCCTTTTTTTTTTACCTTGATGCCCTCTTCATACAGTCTGTTTCCTGCTTTGTTTCTGTAAACAGCCTAAATGCATTTGAGTTACATCCAAAAGTCAGCATGCTTGAGGTGTTACATTCTATGTTTGAGCATATAAAAGTCTGAATTCCTTGAAGATCTTACGTGCTGTTTGCTTCTACAGTTAACTCTTGTTCTTGGTGGCTTGTCGCCTTGTGTGGTTTTTAATTTGTGTTTGTATGTTTGTTAACTGGTGCGTGTGTAAGAATCCTCTACCCTTTGTTCTTGGGGAGGAATCGCCTTCACAGTTCTAGGCATCCTGTGTGTTGCCAACACAGCGCCATTGGAGGTCCAGTTATTGTCTTGGATCTTCTTAAATTGTGCAGCTAAGGTAAGGTCTAACCCCCAAACATTTGCAAGGACAATTCTGAATCTACAGGTTCAGTAGAGGAGACATTTTTTCAACCTAGATTTTAGGTCTAAAGGATATGTTTTTATTTTTTCTTCTATTAGCAGGCTAATACAAATAGAAAAAAATATATATATTTTTCTATTTGTATTAGCAGGCGGATATCTTTTCTAGTCCAACAGCAGACTGGCAGAATACTCTTTTGAGTTTGTGGCTGCAGGCAAGGCTTTCAATTTCAACCCCATCCTCAGTACAAGATCAGTTTCTTATTTATTCTTTATACTGATAATGACTAAGCCCTTCAGAGAAGTTTCTAGTCTTCTGAGCGCACAGGTTTCCTGACTTACTGTGTCTCTATCCCCTAGCAATTAATGACTTCTGCTTTCCTAGAATTAACTGTCTTTTAAAGAACATTCCACTTTTTCTAGAACTTCCATGGCTTCTTTAGTGAGAATGTCATTTGGGCATAACTAGTCTGCAATATTGGTGGAAGCACAAATTGTGCAGGTCTTCCTTTCCATTCATTCCACCTTTACTTCTCTCACTCACCTTCTGCAATAAATGAGGTCAGTAGCTCCTCAATGAACCAAATTGAATGGACACTCTCTTATTTCTCTCTACTGGCAATTTCTTCTATGAGTTTAATCTTATTGATATGCTTTAAGTGTATCCCAATTCTCTGCTCCAAACTCTACTCTACTCTTCCATTGTTCAACTATAAACATAAATTTCTTCTGGATTTTTTGATCTCTTATAATTTTCACTTCTCTGCTTAGACAAAGGAGTGTTGACTCCCCACTTTGTACAAACTCAACTTTTTGTCAGCCTGTTTTAAGCAAGGTCTCTAAAAATATTTTTAGAGGCTCATTTAATCACCTTCTTCTGTAGAATGACTTTTCTTCTTCCTTATTTTGAGGTAAATCCTAATCATTCTGCAAATCTCACCTCGTTTATGAAGATTTTACTAAACAATTTGGCTCCATCCCGCAGAAAACTGTGAAGCATTTATTGTAATTGCTTGGAAGTAGCAGGTAAATACATTCAGACTTTTATTGCCAGTTGTTTTATGGACATTCACTTTGTCTTCTCAATTACTTTTAATTGTAACAAAGATTTTAAAAAAATAATCCATTAATCCCAAAGTGCCTAGCATAATGTTCGTTCTCCTTAATAAAATAGCTGTACAAGACATGCTTTTAGAATGGTCTATTGCAAGTAAAGGTAAACTAATGTTCCTTTAGTTTTTTTCTTAGAACAAAGAACATAGCATCATTCCTTTAATTAATCAGGATATTGCCTGCTAGGATTGGGAACCATTGAGTTCACACTAGATCTATCGTTTACCATGCAGCATGAGGTGAGGGAGAACATTCTCTGTGTCCCCAGTTCTCTCTGTACTTTCTCTAAGACAATGAGCTTGTTCAACAGATGCACCATGTCTCATTTCTCTCAGTTTCCCTGGTACTTAGCATGATCTGTGGTTTTAGTCAGAACCTGATAAATATTCATCAAGCATATGTCTGGATCTTTGCTTCTGGGACTCCTGAGATACAATCAGAACACATCCTCACGTTGCCTCTTACTGTTCCTGGAAAAGCCCTCCATGAGGGGAATCTCACTCTTTCCACTGGCTTTGGTCACACAAACCACCATTCAGTTATACGAGATGTACAGTTACAGACAAAAAATGTTGTTAAAGAGAAAAACATCATATTTCAGTTTATATTTTTCAAGACAAGGTCTCCCTCTGTCACCCAGGCTGGAGTGCAGTGGCCTGGTCATAGCTTGTTGCAACCTTGACTTCCTGGGCTCAAGCAATTCTCCTGCCTTAGCCTCCTGAATACCTGGGAATACAGGTGCACACCACGACATAATTTCTATTTTTTTTTTAAATTTTATTTTCAGAGATAGGGTCTTGCTTTGTCACCCAGGCTGGAGCTGGGACTTTAAGTGTACCACCATGCCCAGCTAATTTTTGTGGGTTTTTTTTGTAGAAGTGAGGTCTTTCTATGTTTCTCAGTCTGGGGGCTCAAGCAATTCTCCCTGACACAGCCCCCCAAAGCAATGGGATTACAGGTGGGAATCACTGCACCCATCCAAAAAAAATCATCTTGATTTAAATTTACAACTTAAATTGTTGTAAGGGAGGCCGAGATGGGAGGATTGCTTGAGCCCAAGAGTTGGAGACCGGCCTGGAAAACATAGCAAAAATCCATATCTAAAGAAAATAAAAATAAAAAATTTAGCCAGGCGTGGTGGCACGTGCCTGTAGTTCCAGCTACTAAGGAGGCTATTGACGTGGGAGGATCGCTTGAGCCCAAGAAGTTGAGCTGTGATCATGCCACTGCACTCCAGCCTGAGTAACAGAGTGAGACTATATCTCAGAAACCACCACCACAACAAAAAAACCCCAAAACAACAGCAATAAAACACCAAATAAATGTACAACTTCTGTTTTTCTCCAGGTGCAGCTTGATGAAGACCGGTCAGTTAAAGCATATGGGAAGGGGGTGATGTCTCTTGTCTTATCTCTCCTTTTTCCCTACTTAGTGGCTGTTTTTTATTTTCCAGGGTCTACAGGGAGGGAAGAGAGGTAACAGCCCCAGTAGGTTCTTTGCAGGTATCAAGACACTCATTGATGACATTCTCTTTCCTTGCTTTCTGGAATTAGCTGATGGTCAAGACTGAAAAGTTCTTTTTTGGACCCATTTGTGGACTCTTTACTATCTTGTATCTCTCATGGCCAAAGGCAGTGTTTGCTGCTCTTCAGGACGGCAACTGTAAAACCTCTTCTGCTTCTATTCCTGGAGGGTGAACAGAAAGGGGAGGCTGCTTTTGCAGGCTGTGCAGGTGGGAACTAATCGCTGTAAGATGATCTCGAGCCAACACCTATGCGTGGGTTTCACCCTAGTTTTCTTATGACAATCCATATGCCATCGCCCTGACTATAGGAGGAAGTGAATTTTCAGACACAGGCCTGTGCTCTGCACCACAAGGCAGTTTCATATTCTCAGGTGAGTGTCAGCTATTCCCAAGTTCAGGGGATGCACATCAAGTTTGAGAAAAAAATGCTGCAGAGAAGGTTCAAAGGAAGGCGTGTTGGGGACACAATGTTAGGAACGGGGAAATGTCATATACTTGTTATAGTACATATGATAACATATAAAACACATATTTGAATGAAAAACAGAATTTCAGAAGAGAATAGAAACACAATAGAGTCCACAAAGGTCATAAAAATGGGCTCTGTGTTTGACCTTCCATAAGAAAAATAAAGTCCATTGATTCATTAGGAGAAACAGAGATTGTTCTAAAACACAAGGCTGGATTTTTCTGATGGGTTTTAATATAGTGATGCTAAGACATGGAGTAGTGAACATTTGCCATCATATCCTTACAGCCTATGAAAGGGCAGGCTTCAGGGACATGCGTGTGCTGTACCCTACAACGTGTGCTGATGATCTGTTAGGCTAGTGTGAAAATAACTGTGCTTTTGCCATTGGTTTTAATTTTTATTTTAGTATCCATGTTAAATTTGACTGTCATGTGGTGCTGGCAAAATCAAACAAATAAACAAATAGAACTCATGATCTAAATACACAAAGTACATGATTTCCTGATATTTTAGAAATCTAGAAGGTAAGTAAACTACTTTTCCTTCAATTGCTCTTCATTAAGATCATTCTTCTGACTGGGCTTCATGAGAACTTAGGTAGGATGTAGTGTGCATTTGTTTTTTCTGATGAGCAATTATAGCTGGCTCATTGCTGATATTGACAGAAAGTGAATCTATGCACCTTAAGAATCTCAAAACAGAGAATATTATGCACAAGTTATGAAATGTAAAGGACATTTATTTGAGAAATGAAAGAAGGAGCAATAGGCATTTCTCAAAGAATAAGAAAAAAACACAAAAGACATGTAAATTATCTTCAGAAAGTGACTTTCCTGAAGATATGTAAATATCTTGAAGATATATGTGTCTGTGTGTATAAATATAGATGGATAGCTACATATATAGCAAGATTCCTGGGTTTTACTTCCTGAAACACAGCCAAGAAAATAATGCATGATTTGTCTTTTATTACGAGAAGTTATAAAGTCCATGCCATTTCTCAGAACTCTTTGGTCTCATGGTTGCCAATCTTATTTTACCAGCAGAAATCAAACATCTTATTTGCTTTTCAGCAAGACAGCCTCAGCAAAACCAAAATGCTAAAATGTCATCATTTGGGTGGAGGTCAATTGCATTGGAGTCCCTAGGAGAACACAGAGGGGAAAAAAGATAGATCATAAACACAGATGTCGATAGGTGTTGTAATCACACAGGGATGTGAGACAGGCACACACAGTAAACAAAGACTTCATGAGCAACCTCATGAGGGAGATGGGCATGGCCTGTTTGCAGTGAGACTCCATAGATTTGCTTTTGTTTGAGAAAACATGTTATTCACTGTTGGAGGCAAAAGACTTCTCTGTAAATGGTTGTCCATTCCATTAACACTCAGTAAATGTGGAGGAGGTGGACTCTATGTACCAAGTGGAACAAGGGAAAAAGGTTAAAATTATCTAAAATTACACACAAAATTAGGACTTATTTTCTAGGTTGAAGAAGCATTTCAATGATGTCAAAAACAGGACACATTTAAGGGAATAGGAGTAAAACCTGCCTAGCTTTTAAAGGTAGATCTTAACATCATGTCTCTCACTTAAAGACAATTATTCTTAAACCTCTCAACCTGGACTACTCCTAGAGCAGTTCTTCTAAACTTTCAGAGACTTAAATCTCCTACTTATATAACAAATATTTAAAATATGCCGCTTGTTCTCACACATGTGAATTAATAATAATGATGAGGATAATGACAGCTAATTTCATACTTTACACACATGATAAATAATGGTTCTCAAAAGCTCTATGTAGTTTTCTAACTGCAGTTCAAAGAAGATATAAATGGAAAGTAATGTGCAATAATATAATTTATGTATTTTCATTGCATGACACAAGCAAGTGCTCCAATATTTATACGTGCACATCAAATCAGCTGTTTGTGATAGTTGCAAATGCCCTTGACACACGTTAGGAGTATGGGGTGAGGATGGTGAATTCCTTGTGCCAGGGACTCAAATACCATAAGCAGTGTTGGAATTTTTCTGAAGTTATTAACGACTCTTGGTAAGTTACCAAATAAATAAACTATCATTTTCCCTTTAATTACTTGGCAGCTGTTTCCTGGAAAGTTCAATGCTTATTAAAAATGTGCAAAAAAATTGCTTGGGTTTAGATATAAAATGGAGTTAGGTTCTAGATTTATATTCAGGTAATCATTGAGAGCTTTTATATATACATAAATACCTAGCAGGATATTTCAAAATTGTATGGGAAATGACACAATTTTTCTTTTGTTGTTTTGTTTCATGTTATGTACATTACTAAACTTTTTCTCATTCCTGGTATTTGTCCACCAAATGTCAGTAGTGACAATAAGTTAGTATAGTAATAATACACACACAAATAACTCACAAAATTCCACAATGACCTCCAAGATGAGATAGAACCACCATTGAATAATTACTGCTTTGGGAGATCTCTGGACAGACTTCAGGATGTCCTTGAACTCTGAAATTTGATAGAGAGTGTTTATAGAGAGCTGCATTTTTCCAGGGAGGCTGTCCATATCACTCAGAAAATTAACAAATGGTGGCAAATTCTCAAGTTCTTAAATTCTCATGGGTACTCACGCCTGTTATCCCAACACTTCGGGATCCTAAGGCAGGCGGATCACTAGAGGTCATGTGTTCGGGATCAGCCTGGCCAACATGGCAAAACCCTGTCTCTATGGAAAAAAAAATTAGCCAAGCATGGTGGCACACACCTGTAATCCCAGCTACTCAGGAGGCTGAGGCACAAGAGTCTCTTGAACCCAGGAGGCAGAGGTTGCAGTGAGCTGAGACGTACCACTGCACTCCAGCCTGGATAACAGAACTAGATTCTGAAAACAAACAAACAAACAAAAAACCCGCCTCAAATGATGATTATCCTTCTGTCTGACAAAGGTTAGGAACCATGGATTTCAAGAATTCCACTGACATTCTAGATTTCCTCCAATCCTTTTATTTCATTTGGTAACCACACTTCTTGGTTTGCATGGAAAATGTTTGTTGCAAGTTCAAGATGTGCATGTTTTGCTGATTGTTTCAGTAACCTCTTCAGTTTAGCATTGGTTATGGATTACTTTTATTTAACAATGTCACTATTCACAGTTGCACTTTAAAAAGCCAGGAGTGGTGGGGTAGAGCTCTACAGTGAAGTTGCAGAGTCTGCTTGCATGATATTGTCTAGTAGTATGGGCAATGCAGACATGGTGTTCTGAGTCCTCACTTCAACACCTGCTTACCTCTGAAATACTAACAGCACAACCTCTTGTCCTAAACTTTTCCTGGTGCAAAGTGATTAACACTGCTATTCAAAGACAGTGTGCTGGGTGCTCACTGATACAGCAAATTGTGCTGGGAAAGAAACCCTAGGTACTGCTTACTTCTGACAGTTGACAATGATGTTCAGTAGTACCGGCCATCTGGTATACCAGTCAGTTGACACATGACTGTTACCATTGCCCAAGAAATGTATATAAAGTTGTCACATTAAGGTTCTGCATGGCAGTAGGGCATTATCGGTTATGTGTACAGAAAATATATGGTGAAAAACAAAGGGCAAGTTAATGCACATAAATAGCTATCTGAATGCTCTTACTGTAGTAGCTTTGTAGCCCATGTTACTATTTCCCTTTCATTTAGATAAAATGACAATTAGAAATTAATTTCCCTTTTTTATTATTTTTTTGCAGTGGAATCTTGCTTAGTCTCACAGGCTGGAGTGCATCATATCCAGCTAATTTTTGTATTTTTTTTGATACAGAGTTTTGCTCTTGTTACCCAGGCTGGAGTGTAATGGCGCAATCTCGGCTCACCGCAACCTCCGCCTCCTGGGTTCAGGCAATTCTCCTGCCTCGGCCTCCTGAGTAGCTGGGATTACAGGCACGCGCCACCATGCCCAGCTTATTTTTTGTATTTTTAGTAGAGACGGGGTTTCACCATCTTGACCTCGTGATCCACCCTCCTCGGCCTCCCAAAGTGCTGGGATTACAGGCCTGAGCCACGGCGCCTGGCCCCTAATTTTTGTATTTTTAGTAGAGAGGGGTTTCACCATGTTGGCCAGGTTGGTCTCAAACTCCTGATCTCAAGTGATCTGCCTGGCTCAGCCTCCCAAAGTGCTGGGATTACAGGCATGAGCCAGCAAGGCTGGCCTAATTTCCCTCCTTTTCCATTCGAAAGCTTCTTGTTCATATGTGGAAAATGAAGTGATGGCTGTTAGCATGTTGGCTCTGTTAGCAAAAGAGCTTCACCTTCACAAGCACATGAATGGCATCACTTTTCTCTCCGTAACATCAGAGGACCGAAATAGAATATCAATGAAGCTAATTCTAATAATGGTGCAGTTTTTAAAAGCGAGTTCGTGGAATAAAAGGAGAGCTTTGCCAGTTTTTTTTATTATTATACTGGCAGCTCTATGCTTGCTGTGAATGCTGGTCTAATGTGGAAGATGGAATTATTTGCTTTGCTGTCTTATAAAACACACACCTTGGTAAAAGTACTTAGCAAAGTAAGAAAACAATGAGTCAATTATGTACTTGGGAGTAGTTGTGGTTCATAAATCATTTATAATTGCAACAAGATAAACTGCACTATCAGAACATATCAAAATTGAAGCTGTAATTAGTCACAATTGTAAATGTTTATAGGAGGCTAAAGTAGCAATTTTCAAAATGTGGTTTTCAGACCCTTGGAGTCCCTAGGATCCTATGAGGGAGTTCAAAACCAGGAAGTCAAAACAATTTTCATAATATAATTATGTCATGTGCCTCTTCCTGAATGCTGACATATGCACTTCAAAGGCAAAACAATGGCGAGTAAAGTGACCGGTGCCTTAAAACAAATCAAAACAGTGACACCAAAAGGTACAGTGGCCGTCCTGTTTTGTTTAGCACCATGCAGTCTCAGAAACAAAGAAGAGAAAGGGCAGTTTCACTTAAGAGTGACTTGGAGGAGACAATAAAATTGTATACCACTCTTCTACATATGTCTTGTTAATGTATACAGTGAAATGGGAACTGCTCATGCAGCACTTCTGCTGCATGCTGAGCAGTGTGATGGTTGTTTTTGGAAAAAGCAAGTGTGATATTTCTTCAACAGCATGCTGAAGTGGCTGCTGTTTTCATGGAAGAACAAAAGCCTTTGAAGGAATGTCTGATGGACTCACCATGGTAATTGAGAATTGAATACAGTGAGCCCTTCTCTTCAAGGAAAAAGCAGATTTTTGGAAAACTTTCATCGACTACTGAGAAATCCCTGTAGTGAAATATTTTTAAATTCAATTGCTGATGTCATTAACGAATGCGACTTTTGGGCTCTGTATAGTGAAATATGTCCACATATTGAAAATCTGCAGAATTCAATCAACTGATGTTTTCCAAATGCATGGTGCTAAAAAATTTGAGTAAAAACAAAACAAAATAAAACATTGTGAGTGTGACACAGAGTAATACATTTTCCTTAAGAACATACAAAAAGTTCATGGCTGTGATTTTAGATTACACATTGCACACAAACTTTGAGAAACGACCACATTATCTTAAAAGGTTGTTGAAACAGTCCTCTTTTGAACAGAAAGGAATGAACCTTGCTTGTAGTCAGGGTTCTCTCTAATCAGGCACCTGTGGGCTCTTTCTCACTGCCTTCATTACAGGAAAACTCAAGGGCTGGTGCAAAAGGAATCAAAGATGAAAACGGGAAAAGAATGAAAGTAAAAGGAAAGAATTGGGGCTTTTGCACCCTCTCTGGATGGCACAGCTCCTCTTTCCTGAAACTTAAGCCACAGCAAGTGCTTCTGCTAACCCCTCTACCTGTGTCAACAGGCTCAGTTCCTGGTTTGTTGGTGCACTGCATTCAGGATGAGGTTCCCCATATTTGTCCCTTCTCACACTGCTATAAAGAAATACCTGAAACTCGGTATTTATAAAGAAAAGATGGTCCAGGCGCTGTGGCTCATGCCTATAATCCCAGCACTTTGGGAGGCCGAGGCGGGTGGATCACGAGGTCAGGAGATCGAGACCATCCTGGTTAACATGGTGAAACCCCGTCTCTACTAAAAATACAAAAAATAAGCTGGGCATGGTGGTGCGTGCCTGTAATCCCAGCTGCTCAGGAAGCTGAGGCAGGAGAATTGCCTGAACCCAGGAGGCGGAGGTTGCGGTGAGCCAATATCGCGCCATTGCACTCCAGCCTGGGTAACAAGAGCGAAACTCCATCTCAAGAAAAGAAAAGATGTTTAATTGGCTCATGGTTCTCTGCAGGCTGTACAGGAAGCATGGGAGCATCTGTTTCTTGGGAGGCCTCAGAGAGCTTTTACTCATAGCAGAAGGCAAAGTAGAAGTAGGTGTCTTAAATGGCAGAAGCAGGACCAAGCTAGGTGAGGAGGTTTTGCATACTGCTAAGCAACCAGATTTCATGAAAACTCAGTTACGGCCAGGAGAATGGCACAGAAGGGATGATGCTAAACCATTCATGAGAAACCGCCCCCATGAAATCCAATCACCTTCCACTGGGCCCCACCTCCAACACTGGGGATTACAATTCGACATGAGATTTCATGGGGACATAGAGCCAAACCATATCAGACCCCAAAGGAGAAACAATAACCAGCTCATCACTGGCTTGGTGGGACTTGGAACTCTGGTTATCTACAATCTGTTTACTCTGTCACAGCAACTGTGGCCTTAAGTAAGTACAATTACAGTTAGCGCAATAAGCCATTACCTAATCTGATTTTAACCCATTACAATTTCTGAATGGGATGTATTTAGTTTTTGTTGCTTTTGTTGTTTTTTAATTAATAGGTTTTCTACATTTGTTTATTTATTTATTTCAAGGTGGAGTCTCCTCTGTCACCTAGGATGGAGTGCACTGGCCTGAACTTGGCTCACTACAGCCTCTGCCTCTTGGATTCAAGTGGTACTCCTACTTCAGCCTCTTGAGTAGCTGAGACTACAGGTGTACCCCACCACGCCTGTCTAATTTTTCTGTTTTTAGTAGAGATGGGGTTTCACCATGTTGGTCAGGCTGGTCTCAAACTCCTGACCTCAAGTGATCCACCCGCCTCTGCCTCCCAAAGTGCTGGGGTTACAAGTGTGAGCCACCACACCCGCCAACAGGCTTTATTTTTTATAGTCATTTTAGTTTCACTGCAAAGTTAAGTGGGGCATCTTCTCACTTCCCCACATATGAATCGCTTCCCCTACAGTCAATGCCATGTAACAGATGGCACATTACAATTAATCAACCTACATTGACACATCACTACCATCCAAAGTTCAGAGTTTACATTAGGATTCACATTAGTTTGCATTAGAGTTCATTAGGGTTGTACATCCTGTCGGTTTTGACAAATGTGTGATGACATGGATCCACCATTATAGTCTCATGCATTTTCACTGCCCTAAAAATCCTCTGTGTTCTGCCTATTCTTCCCTCTGTCTCTCAAACCCCTGTCAATCACTGATCTGTTTACTGTCCCCGTAGTTCTGCCTTTTCCAGAGTGTCCTACAGTTAGACTCTCAGTCTGTAGCCTTTCCATAGTGTCTTGCTTCACTTAGTAATATTCAAGTTTCCTCCACGTCTCTACTGGTTTGATAGCTCATTTCTTTCCAAGTAGAAATTATCTTCCATTGTCTGCATGTAACACAGTTACTTCTCTGCTCACTTACCGAAGGGCATCTTGCTTGTTTCCAAGATTTGGCAATTATGTATAAAGCTGCTATAAACATTTAGGTACAGTTTTTGTTTTTAATTCATGTTGGTAAATACCTAGGAGCACAATTCCTAGATATTATCATAAGACTATGTTTGGTTTTATAAGAAATTTCAAAATTGTCTTCCAAAATGGCTGTATTGTTTTGTATTCCCACCAGCAATGAATGATAGTTCTTGTTGCTTCGTGTCCTCACCAGGATTTGGTTTGATCAGTGTTTTAAATTTGGGCCATTCCCATAAGTAGGTAGTAGCCATTTTGTTTTTGGAGTCCTCAAATAGCTGCCCCATGCATCCTGTCCTGATTTTATAGCTTCATTCAGTGGGTGGATCAGAAGAAAAATGTACATACCCCATCTGTGAGCTGAATTGTTTTCTTGAATGATTTATATATTGAATTCCTAACTCCTAGGACTTTAGAATGTGATTGTGTTTGGCAATAGGGTTTTTAAGTAGATGATTAAGGTAAAACAACGTCACTAGAGTGGGCCCGAATCCAACAGGACTGGTGCCTTTATAAGAAGAGGAGATGAGGACCCAGGCCCACAAAGAGGAAGGACCCTGTGAAGACACAGGGAGAAGGTGGCTTCTACAAGCCAAGAAGGGAGGCCTCAAGAGGAGCCAGCCCTGCTCACACATTGATCTCAGAACTCCAGCCTCCAGGACTGTGGGAGAATAAATTGATGTTGTTAAACCTGCCCAGTCTCTGTGATATTTTGTTACAGCACCTCAAGCCAACAAATACAACATTTTGTCACAAAACAGAAAGCAGGAAGTATTTTTTAAAGTGGTGTGTGTGTGTGTGTGTGTGTGTGTGTGTAAATACTTTTTAATAGAACTAATTTATAGCTCCACCAATTTATTAACATCTATTTTCAGTATTTGTTTTTAAAAATTATAACTTTAGAAAGTTATAAATTTGTTTCTGTGACCCTATTTCTCCCGAGTCCTGCTTGAACGACTACATTGTGTAGCATCCTTATCCAACATCCCTCACGCTTTGTCATTCCCAACTCCCAATTTTCTTGTCCTTGTTTCTTCTTTTTAAATGACTAGTTTGTTATCTATTGGGAACCTTTTCTTTGACAATTCTCTTGCACGGGGCTTTTCCATATTGGTATTAATCATTGATCAAAATTATATAAAATGTTACTTTAACATTCAATAATATTAACAAAGTGTTTAATTCATCCTTGAAAATGAAGTCAATATTTCATTTTTTAAAATGATTGTAAAGAGCCATTAAACCAGTCCCACCACTGTAAGTCAAATGTGAGAGAGTCTGAGCTTAACTATTAGTTTGTGTCTTCTGGAGTAAATAAGACCTGGCCAGCATTCTCTGGTAATTGGCAATTTACATAATGCCGAAAGAAAAGTGGCATTAAAACTTGTAAAAGTGATTTGTGTCAATTGGGGGGTTGTTTAAACATTGTGCCCTCCCATGATTATCGAGGAAGGTATAAACAAATGGAATTTCAGTTTTAACCTTTTGTATAATTCTTTGTGCATACACAGACTTTGAAGATAGAAATCAAAGTGGCTATAGAGAATATTTGCCTCATGCAACTGACATTCACATCCATGCTAATGCATGTTGGGATGGATGTCGGAGGGCTGGATGCTAAAACCTGAAGAAAAGAGACCACCGACAGGCTATCTCACTGATATTGGGTAACACATTGACTGTCCGAGGCTTGGTTTCATCAATTTTTTAAAATTATATGCAACCTACTTCCTACCATCAACATAAAATAAAGAAGCATGCATAAAGTGCTAAGTCAATTATCAAACGTCATACAATTATAAAGTATGACTTATTATCATATAATTATTATTAAATGATGCCTTTTTGAGAATGGAATCTGAGTTCGTTTAAGTTCTGCCTTAACCTTTAATTATGGGATTCAATATTATTATTGTACATTTTCATTCATTATCATGATGATAGTATTAGTTATCCTTTGTAACTGTTAATATGCAGGCAAGCTTCCAAACTTCTCCAAATGCATGCATTTAGGATAACCATAAATTGACAGCTATTTACTGCAATAATGAGTTCTAATTATTAATATGAAATGGATTAAAAGACATGAAGTATTTACCCAGCGATTGACCAGATTAGCTTAAAAGAAGGACTTAGTGGATACTTATTCTCATGCTTTATTGCAAGGACACATAAATCTGTGTTTTCTGAAGTTTAAACTATATATTTTGCACTTGATTTATAAAACCTGCTAATAAATCCAACTCAACTTCTCATTGAGAAATCATTATTCTAAGCATCAGCTCTTGTTAAGCATGAGGATTTATAAGCAAGGAAAACACATGTGCAAAACCTACCACAGATTTGGAAATCATACCAATAAATCTTGGGGAAAAACAGCCACCATTTTATTTACAAACCCTTGCCTAACACTTGGGATACAAGTGAAAGATTTAGCAACTATGACCTTAAGTTAAGTACAATTATAATTAGCACAATAAGCCATTACCTAATCTGATTTTAACACATTAAAATTTCTGAGTGGGATGTATTAGGCATCACAGCATAAAGAGGGATATTATTGTAAAGAGATGATTCTACTTGCAGGAGTTAGTAGGCGTGGAGATGCTGTTTTTGTGCCCCGAGAATATTCTTTAAAGGGCCAATGCACATTCGCTGTTGGAAGTAGGGACTAACAGTTCCCAGCTGCTCTGCTCTGGAGAATGACCCTTGGTTGACAGTGAGTTGCTTCTCCTAGAAATTTGTCTCTTATCTTCCTACTCAAGCATTCCAAAGCCAAAGACCCCCTGACATGGGAGCAGCTGGTGTTTTCATCAGTGAATCACTTGCACCCATATTCTTGTGTCAAGGTTTACTTCTAAGAAACCCAACCCAAGGGTTTCACTGTCTCTAACAATGCTTCACACACACATTACCATTCAGATTCATTTGCATTACGAACTCCACATTCAGATAAGCAAGACCTCACTTCAAGTTGCACCTAAATTTTTTTATATATATTGAATCTCCTTAGATAAACTAAGGTCTGAACACTTTGAAAACAGCTTCTCATTTTTCCATATTGTTTTTGCTCATACAAAAATCAGAGGTGGCTTATTATGTGCAATAATTATCTTAAAAAGTATATTGATATTTTGTTGGGTTTGAATAACCTGAAGCAGAAAGCCTTGGTAATTTGAGCTCTATGTATCAGAGCTGCATTTCAAGCTAGGCAAGAGGTCTCCACTAAAGATGAGCGTGCAATGAGATTCTGTCTTTCTGACTCCTGAAACCCCTGTTCCTCATCACAAGCTAGAGTCATCATTAAGAAATGCATTAAGAGCACAGGATGTTCTGAAATGAGCACACAGTACTTTGGGAGTGAGGAAAACCTTTTCCATTACTTGTGGATGATGATGAATGTGGCCGTAGATGATGATGGTAATGATAGGGCTTAAAATATTCAATACATAAAGAACATTCCACACAGGAGCTACTTAAATGGAGCCAGGGCTATTAGTGCCTCTCTTTGGTGATTAACTTAGATGCTTTCAAAAGTTTGCCTTTGCAACTGTTATCGCCAGCAAGAGAAACTACAGAGGATCCTTCATCTCCCTCTTATGGCTTGGAAGTGAAAATGCAACTCTCATATGGAAGAGATTTGGTTCAATACATAGAATGGTGAAGATGAACGTTGAATTTCTATATTGATGATTAGCCTTGGGTGCAGAATACTAAATTCAGTAGGAGGGATTTCTGTGAGTATTTCTATGGACATTCGTATCCTCTTGAGGTGCTGCCTTGCAGTTGGGAAAAACTAAAACATGGCAACTTCCAATAGCGCCCAGTGGGTTGAAAGAGGGAGCTACAGACCAGCAGCCTGCATTCACGTCACCCCTGCACTTCTTGCTGGCTGGGGGAAGCCATGTAACTTGCCTCTTTGTGCAACAGTTCTTTGTGCAAAATTGTTAAAGTGATAGCTGCTACCTCATGATTGTTGTGAAGATTTAATGGTGAAGTTAACACATACAGTATCTTCACAAAGCTGCCTGACATGAATTCTAAGTAATTATGTATATGTATGTATGTGTGTCACATTTATAATCTCCCTATCTGATCTATTATTATATATCTATCTCATGTTATTATGTATCTATCTATTCCATCCATATCTATCTATATCTATGATCTATTCCGTGTATTCTTATCTACCATCTATTCTATCCACATCTATCTATCTCTACCTAATCTGTCTATCATCTGTCTATCTATCTATCTGTCTATCTCTGAGAGAGAGCTATACACATATGTAGGTATATGCATATATATCTGTGCATACATATGGGGGGTGTGCATGTATATATATACTTATGGGTATGTGGATGTTTTGTGTGTATATACACACACACATGCACACATACATATGTGGCATTTAGTTAAATACGTTGACAATAAAAATTTGTACTTTCTTTTCAAGAAATAATGACTAATAACCGGAAAAGAGCCCATGCAACTTTGTCTTCTCTGTTGATCTTTCATTCTCTTCTCACATTCATTACCCTAAGCATCAACTTTTAACTACATTATACTGTACAAATTATTAGAGATGTTAATCATCCCACCTCTCAAGATTACCTTACTCAGAGGAAATAATGGCAAGTCCAGACTACAATGCTAGTTCATGGCAAAGGAGAGGAACTTAGGAACACTAGAGACTATGCACACAGATAAAGTTGTGTTACATTCAGAAAAAATGAGTACTTAGACTATTACAACTGATGCTAGAAATTTTAAACACAAGCTAATTGCCGTGACTGAATCTCATTTTCTAGGTGTGTGAGCATATTTGTTTTCACACATGCCCAAGATTCCTGGGGGTCTTATTTCTAAAAAATAATAAAAAGAAATTTATAAGTTATTGTTTCAAATAGGACAACCTCTACTATTTGTTATTTTTGTGTATTTGCTGTTATGAAAACATATCACATTTAAAAAAAAGTAAAATGAATGAAAGGAAAATAAATCAACTGTGAATTGGATATTTCTTGCTATTATTGAAACTTAGGAGGAACCACTTCACACTAGGAAAATTATGTCTGTAATTGTCCTCATGTTCCAGAAACATTTTTTGAGGAAGACAAAGTCAGGATTTGGATGTTGCAACTGAGACAAGTTGTTGGGGCTTTGCGGGGTGTGAGGAGATGGAGGAAGGAGTGATGCTATTCATAGCATTATCATATTTCCCTCATGTCTTCTGTATGTTGGCTGTCAGAACATAATGACACACTAGAGAAATATTTTCAAATCCCTATGTACATGTTCTGAATTTTATTTTTCATCCCTTCCTTCCCAATGGACTCCAGTTAATTTGGTTCTATCATTGTTCTGGGTTGCCTTATTGCAGTGCATATGCGTGTATCTATGTTTGCAAATGGATATAGATAGATTATGGATAAACAGATAGATGATAGATAAACACATGGGCAGAGATAGATGAACAGATAGGTAGGTGATAGACCATAGAATAGATGATAGATTAGATAGATGGTAGATAGATCAATAAATGATAGATAAATGATAGATGTTTCATGGTGTTCCAAAGTGGTTCCATCAACTGACACTCTCTCCAAAAGAGCAAGGGATGCCTTTTGACTTCATGTCTTCCTCAGGGCTTGAGACTGTCAGACTTTACTTTTTGTCTATCTTAGTGGAGTCTCATTGTTGTTTTAATAATTTCCCTGACCAGGAAAATTTTCACATGTAATTGGTCATTCAGGTTTTTTTCTTCACGTAAATGCTCTTCTTTTCCTTCAATATGTTCTACAGAGAATTTTTTTCCCCATCTATTTATTGATTTGTTGAAGAGTGTGTGTGTGTGTGTGTGTTTATTCATAAATAGAACTATACATAATAGCTATATCTCTACATATTTCCATACATACATATATATTGATATATATATATATATTTTTTTTTGAGATGGATTTTTGGTCTTGTTGCCCAAGCTGGAGTGCAATGCAAGATCTCAGCTCACTGCAACCTCTGCCTCCCAAGTTCGAGTGATTTTCCTGCCTCAGCCTCCCAAGTAGCTGGGATTACAGGCATGCGCCACCACTCCTAGCTAATTTTGTATTTTCAGTAGAGACAGGGTTTCTCCATGTTGGTTAGCTTGGTCTCAAACTCCCAACCTCAGATGATCTGCCAGCCTTGGCCTCCTAAAGTGCTGGGATTACAGGCATGAGCCACCGTGTCTGGCCATATTTGCATTGTAATATTCTTGATATTAATTATAATCCCTTTGAATAAAATATGTTCCAAATAGTCTTCACACATTCTTAGTTTTTCTCCTTGTTGAGGGTATCCTTAATTTTCAGACATGTTGATCATTTGTATATTCTAATTAATTGATGTTTTGAAAGAATTTGTTCTTCTTGTGTCTTATATACCAAATCCATTCTATCTCAGGAAAATTAATATTTCTACCTATGATTGCTTCCAAATCCTTCAAGCTTTGCTTTTCACATTTAGGCCTTTAATCTCTCTAGATTTTAATTTATTTAATTTTTGGTAGGGTGTGAGATAGGGATCTATCTTTTTACAGGTTATGGAAAACCACTTCACAAGCACTTTTACTTATTAGTTTATCCTTTTTCCAATAATTTGTAACAACACTGCTGTAAATATGCTTCCATAAATACATAGGAAAAAAATTCCAGGCTCTCTATGCAGTTTCATTCTTCTATTTTTTTCAACAATTATTCCACAATTATGCCCTTACTTTCTGGAGCTTTATAATAAATATTGACAAGTCCTCTGCATTATTCTTTTTTTGTTCTTCTTTCAAAATTAAGTTAATCTCGATAATTAATTAAATAATTGTGGGAGATGGATCCAAGATGGCCCATTAGGAGCAGGTCAGGATTGCAGCTTACAGCAAAAGCATGGAGGGTGAGTGGACACCGCATTTCCAGACGGATTTTTATTGCCCACAGACCAGAAGATTCCCAGGTGGAGGAGTCCCATGGGTCACCAGCACAGCTGTTTTGGCTGGCATGGCTGTTCTCCATACAAAATACATGGGTCCGGGCACCATTTTAGCTGGTGATTGGAGCTCCTGGAAGACAGAGTCACCCATTCAACTGATAAAAAAGGGGACTGAAAGAGGGAGCCAGACCAGGAGATTCCCAGCCAAAAAAGTGCCACAAATCTCAGTGCAGCTGTTTCAGCTGGTGCAGTGGGTCGCAGCATGGAAAATCACACAGATCCTGGCACCTTTCCAACAGGCGACTGGAAGCCCTGGGAAGCAGAGTCGACCGTTCAACTAAAAAAAAGAAAAAAAAAAATAGGGGCTCTGAGGCAGGGAGCCAGGTGATCAGGCTCGGCTGGTCCCAGCCCCAAAAGAACAGCAATCGGAAACACTCTGGATTGAGAGTTTCACAGCAAGCACAGCTGAACCTGGGATAGTCCAGCTCTGTGGGGGAGGGGCGTCTGCCATTACTGAGGCAGTCTGCCACTACGGAGGTAGTTTGCCATTGCTGAGGCAGCCTGCCATTGCCGAGGCAGCCAGCCATTACAGAGAGAGTCCGCCATTATAGAGGTAAGCTGCCATTGCCGAGGCAGTACTAACTATACCTGTATAAACAGAACTGCAGGGAAGTTCACATGGCAGCTGGGCAGAGCCCACAGCAGCTCAGCAAAGCCTCTGCAGGCAGACAGTGACCAGGCTGCCTCCTTGCTGGGCAGGGCAGCCTTGAAAAAAGGCAGCAGCACAACCAAAACTCATAAATAAAGCCATAACTCCCCGGGACAGAGCACCTGGGGGATAAAAAAAGGAGGTTTATGAGTTCAGCTGCAGCAGACTTAAACGTACCTGCCCAGCAGTTCTGAATGAATAACAGAGCTCAAAGCTCAGCACTTGAGCTCCTATAAAGGACAGACTGTCTCCTCAAGCAGCTCTATGTCCAAAGAGTCACCTAATAAAGGAGAGCTCAGGCTGACATCTGGCAGGTATCCTTAAGGGACAAAGAGAGCAGAAGAAACTGGCAGCAACCCTTACTGTCCTGCAGCTGCTGCAGATGATCCCCAGGCAAGCAGGGCCTGGAGTGGACCTCAGGAGTCCTACAGCAGAGGGGCATGACTGGTAGAAGGAAAATTAAGAAGCAGAAAGAAATAACTTCATCATCAACAACCTGGACATCCACTCAGAGACCCAATCTGAAAGTCAACAACTACAAAGATGACAGGTAGATAAATGCACAAAGATGGGAACAAACCAGCACAAAA
Organism: Callithrix jacchus; assembly: GCF_049354715.1. NCBI lineage: Eukaryota > Metazoa > Chordata > Mammalia > Primates > Cebidae > Callithrix > Callithrix jacchus. The sequence goes on from NC_133524.1 coordinate 6,303,281, forward strand.
AGGATGAAAACAGCCAAAACCAGAATGCCTCTCCTCCTACAAGGGATCAAAACTCCTCACCAGCAAGAGATCACAACTCTTCACCAGCAAGGGAACAGGGCTGGATGGAGAATGAGTGTGATGAATTGACAGAATCAGGCTTCAGAAGGTGGGTAATGAGAAACTTCTGTGAGCTAAAAGAACATGTTCTAACCCAATGCAAAGAAACTAAGAACCTTGAAAAAAGATTTGATGAAATGCTAATGAGAATAAACAACTTAGAGAGGAATGTAACTGAATTGATGGAGCTGAAAAGGCCAACACGAGAACTTTGCAAAGCATGCACAAGTTTCAACAGCCGAATTGACAAAGCAGAAGAAAGGACATCAGAGGTCAAAGATCAACTCAATGAAATAAAATGAGAAGGCAAGATCAGAGATAAGAGGGTAAAAAGGAATGAACAAAGTCTCCAAGAAATGAGGGAGTATGTGGAAAGACCTAATCTATGTTTGATAGGTGTACCTGAATGTGACGGAGAGAATGAATTCAAACTGGAAAATACTCCTCAGGATATTATCCAGGAAAACTTCCCTAACCTAGAAGGCAGGCCAATATTCAAGTCCAGGAAATACAGAGAACACCACAAAGATATTCCTCAAGAAGAGCAACCCCAAGGCATATAATCATCACATTCACCAGGGTTGAAATGAAGGAGAAAATGCTAAGGGCAGCCAGAGAGAAATGTCAGGTTACCCACAAAGGGAAACCAATCAGACTCACAGCAGATCTCTCAGCAGAAACCCTAAAGCCAGAAGAGAGTGGGGGCCAATATTCAACATCCTTAAAGAAAAGAACTTTCAACCCAGAATTTCATATCTAGCCAAACTAAGCTTCATAACTGAAGGAAAATAAAATCCTTTATGAACAAGCAGGTACTCAGACATTTTATCACCACCAGGCCTGCTTTACAAGAGCTCCTGAAGGAGGCACTACACATAGAAAGGAACAACGAGTACCAGCCACTCCGAAAACATACCAAATGTTAAAGAGCATCAACACAATGAAGAAACTGCATCAACTAATGGCAAAAACAGCCAGCTAGCATCAAAATGGCAGGATCAAATTCACACATAACAATATTAACCCTAAATGTAAATGGGCTAAATGCACCAATCATAAGACACAGACTGGCAAATTGGATAAAAAGCCAAAACCCATTGGTGTGCTGTATCCAGGAAACCCATCTCACATTAGGACAGGAGAAAGTCAAATTGTCTCTGTTTGCAGATGATATGATTGTATATTTCATCTCAGCACAATATCTCCTGAAACTGATAAGCAACTTCAGCAAAGTCTCACAATACAAAATCAATGTGCAAAAATCACAAGCATTCCTATACACCAATAACAGACTTAAAGAAAGCCAAATCAAGAACGAACTGCCATTCACAATTGCTACAAAGAGAATAAAATACCTAGGAATACAACTAACAAGGAACGTAAAGGACCTCTTCAAGGAGAACTACAAACCACTGCTCAACGAAATAAGAGAGGACACAAACAGATAGAGAAACATTCCATGCTCATGGTTAGCAAGAATCAGTACAGTGAAAATGGCCATAGCGCCCAAAGTAATTTACAGATTCAAAATGATCCCCATCAAGCTACCAACAACCATCTTCACAGGACTGGAAAAAAACACCTTTAACTTCATATGAAACCAAAAGAGAGCCCACATAGCCAAGTCAATTCTAAGCAAAAAGAACAAAGCAGGAGGCATCACACTACCTGACTTCAAACTATACTACAAGGCTACAGTAATCAAAACCACATGGTACTGGTACCAAAACAGAGATATAGAGCAATGGAATAGAACAGAGGCTTCAGAGGCAACACAACACATCTACAACCATCCAATCTTTGACAAACCTGACAAAAATAAGCAATGGGGAAAGGATTCCCTGTTTAATAAATGGTGTTGGGAAAACCGGCTAGCTATGTGCAGAAAGCAGAAACTGGACCCCTTCCTGACACCTTACACTAAAATTAACTCCAGATGGATTAAAGACTTAAACATAAGACCTAACACCATGAAAACCCTAGAAGAAAATCTAGGCAAAACCATTCAGGACATAGGAGTAGGCAAGGGCTTCATGACCAAAACACCAAAAGCATTGGCAACAAAAGCCAAAATAGACAAATGGGACCTAACCAAACTCCACAGCTTCTTCACGGTGAAAGAAACAGTCATTAGAGTAAATTGGTAATCAACAAAATGGGAAAAAATGTTTGCAGTTTACCCATCTGACAAAGGGCTGATATCCAGAATCTACAAAAAACTAAAACAGATTTACAAGAAAAAAACAAACAGCCTCATTCAAAAGTGGGCAAAGGATATGAACAGACACTTTACAAAAGAAGACATACATGAGACCAACAAACATATGAAAAAATGCTCATCATCACTGGTCATTAGAGAAATGCAAATCAAAACTACATCGAGATACCATCTCACGCCAGTTAGAATGGTGATCATTAAAAATCAGGAGACAACAGATGCTGGAGAGGATGTGGAGAAATGGGAACAATTTTACACTGTTGGTGGGAGTGTAAATTAGTTCAACCATTGTGGAAGACAGTGTGGCAATTACTCAAGGACCTAGAAATAGAAATTTCATTTGACCCTGCAATCCCATTACTGGATATATATATCCAAAGGACTATAAGTCACTCTACTATAAGGACACATGCACACGAATGTTCATTGCAGCGTTGTTTATAATAGCAGAGACCTGGAACCAACCCAAATGCCCATCGATGATAGACTGGACAGGGAAAATGTGGCACATATACACCATGACATATTATGCAGCCATCAAAAACGTTGAGTTCATGTCCTTTGTAGGGACATGGATGAACCTGGAAACCATCATTCTCAGCAAACTGACACAAGAACAGAAAGTCAAACCCCACATGTTCTCACTCGTAGGTGGGTGTTGAATAATGAGAACACATGGACACAGGGAGGGGAGCATCACACACTGGGGTCTGTCAGGGGGAAATAGGGGAGGGACAGTGGGGGTGGGGAGTTGGGGAGAGATAGCATGGGGAGAAATGCCAGATACAGGTGATGGGGAGGAAGGCAGCAAATCACACTGCCATGTGTGCACCTATGCAACAATCTTGCATGTTCTTCATATGTGCCCCAAATCCTACAACGCAAAAAAAAAAAAAATTAATTGTGAAGAAAAGTAACTTTGTTAACTTAATAAAATAAAGTTGATTTTATTAAGTATGGAATTTTAATAGTACTTTTCTCTGGGCACTACAAACAAACCTCTACTTGTTGGCTTCTGTCATTCCTACTATGAACCATATTGCTCCTATAATTACTATTCTGTTGTATATCATATTTCATTTATTCTGGTTCCTTTTCTGAGTTTTCACTTGTCTATTCTTTAATTTCAGTTTGATATGCCAGGGTGTGGACTTGTCTTCATTTCTCCTGCTTGGGATTCATTTTATTTTGTGACTCTGTGTGTTCCTGTTTCATATGGTTCTGGAATATTCCCATGATTATCTTTTGGAATATTGTTTGTTCCTTATTCTCAGCATGCTGTTATTCTGCAACATCTTTTAGTCATTGTATCCTCAGTCTCTTTCATGTACCCTCCTCTCTCAAACTGACTTTGATACAATCAATCTGTCGATATTTATGGGCTGCATTCTAAGTAATTTTTTCACATCTCTCTGCCCATTTACTTTTTTTCTCAGTTCAGTCATATGTAATCTGATCTTTAATTTATGCATTGAGGTTTATGTTGCAGGACTTGCTTTTTACTTCTACAAGTTCTTGTTTTTATTTCAAATCTATCTGTCCTTTACTTATAGTATCTTCCTCTTATTTCTGGTCCTTCTTCAATTCTAAATGCTTTTTGTAATCCAAGTCTGATTATATATTATGTTGTTGTGATTATATTGCTATTTGTGCCTTTTGATTGTCATGAGCATTGGGTTGGGACTTCACTTGTATTGTGATTATTGATTGTGAACTCATCTTCAGGAGGGTTTTGTTGGTGGGAATTGTGTTGTGCCTTTTGACCTTCATTTTGTCCTTCATGAGCATTGGGTTGCAACTTCACGTATATTGTTATTTTTGATTGTGAACTCATCTTCAAGAGGGTTTTATCAGCGGGAATTGTGTGCATCTTTTGATGAGGGTCTCCTTTGTGAAAACCTTTTAAATGTGTTTCTGTCATGAGCTGTACTGTTGACACACCCCCAGGATCAGTTCATTTTTTACTTGCATCTTGTGGCTTCAGGGAGTATAGTGATCATATAAACTACAAATCTGGATTCTTGCAATAAAAATTAACTGTCATAAATGTACAATAAGGCCATTTTTATAGATCAAGGAAAACAAATAAGCTTTATTTTTTACTCTCCTATACTGGCAGAAGATTATCTTTACTTTGAAAGGTCTCAATCTTAGGTAATGTCTCAGTTCCAGCTCTATCAATCCCTGGAGTTTACTAAAACCAGGACAAACCTCCCAGGGTGCCCATAAAATTATGCACTTATATTCATTTTGTTTTGTATTTTTAATTTTTGGGGTATGCTGAGTATTTCCCTTTTTGAGGGGGAGAATTCCATTTTGCATTTAAAAGATAACTGTTGCACCTTACATAGCACTTCTAGTTGTTTTGTAGCAGGAGGATTTTCAGGTTATCAAGTTCTTCTCATCAATAGAAGATGAAGTTGTAGAGTTAGGTTTTCAAACATAAATGTAACCCTGTCACATCCTGATAACACTCTCCCACAGTTTCCATTTTTCACTTGAAATACAATTCCAATCTCTCTCTCTGACCTCACATTCTTTCATTCTTCCTCTCATCCACTTTATTCCTCTCTTTCATCAGTCATTTAAATTCTTGATATCTGATTGCAATGCTTTCCACCAGTAGTGTGTGTGAGGGGTGTGGATATGAGAGCTCATTCATTTAGTGTCAGTTCAAATGCTACTTTCTCAGTGAGGCTTTCTTTTGTCATTTTCCAAGACACAACCCAGTCCATTCTCTGCTTTAATTTTTTCACAGGACTTTCTACCACCTTCCGGTATATTTATGTTTGTTTGCTTGTTATCTGTCTTTTGTCCCTGAGATGTAAGGCTCAGGAAACAAAAGTTTGTGCTTATTGTATTGATAACTGTATCATCTTGACTAAAAGAATGTCTTACCCATATAGGTTCTTAATAACATGTAGGGATTTTCAATTCAGGTATTTTAATTTCAAATATTCAGTTTCTTTATGACCCAACTAGTTCCCTACATTTCAACTGTATGGTTTTGCAGAAAGAATTTAAAATCTATTAATGAGCCACGTGTAGTGGGTCACACCTGTAATCTGGCACCTTGGGAGGCTGAGGCAGGCAGATCCCTTGAGGTCAGGAGTTTGAGACCAGCCTAGTGCTACAACATGGCAAAACCCCATCTCTACTAAAAATACAAAAAATTAGCTGTGTGTGGTGGTATGTGTCTGTAATCTCAGCTACTCAGAAGGCTGAGGCAGGAGAATTGCTTGAACCCAGGAGGTGGAGGTTGCGGTGAGCCAAGATCATGCCACTCTACTCTAGTCTGGGCAACATAGCAAAAGTCCCTCTCAAAAAAATTATTAATGGTTTTCTTGCAAGAAAATACATATATCTGTTTCGGTATATGTCTGTGTATATTTACACATATATGTTTCTGTATAAGTATATAAGTATATATTTATACATATGCTCCTGTATATGTGTGTATATATTTACACATATGTTTCTGTATATGTATGTATATATTTACACATATATGTTTTTGGTATATGTACGTATATATTTACACATATGTTTCTGCATATGTATGTATATATTTACACATATGTTTCTCTATATGTAGATATTTATACATATGCTTCTGTATATGCATGTATATATTTACACATGTTTCTGCATACAGGTGCATATATTTACACATATTTTGTATATGTATGTATATGCTTACAAATGTTTCTACATCTATATATATTTACACATATGTGTTTCTGCATATGTGTGTACATATTTACAGATATATGTTTTTGTTTATCTGTATATTTACACATATCTTTCTGCATGTGGATACATATTATTTTAGCATATTCACATCTCTCATGTTATAATATTCACTAATACTATACTATTGTCATTCTTTTTTAAAAAAACATATTTATACCTACCTCTAAATATGAATATTTAAAAACATATATTTCTGTAATGAGATCCCTTACTCAAAATGGTTTTCTAGTTTCACCATATTCCTTTATCTCTATTCAGACTTTCTTTGTTTTGTTTTTCTCATGACCCAGGCTGGAGTGCAGAGTATAATCACAGCTCACCACAGACTCAAACTCCTGGGCTTATGCTTCAGCCTACTGAATAGCTAGGACTTGAGGTACATGCTACCACCAAACTAATTTTTTTAAGTTATTTTTTCTAGAGATGGGGTCTCAGTCTTGCCGTGTTGCCCAGACTGGCCTTGAACTCCTGGCTTCAAGTGATCCTCATTCCTTGGCCTCCCAAAGTACTGGGATTACAGACATAAGCCACTTCCTTGGCCAGATGTTTTGTTTGTTTGCACAGAGTAAGTACTTTTGTGCATATTAGTCTCAGTAAGGAATGTAAACCTTCTGAGATGCTGCATATATTTTAAAAAATTTCTTTCTTTCTCTGTCTCATTTTTCCTTCCAGTAAAATAGGTACTGCATACAGGATGCTTGGATCACAGCTGTTTTCCAGTAATAGTGTGTAATATTAACTGTTTTCTAGATTCCTATATGGTGATGAGTATGTTTGATTCACGACTAATTTTCTTTTTATTACAGGTAATCCTTCATGTGTGGAGGCTTACAAGGTTTTCTCTGTGCTTTTGTGATTAATCAATTTAATAAGAATTGTCTTTTTTTTTCTATTCTTGCCTCCTACCTCCTGAGATAATTTTTCCATTTGTCATTCCAAAGTATCAGTGTAGTTTATTAGCAGTGACTCATCACATTTTAACTTGCCTTATTTATTAATTTTTAAATTTTACCAAAATCATGCTTAAATTCAGAAAGTCTCTTTTAAAAACATCCTCATTTTATCTCCTTGGTGGTCACAAGATCTTTCGTCTATATTCTCTCTGTCACTCTGACTGTATCCTCCTCATTAGATGCTGATAGTGTCTCGTTCTCATTTTTAAATGAGATACTAAGTTTTTATAAATCAATTGATTTTTTTCTGCTGCACCAAGTGAAGCAGGTTGCCAAAGGAGGCTCTCATTCCTTTCTCTCTCTCTCTCTCTCTCTCTTTGAAACAGGGTCTCACTCTGTCACTCAGGCTGGAGTGCGGTGGTACAATCACAACTTGCTGAAGCCTCAAACCCCTGGGCTCAAAGGATCCTCCCACCTCAGCCTCCTGAGTAGCTGGAACTATAGGCACACACCACCATGCCCAGCTAATTTTTTGTTTATTTTCTGCTGTAGAGATGTGGTCTCAGCATGTTGCCCAGCCTGATCTCAAACCAGTGGGCTCAAGTGATCCACCCACGTCAGCCTCCCAAAGTGCTGGAATTTCAAGCAAGAGCCACTGTGCCCAGCCAGCTCTCATTCTGGTGGGCAATAAAAGATGGAGCAGTTTAATAGGCCAGTAGGTAACAACCTGCTCGAGTGAAGTCCACCCTTCCCTAAGAAGTAAACGAAGGCTTCTGTTTTCAAACTTCTATAGGGATCAGCAGGGGATAATGGTCATCCTCTTGCAGGCATTAGGCACACAAGTTTCTGCCTGGGGAACAGTTGTGACAACACATTCCACAGAGCCCACTCCAGGCAGCTGGGTGAAAACCTCCACGAGGCAATGCACTAAAGAGGTCTACCAGTATGGGCCACTAGGGACTGATATGAAAGCCCTCTCCTAGGTGTTGCCCACAGAACTCTCCCATAGGTTCAGTCTAGAACCCCAGATGCCCTAATCCTTCCTTTTGTATCTCCAGTGAGGTGTCTGAATACCAAAGGTACCAAGGACATAACTTGTTATCCCTATCATCTTCCAAAATGTGTTTTCTATTTCGCAACCAATGACCAGCAGATTTTTCTCCAGCTTGCTTTTCTATTACCAGGTCATTGAACTATGCATCCAAGCTGGATGGTATCTTAGAGCTGACCTAGCCCAGAGATTTTAAAACTCTGTTCTGAGTGCCACTTGGCCTAGGGATGAAGCGTGGAGATTGTTAATGATAGAGATTAAGACTATGAATGATAGAAATACTTTCTGATTGTTTTATGGATTGTTCTTGAATTCATTTCTCAGAATCTTATGGATTTCTGTTGTTTTTACTTAAAAAAAATTGCAGTTTCAGCTTCAATTTTATCTGAAGACTTACTATCCATGCAACTTGCTTATTTCACATTATGTAGAAAAGCCACATGTCTCACCCGAGGTTACTGAATTGGTGAGGAGACACTAACTAGAATCCAGCTGTTGCTGTTTGCTGCACACCTATCCCCCTTACACTTGTGTGCAGGATTACACTGCTGTATGAAGGTAAGACAAACATACTCTTCCTGCAGGTAAATAACTTTAGGATGAATCTTTAGTGAATGTTCTTCTCATAATCCAAATGTGACACTCATTGTTTCTCTTTAATATAAATAATTAGATAAGAAGCCTTGAAGTAAGAAAAGGTAAAAACACATGGAAAAAATACATATTCTTTAATGATTTTTTTTAGTTGTTTCATGTCTTAAAGTGTGCCTAACAAAGCCTTTTCTACCAAATAAGGATAAAACCAGGATGACAATTTAAGAAGGTAACCAATATTAAAAGCATTTACATCATTGTTCTGGATTTAGCACATTAGACTGTTATTGGAAACAACTGCCCCATAACTACCAAAATCACCATTATACTGTTGCACAGACATTTTAGCCTATGTTTCCAAAGTGCTTTTAAATCATTTTTATTAGTTATTACCCTGTGCTCTAGTTTTTAATTTGCAGACATTGTGTCTCAGTGCCATGTTCCTAATTAAATCCCCAGACTAAACTGTGAAAACTGCCCCCATATTTTTACACGATGTGGACTCCCTTTGAAGAGGGAATACATGAATTTTAATTATGCTTTTCATCTTTACCCAACGGAACCAATCACTGGATTTCAGAAAAATATATTCCACTGAAGCTTGTCTAAAATGTTCCTACATTGGGGTTACTGTATTCTACAATTCTATGCCTTGTGAAACAAGCTTTTTAAAAAAACAAATTGCCTTTATTAACCTTGAGAACACGATGCTAAGTGAAATAAACTTATCACAAGAGAAGAAATACTGTGTGATCCCATTCATCGGAGGCTCCTAGAGTCATCAGATTTGTGGAATGCAATTCATTCAGAAAATAGAATGGTGTTTCTCGAGGGTTGGGGCAGGGAGAATGGGGAGTTGTTGTTTAACAGGTACAGAGTCCCTGTTTTGCAAGATGAAAAGAATTCTGCAAGATCATGTTCTTTGCAGTGATAGGGATGGAGCTGGAGGCTATTATCCTAAGCAAACTAATGCAAAAACAGAAAACTAAGTACCATATGTTTGCACCTATCAGTGGGAGCTAAACAATGAGGACACATGAACACATAGAGGGGAACACCACATACTGGAACCTTCCTGAGGGTAGGAAGTAAGAGGAGGGAAAGGATCAGGAAAAATCACCTAGCTGGTGATATGCTTATTACCTAGCAGACAAAACAATCTGTATGCCACACCCCATGACCCCCATTTTACCTATTGTATTCATCCATTTTCACAGTGCTATAAAGAATACTCCGACTGGGTAATTTATAAAGGAAAGAGATTTAATTGACTCACAGTTCTTCATGAGTGGGGAGGACCAATCATGATGGAAGGTGAAGGGGAAGCAAGCACCTTCTTTACAAGGTGGCAGGAAGTAGAGGGGGAGCAGGGAAAACTGTCACTTATAAACTATCAGATCTCATGAGCACTTCCTCACTATCACCAGAACAGCATGGGAGAAACCGCCCCCATGATCCAACTATCTCCGACCAGGTCTCTTCCTGGACACCTGGGGATTACAATTGGAGATGAGATTACACAGAGTCAAACTATGTCACCTAAATAACAGACCAACACATGTATGCCTGAACCTAAAATAAAAGTTAAAAAAAAGAGAGTTCTGGCAATTTGCTTATACAACAATGTGAGTGCTGTTAATTACTACTGAACGGAACACTTAAAGATGGTTCAAATGGTACATTTGAGGCTGTGCCTATTTTACCGTAATTTAAAAACTTTGAAAACTTCCTTTAAACGAATAAATGTATCTTCACTGTACAAAAATAACGTGGGGAAGCGAAAGAGAATGTGTTATTACCTGGAGTACTGATTTCCAGGGGTTTAAGGGGCTGCATGTTTGAATGGGGCCCAACAAAAAACATGACTGTTGCCAAGGCAAATTCCATGGAATAGTTGTCACGGTAGTATTCAAGCAGCCACACACTGGGTCATATGAATCTAGTAGTTTCTGAGCTAAATTCTTTTGTTCCCCCCCTTTGAGATAGGATCTCACTCTGTCACTCTGCCACTACACTCCCAGGCTGGAGTGTAGTGGCATGATCATGGCTCACTGTGGCCTCAACCTCATGGGCTCAATTGATCCTCCTGCCTCAGCCTCCTGAATAGCAGGAACTACAGGTGCATGCCACCGTGCCAAGCTAATTTTTACATTTTTTCTAGAGATGTGGTTTTACCATATTGCCCAGACAGGTCTGGAACTCCTGGACTCAAGCAATCCTTTCAAAGTGCTGGGATTACAGGTGTGAGCCACCACATTCTGTGGCAGTTACATTCTTAAAACAAGGATTGGGAAAGAGAAAATCATTGAAGGGTTTCTCTCTGGCCGAAATCTTAGAACTCTTCCTATTTGATTTCTTCCAGTTCAGTTTCAAACTCTTGTGTGTGGAGTGAAGGGAGAAAGAGAGGTTAATAACCACAGGATGATCCTTCACCAGTGAGGCCATGAGGGACTGGGCTTCCTGACCTGAGGGTCAGACTTGCTCCACTTCATTGCGAAGAAACTAGTCATGCATCTTCTGCCATAGTGTTTAATGATTTATCATCATCTTCTGGTGCTTTGTCGAGATGACAGCAGGCATTATGTCATTTATTTTTCTCTATGGAATCCACATGAAGTTGAGTGGAGGGAGCACTCTGCAACCTACCTAAACAACCTATGTCCAACCTACTGCATTGGATGACATCTATTGCTTCAGACACAAGAATTACTTTTGCAAGATGAATTTGAGCTTGCTTGTATTTGAGCTTGCGAACAATAGAGAAGTGTCTATGATGGAAATTGCAGTTGTGCAGGAAGAGCAACATGCGACCGAGTCTGGGATCATAAGAGCAAATAGGTAAAAGTCCACAGTCCCCACTGGAAACCTGGCTGCACATCTTTTATCCTCTAAAATCCTTCTGAGGATTAAGTGGTATTATGCACTGCCTATTGTTTTTCTCTAAATCCTGTCTTGTTGAGGGCAATGTCAATAAAACAACATGCTGACCCGCTGCGCCATCCTTCATTGCCAGCTGATTGCACAAGTATTTTATGAACATCTCAGACAAAAGATCGTTCTATCCCCATGGAATTAAATCAAATTAGTCCCCTCCTTAAAACTCCCAATGGAGATAGCACTTACAACGATGGTTGAAATGAAGGAACTCACCTAAATCAAACAAGGTAATGCATGTGAAATGATTCTATAAGCTTCAACAGGTAAATTTCAGTTCTTGGGATTATTTTTAATAATATTATTGCTACTAAAATCACTACTCATAAGACAACATACATCATTCTTGATACTTTCAGAAAGAGGTCAGTAAACTATGACCCATAGGCTAAATCTGACCAGCTGCCATGTTTGCATGTTTGGTACAGTTTTTTAATGACTGGTGTGTTAAGAATGGTTCATGTATTCATTGCGGCACTATTCACAATGGCAATGACATGGAATCAGCCTAAATGCCCATCAATGACAGACTGTGTGAAGAAAATGTGGTACGTATACACCATAAAATAGTATACAGCCATAAAAAAGAATGAGATCATGTTTTTTTTTGCAGGGACATGGATGGAGCTGGAGGCTATTGTCCTTAGCAAATTAAAGCAAGAACAGAAAAACAAATACCTCATGTTCTCTCTTATAAGTGGAAGCTAAATGATGAGAACACATGGACACACAGAGGAGAACAACACATATTGGAGCCTGTCAGAAGGTGAAGGGTGGGAGGAGGGAGAGGATCTGGAAAAATAACTAATAGGAATAGCTGGGTGATAAAATAATCTGCACAGTAAACCCCCATGACACACATTTATCCATGTAACAAACTTACACATATACTCCTGAATTTAAAAGTAAAAAAAAAATTAATTGGTTGTATATGTACCTACATATTACTCTCAGCATTCCTTGAGTATGCAGAGTGAAAAGTCTAAAATATTATCTGGCTCTCGGAGACCAAACAAAAAAAAAAAAGGGTTGCAGAACTCTGCCTTACAATCATGGCTTTATAAATGTATATTTAAATTCAAAAAGACCTTCACAGGATCTTCTGAAGAATCCTGAAGAGAGGTTGATATTGCAGCCTCTGTGTCAAAGATAATTTTAAAATGAGTCTGAGCATTTGTTCAGTAACGAGAATGCTACTGAAAGATTGCAAAAGAGATCTCCAAGTTTGTGAATGGACTCTTTTCTAGAGTAGGTTAAAAGCACTTTGTAACTTGAAGAATTTCACCTCTGTTCTACTCACTGATAATTTCCCTCTTAAATAATTACTAGCAAAACATTTCAGTGACACAGAAGTTAGTGTTCTCGAGGAAACAATTTAAGTAGTTCTTTAGTTCTATTTACAGAGTCCTTATTAAGGTATCAGCCTAATGCCTTTCTAAAGAGGGTGATGGGTAGTGGGCTGGTCTCTCAGGGACACTTTAGTTCTCCTGCGCTTGCAAGTGTAGCTTCGCATTACTCAAGGGATTGTGGGGAATCTGCCTTACAGTTCAGAGAATGGCAATTTTCAAAGATCCGCGTCTGTCTTTAAACATCTTTTGTCACTCTAAACTTCCCAGGAAGAGCATGCATGCACAATGACACAACGACTTAAACTATAAATACATTTCTAGGAAAAGAACACGTTTGGAAACTTGCATTTTTAGCTGCCAGATTAACGCATTTTCACACGAGACCTGTATGAAAATGATATGAATGAACATTGATAGTCCAATAAATCATGTTTTCTCCTTTTTATATATCTTTTTTTTTTTGCTAAGTGTGAGTAGCATTTTTATGTGAACTGTTAATTGTTGCTATCAAGACTGCTTAATCTAGATATTATGTATCAGACACTGCAACAAACAAGACACATGAATTTAATGCTCATAGGAACCTCATAATACCAGGAGCACAGTGTAATAACAAAGATAAGAAGTCAACATGAAAAGATCAAATTCTGGTTTTGTTCCTATTACATCTTCATCTATAAACAAGACAAGAAAGCGATGATAGTGGCAATAAAAATATCACCTAGTTTGACCTTAGAGAAGTATTATAAGAATAAAAGGCAACAATGTCTGTGAAAGCTTTGAAGTCTGAGTAATGCGATGGACTCTGAAACACAGAAGCATATGTTGTAATGTGTAGTCCTAGGTTAGCTAACGCAGTGCACAACAAAACCACTCTGGAAGGATTCAATACATACAATTCTTCATTTAGAGACGACAAGAAATATATGCTGCATACAGAAAAAACAGTTCTCTGTTTCCATCTGTCTCTTTACGTTTCTATTTCTTCTCTCTCTCTCTTTCTCTGTTTTTGTCCTTTTCTGTATATCTCTGCCTCCCCCCTCTGACACACACCCTAGGCTAGGCTTGGTGGCTCATGCCTGGTAATCCCAGCACTTTGGAAGGCTGAGTCAGGAGGATCACTTGAAGTCAGGGCAGCATAGTGAGGCCCACCTGAGCAACATAGCAAGACTCCAATCTATAAAATTTTAAAAATTTTAGCCAGGCGTTGGGACGTGTGCCTGTAGTCCTAGCTACTGATGAGGCTGAGGCAGGAGGATCACTTGAGCCCAGAAGACTGAGTCTGGAATGAGCTATATTATTGGCACCACTGCACTCCAGGCTAGGTGACAGAGCAAGGCCCTGTCTCAAAAACAAACAAATAAAAGCGTTCCTTCCCAATAACGTCTAGTCTAAGTGTCCAGACAAATAACTGCTCACCAGTTTCTAGCCAAGTGGACAAATAAAACTAACCACCACACCAACTATAGTTGCAGTAACTTTAAAAAATATATTTTTTTATTTCAATAGCTTTTGGGGTAGAAGTAATTTTTCCCTACATGGATGAATTGTGTAATGGTGAGGTCCGAGATTTCAGCGTACCTGGCACTCGATTAGTGTATGTTGTACCCAATATCCAGTTATTTATCCCTCATCTCCCTCTCACCCTCCCAACTTCTGAGTCTCCAGTGTCTATTTTACCACTCCGTATGCCTTTGCGTACCCATAGCTTAGCACCCACTTATAAGGGAGAATTTATGGTATTTGGGTTTCCATTCCAGAATCATGACTTCACTTAGAATAATGGCTTTCAGCCCCATCACAAACACATTATCTCATTCATTTTTATGGCTGAGTAGTATCCCATGGTGTATATATATATACCACATTTTCTTTCTTTACTCATTGGTTGATGGACACTTAGGTTGAATCCATATCCTGCATTTGTGAATTCTGCTGCAATAACCATAGGTATGCAGGCATCCTTTTCATATAATGACTTCTTTTCCTTTGGGTAGATACCCAGTAGTGGGATTGCTGGATCGAATGGTAGAGCTACTTTTGGTTCTCTGAGAAATCTCCATACTGTCTTCCATAGAGGTTGTAGCAATTGACATTCCCACCAGCAGCGTACAAACATTCCCTTTTCACCACATCCACACCAACATCCATTGTTTTTTGACTTTTTAATAATGGCCTTTCTTGCAGGGGTGAGGTGATAACTCATTTTGGCATTAATTTGCATTTCCCTGATGATTAGTGATGTTGAGCATTTTTTGTTTGTTGGCCATTTGTATATCTTCTTTTGAGAAATGTTTATTCGTGGCATTTGCCCAGTTTCTGATGGGATTATTTGAATTTTCTTTGATCATTTGGTTAACGTTTTAAGAATCCAAGTAACTCCAATGCAGTGTCTCTTGAATCTGCCAGCCACAGTCATATCCTTATTGAAGCAGATGCCTCTTCCTCACATGAGAGGGCTGTGCCTGTACCCTTCCCAATCAATCAGCTAAGAAAAACCTCTCAGAAGGGTACAGAATGCTGTTTTACAGCCCACATTGTAGAGACAAACCAGCCCTGCGGAGTCACTTTGGTTTTTGAAAGGCACAAATGAAGAGATATGTTGAGAAGCTTTGCAACACAAGATACATTTTATACTCCCTTTGCACAGAGTTGCATTCAGTCAGAGTCAGCCAGAGTCAGCCACATTACAGAGGCTGAAGATTCTCAGGGCCTTCGTGGAATTCTTGCTGGGAGAAACTGGCGCATTGATTTTGAAGCCTCCTTTGACCTTGCATTAGGTCTATCAGGTCAACACACTGACCTGTCCTCTTTACAGCCTGTCGCTGGCCACCTTTCCACAGCTCATGTCCATCCAGGAGCCCAGCGAAAGCCTGGCCTTTCCTCCTGCTCTAAGCCCAGTTCTCTACCAGCCGATTTGAACACTTGTTTGGATGGTACCTACTCTCTGCAGAGGCAAATCAACACAATAGTGTACCGAATCTATACTAGTTTATTAGGTTTAGTTTTCTAGAACTGCTGTAACAAATTATTACAAACTGGATGATCAAACACAATAAAAATTGTATTCTCTCCCAGTCTGGACGAACAGGAGTCTGAGAGCGAGGTGTGGGCAGGGTGGCCTGCCCTCCGGAGGCTCTAAGGGAGGATCCTTCCTGCCTTTCCGAGATCCTGGGGGCTCCAGGCATCCCCAGGCTGGTGGCTGAATCACTTGTCTCTGCCTCTGTCTCTAAATGGCCTTCTCCCTTGTGTCCATGTCTCCTCTTCTGTCTCTTAAAAGGACACTGATCATTGAATTAAGGCCACCCTAAGCCAGAATAATCTCATCTCCAGATATGACTTTAATTACAAATCTGCAAAGACTCTTTTTCTAAATAAGGTCATATCCCAGATTCTGGGGTTTGTGATGTGGACTTATCTTTCTGGAGGCAACTGTTCAGTCCACGACAGTTGTATCCAGTTCTTTCCAGAGGTGCTAGGGGAGGACCCTTACTGCCTCTCCCAGCTCCTGGTGACTCCAGCATCCCTGGGCTTGTGGCCACATCACTGCAGTCTCTGCCTTCATCTCCACATGGCCTTCTCCTCTGTGTCTGTGTCTTATCTTTTCTGCCTCTTAAAAGGAATTTAACATTACAGCTGCTGTTACCCTTCTCCTTATTGCTCTGGATAAGGAGTCCTTGGAGTCTCCTGTACCATGAAAGCTTTTGTTTTATATTACAGCCCCTTACAAGGAGGGCTTAGGTCAATGTTTGTGCTAACTTCCCTTCTACATCTCTGGCTTCTGTCCCACCGGCTCCCTGTCATTTCCCCAAAAATGTCCTGTGTTTCCTCACCTCTACTCACCTCATCCCACTCTTCATCCCTCCTGAGCAGCCGGGACTACAGGCACACACCACCATGCCTAGTGATTTTTTGTTACTTTTTCACAGAGATGAGAGTCTCCTGATGTTGCAGAGGCTGGTCTCAAACTCCTGGGCTCCAGTGATCCTCTCACCTCGGTCTCCCAAAGTAATTGGAATACAGGCGTGAGCCACCATGCCCAGCTGACACATTTAAAGAAACGTTTTGACAACTTATCAAATACCCACAGATTGTATCTAATAATTAAAAACAAAACACTTGGTCGCAGACTTTCTGTCCCTCTGAGGGCCCATGACTACGTAGTCTCAAGCCATTCTCACCAATCACAAAGGAACATTCTGTTTAGAGCTAGTTTTAGCTTTGCTTAAACCACCCCTTTATTCAATTAATGTTTGAAACATCATACAGTGGCGAGGAACAGCCACACTCTTGAGTACGCAGTGTTCGTTAAAAATTAAAAAACCACTCACCCCTCCTTCCCCAAGTGACCTTTACTTACCTAATCTTTTTCTTGGCACCAGTAAAAAGAACAGGCTTTCTTCGCATAGTGGCTCCATGGTTTCTCAACAGAACATAAAGCAACCACGTCGCTGAGGGGGCCCAGGGTGACCCGGTCTTCCTATCTTCTGTGCAGATTTCTTGTCATGCAAGGAGTTTGGGAAGATATCCCCCGCCTCAAAAAAAAAAAAAAAAAAAAAAAAAAGATTTCCTATGGCTTTAAAATAAGAGGTAGTTTAGGAACATTAACTGCTCACTTCACATTTAAGATATGATCTCCTGGAGATGTTGATTTGCCAACTGGTGTTGTTGAGAGGCAATTATTGATCTAGCAGGTGTTTATAGATTTTACACCTGTCTTGTTCTTTTTCTTAAAAAGAAAGCCTGCAAGTAAGTAACTTTATCTCATATGCTAATGAGACAGCTGTGAAATGATTCCCAGGAATCACAGCTCTATTGTTCCTCGGCCTTATGCTTTGTTCGGAAAGCTGATTTATACAGGCAGAGGCTCTCTCTATAGGTCCTCAGCTCTCCTGTCCTGTAGTTTTGGAATGCGAGCAGCACACACTCACGTCTAATGTGTGAAAAGGACACCCTGCGCTCTGAAATTCCATCAGCTTCACAGCTCTCTCATGGATTCTCTCAGAGTAATGACTCCCTTTACCTCTCTCCAGTGTCCAAACACTGCGTGGTGAGGGACTTCCCACACACAATATTACTCTCAGCAGACATAAGGAGGTGCTTTCCTGGAGAGGAAATTGGAGTTTTCAAACGTTGGTGGAGTTATGGGTTGGAAGACTCCAGCTTTACTGAGTAGAGTCTCACGCCCACAGTGCCCTTGCCCTGGTGCACAATGGCTGTGTGTGGGTGCTTGTCCTCAAAACTGTGGCTTTCCAATGTTCCTGGACACACAGGTTACCCCAGCATCACAGTAAGGTGCTCTTCCAGCTCTGAGGCTCTTGTCTTGGTACCTGGAGAGGAATTTTCTGGTAAGAATGGAATGTTTTCCACTCTCTCCATCAAGAGCATGAAAGGCTGATTGACAGGTGCAAATAAACATCTGGTCATTTAGGCTGAATTACAAGATGCCTAGCAGAAGTTAAGAGACTTCAGGAGGAAATAGGAGGGATGGAATACCTGGAATTCCTTGGGGGCCAGGAGAATTGAGCCATCCTCAGAGATGCATGCATCCTGCAAATCTCATTTAAGCCGGGGCACTGGTATTGTGGGAAGCCCAGTTACGGATTAGAGGGATTCCAGAAGTAAGATCAACAAAACAGTTTGACACCGTTTAGGGTGCCGGATATTATTACTTAGCTTGAGAACAGGGGAGCTCAACTCTATTGCTTTCTATAAAATCTAAGACATCAATGATTCCCAGAGGATGAGGAGCTACAGTGTCATTGCAGATCATTTTCCAAGGAAAGGATAGATGATCCCATAACTCACTATCTCTAAGAGAGAATGAGATTCCACCTGCAAGATAGAAATCAAAACCCTTTTCACCACATTCACTGACTCAGATATGCAAATAACCCCAGCTCATAGCCTCTAAGCCCAGAGAAGACAGTGCATCCTAGGTGCTGATTGCATACCTCCTGGTGGGTTGTAACTGTGTACTATATGGAGGGCTAGTGCAAACATTCTCATTGTGAAGCGTCTTGCATGGATGAGTGGATGCAGAGTGGCATTTGCAGGAGCTGAGTGCCCCTGACTTCAAAGATCACATTTGGCAAGTGATTTGTTGCACTGCTTGCTGTTCGAAGCATCCCGAATAGCTTTGTTTTATGGGGTGGGGGTGGGGTGAGGTGAAGGGAGTGAAGCTTTCTGTCTTTCCCTATTAGGCTGGAATAGTCCTCTTCTGCGTTTTAGGTCCCTTACCTTGTTTTCTGGGCACAGGAATGCCCCTCAGGAATCCTTTGAATGCCCTGTCAGTTTCAGAGTGCCCTCATTTTCATCTCTCCACTTCAATGAGCTCATTCACAAAGGCTTTCCCACAGCCCAGGACGCGATTTGGGCAGGCCTGCTTGGGACTTTTGTGCCTCTGTGCCAGGAAGAGAACAGGCACAGGGCTCTGCTTGGTTATTGCCAGCATTCTTGGGCTGGTGCGTCATGGGGTCTCATGGTGACAGCCTTCCACTAGAAACACGGGGTCCCAGAGCCCAATTTTGAAAGGAATCCTCTCCAAAAGTCTTCCAGGATGAAGAAAACAGTGACTTCAGAGAGTTGACATTGCTCTTCAAAACAGTGTTTGTCAAGGAAATAAGCAGAGACTTGTATGACACCCTGTTTCTCCCGTGATTTTACTTTTCAAAATGTTGATTGCTAGAGGGTGTGGCACTTTTTTGCTTCTATACCGAAGGCCACATAGTAGAAGAGTTAAGTGCACAGACGTTTTCCAGGTGACGTAGGTGATTTCTGTGTTCAAAGAGTAGTGGGCAAAGGGGTCTAGCATTTAAAATATGAAGTAACTAACTGTTGTTAGGAAAATGGCTTATTCATTCTTTCATTCATTTATGCAAATGTAAGGTCTGACTATGCTTAGCTACTCAGGGGAAATGAGAGGCAACTGGGTTCTCTAGGGAATTTTGGCAATATCTGGACACATTTTTTATTTGTTATTACAAATAAAAGGAGAGGTTGTTACTGGCCTCTAGTAGACAGAGCCTAGAGATACTACAAAGTACAGGACAGCTTCCCACAATAAGAAAATGTCTGCTCCTAAATGTCAATAGCGGTGTTACCTGAAAGGGGTTCTCATCCAGACCCCAAGGGAGGGTTTTTGGATCTCTCACAAAAAAAGAATTTGGCTGGGCGGGTGGATCACAGGTCAAGAGATTGAGACCATTCCGGTCAACATGGTAAAACCCCGTCTCTACTAAAAATACAAAAAATTAGCTGGGCATGGTGGCGCGTGCCTGTAATCCCAGCTACTCAGGAGGCTGAGGCAGGAGAATTGCCTGAACCCAGGAGGTGGAGGTTGCAGTGAGCCGAGATCGCACCATTGCACTCCAGCCTGGGTAACAAGAGAAAAACTCTGTCTCAAAAAAAAAAAAAAAAAGAATTTGAGGTGAGTTCATAGAGTAAAGTGAAAGCAAGTTTATTAAGAAAGTAAAAGAATAAAGAATGCTTACTCCATAGGCAGAGCAGTGGCTTGAGCTGCTCAACCAAGGATACTTATTGTTACTTCTTCATTATATGCTAAACAAGAAGGGATTATTTATGAGTTTTCCAGGAAAGGGATGGGAAATTCCCGGAGCTGAAGTTTCCTCTCTTTTTTAGACCAGATAGTGTAACTTCTGGATGTTGCCATGGCATTTGTAAATTGTCATGGCACTGGTGGGAGTGTCTTTTAGCATGCTAATGTATTCTAATTAGCAGTGAAGATGACCAGAGGTCACTTTTGTCACCATCTTGGTTTTGGTGAGTTTACTGCAATATGTTTTATCAGCAAGGTCTTTATGACTTGTATCTTCTGCTGTCCTCCTATCTCATCCTATGACTTAGAATGCCTAACCTCCTGAGAATGCAGCCCAGCAGGTCTCAGCCTTATTCTACTCAGCCCCTATTCAAGATGGTGGAGTTGCTCTGGTTCTACACTTCTGACAGTGGGATGATTGAGAAACCTGGGTGTAGACCAAGGGTGAAGCAGCAATCTCAGCCCATGGAAACATTTTAGCAGATGCCATTTTAATGTCTAAAGTCATCAATTATAATCTCAAACTCACTGCAAAATAAATATGCATGATCTAAATAGCTCTTATAGTTAGCTTTCTTTCTCTCTCTCTAACTCCATATTTGAAAACCATATATATATACATATACGTATGGCAATACAATGTTTGGCTGATCATTGGAAAGGCAATTGGGGAAGTAGTCCTTAGTAGTCCTGTTGAAATCCTCGACAGATGCCATCACCATGCAAATTCTGTGACGGCACAATAGTAAAGTGTGGCTAGGATGTTATCATTTTTGAGGGGCCTCATTTTCCCTCCTAAATCCCTAGTCTCAAAACCTGATGCCACTTTCTTCTGCAATCTACCCAGCCAAGAAGCTTATCAAAGCCTGAGGGCATGATTGCTCTTCCACCATTCCTAGCAGATGGCCATGTTGTGAGACATTTAATCCACTGAATGAGTCAATTACAGTAATATTAGTGGCTTCTGTAGATCAGCCCCAAATAACGGTAGCTCAGTGAATGTAAATGGCATCAGAAAAATACAAGTAACTGGAGAAATTACAAGGATTTATGTCCACGCTTTCTTTGTTCAGAGTGTTTCTAATAATGCTTTTGGTTCTTCTAACTATTTTTGAGGGCACAAAGAGTGAGCAAGGCCACTCTTTGGAAACTTGCCACACAGGATGTTCTATGGGCATTACGGAAAAGGGAGCTTTTGTTAATAGCTAATCTTAGAAAAGACATTTCTTCTGCATTGTGGTTCTACCAACTCTAACTTGAGACATCTAAGGAAAAGTTAGGAATTTTTTTCATTGCAGCCAGCAAGAAACAGAAAAGGGCATGAAAGTTTGCATGCCGTAAGTAGCACACAGCACACAGCAACCCCACCCAACACCACTGGTGAGAACTGGTGTCCACAAAGACCTCTGGCTTATAGGAGGCTTGGAGGTGCATGCAGACTTGTGTGCTTGGGATGAACACATGGGTTGGCTGAGCCAGCATCTGATCTGCAAGGTGCTTCATTATTTCTTCACCATGTGACCTCTGCAAGTGAGTTAATGTGTCTGGACCTCAGAATGCTCTTCCACATAATGAGCATTGCATAAGAGTAATTGTCAGGTCATGTCTGTCCCGGATCCTGCAATTCTTTCTGTCTTCACTTTCATCCAGGCCTGTTACAATCATCCGAGGACCATGGAGAGTTCCTTTAGCTGATTTTTGTTTCTCATGATCTGACTGTCATCAATAACTGTATTAGGATTCTTCAGAAAAATAGAATATACCTATCCTATTGATAGCCTAGTTATCTATAAATTTATAAACATAAATATAGATATAAATAGGTGAATATATTTATAGGTGGATACAGAAATATATATATATATATGTATACAGAAAGATGACATTTATTGTGAGAATGGGCTCATGTTTCTGCAAGCTGGGGAGACCCAGGAAAGCTCATTATGTAATTTAGTCCAAGTCTGAAGTCTTGAAAACCATAAGAGCTGATGGTGTAAGTCCTGGAGCCCCAAAACCTGGGAAACAGGGCTTTGATTTTGCAGGATAGGAAAAGGTGAATGTCTCCACTCAAGAAGAAAGAGATTGCACCCTTCCTCTCTCTGCCTTTTTATTCTCGTCAGGCCATCAAGGGATTTGATAATGCCAGCCCACATTGTTGAGTGATCTTCTTTACTCAGTCCACTGATTCAAATGTTAATCTGTTCTGGAAACACTCCGGCAGAGATACTCAGAAATAATGTTTTCTCAGCTGTCTGGGCATCCCAGTCAAGTTGACACATACAAGTAATCATCAGAGAAGAGTTCCTAATAATGCTTTTGGTTCTTTAACTATTTTTGAGGACACAAAGAGTGAGCAAGTCCACTCTTTGGAAACTTGCCACAGCCAACCATGACAGCCACTTCTAAAGCCATCATGTGGGGAGAGTGAGCCCTACAGTTCCCAGGTGTTGGGTCACCATCCCATCAATGGAGGCCACCAATAGAGCAGATGATGGAAGGTGGATTCAGGGGCGTCTACTGGAGCGACATTTGACTGGGACCAAGTCAGTTGAGGATGCATCAACAGTTTTAGTTACTACAAACATCATTGCTACATCATCTTTGTAGTAACTGAAACATGGCTACATATGTAAGGTGAGGGAAGCAACTTTTTTCCACCCAAATTCTCTCTGGTCCTTTTGCAAAACCCAGAGTTATCTGAACCACATGAGGCTCAGTTTGCCACCTAATTCTTATACATATTGTTGTTTATTATTACAACATTTTAATGAGAAAAAGGCCTCTAAGACCAATGCCCTAAGAGTAACATGGAACATTCATCTTTATTATTCTTTTGGCTCCATTTGACCAAACTCCCTTTGTCTACTTAGCATATTCTTATGTTTCTTGGATGCAAGTATTCTCTTTTTGTTCTCTGTCTCTTCTTTGATTTTTGTCTGTTTTTTTCCGACATATACAACTGCCACTGAATATACTGATGCATTAAGCATGATAAATCTATAAAGAACTAATGCCATTTCCTCTTCCAAAATTACTCTTCCATCTTTTACATATATTTCCAAATTTCTTGTTCCTATCTGTATAACAAAATGCAACTCTACCTTTTTCAACATATTTCTGAATTAGAACTAGGAAGCATGCATTTTTTTAAGGAAAATAGACAAATTTAAAATTATATGTTAGAAAACACTTCATGTTCTCTTCCTTTCTGTATACCACCTGAGTTGAACCTTCTTTAATTCCTCTCTGCTTTGCATCACTTTCTTGCTATTCCTCCATGTCAATAATTAACCTGTTGACCTATCAGTTAAGACTGTAGGAAATCTTGCTAACACATTTGTGTCTGCTTTTATCACCTTTCACCTCTCCATGCACACAGTCTGCTGAACTGAGATTGTGTTCTTGTCTCACAGACAATTTTCATGTAACTCTGTGTTAATATTGTGGGTTTGCGTCTTTGTTTTTTTGAGGCAGAGTCTTGCTCTATTGCACCGGCTGCAGTGCAGTGGTGTGGTCTTTGCTCACTGCAACCTCTGCCTCCAATTCAAGCAATTCTCCTGCCTCAGCCTCCCCAGTAGCTGGGATTACAGGAGAGTGCCACCACACCAGGCTAATTTTTTGTATTTTAGTAGAGACGGGGGTTTGCCATGTTGGCCAGGCTGGTCTCAAACTCCTGGCCTTAAGTAATCTGCCTGCCTTGGCCTCCCAAAATGCTGGGATTACAGGCGTGAGCCACCATGCCAAGCTCAACTCCGTGGTAGTATTTTTACCGACACAGTGGCCTCCCCATTTTATTCTGTTCCCTCGTGTGCTACTTTAGGTCCCAGGTACTCTAATAACAGCTTCATCTATTACTTAGGTGTGGGCTGTATATTTTTTCAGTAACTGTAAAGCTGGTTGGATTGTGTATTTGTAACGAGCATCGTAACTATAGTTCAATACAGAGATCTTATACCTCTAGTCAGAACTACCCTTCCTGAAAATCCATGTGTACCCCGGCTTCAGGAAGCTCAATAACCATTGAAAGTCACATAGAAGTTCAATCATCTGTAATTCCAGATAACTCCAGTAGAGATACACAGGACTTGCACTAGTCAAGGCGATAGTGAATTAATGGTGGTCTTACCTGTTCTGTGTCCTGAATCAAAGACATTAAAACCAGCTGAGATAGTCACCAAGTTCCTTGTTATTGAGCCAGTCACATAAGTAAAAAGGCTCTGGTCACATGGTCAATACACACTATTGCAAAAAATCACTCAACTAGACTTGAAGAAAATGTACATGTAACCCCATCACTGTAGACTTGGAAATGCCCAAAATTGATTTTATTTTTATTTTATTTTATTTATTTTTTGAGATGGAGTCTCCCTTCATTGCCCGGGCTGGAGTGCAGTGACGCAGTCTCAGTTCCCTGCAAACTCCACCTCACAGGTTCAAGCAATTCTCCTGCTTCAGCCTCCCAAGTAGCTGGGACTACAGGCACACACCATCACATGTGGCTAATTTTTGTATTTTTAGTAGAAACTGGGTTTCACCATGTTAGCCAGGCTGGTCTTGAACTCCTGACCTCAGGTGATCTGCTAGCCTTGGCCTCCCAAAGTGCTGGTATTACAGGCATGAACCACCACGCACGGCCCCAACGTTGATTTTAAACCGTAATACAGAACATAGTAAATTTGGAATAAGAAAGTTCCTGCCACAATACATTTACTCTGAGATTATATAAACTAATCACCATGATTAGCAAAAGCTATAGTTAAGAAAGTCCCTTTGAAAATAGATGGAATGTAAGCATTTACAGAAACAGAACTGCATAAATAACTGCACATGATACTTTAAAATTTATTTTAATTTTTTATTTGTGTTTGTGATGCAAAGGATACATGCTTGAGGGGATGCAGATGCAATTTTCCGTGATGTGCTTTTGATGCATTGCATGCCTGTTTATAGAATACCTTCTACTGAGATTACGTGTCCTTCAAAATTTTCTTGCATAAATTTGTTTATGAAACCAATTGAAGGTATTTTATATAAGGAGTGTAGTAAGTGATTAATAAGCTTATATCAACTGGAAAATGATCAGGCAGATATAACAAGGTAGATTATTTTAGCAAATATGGTCATAAATTTTTCTCAAAAATTCTCAGTAATCAATTCCAGTAATTGGATTTACCTTTGCTATTATTATTACTTAATTTACTTAATATTAAAAACAGGATCCCAGGAATATTGTACATTTTTTTCTACAAATAATTATTAAAACATAGTAAATGAATTGTTACCAATCCCCTCAAATAAAGGAGGGTTAATTAAAAAGTTAACAGCCGATTTTCTAACACCAATAAAAGAATGAATGAATCAAAGTTAAAAGGATGAGATGTGTTCAATAATAGAGACTGTTGGATTCTAAAAGTAAAGTAGAAAAATAAAATAAGTGGAAATAATTATGTTTTGGGAGTTACATTTTTCTGATATCTTCATATTTCGAAGATAAAATAAAATGACATTATCATTGTACAATATTAACCAATTAATTAACAATTCAGAATAGAAATAACAACAGTTTAGAAAGGTTGATTAATACTACT
Source organism: Callithrix jacchus (assembly GCF_049354715.1). NCBI lineage: Eukaryota > Metazoa > Chordata > Mammalia > Primates > Cebidae > Callithrix > Callithrix jacchus. Next base: position 6,329,318 of record NC_133524.1, read on the forward strand.
GTCTACTTATAAGTATTCAGTAACACTTTTTGAAAAAAACCTAAAGCAGCTAAGCTTCTTGTAATTCCCTTGGGTAATCTAAAGACAGATTAATTTTTCAATTACAAATATAAACATCTGTGCCAGGAAGAAAAGGCACTGCAGGTTATGTTTCTCTTCTTTATTTAGGGGTTTTAGTATTTCAATAATGCTAACATGTTTTTACCATGTCCAATTCAATTAAATCTTAAATGTTCTGAAATTATCTGTTAACCAAATAAGACATGATGTCTTTCAATTATAAGATCAAAGAGCCCCAGTAGTTTGTCAAATCGAGTATGGAAAAGAACATGCTATGCACCATTAACAACATTGAGCTAAACCTCAAAAGAGGTTAAATATGGTGAGATGGAAACTGAAAGACTTAGTCTGGCTTTAGCATCTAATGGAGAGACAGCACCCAACACCAGCACCAGTGAAAAAGAGTTCCTAATAATAGCAATGAAAAATAAATGTACACAGAGGTACCGATTAAGGAGTTCACATCCCTATGGTAACCATACAAAAACCACTCAACTAAAACTTGGGGAAACCTGTGTATATTCTGGGCTTCTAACTCCATGTGTCATCTTGCAACTCTGAAGTCTCTCGAACCTATTTCTTTTTTCTTTTCTTTTCTTTTTTTTTGAGACAGAGTCTCGCTCTGTCACCCAGGCTGGAGTGCAATGGCTCAATCTTGGCTTACTAAAACCTCTGTCTCCTGGGTTCAAGCAATTCTCCTGCCTCAGCCTCCTGAGTAGGTAGCTGGGACTACAGGCGTACACCATCAGGCCTGGATATATATTTTTTTTTTATTTTTAGTAGAGACGGGATTCCACCATGTTGGTCAGGCTGGTCTCGAACTCCTGGCCTCATGATCTGCCCACCTCCGCCTCCTGAAGTGCTGGGATTATAAGTGTGAGCCACCGAGCTGGCCTAGCGAACCTATTTCTCTACACAACAAAGAAGGGAAGTGCTGTGGAAGTGGGGACCCCTCCATGAGCCTATTGCTGGGAGTCATGGCAATCACTGGTTTCTTCCTAAAGGAGTTTGTGCACAGGAGCAGTAAGGGATTTGCAAGAACGGAAGCTACATATGGAAACAAAAGGATCTTCGTTGTTGTCTGTTCTCCTCCCTCCATACTGCTCTGTAACTGAGCTCAACAAGAATCCACATATCTTCAGAACGGTAGCCTTCATATTTGTGAAGTGAAAACCTAACTGCTCAGTGAAGCTAAAATCCAAATGAAAATTGACAGCTTTCTTACACATATGTATGGCTGCACCTCTCGGAAACATGTGCTGTAGTTTGCCTTGGATCCTGAAATAAATGTGCTCTATCTGGCCTTGGCTCTTGGGTCACCCTTTTCCCTAAATTTCAGATTTTGTCCTCATTCTCTAGAAAGTCTTGTTTAGTTTCTTTTTCTTTTTTCTCTCTTTCTTTTCTTTTCTTTCCTTTTTATTTTTTTTTTGAGATGGAGCCTTGCTCTGCTGCCCAGGCTGGAGTGCAATGGTGTGATCTCGACTCACTGCAACCTCTGCCTTCCAGGTTCAAGCAATCCTCCCACCTCAGCCCCCCAAGTAGCTGGGATTACAAACCAAGCATGCATCACCATGCCAGGCTAATTTTTGTATTTTTAGTAGAGATGGGGTTTCACCATGTTGCCCAAGCTGGTCTTGAACTCTTGACCTCAAGCAATCCACCCGCTTTTGCCTCCCAGAGTGCTGGATTACAGGAGTGACCCACTGCACCCAAGCGTATTGCTTAGTTTCTTCATCATCTGCTGTATCCTAAAGTGTTGGTGCTCTTCTTTGTTTTGTTTCAGGCTCCTTTCACACTCTGCATACCTCCCCCACCCAAGGCAATTTCAAGTTCCAGTGGCTCAAAAATGTCCCCATTTCTATTCCAAATCTTATTTCTGAATTCTATGCCCACATATTCAATCACCTGGAGATCTTCACTGTCCCTTTTGTAATCTGTTCTCCAAGCCAATTTCTCATTCACAACCAACCTCAGAGTCCTAAATTGCGGTTTATAAAAATCCAGGTTCCTGGAAGCTGTCCTAAGGAGAGAATAAGATTGGGGCAGAACTAGATCATTAGCTTTATTTTTAAAATATATTAAAGTATGTTTGGTACCTAAAACTTACATTGTCTCAGGAACTAACTAGCCTCTCTTTCTAAACTTCTGCTTTCCACATTCTTTACTTTACCACAACGAATCCCTCATCTATACAAATTCGTAAGGATGGAAAGGTCTTCATTTTTTTCCCTGAAAACATCTCTCCAGTCCTTTTAATTTTCTACACCAGTGACAGTTTGTAGTCAAAGTTGGCAACATATCTTGCCAATATAACTATAAAACTTTCTACCCAATTAATTGTTTACAGACTTGCTCCCTTCCAATTCTGTATACTCTTGCCAAAGATCTTAATAAATACATTTTATATTCCCCTACTAAAGTGTCTACTCTGGTGGGCCATTAGTAGGACAATCTCTAAACTGCTTCCACATCAACTCATGAGTTTACACCTGGTTGATAACATCACTCTCCTCTTTGCAATCTCTGTTCCAGCCCAATTTCTAATTCACAGCCAGCCTTAGAATCCTAAATAGCTGCTCGTAAATTCCAGCTGCCTGGATCCCCATCCTTCCCTAAGGAAAGACAACTATTGGGGCAGAACTAGAACACTGGCTTTATAACAAGCTTTCTGGACAATTCATATGCTTCTTGAAATTCAAGAACTACTTCTTGGCATAACAAATGTCTTCACTGCACCTCATTGCCCTGGGCTTTGATGGTATTTGGTGTTCCTAGTTCTGGCTTCCCACAACACATGTATTGACCAACTTCTATACATTTGTTACTTTTTTGAATGGTCTTCCCTGACTTTAATTTAATGGAGTCTCTAAAGTGGCCACCTGTACACCCAGGTTGCAGTCTTGTAGTATTTATTGCATTTCAGTGTCTTGTTTATCTCTCTGTGGCTTGATGGTGGACTCCTTGTGGGTAGTAGCTCATGTCCCTGGCCAGCACTGTACTGTATCCCACATATGGACAAGAGGGCCTGGAAGACTCTTAGTTTTGGGGGAAAGGCTTAAAGGGCAAGTTCAGGCTCTTCAAAGATGAGGTAGTTAAACAGTGTGGGGCTGAATGAGGAAAAGTCTGTTTATGAGCAAGACAGAAAGAATCTCCCTGCATTGCCAGAAAATTATAGGTCTGCAAATGCCTCCCAACCAGATAGCACAGAATTTCAGATGCAGGTAAGGTGTACAGTTCCATCAGGCTGGATGCTAATACAGAAAAGTGCCAGAAATGGAATAGGAGTGTCCAGAATGTATAAATGTGATACACTCGAGTTGATTCCAGGTGATAGAGAGAATTAGGGACTGAAAAAGCAGACTTGAACCATTTCAAATACACTACACTCATGAAAGCTGTTAGTAAGCCAGTTATTTGTATGCCAGTGCTTCCTAACTCCACAGCAACCAAGCTTGCTACTCCTATATCCATCTCTATTAGAATAGTGTAAGCCATTCATTAAACACTAAAACCAGGCACCCATGTCATTCTTTTTCATAAATGTTCTGTCTTAGCCCATGCCCAAAGCATGCCAAGTTCATCAATGTTCACTTTAGACTGAGGCAGGTGAGTCCTATTCTTGCAGTTTCCCTGAAGGAACTTCTGTAGAGTCCTTCTCAACATCTGTGGCATCAGAATGGTGCTTTGGAACTCTCCTTTTGTTACTCTGGGAGGCTTTGAACAGTCCTTAACTCTTGACAATCTGTGGCAACAACAGAACATACACCAAACTGAGCCCTGATGAACTGGAGCCTGTTCTTAAACAGGCCTGGAGCTAACAGCCATCTGACACAAACGCAGATCTGGTGTTATACTGGAAGGGAATTTTAAAAATCTCCAACGATTTTCCTTCACTCTTTCTGACTTGTCGATTGCACAAGCTCAGCACTTTCTGCTTGCTATACGATTCTCTCTTAATCCCTAGGGGTTGTTCTATCTTTCGATTTATTGTATAAACCATGATACATTCATCATTTTCTCACCCTTTGGATTTCATTACCTACTTTTACTTCCATTGCAACCAGAATTTTCTTCAACTCTCATTTTGAACACTCTTGACATTTTTTTTTCTGTTTCCCAGATATAAGCAAGTTAGTTTTGTTCCGTATCATCTTGACGGAACTCTGAGACAGGGGTCTCAAACTCAAGTGTCGTCAGGGGCTCAGATAGGAAAAACTGATGTGAAAAGCAAGGGGTTGTGAAAAACCCACAACAGAACAAGCACAGAGATGAATACCACACAATTCGGTGACAGGGAGAGAACAGGAATGGTGAGTCAGTAGAAGTCGCCTACCGGTTTCTAAGGAGATGTGTCCTTTGGCATGCTGTAATATTCTTTTTAACAAAAATGTAGACATGGAGGACGAAAATGAACTCAGACTGTAAAAGGAAGCTGGATGAAACCCTTATCAAAGACCCAGAAATGCATGTACGAAATTAACTGTGAAATAAAACCAAATCAAAAAAATAAAACCAAACAAAACAAACTGTTTGAATTACAAAATTTGAGAGTCATGGAACACGAAGAAATTGGCTTTGCTGTGCCAAATATGTACTTTGTTTTCTGTGGTGTTTAGGCTATTTTCACTAGGACATATTTATTAAATTTCACTGGTCTCTCTGATGAACTTCTGGACCTAACTACTTTTTGAGATAAATTTTTGAATTTCTAAATTTCTTCATAAATATGTAGGGACACCACCGTTTTGATGATTTGTATACTGGTGGTATAGATCTTTGTTTTAAAGATTATAATAGCAATTTTATCCGTTCACTTAGTTAGGATTAAACTCCGGGCAATTCGTTCTTAGTAACCAGTCTCAAAAGTGTGATTACATGAGAGGCAACCAGGCATGGTGGGTCTCATCTGTGGTCCCAGTGCTTTGGGAGGCTGACATGGAAGGATCACTTGAGCACAGGAGTTTGAGTCCAGCTTGGGCAACATAGTGAGACCTCAACTTTTAAAAACAAATAAAGTAAAAATTAAATATAAAAGACATGAATGGGAGATTGGCTGTCAGAGGACACCATTTGGGAGCCAACTGTACCACTCCTTCATGGATAACCTTGATAAAGATCACATGAAACACTGAGTGCTTACAAGGCTGTCTGCTAAACATCCTGCTTGTATCGTTTCATTATCATTTCATTATCTTATCCATTGGGGGTGGCAAAACTGTATTTTCTGTCTTCTCTCACTTAATGGATAAAGAAATGAAGACTGATGAGTTACCTGAGTCTCCTAGATAGAGTAGTTAGTGCTGCTGGAACTGACTGTGAAGTGACACTTTCAAATGAACCAATAAGCCCCCTAATATTTTTTAGCTTGTTCCTTCATCTTTTCTGTTAAACAAAAGCCCACCTTCTTTCACAAACTTTTTGGAATCAATTAATATATTTAATACTTATTAAAGTGTGCTAAACCTCAAATCACTCTGACAGTAGGAAGCATTATATTTGTTATTTTAAACTTACAGGCACAGTTTCCACCTGCATTTGAAGATACAGTCTCACCAAAGAGCCAGGACAAGACTTCTTTTCAGGGCCCTCTCCCGAGTTGATAATCCCACCCAGCAAAACCAAATGGGATGCTGACAAAACTTAACATCTGAACTGAGAGATTTTGGGATATGCGCATACTCTCATTAATTAGAGCTGCGTGGTTTAGAGTGATGTTTCCAAAAGCATTCCATTAGAACAATAGTTTATCAAAATCATTTGAATTTAAAGGATCTATGGCCAAAGAAGCTTAGAAAACATTGCACATAATAATTGTTGCAGCCAGGTATGGTGGCTCACCCATGTAATCCCAGCATTCTGGGAGGCCGAAGCAGGCAGATTACTTGAGATCAGGAGTTTGAATCCAGCCTGACCAATATGCTGAAACTCCGTCTGTGCTAAAATGGCAAAAATTATCTGGGCTTGGTGGTGGGTGCCTGTAATCCCATCTACTCAGCAGGCTGAGGCAAGAGAATCACTTGAACTCAGGAGGCGGAGGTTGCAGTGAGCTGAGATCATGCCATTCCACTCCAACCTGGGTGACAGAGTAAGACTCTGTCTCAAAAAACAAAAAAAAAACAATTATTGTAGACTTACAACACACATAACACACAAATAACACTCAAGATTATGCAAAGTGCTAAGGTTGAAAACATAGGTGTTTATATATATATACTTTTGGTTTACACAACAGACATTTGTTTCTCTAATTTCTCATAGTTCTAGAGGCTGGAATTTCAACAACAAGTTGTTAGTAGGGTTGGTTCCTCCTAAGGCCTCTCTCCTTGGCTTGTAGATGCCGTCTTCTCCCTGTGCCCTCACGTGGCTGATCCTCTGTGCATGTGTGTGTCTGTGTCCTAATCTACTGTTCCTATAAAAACACTAGTCACACTGGATTAGAGTCCACCCCATGACATCATTTTACCGTAATTGCCTTATTAAAGTTCCTGTCTTTAAATACATTCTGAGTTACTGGGGGTTATGACTTCAACACATGAATTTGTCAGGGGCCCAATTGAGCCCATAACACATCCCCATTAACATTCTATAGAAATAATATTCCTAAGACAATGGATTTGAGATGCTGATCATGAGGACTATCATGACTTCCCACAGTTACTCTGAAACTGATCCGCAGAGATTTGAATGACTCATAACTGTCTTGACCATGTAAAGCCATCAGTTTCTCTTAGAGGCAATTGAAAAAAAAAAATGAATAGGCTCCAATAATCCTCCCGCATCAAGTTGGTGGTGTTCTTCTTAAAAAAAATTCTGAAAAAATAAGCCCTTCAAGATTATCTTAAATGTTATTTAGGAATAGAATCTACCACCCAAATATTCTCAACAATGCCAATATTTGTTTGGTATCCTATGATTGTTAAAATCTTCCAGCATATACTTTTTTTACATAGAGGCCCTTTTATATAGAGGCCCTTAGAGTTATAATCACAAGGTTCATTCATTCAAACCTTGTGATTATAACTCAAAGGGCCTCTATGTCCTGGGTTCCCTGAAACTATCAGAGACAGAGACAGAGAGAGAGATAGAGACAGAGAGAGACAGAGAGGGGAGGAGTCCTGAGTTATACTCTGTGATTAAAGCCGTTATTGGATTAACTATAAATCCAGCGGGATAAACTCTGAGAGAGGGAATTCCTTGTAACTTCCCTTTGCCTATAATGAATCTGCATGTCTTTTACTATTTTTTTCCTTGAAATAATATTTACCTGACAAGAATAATACTAAGAACTGGCCACTCTTGCAATCATTGAATGGAAACACCCCCTTCTGAAAATCTATGAGACTGATCCTCCACAAAAGCCTTCTGTGTGAAATAACAGTCAGTCATTCAGAAATTATTGGTGAAAGTAAAAGTTGGTCATATGAGTTGACCAGGCTACTTACTGGTGGGCTAGTGTCCTGTGTGAAGTGGTCGGTGGTTGCATACTCAGGGAACACAGCAGTTTCTCTTACCAGATATTGTAAGAAGTTTTCTGTGAAGAAGAACCTTTTCTATTCACAAGTGTGATCAAAGCAAGTTGAAAAATGTCTACTTGTTTCTGCATTCATGAGATTCATAAGAACAAACGTAGGAGATTCACGGGATGGACAATAAGGACTTGCAATGGTTCACCTTGAGCAACCATGGGAATAGCTAAGTGTTGTCAGCCTCACCCAAGTGGGCTATTAAGAACCCAGCAGAATAGCAAAGCGATCCAAATAGATCAAAGGATCCAGCATTATACCTTAATCAACTGCCCTCTTAGCTGCTCTAAAAGAGTACTCTTGGCCGGGCGCAGTGACTCATGCCTGTAATCCTGGCACTTTGGGAGGCCGAGGCGGGTAGATCACAAAGTCAAGAGATCAAGACCATCCTGGTCAACATGGTGAAACCCTGTCTGTACTAAAAGTACAAAAATTAGCTGGGAGTGGTGGCACACACCTGTAGTCCCAGCTACTCAGGAGGCTGAGGCAGGAGAATTGCTTGAACCCAGGAGGTGGAGGTTGCAGTGAACCCAGATCACGCCACTGCACCCCAGCCTGGCAACAGAGAGAGACTCCATCTAAGAAAAAAAAATGCTCTTTCAATAAGAATCTAAATTTTTATGGCAGTTTCCTCTTGGTTTTCCAAAGAACAATCTCATTTCCTTAGTGGTTTAGTGAAAAAATCCAGACTACTTTTATTTTTAAATGTTGCTAACTAGCACTATTCACAATAGCAAAGATGTAGAACCAACCCACATGCCCATCAGTGATAGACTGGATACAGAAAATGTGGTACAGATGCACCATGGAATACTATGCAGCCATAAAAAGGAAGGAGATCATGTCATTTGCAGAGACATGAATGAAGCTGGAAGCCGTCATCCCCCGCAAACTAATACAAGAACAGAAAACCAAAACACCACATATTCTCAGTCATAAGTGGGAGATGAACAATGAGAACACATGGACACAGGGAGGGAAACAACACACACTGGGGCCTTTAGGGAGGGTATCTGAGAGAGAGCATCAGGATAAATAGCTAATGCAAGCAGTGCTGAATTCCTAGGTGATAGATTCATAGGTGCCACAAACCACCATGGCACATTTACCTATGAAACAAACCTGCACTTTCTGGGCTTGTATCCCGGAGATATATATATATATAATGTTGCATACTGACACATCGATATAAGGAGCTGTGTTCCTGAGTCTGTATTTCTGATTTATCTATAAGTTGAAACCAGAAAACAAGGCTTAAAGGCTTCCAACATCAGGAAAGCCAATTTATTTGTATATAATATAATCACCTATCATGTGAAATGTCTGAAATTTAGCATTATACTTTTCTGGAGAACACAATGACAATTGCATAATATTACTGAAATTGTCAAATGTAGAACTTTCAAATCACTCAATAAGCCTCTACTATTTAAGCATTCATTTGAATCCATTGAATACGTATATCTTTTCTTTAGCACATTTGAGTTGATATGTAAGATTCATCGTGGGGAAAAATAATTAAGCAAATAGTTTCTTGTTAATACCTGAAATAATAACTTCTTGCATGTCAATGGTATTGGAGATAGGAACAACATTATCAGAATCCGTAGCATCAGAAACATCTTCTCAATCTTCTGTTCTCCAATTTATTTTTCTTGTCTGTATCATGAACTGAAGAGTCAGGCTAATTTATCCTCCTTCTTCTATAATTAGTAACTCTTCCTTTCAGCTTCAAAATGTTCTCTTTTCTCTCTAATTCATACACATCCTTTATTTTCTATTCTCATTCATTCATTTGTTCATTCAGATACCCATCCACTCATCCATCTGTCCTGATTCCAATTATCCATCTATTTACCTAAAATTTATTAAGCACCTTCTTTGAGCTAGGTATTTTATTAAGGTCTCTGAGATAAAGAGAAAGTCATCCATTCAACAGCAGTGCCAATGGTGTAGGCAGTGGGAACTGTGCAGCAAAGCACAACAAAACAAAGCAAAATGAAAAACGAAATTCCTACACTTATGAGATGTACATTTGAGTGGGATGACTAGGGTAATGTTTTCTCCCTTTCTGAGTTCAAAATAAACTTGGAACTGAGTTTAAAGAGTCTAACTATTCACTTCTCTATCCTTCCCTTATTTATTTTTCCATATTGGTCTTGGTCTCACAGGTTTTGACTTTTGAGTAGCTACATTTTATCAGCCACAGCTCAGTGTACACACCCCAGCTGGGTGTACTAAGCAAAACCCCATGTTGTCATAATATATCCTGAACATTTTTTATTTATCTGTAAGAACCCTTTTAAGGAGTTCCTTGTATTAGGAACACCCCAGAGACACCAACATATTGTTTCTACTAACACATGATATAAATTACTATTTCAGGTTCTACTTGACAGTATAATTTTCACATGGTAGAAAAAAGATTGAGAACCCAAATAAATATGTTGTTGTCTTTTTGATCCATCAGAAATTACAGTAAATTTTTGTCTTCATGAAGAACAACATTATTACAAGCACATATCTCAAAATACCTCATAACTTGGGGGGAATGTTGCATATTCTGGTATTTTGTTCCTTGATCATTTATAATTTGCATGAGCAAACCCCTTTGATTCTCCTCTATTAAAAACTTCTTAAGAATTTTTGTTAAAAATTTAAAATTTTGATACGAATTACTGATGAAGCACTGGAGCAACTGGAACTTTCATAAATTGGTGCTTACAAAGGTTCACTAAATGCTATGCCTTCATTCATAGATCTCAACTTATAAATTATTTGGTGAGACCTTTTAAAAGTCACTCAAGTGCATAAGATTTAATTTTGTAGGGTGATTCTACCTTCATTGGAAGAAAGCTGATGCACTCATTTTATAGCTCAAAAAGGGAACAATGGATACTTGAATCTCTAAGGCTGATTTCCTGGCAATGGATTTATGTAAGGTGCATTTTTTCCTTTTGCTATCCTGCTGATCATGGCATGGTTCCTACAATCAATGATACTTGCTTTAGTAACTTACATACCACAGAAGTATACTTGGATTCTTAAAAACCTTTTCAATTCAGTGACGTTTGTTGGTAGAGGCCTCTTCTTTTTGTTTGCTTTGCTTTTTTTTTTCTCTTCATTCTTGGCTTTTCTTTTCCAAAAAAAAAAAAAAATGCCATTTTCTAAGAGCACATTTGTATAAATATTAGGGTCACACTCTACGTATATAATCTCCTAGGCATCTCAAATACAACATACTCCAAGTGTACCCTCAACCACCAAAAAAGAAAACACATCTCCTCTTCTCTCCTGCATGTTTTGTACCGGTGAACAGCACAGGAACCCCTGGGAACCACCCCACTCCTTTTTCTCCACCACTGTGAATTTATCTAGGGCCCTGTCAGTTGCTGGAGTATTTCTTAAGCTAGCCCCTTTTCTTCTTTCTTCTGGGACCTCCCATGAAGACCTTTCAGCATCTTGTGCTCACACTATTGGGGTAAATTCTGCATTGGCTTTCCTGGCCCTGAACTTGTTCCTCAGATTTGTCCTAAAGTCTTTCTTCAATTAAAATCTGTTCATTTCTAGACCCTCCTAAAACCTTTTTTTTTTCTTCCATCTCTGTTTTGTACCATCTTAACTCGAAGCTCAGAATGCAAGCCTCTTTAGGCATTCAACGATCTCTATCTGGCCCGTCTTTCTTTTTCTCCCCCTCCTCCCCCTCCTCCCTCCTTTCTCCCCCCCTTCCTCCCACCTTCATCCCCCTCCTTTCTCCCCCCTTCTTCCCCTTCCTTTCTCCTTCCCCTCCCCCTCCTCTTTTCCTCCCTTCCTTCCTTCCTTCCGTCCCCCTCCCCTTCCTTCTTCCTCCTCCTCCTTCTCCTTCTTCTTCTTCCTCCTTTTTTCTTTTTCTCCCCCTCTTCCTCTTCTTCTCTTCTTTCTCTTCTTCCTGTTTATCCTCCTCCTCCTTTTTCCTCTTGTTATTCTTCTTCCTCTCCTTTGATGGTGTTCTCCTTATGCTGCCCAGGCCACTCACCAACTCCTGGTCTCAAGTAATCCTCCTCCCTCAGTCTCCCAAAATGCTGAAATTGCAGGCATGAGCCATCATCCGCAGCTCTATTTGGCTCCTCTTTTACCTTTCCTCTCCTCTCCTTGCCTTTCCTCTTCTCTTTTATTCTTTGTGCTCCTCCTCCTCTTTCTCTTTCTTTCTCTTTCCCTGTCTCTCTCTTACCCACTTTTTCTCAATTTCTGCATGGTATGAAGTGTTCAACTATGTTCTATGCTATGCCATAATACTCTTTGCCTTGCAAAATCCTCTCTTCTCACCTAGAATGTCTTCCTATTTCTAGCAAACATAAGCTCCCTTTTTCTGGAACTCTTGCTTTGTATCTCGGGCACATTTAAGTCTACCGCAGTGAACAAAAACAAATCCCCTGCCCTGGGAAATGACATTTGTATGGAATTTCCCTGGTACTGTAGCTCATTTAAGTGCTTCAGTAATAAAACTCAATTAAGCTGCATTGAATTTTTTTAATGACTGCTCTCCTCATTACGTTAGAAGACCCTTGAGGACATGAAGAAAACTTTTATGTTGATTCACCTGCATATTTTGAACACAGCAGTTGTTGAATAAATATCTGTTAGTTAAATGAACAGATGGGTTGCTGAGATGATCTTCCAAAGCAGGTTTTCAATGGGGACAAAGATCAGAGTATCTGGACGATTGGTTGAATTTAGACTGTTGTCTTGGCATCATTTGTCTGGAGAATAAAAGATGAATTTTAGGCGCTTTTAGAAGACCAGTGAGTCAGGTTGATGTTCCAGTGGGGGCAGTATCCAAATCATAGAGAGACCTTCCAACAAAGCTTCTGCAATCAAAAGATAAGATACATTCTGAGTGACAAAGACCACCTGGTTCTGCAAGTTCTCTGCACTGGGCAAACCATGCACCAGAAAGTAGAAAAAATATGGGCAAGTGCAACCCAGCTAGAAGGCAATAGCTATTCTGGAGGAGAAAACAGTAATGAATGAGCCATTAGACTAAGTGAGACCCCTAGCTCAAGCATCTACTAACTCAGGCGTGTCACCTTTGTGATTCTTAGTTTTCCCATCTGTAAAATGAGAAGAATTCTGCCTAGGATTTTTTAGAAGATAAAATTAAAAAGCATGTAAAGTGCTTGGTAAGCTCTGATGACCTTACACCTAAACTATTAGTTTGGGGACATTCAGCCAAAGCTGTAGGTTTGACTTATTATGAGCCCCTTCTCACACTGCTATGAAGAAATACCCGAGACTGGTTAATTAGGGAAAGAGATTTCATTGAGTCACAGTTCCACATGGTTGGGGAGGCCTCAGGAAACTTACAGTCATGGCAGAAGGGGAAGCAAACATGTCCTTTTCTCACATGGTGGCAGGAGAGATAAATGAGTGCCCAGTGAAGCTGGAAGCTCCTTATAAAACCATCAGATCTTGTGAGAACTAACTCACTATCACGAGAACAACATGAAGGAACCACCCCATAATCTAGTTCCCTCCCACAACATATGCGGATTGTGGGGAACTACAATTCAAGATGAGATTTAGGTGGGGCATAGCCAAACTATATTAACTTAGTACCTTGACAGAGATGAGTATCTGCCGAGACACACCAACATTTTTTTTATGTTTGAGTATAGGAAAAATACATTATGTTTTGGTTATCTCAATACTATGAGTATTGACTGTGACTTTTCACACAGTCATATCATTTCAGAATGTCTTCAAGCAGTTTCAGGAACAGCAGACATTTAAAATCACTTACCCTTTTCCCAGTTGCTCAATATTTGACATCCACATTTATCATAATAGAACACAACTTGGTTGCTATGGATATTGAGATGTTTTTCGTGTTTTCACACAATTAATGGCATTGCGTGTCCAGGAATGCACAAATGCTATCCATGGAGTAAAGCAGATGTATTTTGGTCTTTTCTGTCACAATTCCAAATGCACCCTTTAACCTCTTCACAGGAGAGAGACATGGGTTGGTTGTACACGAGTGCCAAGTCTTACTCGTTATTCTTACCTTCTATTTTATCAGGTCCAAAACAAAATCAATGAGGTTCTAGTCAAAACCTCAAGTTAGACCACAGCCTAAATGGCTGATTGTTTCTATCTAAACAATTTTAAGTAGAGACTTACTCTGACACATTAAAATGTAATAATTCTAAATCGGAGACACTCGAGGGTCACTACCAGAAATGAGGGTTCATGTTATATTCCTAGCAATAGTACTAGATTTGATTCTAGAAGAATTAGGTCTCACCTCAAACTTTCCACAAATCACTTAATCTTTCTTAGTTCACATTTCTCATCTTTAACATAGGAGGACTGGACTAAACCTATCTATAAGCCATTCCTACGGTGAGATTTCCATTAAGCCTGTATTTTGGACACTTTTAATTCAGAAAGCATTTGCTAAACAAAATTGAAGTGACAAAATTCCCTTGGCTTCATAGTGCAAATTGCATTGAGTGCATGGTCTAATATTGTTTGTTTGATAATTGATTTTAAAATGCGTTCTTATAAATTGCACCTGTGTACGTATATATGAACATTAACTTTGTTTGAAGTCTAGTGTAGAGCCTTAGCATTTTAAGTACCTTAATCAGAAATTCAAACATATCCAAAAGTTTATGCTCCAAATATACTTTTTGGAATCAACAATAGAGGTTCCTTATTTATCATACGGGATATTAGAAATAAGTTTTATGTTTTTTGGTGGGTGACATGGACAGTGATTATATATGTGGTAACATAGTGTGGCAGGCAGAATAATGCCTCCACCAAAGGTGTTCACATATGAATTCCCTGAAACTGTGAATACGTCACTTGCATGACAAACTGCTATTCAGGTCCCAGGTGGAACTAAAATAGGGAGAGTTTTAAAATAGGGAGATCATCTTGGATTATCCAGGTGGGCTCAATGGAATCACAGAATCCTTAAAAGTGAAAGAGCAAGACAAATAGGTCAGAGTGATATGGCATCAAACCTGCTATTTCTGACTTTGAAGATGGAAACTGGGGTCATATATCAAGGAATATAGGTGGTCTCCAGATTCTAGAAAGAACAAAGAAACAGTTTCTCCCTTAGAAATTCCAGAAGGAATGAAGCCCTGACGACACCTTGATACTAATGCATTGAGAGCCATGCTGTATTTCTTCAGAACATTGATAATAATTTTATGTTGTCTTAAATCACCAAGTGTGTGATGCTCTGTTACAGTGGCCATAAAGAACTAATACACAAAACTGGTATACGTTTGAGAATGTGGGCAGCCCAGCACTTTCTCAGCTTCAGGCCAGTGTTCATGCTCTATAATCCAGTGAGTTCTGTGTACTCCACCTCTTCACTACCCCCTACACTTCCAAGGGAGACTTTTGCCCAAAGCAACCTTAAATGTGTCTAAATCTGACTTTGGAATATCATTCTTTCTTTTTTTTTTTTTTTTTTTGGAATATCATTCTTTCTATCTTGATGGGTATCTTTTGTGAAAAGCTCTGGTGTAGGAAGACTATTCTTGAGGTTATCAGAATGTGTCTGTAGGCTAATAAATATCTGTTCTGTTTGTAGAGTTGATCTCCATAGTAAATCACTCCCTGGAAAGCCAAACTTTGGCGCTGATTTTACATCGGCAGTCTCCTGCCGATATGGTACAAGGCACCTGGAAACTGATGAGCAGCTAAGTTGGCTTAGGTCGGTTGAGAAAGTTTAAAACAAAAGAAAGGAAAAGCTATAGATTTGACTATAATTAATTCAATAATTATAAATGAACATATTTTATTCATTATGCTCAGCACTATGGACAAATATTTTAAGCATTTAATTTTTCAATGAGCATCATAGAAATTCACACTTTTCACTAATTTAGGCGGACCTTTTCCATCAGTTAGCCTTAAGTCGTTAATATTATTTTGTCATTAATTTGCTACAATACAATCAGCTTAGGGTCAATTCTGAACATCATAGAATTAGCATGGACATTTAACTCATTATGGAAAATCAACCTTTCTTCTTTGTTGAGTGATAAATAACCACAGTGTGCCCATTAATTGAGATAAGCTACCCTGAGATGAAAGAAAGGGGGTTAAATTTATCATTTAATTATAAAGCAATCTTCTATTTTATCTTCTAGATTTAAACTCCTTGACTGCAGGCGCTAGATGTGCTGGCCTGAGTCTCTCCCAAACTGCCTGTCACAGGGCTCTGATCAGCCATGAATATATCTAAATTGCACTCATCAGAAGCACATGTAATCATCTCTGAGAGAATTAGGGTGAAACAAATCTATAAAATAATTAGGCTATTTTTTGTGGGAGGCAGCAGATGAATGGGGAGTTTTCTATGCTAAAGAAACAAAATGAATAAGAAAGTTGTGTTCTGGGTCAACATTGGTTCCATTCAACGTACGAATTAAGAAAAATTTGGAAAATGTGCCCTTTGTGAAGCTTATAATTTAGTGACAAAGGTGTCCCTAAGATGTTTTTGTCCAGTGTAAAAATGTGGGAATTAGAAGAGGTCCTTATATACTCAGTGTTTTGGTGAATCATCCTTGCTGCTCCTAGATTTGACTTATGTCTACTGTTAAACTCCCTTTCTATGTTTGGGCAGCCAAGAGAATTTAATTTTAATGTTTTCAAAAGCAATGGCTTTGATTCTGAGAGGTAAAGAGAAATACATAAGCAAAAGGATTTTTAAAAATATATGAAGCATTGAAATTTCAATTATTAGATTCAATTCTATGTAATGAGAATATTAGATATTGTATATTTAATTATGTGAAGTGAACATTGAAAAAAAACAAACTTAAAGCAAACAAGCCCAGAAATATTTAACATTCATTCCCAAAAATTCTTGAGTCATGGGTGACCATACTTTCTGTTTTTCTGATCTGTTCAAAATCTTTCTATAGGGAGCTTACATTGTCAAAGAAAAAATAATACAACTTCAACATTATTTAATAATCCATTTAATTACATAAATAACTAATAGACCCTATGTTATTTGTTGAGAGTGCACACATTTTCTACAACTTTTTATGACACTTAAAAAACTTTGGTATTGATCTAAATATCAGCCTTTAATTTGAGAAATATATGTTTCCTCTCAGATACCGGTGGTTTATGGTTTTATCAATCAGCAGGGTAATACGGTATTCTGGAAAATTGTATAGGACTTGCTTTTATGTTCACACACACAAAAAATGAAATTCAGATAATCACAGGTATTGAAAATAAACACTTTGCAAGTGCTTGGATGAGCTGAATTTAATTTAAAAAGAAAACTATCACTTTGCCTAAACACATATAATTGTATGTATTTAAATCATTATATACTAATTTGAATTAAAAGAAGGTGTCCTAACTTCACATTCAATGTGAAGACCATGGCGTATTATAACAATTAACTGTCTGTGCATCTTTTATCTCTTGGCTTTCTCTCCCCCAAAACGCAGGCAATGAGCTGGGAAATCTTACCTTCTAAACACACATCACACACATCAAAAGAACTGGTCTTAAAGGAAAAAGGAAGCTTGCACATATTATATGTTCTCCCAAAAGGTTTTGTAAAATAAATAGGTGGAGCAATCTTTTCAATGATAAACATGATCATTACTCAGATATTTAAGATGCAGACATTTCTCTTTGTAGAGTGACTTGCTCTGAAATCTATCTTGGGTCATTCTATCTTTCTCTAGAGACAGTGTCCCATGAAGAGAATGGATAATTGGTTCTCTCACTTCCTAAGTGTGTGATATTTCATATCTTGAGCTCTATAATTCTGTTTCCCTATAAACAAAATGGAGGAGGAGATGATTCATAAAGATGAATTTATTAACTAATCAAACACGTATGCTTTTATCAGGTTGCTCCAAAAGTCATTGAGATTTTTGACACTGAAAGTAAAGGCAAGAACCGCAATGGCTTTTAGACTAGGTGTTGTATCATGCTCAGGGATTATAAAGGTGAGCATTGGTTCCTTTTCTTGTGCTCAGGACTCACTGTTCGTTATCAAACCTACATATATAAATCAACTCTGTACTGAATGTGAGACGTAGAGACACTGCAACAAGACTTGACAACCTCCTGGTTTTGTATAGATCTCACCAGAATATAAGTGGCTTCAGGGCAAGGATTTCTCTCTGTTTTGTGCTCATTTGTATCCACAACTACAGAAATGCTTGGAATACAGTTCAAGAAAAGTTTGCTGAGTCAGCAAATGGTCAGTGCTTTCCAATGGGATATTCTGCACTCAGAAATCAGTGTTGCCCAATATGGTAGCAGCTAGCCATATATGGCTATTGAGCGATTTTATTGTGGAAGATGTAAACAAGTGTATTGGCTCATTCTTACACTTCTATGAAGAAATATCCAAGACTTGGTAATTTATAAATGAGAGAGATTTAATTGACTCAATTCTGCAAGGCTGGGGAGGCCTCAGGAAACTTACAATCATGGTGGAAGGGGAAGCAAATATGTCCTTCTTCACATGGTGGCAGCAAGGAGAAAAATGAGAGCCCAGTGAAGGGGAACCCCTTATAAAACCATCAGATCATGTGAAAACTTACTATCACAAGAATAGCATGGAGGAAACTGCCCCCATGATTCAATTACCTCCTGCTGGGCTCCTCCCACAACATATAGGGATTATAGGAACTACAATTCAAGATGAGATTTGGGTGGGGACATAGATAAACCATATGCATAACCAGTCTTTAAATTTAATCAAACAAAAGAAATTTAATTGGCCACAAAGAAGCTGTTGGTTACCTTAATAGACAGAACAGGGCTCATGTTTTCATTTGGTGTTTTCAGTAGAAAGATGAAATACTAGTTTTATTTTTGGGTGGCTATTCTAGGTGCACTTAATTTTCTCTTACAAACTCATAAAATAACAAAATTAGAAAAGGGATAACCCCATTTTTGCTTTAATATTCTCCATTTATGGTATACTTTTATACAGAAATTTTGATTAGTGGTTTCCTTTGTGACTTATTTATACTTTCATTGTTAGAAAGAACTTCCCACTTCAAGATTCTTCCATCCTTCCTTCTAGTATATTTAATACAAGCATAGCCTCATTGTTTATATTTAAATCATTGATCTATTTAGAATTTATCCCTGAACACATCATGGGACATGGATCTAGATTTTTCTTTTTCATTTTTTTAGAGATGGGGTCTTGTTCTCCTGCCCAGGCTGGATTTGATTGGTGTGATCATAGCTCACTGTAGTCTCAAACTCCTGGGGTCAAGTGATCCTCCTGCCTCAGCCTTCCAAGCAGCTGGGACCACAGATGTATGCCATCATGACCTGCTAATTATTTTTAATTTCTGTAGCGGTGAGATCCTGCTTTGTTGCCCAGGTTGGCACAGAACTTCTGGCTTCAAAATGTTCTCCCTCCTAAACTACCCCAGATTTAAATTTTTCCACAAGGCTAACCAAGTATCCCAGTCTGTTTCTTGAAATTTATCTTTTCCTAAAGATTGACATGCCAGCTATTCATGTCCAGAATTCCTTTATACATTTTATCTATTCTGGACCCTTTGATCTGTCCCATTGGTTTGTCTCTATGTCTATTTACCAATGCCATGTGTTTTAATCACAGAGGATTTATAATATGCTACAAGACTATTTCAATGACTTTTAACCATTCTTTTCATTGTTTTTATTTTTCAAAGCCTTTCCATTCTTCTTTGTTCGTTGTTCCAATATGGTCTTCCAATTAGTGGTTGTGCATTATGTATGTGACCATCATTTTTCTTTTTTTGAGACAGAGTCTCGCTCTGTCACCCAGGCTGGAGTCCAGTGGCATGATCTCAGCTCACTGCAACCTCTGCCTCTGGGTTCAAGCAATTCTCCTGCTTCAGCCTCCTGAGTAGCTGGGATTACAGGCACACACCACCACACCTGGTTAATTTTTTGTATTTTTGGGGGGACAGGGTTTTACTATGTTGGTCAGGCTGATCTTGAACTCCTGATCTCATGATCCACCCTCCTTGGCCTCCCAAAGAGCTGGGATTACAGGCATGAGCCACCCCACCCAGCCACTTGTTTTTATATATTATTTTATATTCCCTTCTGAATTCTCAAACGGCAAACCAGGAGAAACATTGACATTCACATCCCAAGTGAAGGAATGAACTCATTCCTCTAGGAGCAGCTCCTAGGAAGTGATTATAAAAAGACCAACAAGCAATAGATAGCAAATGGGCAAAGGATATACATGGACAGTTCCTAGAAACAAAGGAATTCGGCCAGGCACAGTGGCTCAAGCCTGTAATTCCAGCATTTTGGGAGGCTGAAGTGGGTGGATTGCTTGAGCCCAGGTATTCAAGACTAGCTTGGGCAACACAGCAAAACCCCATCTCTACAAAAAGTACAAAACTTAGCTGGGTGTGGTGGCCCATGCCTGCAGTTCCAGCTACTCAGAAGGCTGAGGTGAGAGGATCACTTGACCCCAGGAGATTGAGGCTGCAGTGAGCTATGATGGCACTACTGCATTCCAGTCTTAGTGACAGAGTAAGACCTTTCCTCAGGAAAAAAAAAAAAAAAAAAAAAAAAAAACAGAAAAAATAAATTCAAATGGCTTTTGAAAAAGGGAAGAGATGCTGTGTTTAAATAATATAATTATTATGTAAGCAAATTACAAGTTCACTGAGATATTTAAAAATCTATTACATGAGGAGGAGAAAGAGGTAGGCAAGAGAAAGAAAGAGGTGGAAGAGAAGGAGGAAGGGGAGGAGAATGAGCAAATATTGGCTGCAACCAAATTATAACCCAAAGTTATAAAACTAGTTCCTTCTTGTGTTCATTCAGCGTGAGGACCGTCTTCATTTATTTACCTGTATCCAGCTTTCCAGTGCAAAATAAACACCTGTGACTATGTTTAGGAAGCATACTCTGCGTGTATTTGCAAGAGACTGGGTGCTAGCTTCTCAGCTGCAAACACTGCAGTCCCTCTAGGAGGCAATTGCTGACAAGGTGAAGTCACTTTGAGACCACTTTTGCTATCTGACTTCCCATATTCTGAATCACTTGTTGGTGCTGTCTTTCTTGCTTTTATGGAGAAAGAGAACCCAGCCTGTTTTATGTGGAAAGTTCCCATGTCTCTTAGTAACTTCTCACTCTCGAGTTGCCTGTGAGTAGTTTTTCTGTTTGTCTCATCTCTGTTAGTGCACGGAGCTCACAGGAGCAGCTGAAGCAAAGAGAATAATGAGAGAATAGACTGGCCAGAAAAAGGGAATTTAGGAATATCTCATCAAAAGGAGGGAAGCTAAGAGTTGGGAGAAAACTTAGGTTCATGGATACAAGGAGAACCTGACTTTGCCCATCAAAAGTTTTGAGAAAAACAAATAACTAATAATAATAATAGCAGATAAGATAAAGTGGTGTGAGAAGCATGATCCTGATGCCCTTAACATCCTTCTGTGGCTTTGATTTGAAAGAGAAAACACATCAAAACATTATATACCCAAGTCAGGGGAGCATGTTTATTCTAGACCTGCTGCTCAATATGGTGGCTAGTCAACACAGGTGGTCATTGATTGCTTCAAATGGAGCAAGTCTAAACATAGATAGATTGCAAGGACCACATACGCATCTCATTTCAAAATATGTTAATAGGTAAAACATTTCCCTGATATTTTAAAAAATTGATTACCTATGTTGAAATAATAATAATATTGTAGATATAAAGGTGACCCTTCAACAGCATGGGGTTTAGGGTGCCCACCTCTGCACCCCTGAAAATATGCATATAGCTTTGGACTCCCTCAAAACTTAACAAGTAATATCCTACTGTTAGCCTTACCAATAACATAAATAGTGGATTAACACATACTTTGTATGTTATATGTGTTATATACAGTATTCTAACTATAAAGTAAACTAGAGGAAAAATGTTGTTAAGAAAATCATAAAGAAGAGAAAATATGTTTGCTATTTGTTAAGTGGAAGTGATCACCATAAAGGTCTTTATCCTCGTTGTCTTCACGTTGAGTAGGCTGAGGAGGAGGAGGAAGAGGAGAGGCTGGACTTGCTGTCTCAAGGGTAACAAAGGAGGAATAAAATCAGCAAATAAGTGAACCCACAGGATTCAGACCTGTGTTGTTCAAGGGTCAATTTTACTGAGTTAAGGAAAATATGTTAATCAAGTCCATTTCACCTATCATTGTTTTAATGCATGCTACTAGACAATTCAAGGTGATACATGTGGTTTGCACATATTTCTATTGGATTATGCCATTGTAAATTGCCCACACCAATAAATTTAGGCTGGGTGCTCACATCTGTAATCTCGGCATATTGGGAGGCTGAGGCAAGAGAATTGCATGAGCTCAGGAGTTGGGGAACAGCCTGGGCAACACAGTGGGACCTCATCTGCACAAATGTATCTAAAAAAATTAGTCCCACTTACATGGGAGGCTAAGGTTGGAGGATTACTTGAGCCCAGGTATTCGAGGCCTCAGTGAGTTACGATCGATAGTGAGACCCTATCTTTTAAAAATAAATTGAAAAAAAATGAATATAAGAGTAAAGACATGAAAGGAGTTGGGCTTTCTCTTTGGCTAGGTTACTATGGACTTTGCCTAGACAGGTGACATGTGCCTCACATGATCCAGGACATGGCTTGCATTTTCTTGGGCCCTCATTAATCCATCCCTAACTCTGCCCTCATTAATCCATCCCTAACTCTACCCCCTGAGCATCCCCTCTCCATCTCTTATCTCCTTCTTAGTCCCCTTTCTTTCTTTTCTCATAATGTAAACATTTTCCTGCATTCATTAGATTTAAATCTCATTACAAAATCATTTGTTGTTTTTGTTTTCCCTTTCCATACAAAAAAATCCCCTTCTCCTCCATTCTGTGTCTGGGGCATGATTTCACCCACTACAGAATTGTTCCATCTTAGAATGGGAGAAGTGATGCTGTAACATCACTCCTCCCTTTTCTATTCAGAAGACTTCATCCCAAGACAAACTCTCTCCTCCCCCAAAAAATATTCCTTAGAAAGACCTCTGGCCATGGAGAGAACATAGGACCATAGAAGTGAGGAAACATTGCCAGCTTTTTTCGTTTATCATGTATAGTTATGAAAGTTCAACAAGCTCTTCATTCCCCAAATAAAATTATGCCTGAAACACAGAAGCCAGCTATTTAATACTTTGGTAGACCTGTCATGGAACTATGACAATAAGACTTAGTATATATATATGTGTGTGTGTATGTGTGTGTGTGTGTGTGTGTGTGTGTGTGTGTATGTATGTATCTATATATATTAGGCCTAATAAACTTAGAAGCGGTTCCACTTATCTGCCCTTCTATTTAAACCTCTACCTTGCGAGACCAGACCTTGCATAAATGCATATCTTTTAACCAGTACCTTCAAAGAAATTTATTTTGCACACTCACCAACGAGAGTGTTTTGAGTGTTTTTTTTTTTTTTTTTTTTTTGTCGACAGAGTTTCGCTTTTGTTGCCCGGACTGGAGTGCAATGGTGTGATCTTGGCTCACCACAACCTCCTCATCCCAGGTTAGAATTATTCTCCTGCCTCAGCCTCCCAAGTAGCTGGGATTACAGGTACGCACCACCATGTACAGCTAATTTTTGTATTTTTAGTAGAGACATGGTTTCTCCATGTTGGTCAGACTGGTCTCGAACTCCCTACCTCAGGTGGTCCGTCCACCTCGGCCTCCCAAAGTGCTGGGATTACAGGCATGAGCCACTGCGCCCAGCTGAGAGTGTTTCAATCAGTTGAAATGTAGCTTGTAACTTAAGTTTCCCATCTAGAAAATGCCTGTTTGAAGTAGAAAGTTATTTTGAGATGTTGATTGCTAAACACCAGTCTTTAAAACATAATTAACTTGGCCGGGTGCAGTGGCTCACACCTGCAATCCTAGCACTTTGGGAGGCCAAGGTGGGCTGATTGCCTAAGCTCGGAAGTTTGAGATCAGCTTAGGCAACATGATGAAATCCTGTCTCTACTTAAAATACAAAAATTAGCTGTGTGTGGTGATGGATACCTGTAATCCCAGCTACTGAGGAGGCTGAGGCACAAGAATTGCTTGAACCTAGGAGGTGGAGATTGTGGTGAGTTGAGATTAAGCCATTTCACTCCAGCATGGGCAACAGAGCAAGACCCTGTCCCCAAAAAACAAACAAATAAACAAAGAGAAAAAATAATTAATTTGCACAAATGATAGAGCCCTAAGAAAGAGCCTACTTGGAAAGGGTATCAGAGTGCAGATTCTCAAACTTTGTGAGTCACAGTTGAGATGATCAACTAAAGTTGGTCCCCTCCTTGCTAAGGAAAGCTGAGGAGAACACAGTATATCTTACCTTAGGATTCCCTCTTGGGTAGGCTGAATAATGGCCCCTAAAGGTCTCTATGTCCTAATCCCCAAAACCGGTAATTATGTGAGCTTGCGTAGCAAAATGGACTTTCCAGATGTGATTAGGTTAAGGATATTGAGTCAGGGAGATTGTGCTGGATTATGAAGATGGGTTGTTATGAAATGGATGCAGTGGGGTCAGAGATAGCGAAAAGGACGAGACAATAACAACAGATGCTAGAGTGATGCAGGCCATGAGCTAGGGGGTATGACCACCTTCTAGAAGACGGAGAAGGCAAAGAGCTGACTGTTTCCTAGAGCCCCCATAAGAAATCAGCCTGCTGGTGGGAATGCAAATTAGTTCAGCCAGCAGTTTAAAGACTTCTCTAATAACTTAAATCAGAACTACCATTCGGCCCAGCAAACCCATTACCAGGTATCTACCCAAAGGAAAATAAATAAATCCTTCTACTAAAAAGACACATGCACTTACATGTTCAGCATAGCACTATTCATAATAGCAAAGACGTGGAATCAACCTAGGTGCCCATCAACGATGGACTGCATAAATAAAATGTGGTACATATACATCATGAAATAGTATGCAGCCATATAAAATAACAAAATTATGTCCTTTGCAGCAACATGGATATAGCCAAGGGCCATATTGCTAAGTGAACTAATTCAGAAACAGAAAAACAAATACCACATTAATATGATTTGACTGTGTCTCCAACCAAATCTCATCCTGAATTCTAGCACCCATAACCCTCCCACCCCTTCCCCCCATATCATGGGAGGTAACTGAATTATGAGGTGGGTTTCTTCTTGTGATGTTCTCATGGCAGTGAATAAATCTCACTAGGTTTGATTGTTTTATAAAGAGAAGTTGCCCTGCACATGCTCTCTTGCCTGCTGCCATGTAAGATGTGCCTTTGCTCTTCCTTCACCTTCCACCATGATTGTGAGACCTCCCAGCCATGTGGAACTGTGAATCCATTAAACCTCTTTTTCCTTATAAATTACCCTGTGTCAGGTATTTCTTTATAGCAATATGCAAATGGACTAATACACATGTTTTCATTTATAAATGGGAGCTAGACAATAGATACACATGGACATGAAGATTGGGACAGTGGATACTGGGATTTTGAAAGCAGGGAGGAAGAGGAGGCAAGTGTTGAAAAACTTCCTGTTGTGTACAATATTCACTACCTGAGCAATGGAATCATTAGAAGCCCAAACCTCAGCATCACACAACATACCCTGGTAACAAACCTGCACATGTGTTCCCTTAATCTAAAATAAAAAGAGAAATTAAAAAAGAAAAGAAATCAGCCACATGCCAACAGTTTGATTTTAGGACTTCCAACCTCCAATACTATAAGGGAATATGTTTGTCTTATTTTAAGTCGCTATGTTTGCAATAATTTTTATAGCAGCAAAAGCAAACTAATATGCCTTCCCACATCCAGAACCTTTGTTAACTTTTCATTTTCTCTCATCTGATAGACTCTCATCTTTTTTTATTTTCCCTTGTAAGGATGGTTGGCTGAAGTTAGCTTGTACTGGTTCATAGAAGCCAACTAAGGTCATCTCCAAATTCAGTAACAACATTTTATAGCTTGGAATCAGACATCATAGGGGTATTTACAGCACAGAACTTGTCAAATGCTATAAATTAGCACCTCAAGACATTACTTCATGAGACTTCAATTTTCTTTGGAATTCACTACTCATTCCCACTTTCTTGGATAATAGTTTTGGAAAAAAATCTGGAAATTTTGCCTTGAAGTACTTGCCCTAGGTTCAGTGATTTTTATTATAATGTAGCTATAGCTGGCTTAATATTGACTTGGTATAACACCTAAAATGTACCTAACAGTAATGGGTGTATGTAAAATACTTTGAAGCATTGACATAAACTAGAATTAGAGTAATCTTAGGAAGTATTTACAGGTAGAATAGGTGGGAAAAACAGAATATAAAGCAGATCTTAAGAAATAAGGCAGACTTGGTTGTAGAACAATTGACAGTGTAAACATGCGGAAAGATAGTAGTGAATACAAGAAAGATAACTGTTTAAAGCAATTTGGAAAGAAGAATTAGTTCTAGATGATAGCAGATATTTCCACTTCAGTATAAGCCTTTTATGTGTATTAAATATAGGAATAACACATACAAACCACATACTACCTTGTTAGTATCATTCAAAAGAACTGATTTTTCATGCGTGAAAGAGAAGTGAAACTACTTATACAAATCTATGCCATGATGTTGACATTCGAGACTTCAGGAAAGCTGGGGTCATTGAAAGATAACTTTGCACCAAATCTGATCAGGGATAGGTAAATTTTTTTGCCTTTAAGTCTTCCCTTGGGTGTGTCTTGAATACCTCTTCTCTCTCTTCTGTAGTGATTGATGTATTCTCTTTGGGACTTGACATATTTTTACACTTTTCCATTTGCTAATTTTACACATTGGCAGTGAGGATTTCTACTGTTTGCATCTTCAGCAGCATCTCAGTCCTTTTGTACTTCCACACAGGGCTATTTTTACTTTCAGCCTTATTCTTCATCACTCTTGCTGTGTCAGAAGCATAGGCAATAGAGGGCTAGTCAATGCTCAGTGATGTCTCTCCAGAGGAGTTGGGGTGGAGCTTTCATTTGCAATGTTTGTCAATTTCTAAGGTGTAAATACTCCCAATGAGATTGATTCCAAGTGATTAGCAGGATGTCATTGAATGTGGAGTTGGGAGAGATGAACCTAGTTGACCAGCTCCCCCCAAAATTTGGTGTTGAATATAAAGCAACTCTGGGCACCACTTACTGAAGTCAAACCACATAGACAAAGCCTGTTCATAAAACCAACTAAAACAATTCAATAACAACAAATAAACAAATCACCCCATGAAAAAGTGGGCAAAAGGCATGAGTAGACATTTTTCTAAAGAAGACATACAAATACCAATCAGTCTATGAAAAATCCTCATTTTCTCAAATCATCAGAGACCATAATCATCACCATTGCGACCCAAGTCAAAACTACAATGAGATATTATCTTTTGCCAGTCAGAATGGCTATAAGTAAAAACTCAGAAAACAGCAGATGTTGGTAAGGATGTGGAAAAAAGGGAATGCATATACACTGTCAGTGGAAATGTAAATTAGTAGAACCTCCATGAAAAACTGTGGAGATTTCTTAAAGAACTAAAAATAGAACTACCATTGATTTAACAATCCCACTACTGGGTATCTACCCAAATGAAAAGAAATTGTTGTATAAAAAAGATACTTGCAAATGGGCACAGTGGCACACACTTGTAATCCCAGCACTTTGGGAGGCCAAGGTGGGCAGGTCACAAGGTCAGGAAACCGAAACCATTCGGGCCAACAAGGTGAAACCCTGTCTCTGCTGAAAATACAAAAATTAGCTGAGCACGGTGGTCCTCGCCTGTAGTCCCTGCTACTCAGGGGACTGAGGCAGGAGAATTGCTTGAACCCAGGAGAAGGAGGTTGCAGTGAGCTGAGATTGTACCACTGCACTCAGCCTGGCCTGGCAACAGAGGGAGACTCTGTCTCAAAACAAAAATAAAAACAAAAAAACAAAACAAAATACCTGCACTTCTACATTTATTGCAGCATGATTCACAATAGCAAAGGTGTAAAATCAACCCAGGTTCCCATCAATGGTGGACTGGATAAAGAAAATGTGGTATATTACACACCCATAAAAAGAAGAAAATCATGTCTTTTGCAGCAACATGGATGGGACTGGAGGCCATTACCTTAAGTAACTCAGAATGGAAAATTAAATACTGCATATTCTCACTCACAAGTGGGAGCTAAATAACGTACACATGGGCAAAGAGAGTGGAATAATAGAAATTGGAGGCTTATGAAGGGATTGAGAAATTGCTTAATGAGTACAAAGTACACTATTCAATTGATGGCTACACTTCATTACTGTGCAAGATATCTATGTGACAGAACTGCACATGTACCCCCTAAATATACACCTTTTAAAAACTCTCTTAAAAAAATGAAAATCTAGGATGCGTCCATAATCCATATTGTAACTCAAGTAGAGTTGTAACTGTGAGGTCCTGCATTGGGTGTCCCAATACAAAATCTGTAAAAAAAATTAAATAAAATGAAATTGGCAGAGCGCAGAAGCATACATGTGGGAAAGCTACCAGGTTTCAAATCTGAGAGTGTACACCCACCAGCATTGATTCTTATGAGATTTGCAGCTTTCCCCATGCCAAGAAGTCGTTGGCGCTTGTAATCATACAAATGAGGAGAATGAAAGGATTGTGGAAATACCGACAGCCTTATAGCAGTCTACCAAATATAGAGCTGCACAGAGGCAAAAGAGAGCGAATTCATGAATTAGAGTAAATCCAACCAAAGTTTCTTTGAACAGATCAGAGCATCCACGGGAAACAACAGGGTTGAAAAGCATGCAGCTTTTCTCCTTTAGGGAAAAATTTGGCCTCAGATAAGCATTTATGTTTGTTGTAAAAAGCTGGGGGAGAGTTATACATGTACTAAAGAATAGGTATTTTGCAATAACATATCCCAACTAGAATAGTGCTGTGGAGTGAAGTTCATATTTCCCAAAACACAGTCGTGAAGCCAGAAAAGCCAATGTCTCAGTAAGATGCTTCTATCAAAAAAAAAAAAAAAAAAAGTCTGCAAAAGGCTAAAGAAACTATCCTGAGATTGTATGCTTTTATGCCAAGATTTTATTTTCGAAGGATTAGCTAACCTACCTCTTTCTCTCACCAAATTTTCAAATAGAAACTTTGGCTTTAGGGGACCAGCCATGTAATAGATTCAAGGGAGCACCTGTCTTGTTGGCTTTAATTCCAATAAGATCAAACCCACTGATGACAATATGCTTGGTATTTCCGCGGAAGGAATTTCCTCAGGGAACTAAAAGTGTACAGCAGGAAATGGGTAGAAAGTCAGAGGACATTCAATACCACAAAAGGACTTGGTTCTGCTCTCTGATTCGGGGGAAAAAAAGACCTAGGGAGATGACATGTCCCTAGAGAGGTTTGGCTGCATGGTGTGCCTAGGTGAAGAGGGCCACCAGTGGCCTCTCATTCAACACAGATCAGAACTGGAAACTACAGTAGAACAAAGCAAATCTCATCTCCTTACGTGGACCAAATTCAAAGTCCAAATTCACTGCCACAGAAGCTAAAGACCAGAAGGTACCACCACCTCTCCGTGGAAGCCTCTGCATTTTACAAGCACCCAAGAAAAAACTGTGTGTAGTAGTTGGTTTGCTAAATAAACTATGATATTTTTTTCATTTTACTTTAACTAGAAAATTAGAGTTTAAAAAGTATAATTGTATTTCTTAAATGCCCGAGTTGAAAGACTGAGCTTAACACTAATGGCTTTTGAAGATGGCCATCCAATAGGTGATCTTAGAAACCCTGGATTGGAGTGCATGCATAATTGTGTTTGACACTAATTTGCAAGGAAATCTTGATCAATGCAACCAAAAACTTGAGTTCTCAACCTAGATTCAATATTAAGGTGATTACATCCAAAGGAGAGAGAAACAGGTGGAATCAAAACTAAATTAACAAATAAGGAAGCTGATGGAAAGTTACTTCAATTGCCGGAGAAGTCAGGGTCTATACCCTATACAAGAGGCCAACCTGAAGCAGAGCTATGCTTCAAAGGAATTTTGTCTTAGGTAGAACCCCCATTATTCTCTACTTGGTACTTGTTTCTCTTTTACTGCTAAAAAAATGATTTCCCATTTAAGAGCTTCCAAAAACCTTGTCATTGAGCCATGCAGGATTCTGGTTCCAGGGATCCAGGCTTGGCTGGTTTGCAGTCTGGGACCTGCTGTTGATCTTTCCACACATGTTCTTAGCGTTCTAAACTCTTCTACGAGAATACCCATATAAACAGATTCGAGACAGCATCTTTCTTTTTGTTGTTAATTTCTAGACCAAATTCATTAAGGACAATACCTTTGGTATTTCTGAGGAGGGGAATTTCCTTAGGGGGCTATAAGTGTTTGATGGGAATGCAATAGAGGGTAAGAGTACATTCAAGAAGATACTGTCAATCAATTTCTGCACCTGTTCTTAGGGTTCTAAACCTTTCTCAGCCTTGTGCCTCAAATGCCCAAGAATAACTGGTTTAAAGCACTACTTCAGTCTTTCCTGCAAGATGGTTAATGAGTGATAACTGATGACTTTGACTAATTGAAAGAAAACATTGACTTGCAAGCAGACATCTCAAATGCTTTACACTTAACTCCAGTACCAGTGACATTGGGTGTGGATGATTCTTGAGAAGGCACAGTCCTGTTTATCATAGATTATTTTTCAGCTTCTCTAGCCTTTACCACTAGATTCCAGTAGAATTTACCACCTCCCCAGGCTGCAACCACCAAAAACGGTTTCTAAATTCTGCTAAATATTGTCTTGAGAGCAAAATTGCTCCCATAGGTAGCAATGGATTTATTTAATTTCAAAACTACTGACAGTAGGCAGGGTTGAAATCAGGGTTATGTTGAATAAGAGAAAAGATGATCACTACAAAAAGAAAACCAAGCAAAAACAAAAGTTACCAGCATAGATACACCTAACGGCAATTTTTCTGCGAATTTTGGCAAGGTATGTTAGCACTGCATTTTTGGGACTAGTAGCCAAAGGAACTTCTTAAGAAATGCAGCCCTCAAATGAACCCTGACAATAACATATCTGATACGATTTGGCTCTGTGTCCCCAGCCACATTTCATCTTGAATTGTAATAATCCCTACAAGTCAAGGGTGGCGCCGGGTGGAGATAACTGAATTATTGGAGGCTGTTTCCCCCATACGTTCTCCTGATGATAGTCAATGAGTTCTCACGAGATACGATGTTTATTAAGCATCTGACATTTCCCTTGCTGGTACATTCTCTCTTGCCTGCCGTGACGTAAGACGTACCTTCTGCCTTCTGCCATGAGGTGAGGCATCCCCAACCACGTGGAATAAGTCCATTAAATCTCTTTCTTTTGTAAATTGCCCAGTCTCAGGTATGTCTTTATCAGCAGCGTTAAAATAGACTAATACAACATCAATGCAGATGGACGTTACAATGACCCCCACTGCATTGAATAGATCTTCTATGGGTGTCAGGTATGGTTTCAGATGAGTTAAAAACCTCTTAAGATAAATGTCACCATGCTAAATGATGCCTTCATTTTGTTTAAAATGTTAGTGAAAAAATTAATTATCAAAGTTAGTTGCTTGGATATATAAATTTCTATTTATTTATTGAAGACATTAAAAGAAGCGACAACAAAAACCTAGTGAGCATAGTTAACTTAGTAAGACACAGGGATATAATACCTTTACAAAGCTAATATTTGGTCCAGGCACAGTAGCTCATGCCTGTAATCCCAGCACTTTGGTAGGCCGAGGCGGGCAGACCACTTAAGGTCATGTTTGAGACCAGCCTGGCCAACAGGGTGAAATTCTGTCTCTACCAAAAATACAAAAATTAACTGGGCATGGTGGCACATACCTGTAATCCCAGCCACTGGGGAGGCTGAGGCACAAGAATCACTTGAACTCAGGAAGCAAAGGTTGCAGTGAGCTGAGATCATATCATTGCACTCCAGTCTGAGCAATAGAATGAGACTCTGTCTCAAAATTTTTTAAAAAAGTTAATATTCGGAGTTGGGAACAATGGCTTCTGAAGGTATATCTCACTCTGTCTTGAATACATTAGGTAGACATACTTTTTTTTTAATGTGAAACTGTTTTTTTTCTTCCCACGCTTTAACATTTTTGTATTCTGTACTGAAGATCAAGAACGAAACATTTCACTTTTATGTTTCTCCCATGGGGTACTTTTAAATTAAGTTGGTCTCTGGCTATTATATTTATTTTAGTCTTTTGAGTTTGTTTTTCCCAACAATAAAGCCTACAGTTTACTAATGTACTGTCAAATGATGTTGAATATGCAGGAGACAGAGCCATTATCTGTCTCAGTAAACAGATTTTTCTCGCACCAAAAGCTGGAGACTAGGTCAATAAGCTTTTATGGCAACTTGTTAGATTTTTCTTAGGAAATCATAAAGATTTTTCTTTCTAGCTCATTTTCAAATTATATCAAATGATGAGAATTAAAAATAAGGAAGAATTTTAGAACTAATATTTTGTAAAGTTAGGATCATAAAACCAAGATTTAAATTGATTTTTAAAATGTATATACCCAGCACCTTAGAGAAGGGTTCTTGTGTATTAGACTTTTTTAGCAATAACAATAATAATAACATTTATTGAAGCCTTCGTATGTGCTAGACATAATGCTAAACACCTCACTTGAATTACTTAATTTAATTTTGAAAATAATCACATGAAGCAGGTTTTATTATAATAATTTATTTTTTAGATTTAGGGGGTACATCTACTTGTTTGTTATATGAGTATATTGCATACTGGTGGGAATTCAGCTTCTAATATACCCATCACCCAAATGGTGAACACTGTACACAATAGGTAATTTTTCAACCCTCCTGCCCCTCCCTCTTCCACTTTGGAGTCTTTAGTGTTTATTATCTCCATTTTTTTTTTTAGCATTATTCTTTTTTTTTTTAATTTTTTATTGGATTTTAGGTTTTGGGGTACATGAGCAGAGCATGCAAGACAGTTGCGTAGGTACACACATGGCAGTGTGCTTTGCTTCCCTTCTCCCCTTCACCCACATTTGGCATTTCTCCCCAGGCTATCCCTCCCCACCTCCCCCTCCCACTGGCCCTCCCCTTTTCCCCCCAATAGACCCCACTGTTTAGTACTCCCCTTTCTGTGTCCATGTGTTCTCATTTTTCATCACCCGCCTATGAGTGAGAATATGCGGTGTTTCATTTTCTGTTCTTGTGTCAGTTTGCTGAGGATGATGTTCTCCAGATTCATCCATGTCCCTACAAATGACACAAACTCATCATTTCTGATTGCTGCATAATATTCCATGGTGTATATGTGCGACATTTTTCCAATCCAGTCTATCATCAATGGGCATTTGGGTTGATTCCAGGTCTTTGCTATTGTAAACAGTGCTGCAATGAACATTCGTGTACATGTGTCCTTATAGTAGAACGATTTATAGTCTTTTGGATATATACCCAGTAATGGGATTGCTGGGTCAAATGGAATTTCTATTTCTAAGGCCTTGAGGAATCGCCACACTGTCTTCCACAATGGTTGAACTAATTTACACTCCCAACAGTGTAAAAGTGTTCCTTTTTCTCCACATCCTCTCCAGCATCTGTTGTCTCCAGATTTTTTAATGATCGCCATTCTAACTGGCGTGAGATGGTATCTCAATGTGGTTTTGATTTGCATTTCTCTGATGACCAGTGACGATGAGCATTTTTTCATATGATTGTTGGCCTCATGTATGTCTTCTTTTGTAAAGTGTCTGTTCATATCCTTTGCCCACTTTTGAATGGGCTTGTTTGTTTTTTTCCTGTAAATCTGTTTGAGTTCTTTGTAAATTCTGGATATCAGCCCTTTTTCACATGGGTAAACTGCAAAAATTATTTCCCATTCTGTTGGTTGCCGATTCACTCTAGTGACTGTTACTTTTGCTGTGCAGAAGCTGTGGAGTTTCATTACTTCCCATTTGTCTGTTTTGGCTTTTGTTGCCAATGCTTTTGGTGTTTTGTTCATGAAGTCCTTGCCTACTCCTCTGTCCTGGATAGTTTTGCCTAGATTTCCTTCTAGGGTTTTTATGGTGCCAGGTCTTATGTTTAAGTCTTTAATCCATCTGGAGTTAATTTTAGTGTAAGGTGTCAGGAAGGGGTCCAGTTTCTGCTTTCTGCACATGGCTAACCAGTTTTCCCAACACCATTATCTCCATTTTTATGTCCACGTGTGTCCATTGTTTAGCTTCCACTTATAAGTGAGAACATACAGTATTTGGTTTTCTGTTCCTGAATTAGTGGATTTAGGACAATGGCTTCTAGCTTCATCCATGTTATGGTTAAAGACTTGATTTCATTTTTTTATGGCTGTATAGTTTTATTTTGGGGAGAGGGGTGGGGCTGCCCAAAGGTTAGACAGGTTTATTGGGCAACAGCCGGGGAAATCAGCAGCTGGACTTGGCCACATGCTCCAGCTCGTCCTTCTTGATGGCATAGGAGTTGGAGGAGCTCTTGGTGACATTGATGAGCTCATCTGCCAGGCACTCAGCAATGGTCTTGATGTTCCTGAAGGAAGCCTCAAGAGCACCTGTGCACAGCAGCCAGATGGCATGATTCACTCAGCACAGTGGGGACACATCCGCAGCCTGTCATCTCACAGTCCCGGTTTGCCTAATGCATGTGGACCACTGTTGATGATGGCGTTCACCAGGACCTGCAAAGCGTTCTTGCCTGTGAGCAGGTGGATGATCTTGATGGCATGCTTGACGATGCGCACAGTCATGAGCTTCTTTCAGTTATTGCAGCCATGAATCATCATGGAGTTAGTGAGGCACTCCTCAATGGGGCATTGAGTTTTGTGGAAGTGTTTGGTGGCATACCACCCTGCACTGTGAGGCAGGTGCTTGGCATACTTCTCCTTCCTTGGCAATGTAATCTTGTGGGGAAATGTCGTTGATTTGCACATCACTGGTGCTCCACTTCCCGAAGAGCTTGATGACAGGGGTCTCTGCCACCACTGGTGCTGCTGTCTCCCACTAGGTCATTCTGAGAGCACAGTCTGAGCATCTCTGTCACTTGGCATGGACCATGCTCCACCCTGACACAGACGGGAAGAGTGGCTGTGTGGTTTTCTATTGTGGATATGTACCACATTTTCTTTATCCAGTAAACTTTCAATGGACATGATTTTCTGAAAGACACCTCTAAGGAGAAGGGCAGTACAACAAGCTAGGGACAGGAGAGTAGAGAGCTAGAGTGGACACGGTCCCACCTGGAGTTGTATTTCAACTTGCACTTCAAACTTTGTCCCATCTGAGGCAAAATAGCTGACCCATGTTCTCCAGGGGATGCAAAATCGCTGCACTGAGATGATATCGATGAAGTATTTTAATGGTAAAGAAAAGTGGTTACGATGTATGTTAAGTGAATCACAGATTAGACACAAATCTACCACCAACACAGTCTTACCCATGTGAAGCGAACCAGTGAACAAGAACATGTTCACTACACTAGAACAAGAATACCTAGTATGTGCTCAAAATCTTGTTTAGGAACCCAAGTAAGGTATGACTGAACAATTTACTTTCCATCCTTTAAAAAGGGGTTGATAAATTATGATCCATGACCAAATCCAACTGACCATCTGTTTTGTAAATAAAATTTTATTGGAACACCACATCCATGGCTGCTTTTGTACAATAGCAGAATGGAATAGTCTCCACTCTGAAAGGTTTAAAAGAGAGCAGGTGGGTGAAGAAATCACTCTCAACTCTTACAATGCTATTGTCACTTCTAAAAACTCACTTTATTTTCCATCAGAAGCACAACTAGTCCTTGTTGGCTCTTATTACAAAGAAAGAAAATGAGACTTAGTAATTAAAGTGAATTGCCTAAGTCCCCATAACTATCTCAAAGCATGTGGAACCAGATATATGTGTGATTTTCAATACACAACCTTTACAATCAATTCATTGCTTCCAAGAAATCAGTAATTACCTATTTTTAGGTATATCCCAGGTTTCCAGAGTGAAACTAGGGAGTAGAAAAGGTTGCATATAAAGGTTCATTAGATTTTATATCTTTCGTACAGGACTAGTTTGCTCAAGTACTTTTGATCATTTGTGGGCAATGCAGTTAAGACAAATCCTACCAGGAGATTATGCAAATTTCATGTTTGAATGCATTTATTTTGCATATTGGAATCTCATATAACTTTTTGTGTAGCATATTCGTGCAAGAATTCTTTTACTAGAAGTAAGAACGTAAAGCTTACCAGAGTTCATTATTTGCATTCCTTAAGATGAGAAATATGGTGCTTTTGGATTCTATTATATAATTCTATGCTGTAGAGCAAAAACCATTTATAACAGACATTTTATTCCACCTGTTTTTACTGGAGGTCTATAGTGTAGGCTAGAGAAAAAAATTAACGTAGCTGAATAAAATATACTTTCTACATCTTTTTGAGGGGGATTCTTACGAATGAAATGCAAGTATTTTTGTAAGTATATGAAAGGCAACCTCTTGTGCTGTTTCTCTGTGTTTTTCCAAATAACTATTATCGTCTTTAATACCAGAGCATGAATAATGGAACTCAGGATTTGTAGGTATGATGGCTTAGGCTGCACCAGAAGAAGGACAGAGCAGAGTTATGATCCATTCTGAAATGGTTGGCAGGTGATATTTAGAACCAGGCTGGTCTGGGGCCAGGCGCAGTGACTCACACCTGTAATTCTAGCATTTGGGAGGCCAAGGCAGGAAGACTAGCCTGGGCACCTAACCAGCCCAGGCTAGTCTTGAGCTCTAGGGCTCAAGCAATCCTTTGTAACAAAACCTTGTATCTACAAAAAAATAGTTAAAAAATAGCCAGATATGTTGGCCTATACCTTCAGTCCTAGCTACTCAAGTAGCTGAAGCAGGATGATCCCAGGAGCCACGGAGTTTGAGGCAGCAGTGAGCTGTCTTTAGACAACGGCACTCCAGCTTGGGTGACAGAGGAAGACCCTGTCTTTAAAAAAAGAAATATTTTAAAATTAAGAAACAGAAATAAATTGTTTGCAAATAGTTAATGAGTTTCTTCTATATGTAAAGTGCCCTGTTAAGAAATGTATAAATAAGACACAGTTTCCATATTATGAGCTGAACGTTTTTGTAGAAGAAATACATGTTTTAGGTGAAACATACAGGGAACAGGCAATGTAGTCAATGTGTTCATTAATAGATGATCAAATTATTTCCTATTTACCAGGTGTTTTACTAGAAAGTCCAATGGAGTAACCTTTACTCTTTGCTGCTTCATATTACAAACAATCTACCTTAAAACCATTGTTAAAGTAGAAAAATTAACCAAAACATATTTGGAGGAATTTTTTCCTGGTGATGGGAAGAAGATCAGGGGTTGGGATTGACCAACCAGTTGCCAGTGTCATAATGGATTCTACTTTATCCTCCACCTCTTGAAGTTAGAGGTGAGGAGAAAACTGAAGACCACAAGCCACACCAATGAGCTGGGTGAATGAATTACCGTAGATCACTGTCCACATGTTCAGAATATCATGGAATATTCCATTCCTTGTCTCCACCTTTCACTGGGTGAGTGATGGACATAGGTAGCCAGGTTAATGATGGTTAAGATGTGTACCTGCCACAGCCATGGGCAGGAGAATGACTGCCACAAGACGGTCCTGTGTTTGGGGTGGTGCCCATGGCTGAGCTAGGACAGTAAGCAGCCTCTTTTTGTCATTGGCCATTTCACCTCTATAAATGGTTTTGCTTGGGGTATCTGAATTCAACTGTGCCAATGTAATTTAAGGCTAACAGTGAGGCAGGATATTTCCCTGACCCCTCGTGGGTGGGAACTGGAGTGCATAAGTGCTGGCAGGGGCAAACTCCACTCACTGCTCCACCCCTCGTGAGAGTGCAGGTGAGGGAGTGCAGTAGCTGGGGCAAGTGGTTTTGGGTGCCAGCAAGAGCGAACTCCATACTGGCCCCATGGCAGCCTCTAAGGAAGAGTGCCTGTGACTCCTAAAACCCCAGAAGAAGTGTTACAGTACCCTTTTAGCTTTGCCATCTGCAGGCGGCTTAAGTGTTAACAGCTCAGTGGAGGGTCAGTATGACAGCCTTTTGTACTGACACTCATGGCACCCAGGTTCTCCTCTAGTGTCCAGTAGGAATTAGATTGCACTAATGAATTGAAGATGGAAAATACAGGGAATTTTATTGCCAGTGAAAGTGGTTCTCAGTAGGAAGGGGAGCTGAAAAGGAGATGGAGTGCAAAAGTAAGCTTCCCCTGGAGTCAATTTGTACCTCAGAAGTCAAGCCACTTTTCTCTCCAATGACCAACTGCAGTCTCTGATATCCAGCTGCTTCTCCTCCCTGCTGGCTGAGCCTGGGATTTTTCTGGGCACAGGATGGGGAGGTAGCATGGGCCATGGGTGATTTTGGAAAAGGCAAAATTCGAGGGGGAAAAAAAGGATGTAAGTTCTCACTTTGGGCTATCATTCCAGGCTTTTCAGTTTGAGGGTGGGGCCCGCACTGGGGACCAGCTTTTTTCTGCCCGGAATTTCCCTGCCTCCTGTTTTTATCAACAGTATAGGAAAGAGCCATACTAATTGGACTGTGGTTCTCCAGTAAGTTCTGCATCAGGGATTAGAGTTAAGATAGAGGACAATGTTCAAGATAAGAGAAAGGCTGTCTAGCATGGGCTCAGCCAAATCATGCCAATTTAGTAAAGCCTTAAGCCCCCAGGCTGCAGGCTTCATTATTAAGGCTCTGAAGCTGAGTTGGAAGACTCTTCCCTTAACATGAGGTCATCATTCCCAAAAGAACACCTAGCACATTGTGACTGACTGAACCTAACACTCTAAGAATTAGTGACTACCAGTTTTCTCATTCTTGTAGTCTCGTTAACCTAAGTTGAAACAAAAGTGTCACAACAATGAAAAGAAGAGGACCTTATTTTCAGGAATTTAATGGTCCAATAGGACCATAAGGACAACACAGCATGCATTTCATAGAAGCTTGGAGAAAAGCATTCTGTACTCTGACTACAGAAAATTAGTAGTCTATTGGAATGAGAAGATGTTTGATCGGGTCTCCAAGATGAGGCATGAGCTCAGTAACTAGACTATGGGAAACAAGGTTTCCAGGAGAGGGTTACATTGAAGGTCAAAGATACAGGCATTTTATACCTTATTCTCCAAGCCATAAGATGTGTTGCTTATCTGAAACATAGAATATATAATAGAAAGTAATGGAATCTAAGCCTAGTAGGATAACCAGATGACAGCTCTGCTGAGTGCAGAGGAAGCCTTGCTGGTTAATGGCTGCTATGTCTTTATTTTTTGGGAATCCTTAAGAATGAAATGCAGTTCTGTACAAACATGAAAGGCAATCTCCTAGTGCTGTTTCAATGTGTTCTTTCAAATAGCTGTTATGCCCCTCAATGAGGTTAAGGAAAAACAAAAATAAAAGGGAAAATGTAACACAGTTCTTGAAAAGGACCTGTAGACTGTGTATAGTGGTTTGTGCCTGTAATCCTAGCATTTTGGGAGGCTGAGGTTGGTGGATTGCTTGAGCCCAGGGATTTGAGACCAGTCTGGGCAACATAGTGCAACCTTGTGTCTAATAAAAAAAAAAATACCTGATTATGGTGGCGCATGCCTGTAGTCCCAGATACTTGAGAGGCTGAGGTGGGAGTATCACCTGATCCTGGGAGGTCAAAGTTGCAGTGAGCCATGATGGTGACACTGCACTCTAGCCTGGGCAACACAGTGAGACTCTCTCTCAAAAAAGAATGGCCTGTAACTAAAATTCTCATTATAAAATTACTGAGTATTTTGGAGCTCACTCATAACTAAATTTAGTAAGGAAAATGAATATCAGTAGTGGTTTTACAATTTTTGGTGGCATGGACCCTGTTAATGTATTTCATGGATAGTTTAACGTTCCTTCAAGAGGAAACCCCATATACACACAGGATACACATCACAGGGACTCTAATTACCTAATGGACACAAGTTAAAAATCTAATTTTATTTTTTAAGATGAGAAAAGTAATTTCTGCTGGGGAAATTCTTTCTGGGATGTGGCCCATTCGACAGAGGGAAATGGGAAAGAGTTATATGTGAAAAGTTTTCATGTGTGTCCTCATCGGCTGCTTTTATCTGACCTTTACTTGAGGCTTCTTTCTCAAGGTGTCCAGTTACTTAGGCTCTAGGCTGAATCTGCATCATGGCATTTTGATCTCTATAATTTTTCCAGTGGGGAGAGATCTATTATTAGTAACAATCATAATAATCTGGCTTGGTTTTATGGTCAACTTTCCCTTCTGCACAACTCAGAAGGTTTCCGATGATTTCCATCAAGAGGAAAACTTCAGAAGAAGAAAAGCATGTTTGAACTCTGGATCAGGGATCATCCAACTTTTTCTGGAAAGGGCTGTATAGTAAGTATTTTTGGCTTTGTGGGACATATAGTTTCTGCCACAACTATTCCACTATGTTGTTGTAGTATGAACATATTATAGATGATACATAAACAGATGGACCTAGCTGTGTTCCAATAAAACTTTATTTACAAAAAAGCAGGTGGACGACCACAGATTGACCAAAACTACTCCAGATTCTAGATATTCTTAATTAAATGCACATATATAGAGATATCTCTCTGCAAATAAAAAAATTTTATTCCAATAAAGTTTTATTTGTTGTTGTTGTTTGAAGGAAGCATAGTTTGTGTTGGCTTTTTGACAAAATCAAAAGTGTGAAAAGAAGATTTTTCCCTGGCAACCCTTTAAGGTTAAAATTAAAATGGGGCATTCTTTAGTTGATTTTGCTTGACTATAATGTTAATTTTTTATTCTTTATTTATTTATTGAGATGGAGTCTCACTCTGTTACCCAGGCTAGAGTGTAGTGGTGCCATCTCTGCTCACTGCAACCTCCGCCTCCCTGGTTCAAGTGATTCTCCTGCCTCAGCTCCCTGAGTAGCTGGGATTATAGGCATGTACCACCACATCCAGCTAATTGTGTTTTTAGTAGAGATGGGATTTTGCCATGTTGCCCAGGCTGGTCTTGAACTCCTGACCTCAGGTGATCTGTCCGTCTCAGCCTCCCAAAGTGCTTGGATTACAGGTATAAGCCACCATGCCCAGCATCTTTATTCTTTATTTTAGACACAAACATTTTATTATGACACTAGTATGTAATAATAATGGATATTACTATGCCTACTTTACAAATTGAAAAGCTAAGGCTTAGAGGAAATAAGTGATTAACTTAAAGACACATTGTTATTAAGGGAGAAAATTGAAAGTTATACTCAGATCCATGGACCAAATATTTCCACATCTACTATGAAAATACTATTAAGGGTTAGGCAAGTGGCTCTTGCCTTTAATCTTAGCAGTTTGGGAGGCAGAGGTGGCAAGATAACTTGAGCTCAGTAGTTTGACACCAGCCTGGGCAACATAGCGAGACCTCATTTCTACAAAAAATCAAAAATTAGCTGTATATGGTAGTGTGTACCTGCAGTCCCAGCTACTTGAGAGGCTGAGGCAGGAGGATTGCTTGAGCCCAGGGGGTTGAGGCTATAGTGAGCTATGATCATGCTACTGCACTCCAGCTTGGGCAACAGAGCAGGACCCTCTCTAAAACAAAAAAAAAAAGAAAGAAAAATCAAAATACTAATAAGGCTGCATTTGTTTGTGAAGCATATTATGCATTTGGTAAGAA
Organism: Callithrix jacchus; assembly: GCF_049354715.1. Taxonomy (NCBI): domain Eukaryota; kingdom Metazoa; phylum Chordata; class Mammalia; order Primates; family Cebidae; genus Callithrix; species Callithrix jacchus. The sequence goes on from NC_133524.1 coordinate 6,370,656, forward strand.
AAACTATTTATTTACTTATTATTATTATTTGAGACACAGTCTCACTCTTTTGCCCAGCTTGGAGTGCAGTGGCACAATCTCGGCTCACTGTAAGCTCTGTCTACCAGGTTCAAGTGATCCTCCCACCTCAGCCTCTCAAGTAGCTGGAATGACAGGCATTCACCACCGTACTTGGCTAATTGTTGTAATTTTAATAGAGATGGGGTTTCACCATGTTGGCCAGGCTGGTCTTGAACTCCTGACCTCAAGTAATCTGTGTCTTGGCCTCCCAAAGTGCCGGGATTACAGATGTGAGCCACTGAGCCTGGCCAAGAAAAGCAATGTGAGATCCCCTCACTTAATCTAAAAGAATAATGAAAGAGTATAGGGAAGCAAGCGTCATTCTGTTTACAAGGGTGATATCTAATAAGACTCTTTTCTTTCCATTTGTCCCTTCTCCTCAATCAGGTTTCCTATCGTGGGAGCTGTCCTTAACATAAACAGCAGGGCCCCAAATGCCAGGATGGATACCTAGGAAATTGATCACTCATGCAGTTTCCACTTGGGGAAAAATAAAGTAGACACCTGAACTCCGGCAGCGCCGCTTTGATAACCCATCAGCGCCAACTCAATTACCTGCCATTTCTGTAGAAGAATCATTTGTTCACAAACGCTGGTAGAGTGGGCTGTGCTTTCAGATCCAATACTCAAGGAGCTGAAATTAACTGCTTCTCTCCAGCTGGAGAAAAAAAAAAGCCTTCCCGGCTATTTCCACAATGGTACAGTGAATTAATTTATTTGCACACACTATGGAGAACCTGACAGTTTCTCTACCAGCCCAGGAATTTCTTGGTACAAAAATGAGGTTCCTCCCCATCCCTTGACTAGTTTTTAATTAAAAAAAAAAATGTAGCCTAAGGGCAATGATGGGTGGGTATGGGGTTTATCTAGGGAAGAGACTGAGATAGGAATCATCTCAAGCACTGTAAGAATCATTGAGTAACTTGAGGTCTGGCTATGGAAGAAGAGAGATGATATATTTTTGGCTTGAAATGATTTAAGACTTATTTTGAAAGGAAATTGTCAAATGATATTGTAAATGCTCTCATCTGTTCTTCCATAAGAACCTGGGACTCACAATTGATAAAGGAGATGGCAGATTGGCATTTCATTTTGTGCAATTTCAAAATTGAGGCGTAATTTACTGGGTTGAAGTTTAATCCTTAAAATCAGCTGTTGCAACAACGTATAATTATTGAGCTTCTTCTAGCTACATAGCATTGTACAAAACACTAAGGTGGGTGCAATTTACACCTTTAAGGAGGTGGAACGAGAACAATGTTTTGTACACAATGGCTTCTTTACAAATATCATTTGACATATTTATAACAATCTTACATGGTTGGTAGAGTAATCCAGTTTTTTACTTTTGTGTAAAACCATTCCCTATTAATGCCATGGGAACAACAAAAACCATGTTGTAAAGTCTAAATCTTAGAATTCACAAATGAAAACTTTTTATTTCAGATAGTGGAATAGATTATTTGATGAAAAAGACTTAGTGAGACACATGTGGAGCCTGAAATTTAAAGAAAATCAGTATGAATCTATTGAAACACTTCTTAAGTGTAAACTAACTAATGTTGGAATTAAAAGGCTTACAGAAAGAAAAAGAATTTATTTTCCTAAGAGCAAAACGTGGGCTTTTGTCTTAGTACAAGATTATATCTCAGAATGATAACTCCATCCTCCATCAGCACCCTGTTATAGTTGATATAAGATGAAGACTTACAGCTTAGAGATCAAACATTTATTCTGATCTTGCAACTTCAAAAAAAAATGGGTGTTCTTTATGAAAATATAAAGGTGCTGAAAACTGCTTTAGCTATTCAATTCTTAAATGAAGGTGGCCTCCAACAAGGAATGAAAAATACCAGTCTCACAGTTACATTGAAAAATCAAGTAACACAGAAAAATGAAGACATGATACTCTGAAGAATAGGTAAGATTTAATAAGGATGGTTGAGCCTATGGTGGTCAACCTTTCTAAATTTTCACTGGGAGGAAATCATAAAGGAAAAAAAAAAGACTTAAAACATGACATGCTGCAGGCTGTGGCAATAGAAAAGAACTTTAGAAATAATGTATTTTCTTTTAAACGAATTCAGCCAATTCTATCTTCAGTGTAGAGAACATTTTAATGTTTGACTTAAACGAATGCTCAGTGACCTCTCTGAGTCAAGAATTGGTCGTGAAAATAAACACGCAATGATAAGTATTTAGAAGGAATAAATTACATCACACACCTTTTTGTAAGTTTAAAGTTGCAGGAATTTCGGCATTTTAGTGTGCATTTAGGGGCATGTCTAGACAAAATGCAATGTGAAAGACTTCCATTATTCTCTCAGAAATGGAAACATCAAGCTACAGAAATTATCCTTGTAATTATTTAAATGTAACATAGCTGCTTTAGTAATAAAGCTGCATTTAGGTTGCTGGCAAAAAAGATTTTGTTTAGCTGCTACATAGTTAGGTTTTCTGATGCTGTCTTTTTAACTATTTGAACATTGTGAATGAACCACAGGGTTTTGCATGTCCAATATTTGAGTTTTTGACGAATGTGTGAACATGTTATCAAATATATTAATATATCATTGTTCACATGAGGATAGCAAGCTCTGAATTTTTCATGTTTGATTGATGAAAAGGAAAATGTCCCTTTTCTCTTTTTCCCCTGCACTCTTTTCAACATAACATGCAAACTCTCCAGGAATGATATCGACTGTAAATTGTCTAGGATAGATGTTGAAGAATTTGAAAACGGAGGGGCATGCATTGGACCTATCTTTCCAGCCATGTCCTGGGCTAGTCCTTATTTATTTGTTATGAAAACTTTACAGCAGTCTTCAAAAAAAGGTGTCTGGATTTCAGGTTGATCTAAAAGGATAGTTCCGTTCTGCCTTGTATTTTGAGTTTTGGGAACTTCTTAGAGGTGAGTCCAAGTGACATTTAGGTCTTAAAGGAAATCATACCAATTTGGAACAGTAAGAGTTATCTAGAGATCAGCCAGGCGCGGTGGCTCACGCCTGTAATCCCAGCACTTTGGGAGGCCGAGGCGGGCGGATCACGAGGTCAAGAGATCGAGACCATCCTGGTCAACATGGTAAAACCCCGTCTCTACTAAAAATAAAAAAAAAAATTAGCTGGGCACAGTGGCGCGTGCCTGTAATCCCAGCTACTTGGGAGGCTGAGGCAGGAGAACTGCCTGAACCCAGGAGGCGGAGTTTGAGGTGAGCTGAGATTGCGCCATTGCACTCCAGCCTGGGTAACAAGAGCGAAACTCCGTCTCAAAAAAAAAAAAAAAAAAAAAAAGTTACCTAGAGATCTTGAGATTTCTAATACTGAGCTACAAGTTGCACGTACTTTAGATCACCATGACTGCGTCCATGCTCTTTTTTTCTCTTTGTAGATTTTGACTAGAAAATATTGAAACCTGTTTCAAAGTCAGTCAATTTTTAACCCAGACTGGGTCAATGTGTTATTTAATAAAATTATTCTGGTATTTCTTTTCTTTTTTATGGATGACATAAAGATTTTTAAAAGTAATTGTATCAGAATCTAAATTCCCCAGCATCTCTTTCCAATGTTAGCCATATACACACACAGGTATGTATACACACACATATATATATACACATGTATACACACATGCACACATGTGCATATTCACATACACTTATAAACCCAAATACATGCACACATGTTACATGCATGTATAAACACAAATATATGTACACACATGAATAAACACATGTAGACATACGGATACACACATACATGCATGTATACACATATATGTATACACATATATACACATGTGCATGCACATATATGTTATAATATATCTTAAATTAAAAAGAATGCTTTAGAACATATGCAGAAATGAACATTAACTACCCCCAGATGCAATTTGCTCTAGACCACCTAAGTCATGTTCTTACCAAGGAGCTTCACCTGAATGTAATCATGAGGAAGCAACAAGACAAATACTGGATTTAATACAAATACAGTATTTTATGAAACAACTATCATGGACTCTAAAAAATTTCAATTATATGAAACAATGAACCAAAGACATAGAGGAGCAATTCTAGATTTGCAAAACTCTATTGCAAATAAATGCCAAACATGATCATTAATGGATGCCTGAATTTAAATATAGACAAAAGAGATTTTTGTGACAAGAGGCACTTTTTAATATGGGATAGTACCATAGATAATATTGTCATAGGAATCATAAATATCTTTGATGTGGTAATTATATTATAGTTTCATAGAAGTATGTCTCTGTTCTTAGGAGATACATGCTGAAGTAACAGTAAAGTGTCATTACTTTCAAGTAATTCAGAAGGTTGTGACTGTATATATGTATGTAGTATAGTTACATATTCTATATCAATTTATATGTGTATTATATATAATATATATAATATTGACTAGAGAGTTGATACATATATATTATATACATATGTAATATATAATACATATATAATATGTATGTATTATACATATATAATATCGACTAGAGAATGCATAAGCAAAAATAGTAGAGAGAGAAAGCAAATGTGAGAAAACGGTAAAACAATAATTAGTAAATCTTAATGAAGGCTATAGAGGTATTTATTGTATTATTATTTCAACTTTTCTGTAGATTTGACATTGTTCAAAATAAAACCATGGGAAGAGGATAAAATGCAAATCCAACTCTCACAGAGAGTTATGGAATGACAGGAAGTTATGAAGTACCTCCTATAGCACCACTTCCCTGCCCAGCTATACCCTATGATTTGGTTGCACTATATTGTCTATATATTATAACACAATTGCAGGTGTTTTCAGCCATAGCAAATGATTTTTAAAAAATCCTCAATAATGTTGTTTTTCTAGTCTCTGACAGTGGCTTTCATTCTGGGAAATAACCAAACTCATTTAAAGCCAAGCCCTGTGAATATGGTGAGTTATCAACATGGCAGTACGACACAGTAAGGAGCTAATAGAAAGAGAGTCGGAAAATTTGACAAAGACAGTGAGTTCAGGTATAGCTCAGAGACTCATGATCATGGGTCAGGGAGCAAAGAATCAAATCCTCCTGTCCCAGTTTTCTTATATGCCTGTTCATGAGCTAACACAACACATGCAAAGGTGCTGTGCATTAGTAAAGGTCAACATAGATGATAGGATTATAAATGTGATACAGGAACTGGGCATAACAAATACAAGCAAACAGGGAAGTACTGTCACTGTTAAAATTCAGATATTCTTGAAGCAAGAAGATGGATGGTTTTTGGTATGTCATATGTTATCCTTTTTTAATTTGATTTTTCTAATTGGCAAATTCATGGGGTCCATCATGTTGTTTCCATACATATAATGCATAGTGAACAGATCAAGATCATTGGCTTCCCAAACATATCCAGCTTCCCAAACATTTATCATTTCTTTGTGTTGGAAATGTTCAATACTCTTGTTTAGCTATTTGAAATGATATTATATATTATTATTAACTACAGTCATTCTACAATGCTATAGAACACTAGAAGTTATTTCTCCTAAGGAATTTCAAAAATACTAGTAACACAACATTCACAAATAACACTTGGATGCATAGTTTGGGTCCATTCATTTAAAAGTAGTGCATTAAGTAATACATCATGCATTTATGTAGAATTACATTTTTATGTACATAAGCACTTATGTATAAAATTAAAGCATCAAGTGATTTTTTAGAAGTTACTAAAAAGTGGGAAGTTCATGAAGTGGAATGAAATGAAATAAGAGCAAATACTAATTCATTGTATGTAGAATAAATGTGCAATTTTCAGTGGATACATTTGGGCAAATGATGGTATTTTCAACAGAAAATAAATACAAGGAAAAGATTTGGGGAACCGGCAGGCTAAAAAACCAAAAACCCTGCAGAAAAGGTCACATTTGAGTAAAAATACAATTTTTGTATTCTTTAATGAGTTGCCTCTCTAAGGATTTTTTTTCACAATCATCATTCGTACCTCTATCCTTGAGTCACAGAAATCGTTAACCTTGATTTTTTTAAACTAGGAGAGGGGAAAACTTGGCCACATTTTTAATGACTTCTAGTTCATGTTCTTCTTGCTAAAATCATCATTCCACTTTTGCCCAATGCCCACCAATATCTATGAAATAATAGTAGATTTTATTACCTTTCAACTTCTGTAATATTTTTTTTCACCCAGACTGACTCCTGTACGCAACATTCTCCATATTCTGCCCTTGGAGTCGGATTCTGCTTTAACCGCCTATATCCAAAGAGCTCAGTTTTTCCCATGGTTGTGATGTTACCTTTGTTTAGTAAGAACGTATGCACCAGTTTGAAGAGATGACCAATGGAAATCTGACCTCGCTCTCTGCGGCCTGCAAACCTTCATCCCTCACACTCTTCTGAGTTTACCCAGAGACTACCTGTGGGAACAATGGCAGTAAAATCAGACATAGCTGGTTCACATCAGAAGGAGAAATTTGTACTGTATAAAAATTTCCTTTTTTAGGTGAAAGCTGCAAACAGTCCTGATGTCCATTGACTCATAAATGGATATACAAAATGTGCCATATACATGCAATGGTATATTATTTGGCCATGAAAAAGAATGAATGCAAGCTGCACTATGGACAGACCCTGATGGCAGTATTCTAAAGGAAGAAAGTCCCTCATAAAAAAGAAAAAATATTGTATGATTTCATTCATGAAATGTTTAGCATATGCAAATCCATATAGACATAGAATTAGATTAGTAGTTGCCTGAGGTTGTGGAGATGGATGGAGGAACTTAGGGAGAGATGACCAATGGACAGGGCACAGTTCCTTTTTTAGGGCGATAAAAATGTTCTAAAGTTGATTGTAGTGATGGTTACACAGATCTGTGAATATCTTCAAACCATGAGATTGTACATGTCAGGGGGTGAAATGTGGGATTTATAAATTTTATTTTAATAAAGTTCTTACCCTACCAAAAAAATTGTTGAAGGCAGGCTTTGAGACAGCGTTCTGCCAGGCAGAACACTGGGCATAGGAACGGTGATATTCCTTAGTCCCGGATTTCCTTTTCAGCCAAAACCTCTGTGTGCTAACACCTGCAGGACATACACGTGCAAGGCTTATAAAAGATGTTTATGGCATGGCCTAAATGCCCACTGCTCTATGGGGACACAGGGTAATGCCTGCTCTCACTAACATCCCAAGCAGGGCTCAACATTTCAGCTTACTGTTTTGGTTAACTATACCCAAGAACCAGAAGCATTGCTACTCAGGAAAAGCTACGTAACTCCAAGATTGAGTGTCTCTCCTGGTTCTTCACCAGCTGCTCAACATATAAAACAGTAAATACAGTATTTGATCAAGACATTGATTTTTTTTACCTTACATTTATGACTGTTAATAAAGCCAAACAGTAAAAAACAATACATTTTCTTTAACAAATGTGTCATTTAGAAGCAATTTTATGGTGAGTTCATTCTTACTTTGGCTTTCATTTTCACGTATTTGTATCAAATGCTTTCAGGACACCTGAAATACCTCCCTAAAACAAGAGTTATTGGGAGTAAGTTGGATAACACTATTCTAATTGGCTCATTGACCCTTTAACTTGAACTAACTCGATTTCAGTTCCCTTGTCTTTAAAATGTGCCATCTTCTATTGGGCTGACCTAGTTTTAAAATTCATTCTTCAATCTGTATGCGTGTGTGTGTGTGTGTGTGTGTGTGTGTGTGTATGCACATATATACATACATATGTTGTCAATTCAGTGTTAAGAAGACAAGAAATGGATGTAAGAGAGAGAAATAATGTATCCTTTAATGTCGAACAACCTGCTAAGGGTGGAGATTGGGAAAGAGAAGATATTCTGGTTCACTCCAAACCCCAAGTAAATTTTCAGGTGCACAATTTTGGCAGTAGCTGTGGAAAGCCAATTACCTGTATAAGAAAACAATATTTTGGAGAACTTGCTGATCAATCCTGGTCTTGAGAAATGATGGAAAGGGAAGAGATAAGTCATTGAGAAACATGAAGCTGGGAAATCCTTGGTGTTTGGGTAAACTAAGAACTTGTTTTTTTCCTAAATAGTCTAGAGCAGGTCTTCTTTTCAACTTTTATTTTAGATTCAGGGGGTACACATGCAGATATGTTACCTGGGAATATTGCATGATACAAAGCAGGTTTTGAAGTTGTTAATGTGCCTTCTCTGTGATCGTCCGCCCCTCTCTAACCTCCCCAAATCAAATCTTAGTAGAACCAGGGATTGCTTGCAAGAGTTGGGTGTCATAGCCAAATTTGGAAGTGACCCTCAGTGATCCCTACCTCCTGATCTTCATGTCTTTGCGTACTGAGTGTGGGCTAGACTGGCTTCTACTGAATAGAAATATAATCTAACTTATTCTGAGGTTAGATTATAAAATAGCAAATGTCATAACTTCTATCTCGCCACTGTATCCTTTCTTGCTCTCTCACTTAGTCATTTTGGTGAAGCGAGCTGCCATTTAGCACTAGACAAACTGGCAAGAAATAAAGGTGATCTCCAGCTAATGCCAGTGAGCATTAGAGGCCCTCAGTCCTCCAGCTTGCAAGCAAATGAATCCTCCCAATCACCCCATAAGTGAACCTGAAATATTTCCAGTGGAGATTTGACATGACTATAGGGCTGGCTGATACTTCTAAAAGATTCTGAACCAGAAGACCCTGCTAAGCTATGCCTGGATTCCTAAACTACAGAAACCGTGAGATAATTAACGCTGTTATTTTAAGCTGCCTAATTTGGGGATAATTAGGTTATGTAGCAATAGATGGCTGGGTGCGGCAGCTCACACTTGTAATCCAAGCACTTTGGGAGGCTGAGGCAAGAGGATTGTTGAGGAGTTCAAGATCAGTCTAAGCAACATAGTGAGACTGCATCTCTGTGAAATAAAAGAAAAGAAAAAGCTAGGCATGGTGGTACATGCCTGTATTCCCAACTACTTAGGAGGCTGAGGTGGGAGGATTGCTTCAGCTCAGGAGTTTGAGACTGCAGTGAGCTATGATTGTAAACCACACTCCACTATGGGTGACAGAGTAAAACCCTGGTTCTTAAAAAAAAAAAAGCAATACATTACTAATACATGGTGCTTTTGCCAAAATAAATAAATTATAGGCAGAGACACAGGAGGTTATGTGTCAGATGGCACACGTTGTCTGAAAAAAAATTTTTTGAATTAACTCATCACTCTCAGGTAAAGGTACTTAAAGTCGAATTGCAATGTGAAAACATAAGCATCTTTAAACAATTAAAAAATGCCATAAACATTTGGAATCTCATTTAATTTGCAATGGAGAATCTGAGGTTGTCTTACTTAGACCTTAAGCACAGAAATATAAACACTGGAAATAACAAACTAAAATTTTAAGCAAACTTGTTTACAAATTTTAAAGCAATTATGGTATTTGGTAAATATGTCTTAGGAAGGAAAAAGTCTTGTATCTTGAGACGGTAGCATCTTGTATTGAGGAATTCTCTTTGGAGTGAGGAGGGTAAAAGAGGTTAAAGAATATAGTATGTTCTTTTGCCAGGACATGATGGCTCACACCTGTAATCCCAGCACTTTGGGAGAACAAGGTGGGTGCATCACTTGAGCCCAGAGTTAGACACCACATAGTAACACCACATCTCTGCAAAAAATGCAAAAATTAACCTGGCACGGGGGCATGCAGCTATAGTCCCAGCTGCTTGGGAGGCTGAGGTGAGAGGATTGATTGAGCCCAGGAAGCTGAGTGGCTGCAGTGAGCCCTGATTGTGCCAGCCCGGGTGACAGAGTAAGACCCTATCTCAAAAATAAATAAATAAATAAATAAATAATCTCCAGCACCACAAGAATACAATGAACAAGGAAGAAGTCCACTGGAGAGGTCGGTGAGGTGGAGGCTGAGTTTCTTTTTAAAGTTTAAACTATATAAGATATGCTTACTTTTTAGTAACCACTTCTTTCTTCTATGCTCAAAAAGAAAGAAGTAAGGAAGGCAGGAAGTCAGGAAGGCAGGCAGGCAGGCAGGCAAGCAGGCAGGAAGGGAGGAAGGAAGGAGAGAGAGAAAGAAAGAAAGAGAGGGAAAGAAAGAAAGAAAGAAAGAAAGAAAGAAAGAAAGAAAGAAAGAAAGAAAGAAAGAAAGAAAGAAAGAAAGAAAGAAGAGAGAGAGAAAGAAAGAAAGAAAGAAAGAAAGAAAGAAAGAAAGAAAGAAAGAAAGAGAAAGGAAGGAAGGAAGAAAGAGCTCTCCTAGATCTTTAACTGTTAACTGCAATTTAAAAAGTTTAATCTGTAAGGAAGGTAGCCTGTAGCCATGAAGTATATAACAGAAAATCTTGTAAACGCACAATGTTTTGTTTTGTTTTATTTATTTTTTTGCTGTGGGTAATTGGACTTTTCTTCCTTTTAGCTGTAGCATTACCTAACCCTTAAGGCTCTCTCCACACACACAGACATACACAGGCACACGCACGGACCATACTGAAGTAAGAAATTTTCCCTGACCCCTTCATGGGTGGGAACTGGAGTGTATGGGCACTGGCAGGGGCAAACTGCACTCACTGGAGCCTGCTGTGCTCAACCCCTCAAGGGAGGGAGTGCACAGGTGAGTGGGTACAGAAGCTGGGGGGGAATCTGGGGCATGCTTTTGGGTGCCAGTAGGAGCTAACTCCGTGCTGGCCCTGTGGCAGCATCTTGCTGATTGCCCACAAGCCCTGAAGCCCCAGAAGGAGTGTTATAGTGAGTGCTGCTTTTGATTTGCCATCTATGGGTGGCTTAAGTGTTAACAGCACAGTGGAAGGTCAAAATGACAGCCTTTTAAATCACACTCATGGCACCTGAGTTCTTGTCCGGCGTCCAGGAGGAATGAGGTCACAGGAACACATTTGGAGATGGTTAGTGTGGAGGATGGGAGATTTTATTGCCGATGGAAGTGGTTCTCAGTGGGAAGGGGAGGTGAGAAAGGAGACAGAGCAGGAAGGTAATCTTTAGAAGCTACGCCATCAAGCCATCCCTCTCAAGTGAAGCTTTCCCTCTAAAGTCAAGCTGCTGCTCTCCGATGTCCAACTAAAGTAGTCTCCGAAATCCAGCTGTTTCTCTTCTTTTTCGCTCTCTGTCAGCGGAGACTGGAGTTTTTACGGCACAGGTTGGGGGATGGGGCAGGCCATGGGTGGTTTTGCAAAAGGCCACATTCAAGCAGGAAAACAGGAGCGTAGTTTCTCACTTTGGGCCTCAGTTCTAGGCTTGAGGATGGGGCCCTCACTGGGGAGCCACCTCCTATCTCTATCAATACCATATTTCTCTTGTTGGTCAGGATGCTTCAAAATCTCAGAACCGTCCCTTCTCCATGCAGATAAGTTGAAATGCAACATGCCTTTAACAGATTCAAAACCAAACACAATAAAAATTCCCATTATTTCCTTGATTGTAAAGAAGGTGGCATACGGGTAACCAACCCTTTCTAATTTTTCTTTTTTTTTCTGCACCGAGCCTTCCCTTTTCCACCAAATTCAGTCAGACTTTCTGGTTGTAGTGGAAGGAGTTGAAGTCAGAACAGCCCAGGTTCTAATCATAATCTGTCACTAGGAATGGCCAGGTCACTTCCAATCCTTTTTCAAAGAATGATGAGTGAGTTTAAATTTCTTTCAATTTACGTTCCTAACTACTGTCTATTCTTTTAATGCAAGTTTTCTCACATATGAGTTTTTTTCTCCCTTTTAATCTCATGTCCATTAATCCAGTTGTCTTCCTTTAATTTAATTTCTAAGATAAGAGAGCAGCCTCCTCAATGATCTTGCTCTCAATTCTGCCCCATACAGTACATCGTACATTTTAGGACCACACCAAGTAATCATTTTAAACGATGGGTTTGACTAATGTTAGTTGGAAGACATTCCTCAGTTTCTTGTTTTCCGTCCTCCAGGGACCTTTCCAATCCTGCTCCAACTGTACTTTCAGCCCTAGCATCCCCACTGGCTGGCTTACAGTATCTTAAATTATCTGGAGCTATTCATCAGTTTCATGCTATTTTCCCTGTCAGTGGTATTGTTTCCATTTCTGTTTGGGAGTAAAAATCCCAACTAAGCAAATGTTTAACATAAAGTAATATAACATAAATTTAATATAGCATAACGTTTTCGTGTCATATATATTTTAACCTAATTATTTTTGAGACAGGATCTTGCTCTGTTGCCCAGGCTACAGTGCAGTGGTACAGTCACAGCTCACTGCAGTCTTTATCTTCCCAGCTCTAGTGATCCTCCCATCTCAACCCCCTGAGTAGCTGGGAGTACAAGTACTTACCAGAAGCCTGGCTAGTTTTCAATTTTTAATTTTTTGTAGAGACAAAGTCCCCTACATTGCCCAGGCTGTTCCTGAACTCCTAGGTTTATCTGATCATCCTGCCTTGGCCTTGCAAAGTGCTGAGCTTACGGGCTTGAATTACAATGCCCAGGTAACCTAGCATTTTTTAACCAAAGAAAGCTAACCTAACAAATTTCTATGTGTGCAATACAATATTGTTGGCTCTAGGTACAATGTGGTATAGCAGATCTCTACAGTTTATTCATCTTTCTTAACTAAAGCTTCATGTCCATTTATTATTTGGGTGTCTTTTAAATTGACCTTCTGTAAAGGTGAATTTACATCCATTGTATGGGAAAGCCCCATGGTCATGACCTTGATGGTTTACTTATATGATTTGCATCCTCTTTCTTGGTGCACAGGGGATGCACTCTATCCATACCTGTCAATATGATATTGCTAGTCATAGAATACTGTCTCAGAGCGGGTGAAGTGGTAAGGCTGACATTGTTTTAGTAGAGTTGAGATGGAACAGTGTAGAGACACATCTGGTATAGTGTTCAGTAAGGTTTAATTCTTATGACATTCCTCATGGTACAAAAAGAGGTTAAACATCAAAACACTGGATTTGCATGGTGTTTTCCCTCAGTGTTCAGCTGCTACTTGAAACCACTTTTACTTTATGTTGCCAGGGATTCCTGAAAGATGGGATTTTCTTTTTCTATGTCAACGTAACAAGTCAATATGAATTTAGTGCCATAAAACAACACCCATTTATGAGCTCATGGTTTCTGTGGATTAGACCTCCTAGCATAGTATGGCTCAACTGTTTCTCTCCTTGGAGTCACAAGAAGAAAATAAAAGTGGAGGCCGGGTTGTCTTCCTCTCTGGGAGCTTGCGAAGAGAATTGTTTTCAAAATCATCCAGGTGGTTTGGGAGAAGGCAGTTGTAGAACAGAGCTGTCTGTTTATTGACAAGCTGTTCTCAGCTTCCAGGGGTTCTCGACATTTCCTGGTTTCTGGCTCCCTTTGAAGCCAGCAATGATGAGTCAAGTCCTGCTAATGCTCAGAATCTCTCTGCCTTATCCTTACTCTGCCTCCCTCTTCCACACATCTCTCTAGGGCCTCATTGACTTTTACAGGCTCATGTGATAACACTGTACTATCCGCATACTCCAGGATCTTCTAGTTTAAGGTCCACCAATGAGTAACCTTAATTCCATTTGCAAAGTCTGTTCACAGCAGACTCTGGAGTCCTGTTTGAGTGAATAACGAGGGGAAAAGACTCTTGGGAGGACATCTTTTGAAGTGTACCACTAAGACGGATGACAGTTAACCCCATGTCCAGGGAAATCTCTAAAGCCAAAATCAAACCAACAATGGAATGATAGCACAAGCTAGAGGCAAGATGGGGGGAAATTAATGCTAGGCGTTCAACAATGTGATCCTCAGATTTGGATTCTTCTTGTGATTCAGACTCAAAGGAAGAATGCAGATCCTGCTCCTTTGAGGTAGAGGGTAAATGCAGCAAATGGCTTCAGATAGTAGCTGTACCTACACTGTGCTCTGCTCTACTATTTCTTAGCAGTATTGAACCTCGTGCCATGATACGCATTTACCTCTGTGAAAGATAATATAATCTTGAGACCTAAACTCACTATGCCAAAGGGAAAAGCAAAGCTTGGAAGTTGAGTCAGGCAAAAATTGCCTGTCTTTTGTTCCCAAACTGATAGCTGCAATTTCACAGCCCTGCATTATAGCTTCATCTATAAGCAGGGTTCCCACAATGATAGAAGGCCGTGCATCTCCCCAGATGGCCTAACTCACAAATGCTCACAAAGAAATTCCTTGTGAGTCCCTAAATCTTTCAGAATACATAACCCCAATATAAGGTAGCCCTAAAACCAAACACTGCTGAATCTCTTCTTAACAATGTAAATTACTGGCTTATCTTCCCAGATATGGGACAAGGACAAGACTAGAAAAAATTCCTGTACCCATCCCAAGACAAATGTGGGACTGACTTTTTCTTCTATTCCCTCTTTCCACATATTTATCCTATATTAAATGCAGAATTACAGAGTGTGGGATGAATGCATGATTGACTTTTCCTCTACAGCATTTTCCACTGTAAAATGTAGATTCACTGGGTGCTAATCAAAGCCTCTCAAGAATGCAGCCCACTTGCCTTATTACTTATCCATCTTCCTTTTCTTCTTTCCCCCTTCCCGTTCTGTTTGCTCTTTCACCTTTAAATATTGAAGTTCTCAAAACTCTCTGGAAATAGCACAGGTCACAGATGTTCCTCAACCTAGACAAAATAAAACTCTCATTGATTGAGATCTGCCTCAGTCCCTTTTTGGTCTAAACATCCTAGTATTTTCTTTCAATATTCTCTCCACCGGAGAATATTGCTTTTTCTCATGGAATGTTTTCCAAGATCTCCGAATAATTCTCCTGGAGAAGGAATGTGTTCCCTTTTCCAGGAGACCTTTGCTGGTCCTCCTTGGCCACGTTTGCTGCATCCGCTTCAATGTTTCTCTACAGGGGCCAGCAGTCTTCCATTCCCTGGAGCACACATTACACTTTTTGCCTGCCTATCTCTAACTCTAGATTCTAGCTCTTTCATCTTTATTTCTGTGCAGCCTCTCAACTGTTCCTGAGATATGGTCAGCACTAAATCAATATTTGCAGAACGAAGTGTTATTATGATAAATTAAATAGCAGGTTGGTGATAAATTGTGTTGCTGAACCTTGCTAGTGAAAGGCGCACATAATTATTACGCTGCAGATTTAGTGGTTACATAGTGAAATCAAGAGTTTAGTGCATTTCTTTAGGGCTAAATGACTTTTTTGTGAATAACAAAAGCACAAAAGTACAATTAAATTTAAATATTTATGGTATGTTAACTTGCTAAGCCAAGGCACTTAGAAGAAGAATGCCTGAGAAAGCCACAAGTCAACCCCAGGGGGAAATAAAAATCAACACTTGGTCTGCAGACTTGCAGCTAATTTGTTGTAACTAATACTATAACTTCCACGGACAATGTCAAGAATAAAAGATTGCCACTGGAGTCTTGGTCCTTTGAGAACTGAGATTTATCACATGCTATAGCATTAAGGTTGTGTGGATAAATGACGTTTTGAAAAGTCTCCATAGCCATCCTTGGTTTCTTAGTTGAGTCCTTGTCAAAAGTAGTATTTTACCCAGAAGAGCGATTTGCAATGTGTACAAAACCCTTTAAAATACCTTTTCCTATGCTTTGCGTGTTGGCGTTTGGTCACCTTCTTATATGCCGAAAGTATGAAAAGGAAGCATCTGTGATTTTAGCAGTAAAGGAAGACAATCTCCGTGCTCTCAATAGTTTGCCTACTAATTAGTTAGTTTAAGTGGTCCATAAATCAACTGGCATGGAGGGTGCCAGGACTTATTATTATTGAATGATAACAATGATCTAGATGTGTGTCTATTTTCTATTGCTGTTGTAGCCAGTGACCGCACACTTAGCAGCTTAAAGCAAATCTCAAGTATTGTCTGTCAGTTTTATAGATAAGAAGTCAGCCTGGGCAACATAGTGAGAACTTGCCTCTACCAAAAAAAAAAAAAAAAGGCCAGGCGTGGTGGTACGTGCCTATGGTCCTAGTTACTTGGGATGCTGAGGTAGGAGGATCGCTTGAACCCAGGACATCTAGGCTGCAGTGAGCCGTGATCACAGTATTGCACTCTAGCCTGGGAGTGTCTTACTGTCTCTTAAAAAGAAGAAGGAGAAGAAGGAGTCATCTAGGTGGTAAGTGACTCAACAGGGTTCTCTGCACTGGGTCTCACAAAGGCCAAACTCAAAGTGGTCCCTAGTTGGAGTCTTATCTGGAAGTTCTGAGGGGAAATCTGTTTCTGAGCTCAGTGAAGTTGTTGGAAAAATGCAGGTCTTTGTGATGTAGAATTGAAGTCCCCCTTTACTAGCTGGCTGACAGCTGAGGGTTATTCTCAGATTCTAGAGGCCACCCACATTCCTTGGCTCATAGCCACCTTCCTTCTTTAAAGCCAGCCACAGCTGACCTACTTTTTCTTAAGCTTCAAATTGTTCCTGCCTCCTCTGCTGCTGCATTTCTCTGAACACAGCCAGGGATGGTTCTCTGCCTTCGAAGGTTCATGCACTCACCCATGTAATTCAGGATAATCTTTCCATTTTAAGGGCCATGGTATAGATGTCTACAGAGAGCCTTTGGTCATTGTATGAATGTGCATGGGCTCTCATAACAAAGTACCACGGACTACGTGACCTAAACAACAGATGTTGACTCTCCCACAGTCCTGGAGGCTGGAAGTTCATGATTCAGGTGTGGGCAAGGCTGGTTCCTCTGGAGGCCTCTCTCCTTGGCTTCTGGACACCATCCCATCTTCTCCCTGTCTTCACATATCTTTCCTCTGTGTGTGTCTGTGTCTTAATCTCCTCTCCTTAATCCTACTAGATTAAGGCCCACTTTAGTAACCTCATTTAAAATTTTAAATTCTCATTTTAAACCTCATTTTAAATTTCCCTT
Organism: Callithrix jacchus; assembly: GCF_049354715.1. Lineage (NCBI taxonomy): Eukaryota > Metazoa > Chordata > Mammalia > Primates > Cebidae > Callithrix > Callithrix jacchus. Next base: position 6,387,561 of record NC_133524.1, read on the forward strand.
TTAAGGATCTATACAAATACAGTCATATTTTGAGGCTCTAGGGGTTAGGAGCAAGTGCTTTTGAGGGGCACATGATTTAGCTTATAAAAGCCACGTAACATAGCATTATCAAAGGCTTGGGGGATTAAAACATGGATGCTGGGAAGAGGAGATGTTATTTAGCCTACCACAAAGTGGAACTGTAAGAAACAGCAAATAATTGGATGTATCATGAGAACTAATACCCTAAAATTCCTGACATTTTTCTGTATCAATGATAAGTTTTTCATGAACAGCTACTGCATTATATTTGAGACAATCCGGCTTCCTGAACCCCCACTAGAAGGGCTCCCTCATATTTATGTGGGATAATATGCAAACTAAGCTATGATTCATAATCTTTTTTTGTTTGTTTTGAAACAGAGTCTTGCTCTGTCGCCCAAGCTGGAGTGCAGTGGCTCATCCCAGCTTACTTCAACCTTCACCTCCCAGATTCAAGCAAGTCTCCTGTCTCTGCCTCCCCTGAGACTGCAGGCATGCGCCACCACACCTGGCTATTTTTAGTATTTTTAGTAGAGATGGGATTTCACCATGTTGGCCAGGCTGATCTTGAACTCCTGACCTCAGATGATCCTCCCACCTCAGCCTCCCAAAGTGCTGAGATTACAGGTGTGAGCCACTGTGCCTGGGCCTATGATTCATAATCTAACTATCATTGACCTTGGATATCTTGAAATACAAAAAAAAGTCACCAAAGTCACCCAAATGTCATTAATTTTAGTGTTAAATAATTAAATTTGATCTCATTATTAAGGTTAATATCACCTGGTAAAGAGACTCTGTTCTGTCCAATTGAGTAGCCATCAGCCAATATGGCTATTTAAGATAAAATTAGGACTTAAAAAGAAATTAAACAAAATTTAAGATTCATTTCTCAGATGTATCAGTCACCTTTTAAGATATCAATATCCATGTGTGACTGATGGCTTTGATCCTTTACCTCATAAATATGGAACATTTCCATCATCACAGGAGCTCTATTGGATAACAGCAGTCTAGACAGTAATATTCTTATTTTTAATGACGCGGTTCCGTCAAGCTCATGTATCCTGATAAAGAACATTACAGTCTGGATACAGATTTCTTGTTACAGCAGTATTTATGTTGACTAATCTATAAAAGGATAATTATCTATTAAATACAGAGCTAAAGCAATTAAGACCAACATTTATATTGAGGATGTCAACCAATGAGGAAACGTAATTTACAGAAGATAAATCTGTCTGCTTTGTGTGCTTAGTTCAGTGTTCTGACAGGTTTCCAGGGAAGTAATGCTGGTTTTCGTCTGATAATAATGGATTACACTCAGCCAACTCTCAAACGCTTGGCTTCCAGTTGATCATTCTTAGACTTGGTCTTTCTCTAAAACAAAGTTCAAGTAAAAATTTCTGAACTGCGGAAATTACCTTCTGATGTAGGCACAGTCACTGTTTTATATAAAGAGGAAAAAACCCTTTAATTCAAAGTGTATTAACTTAACCTTGGGCTTTTGTGTATATGCTAGGTGTCAGAGAGATGCAAAACCTCATAAATGTCCTTTAGGTTTGTTTATTTATGGATACCACCAAATGCTTACATAACTTTTATTTGAATTCACATAAAACATTGATGTTTTAGGACAAATTTTAAAACTGGACAGATCTTCGAAATGTGATGATTTTTTATACGCCCTGGTGATAATTTAAAGTAATAATGTATGGATTCTCCGTGAATATCTAGAAATGAGAGTTATTTGAATAGAAACAGAGGAGTGGATCTGTGAAGGGCAGCCTGCTTTGGCTTCTCTACTGGAAAGAACAGAATCTCTTTACCTGGTGACATTAACCTGAATAATAAGGTAAAATTAAGATTCTTTAACACTAAAAATTATAAGATTCGGATGACTTTTTTGTATTCCAAGGTATTCAAGATTAGTGATGGTTAGATTAAAAACCATAGCTAAGTTTGCATGTGATCCGACATAAATATGAGGGAGCACTTCTACTGGGGACTCAGGATGCAAGACTGTCTGAAGTATGATGTAACAGCTGTGTAGATAATGTTGGCAGCTCATGGCCGCATAAATATCTATGTACCTGGATTTTGGTGAATATATGCTTGGTATTTATAAGGCCAATACTGTCCAAATATACAGCTATATTTTAAATGAGCAATGGCTAAGCCTGTACCTATCTCCCAGGTTGTGTGACTCCATGTGTACAGAACTGGTGTATAAAGATTTTCTCCGCATGTGAATGAGAACTCCCACATCATTGGTATCCTGTCAAGTTTCCATCTATTAGACATCAGTAGTATGGAAGCATTTTACCACCTACAATTTTTCTCCAGCCCAAAATGTATGCAACACTGGAGAATCTCTGCCTCTACATGGTGAAGCCTTCTAGTTTTTTGTTCCCAGAGGTGTAGAAGAAAGCTCTAGAATTAAAATGTCAGGACCTCAAATCATGACACAACCACTCCCCTTTGGTTTGGTGTTGGGTGGGTCATTAAACTATTCTGAGCATCTGATTAAAACTACAGACACACACAAACAACTATCAATCTTGGTTGTTGGAAATACTAAATCTAATGCATATAAAGCACCAAGGCTGTGTGCACTTTTCTTGTAAAACATCACATTGTCAATATTTTAGGCTTTGCAGGCCATCCGATGTTGTTATAGCTATGTAACTCTGCTATTGTGGTTTCAAAGCAGCCACAGACAATATGGAAAAAAAGGGGCATATCTGTGTTCTGATATAACTTTATTTACACAAAGCATATATTTGCCGATAGGCAGGTAAAAATTCTGTCACCATGTTTTTCCTCTGCTCTCACACCACAGCAATCAATACAGAAGAAGACCTCTGTGACCAAATGTCTAGGGTTTTTACCCACACACAAAACAGTGGACACCATCTGGCTGTCCTCCAATTCAGTTCTGACCCTCTCTACCCAGAGATAGGATCAGATCCCATGGGTTAAGGGCTCAGTCCCACAGACCACCCTCTTCTTTTTCCCAGTCAGAAATCCAGGCCTCTGGAACTTCTGACCAAGCTACTTCAAGTTGGGGTTCCCACAGTCTCCTCTTTGGGTATGATTAATTTGCCAAGGCAGCTCGCATAACTTGGGAAAACACGTTTAGTTTTTGTTAAGAAGGATATTTTAAAGGATGCAGATAAACAGCCAGATGAAGACACATAGGGGGAAGTTTGGAAATGTCTCGAGTGAGGAGTTCTGTACCCATGGAGTTAGGGTACGACACTGTTCCGATACACAAATGAGTTTTTCATCCCCCTTCTGTTGGCCTTTATGTGTTCAGCTCTCTGGAAGCCCTCTGCACTCTGTACTTTGGATGTTTATGGAGGCTTCAGGACATAGGCATGATTGATTAAACCATTGGCCATTGGTGATCAACTTGATCTTCAGCCCATCTTATACCTCTGGAGGTAGGGCATGCAGCTAAAAGTGCCTACCCTCTAATACTGCCTTGGTCTTTCTGGTGACCAGTGCTACCCTGGACCTATCGGACAAAAGACGCATAAAAGACAGCACTTAGGAGATCTCAAGGATTTGGGAAGTTATGAGCCAGAAACCATGCACGAAAACCAATATGTATAAATGTCATAACACCACAGCCATATTTGCCCTGGGATGTAGATTGTAGACTCTTGGTTTATAGCATCTAATATTGTTTGGGCAAAAATATAATAGTTGGCCAGGGGACATTGCCATCTAACACTTTATGTCCTTCTCTCCCCTCAAGTCTCCTTAATTTTAACACTTGCTGTTTATAAAATAACATTTTTCTACTTTACCAATAATATAATTTTCCTTTTTAGCTTATGATGTTCAGAATGAAGGAACACCCTATATATCCTATCTATACAGTTTCCGAAGTCACATGGAAGATGAACTATCATCCACCTCTTTAAGAATTGGAAACGGTCTAGAAATAATGATCAAATTCATTCCGCTTTCCAGGTGCTTATTACCTATCCGTCTTTGATTTGGAAACTTTAAAGTATTTAGGAGAGCATTGTCACCAAAAGATGAAGTTATTATCAACCTGCTGCAGAAGCTTTTCAAAAACTGAGTAAGAAAGATTATATAATCTCTGAGAGCCAACACAATAAACACAGTTTGCTTTGATTTCATCCTTTTGAAATGTGGAGGCTTATTTCCTGAATCATGCTAGTGATGTTATGATTGAGTGTAAATAAAAGCGGGATGTCTAGATTCCAACTTGTACCTGCTATAAAATTTACAGTATTAAGTTTTTGTGTTGAATTTTCTGACAAGATCTAGGGATGTGTCCGTCTGCAGAACTTTAAACTTCAGATGCTTCTATGTGGTGAGGCAAAACACCAGCACACAGCTACCAACTTCCAGTTCGATATCATTACTAATGAAATTCTGCTAATAGTTATGAGATGCACAGAGATATGATTATAGAGCCCTCCCTATAAAGACAAGAACATGCTATTGTGAATAGTGCTGCAAAATGAACAAATTGTGAATAAAGAACATACCGTGAATATGCTCATATAGCTTTATTCGCAATAGCAATGACATGGATGGATTCAACCCAGATGCCCATCAGTGATAGACTGGCTTTAAGAAATGTGGTCCATGTGCACCATGGAATACTATGCAGCCATTAAAAGGAATAAGATTATGTCCTTTGCAGGGACATGGATGGAGCTGGAAGCCATTATCCTCAGCAATTTAATGCAGGAACAGAAAACCAAATACTGTATGTTCTCAGTTATAAGTAGGAGCTGAATGATGAGAACACATGGACAACACACACTGGGATCTGTCAGAGGGTAGGGGGCAGAGGGAGAGAGATATTAAGCTAGGCTGAATATCTAGGAGATGAGGTGATCTGTGCAGGAAACCACCATGGTGCAGCTTTACCTATGTAACAAACCTGCACACCCTGCACATGTACTCCTGAACTTAAAAGTTGGGGAAAAAAAAGCATGGTAAGAGTTGCTCATACATTCTAGCTTTGAACCCTCATAACAAGCCTAGGTGCCCATTGTATGGCAGATGAAATGGAGATTTAGGACAGTCGATAATTTGCATCACTTGTAAGGGACAGCCAGAATCCAAATGTTTTTCTAAATGATGTAGGTTTAGGGATATAAATGGACAAACCTACCACCAGTGACTCCTTGACAAGGCTAGTGCCCAGGAATGAAATGAGGAGCCTCTGTCCTTGGTGGCTGGTGTATGAGACTGGATCTGGTGAGACTCAGTGATGAGTGGGGTGTGGCTCTAGAAGCTTGGTCGGGACTCTGTTGCAAGCAGTGACAACTGCTCTGACAATCTGTGCCTATCCTGAGGCTGACCAGATAAGGCCAGGTGATTACATCCCTTCTCAGGAAATAAGGTGGTAGCCATTCGTAATCCATTTATCTCAATAGTATACTGATTGTTGTTTCTGATTGAGAAAGAGAATGAAATGAAAATGGATAAAAAAGTCTGGGTTGAAGAGTTATTGACAAGCTAGTTTGACTGGAGTATAATTAAAAAATGTGTAGGAAAGCCTTCCCTATTAAGACAAGAGCATGCTATTGTGAATAGTGCTGCATAATGAATATATTGTGAATAACGCACGTATTGTGTTTCTGTGCCATTGCTGCAGGAGCTCCTGAAATCAGTCTTCTCTGATCCTAGACATTGAAGCTCCCTGTAGTCATAGAGGCCAACACCACACTGTGCTGGTTTTGTGCCTCACCATGTAGAAGCAGCTGATGTTTAAAGTTCTACAGACGTACATATTCCTAGATCTTGTTGGAAAATTCAGCACAAAAATCTAATACTGTAAATTTTATAGCACTTACAAGTTGGGATCTACACCTTCCAGGGACTCTACCTGCTTATTTTTAATTTACAGAGGCAGGTCCTTCTCACCATGGTTTTTCCTGATGTGTTCTTTTTTTCTTTCCTTTTTATTTTTAGAGACAGTGTCTCACTCCAAGTTCAGTGGTGCAATCGTAGCTCACTGCAACCTTGAACTCCTAGGCTCAGGCAATCCTCCCACCTCAGCCTCCTGAGTAGCTGGGACTAAAGGTGCCTGTCACCTTGTAGAGATGAGGTCTCACTATGTTACTCAGGCTGGCCTCAAACTCCTTGGCTCAAGCGATTCTCCCACCTCAACCTGAATGGCTGAACTAAAGGTACGTGCCACCTTGTAGAGACAGGGTCTTTCTGTGTCACCCAGGCTGGCCTTGAACTCCTGGGCTCAAGCAATCCTACTTCAGGCTCCTGAGTATATGGAACTAAAGATGCCTGCCACCTTGTAGAGATGGGGTCTTGCTATGTTACCCAGGCTGGCCTTAAAATCCTAGACCCAAGTGATAATCCATTTCAGCCTCTCAAAGCACACGGATTACAGGGGTAAGCCACTGTGCCTGGCCATGTTCTTTCTTTAATATCTACTTCAAGTCTATCTATTCAGGAACTTTCCAGGCTCTCTTCAAAGATTAGCCCTCAGTACTGTTTCTGTGTGGTTCTCAGAACCCCTTCTCTCTGCAGACCCCTCTCCCTTGACTCTTTCATGATAAACCCTGTGCTTCAAGAATGGGACGAGGGTGGAAATCAGTTTGTCCTGTTGTCCACAACAAAGTTCTGTGATTATTACTATGAATCAAGACTACACCCTGGAATGTTTTCTGTCCTCTGCAGATAATGAGCATTCCCTGTACACATCATACTAAAAACAATTTCCATAACAAGTATAATTATTGTGATTTTTATTAATGTTCTCCAAATGATAATAATAGCAGCTGTGATAACACTTATTATGCTGTTGATGCATGCCAGATATTGAATCTTTGAGGCAACATTATGAAGTGGATATAATGAGCAGCTCCACTTCATATAAATGGAGAATTGGCACCTCTGTAACAAGTATGGAAAGCTGACCAATAGAAATGTTAAGTTGTCAGCCAGGTGCAGTGGTGGCTGATGCCTGTAATCTCAGGATGGGAGGATGAAGCATGAGGATCATTTGAGGACAGGAGTTGAAAACCAACCTGGGCAACATAGCAAGATCCCATTTCTACAAAAATAAAGAAAATAATTTGTTGGGCATGGTGGTACACACCTCTAGTACTAGCTACTCAAAAGACTGAAGCAGAAGGATGGCTTGAGCCCAGGAGGTCAAGGATACAGTGTGCTGTGATTGCACCAGGAGTTCAAGGCTACAGTGCACTGTGATTGCACAACTGAACTCAAGCTTGGATAACAGAGTGAGACCTACATCTCTAAAAAAATTTCTTTAAAGAAAAAAGTTGAGCTATTGAGTCAAGAGTCCAAGGGCTGAGGCATAATGCAACTTTGCTGCTTTGCTAATATTAATTAAATTAAACAAATTAAATTAATATTAAACCACACCTGTCTGGTGCAGGTACAGGGAGCGTGACTGATATCCGTCTTGCATCAATTTACTTCCTGATACTTCATTTACTGTGGTATGAACTTGGACAAGAACGGAACCATTCTGTGCTGTTTCTTCATCTGGAAAATGGGAAGGAAGTAACAATGTGTACCTCTAAGGGCTAGCATGAGTTAATTTATAAAATGCTTGTAAGAATCATGACCTACATTTGCTGCTCATAAACAACAGCTATTGGAAGGCAATTGAGTACATGTTTATGCAGCTTGGTGAGGGGAACAGACCAAAGATATAAATTTGGAGGTCAGCACGTAAAGATGCTACTGGAAGCCATTAGGCTGGATGATAACTCAAGGCAAAAGCATAGTTTCTTCATTTTTAAAAAAATTTAGGAAGATTAAACTGTGTTACTCAGGGTTTTCTAGAGAGGCAGGACTAGCAGGATAGATGTATGTATGAAGGGGAGTTTATTAAGGAGTATTGACTCAGCAATCACAAGGTAAAGTCCTGAAACAGGCCATCTGCAAGCTGAAGAGAAAGAAAGCCAGTTCGAGTCCTCAAACCTCAAAAGTAGGGAAGCCCACAGTGCAGCCTTCAGTCTGTGGCCAAACGCCAAAGAGCCCTTGGTAAACCACTGGTGTAAGTCCAAGAGTCCACAAGCAGAACGTGGAGTCTGATGTTCAAGGAAGCATCCAGCACAGGAGAAACATGGAGGCTGGAAGACTCAGACGTTCTATTCCTTCCACGTTCCTTTACCTGCTGTATTCTAGCCATGCTCGTAGCTGATTGGATGGTGCCCACCCAGACTGAGGGTGAGTCTCCCTCTCCCAGTCCACTGACTCAGATGTTAACCTCCTTTGGCTACACCCTCACAGACACATCCAGCAGCAATACTTTGCATCCTTCAATCTAAGCAAAGTGACACTCAATACTAACCATCACAAAAGCGCACAATTAAGAGAAAGGAGAAACCTGAAGTTTAAACCATATTGCCCAGCATTGCAGAATCAAGCCTTTCTAACTGAGTGTATTGGAAATAAAATGATTATTCTTTCTCCAGAGCTACTTCATGTAATCATCCTTTGCCCTAATATATTGGTTTCTTCTGGCTACTATAAAAAACACACACACACAAAGACCATTTGCTTAAAACAATGGAAATTTATTTTCTCACAGCCATAAAGCTCAGAAGTTGAAAATGAAGGTGTTTCCAGCCTTGGCTCCCTCTGGAGGCTCTGAGGGAGAATCCATTCCTTCCCCCTTTCTTAGTTTCCAGTGGTGGCTGGAAATTCTTGGTGTTCTTTGTTTTGTTAGATGCCTCACTGCACTCTCTAACCCATCATCACTCGGAGCTCTTTTGGTGTGTTCCTATATTTCAACCTTCTTCTAAGGCCGGGCACGGTGGCTCACGCCTGTAATCTCAGCACTTTGGAAGGCTGAGGCGGGTGGATCACCTGAGGTCAGGCGTTCGAGGCCAGCCTGGCCAACATGGCAAAACCTCATCTCTACTAAAACATAAAATAATAATAAAAGCTGGGCATGGTGACACATGCCTGTAGTGCCAGCTACTTGGGAGGCTGTGGCAGGATAATCACTTGAACCCACGAAGTGGAGGTTGCAGTGAGACGAGATCATGCCACTGCACTCCAGCCTGAGCACCAGAGTGAGATTCAGTCACAAACAAAACAAAGCAAAACCTTCTTTTAATTTATCTTATAAAGACTCCAGTTGTTCTGTTGGGGTCAACCCTAATCCAATATGACCTCCTCTTAACATGCTTACACCTGCAAAGTCCTTACTTCCAAAAAGAGGCATAATATTTTCAGGTGCTGAAGGTTAGGATTTGAATATGTAGGTGACACCATTCAACTCATTACACCTAATAACCGCCAACTGAGATAATGTTTTGGAAATTTATGTAGCAATGTTATAAACATGTAACCTAAATCTAAAACCTTCAGGCACATTTTATCACCAAGTGAGCATTGTCATTTATTGAGCCTGGATAGTCTAGTTTCTGGCCAACCAGAGGCAGCAAGAAACTAAGACATGGAGCTAGACCCTCCCCACCTTGGAGGACGGGGAAACTGAAACTCAGCTGCCTGGCTGGGAGGAGATGGGAAGCCTGAAGCAGTACATCAGTATAAAGAAACTTCCAAGAGTCTTTCTCTTGGAAGGCGGTAGGAGAGTCTGCAACAGCCACACTTCACATACTCAAGAGGACACCTTGTTGCTGCAATGTGTGTTGAAAGTTAACAGAACCATGTGTAATGGGTCATGTCCAAGAACAAGGTTCCTTTCTCAGGAGAGATCTGTTGAGACCGAAGCAGGATCCCTACCCTAATAAGATTAGGGTGCTAGGATCAGCCAAGGCTTCAGCAAAACACTAAGTCTTCAAACTTGGAGCAAAGAGAGCAGACTTCAGTTTTTGATGTTGGTCCAAAGGCCAAAAGTCAACAGAACAGGAGCCAAGGAACCAAGAGTGAGAAGATTGAGTCTCAGAGTGTCGACAAGTCTCTTAAACCCTTCTGCCTAAAATGGAAACTTAGGAGTGAGTCCATGGGGAAAAGAAGTAGGCTAAGGTTTGCAGGTGCAAGGTCACAATCAGACTGTAGGAGAGACTGGGAACCAACGTGCTTGGTGAGACCTCATTTGATTATCAAAGTCTTTGGAAAAGAATTTGGGGGGCTTTTCCTACAACCTATGGAAGAGGCAGACTCACATGAACCCTCAGCTTGGACCCGAAAATACCAAGATCCTGATGTCAACCTGAAAATTAGCATAGATTATTAGGGCATTGAATAAATTCTTGAAAGTGATGCTCTAAAAATAAAATGAAATGGAAACTCGTGTTTTAAATATTGATGATACTGGCACCACTGCAGTCCTTTGATATAGATGTTGTTGCTGTAGGCTGAATTAATTAATTAATTGGCATCAGGCCTCCAAAACTCAATGTGTTTCTTTCTAAACTAATGTGCATGTTCACAAACAAGTCTGTAAGACAGATGTCAAAGTAGGACATCAAACCCCACCTCGGTTTCCATCCGTTCAGTGACTTCAGTTTGACAGATCTTATGGTATCTTCTAGGGCTCTGGCAATTTCAATGCATAATGGAGACACATTTGGGCAAATTTATTTATCATTCGGAGCCTTCTAAAATTCAATACCGAACAGCCCTTTAAGCTATTGGCATTAAAGTGTAGATCCATTTGCTTTATGGTGGTGCAGAAATCTCTTTCCAATAATGTAGAAAAAATTGTGGATTTTTTTTTTGAGTGAAGGTAATTTTTTTTCAGTGGTTACCACTGTTGAGAGTGCAGATTTTTCATTTTATATTTTCATTTTTCTATTGGTAATTATGTCTGTCACTATGTTAACTGTTCATGATGTAAAGATGAATATGGGCTGTTCTGCCCATAGGGTCCCCCGGTTGTCTCTGGGGCATCCATTTTCCTGTACTCTGTTACTCTAAACTTGCTTTGCTTTCACTTAAAAAAAGACAAATAAGACCTAATCCTTACCCTCAAGAGGTTTAGTTATTACAAAGATACACACTTGAAAAAGTATTAACATTATATCATAATGTTGACCAGATGTCCACACACTCTAATTGCAGGCCATATTCATCTTGTGCCTATTTTGTATGATGAGTAAAATACTTTTTTTACATGTTTAAATAATTGGGAAAAAATCAAAAGAGGACTACTATTTTGTGACATGCAAATTATATGAGACTATTGTTACTACATGATCCAGCAATTGCACTACTTGGAATTTTTGCAAAGGAGTTGAAAACTTATGTATGTCCACACAAAAAGCTGCACATGAATGTTGGTAGCAACCTTATTCATCATTGCCAAAGCCTGGAAACAATCAAGACATTGTTCTTTAGTAGCTGAATGGATAAATAAGCCATGGTACATCCAGAAAATGGAATATCACTCAACACTAAAAAGAAAGAAATTATCAAGCCATGAAAAGGCATGGAGGAAATTGAAATGCATTGCACTGAGTGAAAAACGCCAATCTGAAAAGCTTACATACTAGTTATACTTAAAGGATATTCCGGAAAAGCCGAAAGCTTGGAGACAAAGATCAGTGGTTGTGGTTGCCAGGTATTTGGAGGAGGGCGAAATACGGTGGAGCTCAGAGGACTTTTAGGGCAGTGTAGTCACTTCGTTTGATATTGTAGTAGTCATTATACATTTGTCCAAACCCACAGAATGTAAACACAGAGTGAACCCTAATGTGAACTATGGACTTTAGGGGATGATGATGTGTCTGTGTAGGCTAATCAATTGTAACAAATGTACCACTCTGGTGGAAGATGTTGGTAGTTGGGGAGACTGTTTGTGGAGGGGTAGAGGGTAGATGGGAACTCTCTGCATCTCCTCTCAATTTTGCTGTGAACCTCAAACTGATATTCAGAAAACAAAGTGTATTAAAATTATGTGAAACTCAAACATCAGGGTCTACGAATGAAGTTTTATTGCAACACAGCCACACCCATTTTTGCATATGGTCCGTGGGTAATTCCACGTTATAGTGGCAAAGTTGGGAAGTTGAGTCAGAGACCACATGGCCTGCAAAGACGGAAGTTTGTATTATTTGGTTCTTCATAGAGAAAGTTTGGTGATCTCTTCTGGTGATCCCCTGGACTATCCTACAATTCTGAGCTAGGCATCATCATGACCAAAGCAGGAGTAATTAGCTTAGCTTTTCTGCATTATTCAGAGAGAATTTTGAGCTGTATCTTGAAGAATGAGGTGGGGTTGAGGTGTCCAGAATCTTTTTGTCATCTTCCCACATTGGTATTGTATTCTGTAGCATTTCTTAGGACCAACATACATCCCTGAAGGCACCAGGGGCTATTTCAAGAAAGTAGATGGAGGACACTAATTTCTCATGCTGCCATTGAAGAGACAGCCTCACCCGCATAACTGAGTTTTTGACATGTTAATTTTTTTGTTGTTTTAACATCCAGTTTAGAATTTTCACTGTTGTTCTCCATAATGGCCTCAATATATAAAGTCAATCTCCCAAAAAGACATGTTTTAAAACACAGTGCCTAATGTCAAATTACTCATATAAGGAGAAGATTTCAGCCTTGTGATTTTGTAGTGTGTCAACCTGCCTAAATTACTTTTCCTAGAATCCTCCCACCTGTGTGGTTCTATCTTTTGTGTCCTACAAAAGCCATTTTATCCTGGTTTTGTGATGAAGCAAGGACCCCCAATTAAGGCCTTATGAAAGTCAAGAAAAATCTTGAGTTCCTTTAAGGGAAATTCCAGGCTCTTGGCTAGCCTTGAAAAGTAAGTGAGCAACTTGATTAGCAAGAAGGTAATGGTACTTTAAAACAACAGCCAAGAAGCTAGAGCCAGGAGACACTAGGTTACCTATAGTAACTAAAGATAACATCTTAACATAAGTCCCTGAGTCATTTTTCCAAAATCCGGACCCCCACGAAATGCATCTACTGGCATGTAGACCTCAGTTAAGGGGCAACTGAGGACTGAATTCTAACTGCCATTCTTTATTTTAAATTTCTTCCTGAGGGGCCTGGAGGAAGTCACGTCCATGAGCGAGAGCTAACATTCTTTTCTGCTGACCCCAATTTTTAAACAAAGCTTATTTTCCTTAGCTAATTGCAAATCAGAGAATCTTTCTATCTACCTATGACCTATGAGTCCGCTGCTTCAAGATATCCTGCCTTTTAGGGCAAAAGCAATGTATAACCTCCTTTCATTGATTTAAGATTTTGTCTGTAGCTTCTAGTTTCCTGAAATTTACCCCTGTGTTTTCAAACCCTTATCTGCAAGCCACCAGGCAGCTGGGGTCTCAGGCATGAACTGCCCCAACTCTCTTTGCTTGGCGCTTGCAAATAAATGCTTCACTTTCTCTCACTGCCATCCTACTGTTAGTGTTTGGCTTTGCTGTGCCAGGCAAGCAGACCTCAGTTCAGTTCTGCAACAATATCAGGGCAAAAGTGAAGCTGCAGCCATACTGCTTTTTTGCAGTCAAGATTGGGGAAACGAACGAGAGCTGTGGTAGCTCAGGCATGTTGACTCTTACCTGTGGCCTCAACTCCTTTGCATGGAGGTAGCCATGGGACCTGAAGCTGCTCTACCTTTTTCTGGACTCATTTTCAGGTGTGCATGCAGTCCCACGTAAAAGGGGCCAAGCTTTCCCTGCAGTATGTCCCAGCATCCAAGTTGAGGGCAGAGACAAACAGATGTGGATTATAGATCATCCTCCTGTTTCTAGATCATGCCTGTGGCTCCCAGCTCATTCTCACCAATTTTACAGGCAGCTTCCAGTCCAAGAACCTAGAATTTCCCTTGTGAAAGGAAAAAAAAAATTCAGAACCCCACTTTGCTATGCAAAAAATAAATAAATAAGCTAAAAGGTGAATCATGCAAAAAGTTGCCTTTTCTTTTGTTCCTAAGCAGATAGCTACAGATACAAGGTTAAGCATCACCACATGTGTCTGCTCTATGTTCACCTTATCTTATGTAAAGTGCCGATTTACTGAGTGCAAAAGGAACACACAGTTGACTATTCCTCTGCCTGCTCCTTTTCTCTTGCAACCTGTAGATTGAGCAATGTGACCATAACCTCCCTCTTCCTCCAGCCCACATTTCCCCTTTAAAAATTTTAGCCCTCAAAATCATCTTTGGAGAAAGGCACAGACCACAGACCGTTTCTGTGATTCATGTTTATCTCTTCTGGACATGTCCTTCATCTTGGCAAAATAAACTTCTAAGTTGACTGGGACCTGTGTCAGATACTTTTTGGTTTACACCTTCAAGGAGAAGCCGCGCTCCCTCATTGCCCAACTGCACTGGGAGTTGTTTGCTGTCTTCTGTGTGCTGATTTGTCATGTTAATCACTTCCTTTTTAGTTGGAAGACAGAGTTAAGAGTTCACTGATGTGGTTTTTATATAGTTCCCTGTCCTTCCGTGCACATGGGTCACCACCACCACCACACTACATGAACAGTAACCTCCTCAAAAACAGAGATGTCACCTTCTACTCCCATGTCCTTGTTCCTTTTCTGATGCCCTGAAAGATATTGATGCAGGGTAGCATGGTTTTGCGAGGCACAAACACGTGCTACCTCTTGAGTCAGTGAACTAACACTTGAGTAATCAAAAGCAAAGGTCATGGTGATATACAGAGTAGTGCAAACAGACTCACTGAAAATGCAGTATGTGGACGGCAGGCAGAGCTTTCAATTTTATATTTCATGTGTTTGATTGCAAATAAGGACAACCGTAATATTCAAAGCTATCTAACGTGTAGGTTATCGTAGTAGACACAGAAGCACTCATTGTCCTGTGTCAAGTAAAAACACATTGAGATGTAAGAAAGGAAAACTTTATTCAAAAAGATTATTGTAATAAGGTGGGTTACTATTCTATTAATGGGAAGGGGAGTGCCGGCATGTGGAGTTATAGAGAAAGATCTTCAAGCATGTCAAAGATCAGGCGGAAAGGAATTTAGAGACAAATCACTGAAAAGGACCAGACGTGGGTGAGTGGGTGGCATAATTGGACCAGACAATGTCTTCCTTGTGGTAAGGTCAGTTAATTCTCAGGAGAGGCCCTTAACAGGGTCTGTGTCCTGGCTTAAACTGAGATTGCGTCAAAGTTCAGGATCCTCAGGGCGAAGCAAAGAAGTGTAAGTGAATTGGGTGTAATCCCACGAATGAGCATTGCATTCCGATGCATCTGTGGGGAGCAATAGTTTAGCTAAATTTTATGAGGCAAAAATTAGGAATTAGAAGTGCTTGTGTGTGCCTTTGTCATAAGTGAAAATGAAAGTGGGAGGGCATTCATGAATCTTCTCTAAGGCATAGGGGGAAGGGTGGTTTTTGCAGTAACCGGTTTCTCAGAACATGCAAAAAAGGCAGAAGGGGTATTTCTTCATTGTTACTGTTTTCTTGTAGCACAGGTAAAGTCAATTGCATTCATGACTTCTGGTTCCTTCAGTAGCCTTCAAAGTTAGACTACTCATCCTTAACGTGTAGTGTCGCATGTACACACACACACACACACACACACACACACACACACAGAGAGAGAGAGAGCTCATATTTGCCCTGTGCACTGGGATAAACGGGTGAGGTAATTGAGCCCAGTTTCTCTACCCTGGTATATCAATATCATTAGGAAGATATGCTATAAAATAGGTACTATTATCTCCAGTTTTCAGAGGATCAAAATGAATCTCAAAGTGGTCAGATGAACTTCTGTAAGGTAAGATCTACCTTTCTAACTTCTCTAACTTTCCTGCTTAATAGTAGGACAAGGTTCAAATTCCACTGGCACTGGATTCCAGTCTTCCTGTCTTACCCAAAATAACCACAGTTTAAAAAACTGGTTTTAATTTTTGAGGTGGCGTGTTTCATGGATGTCAAAGCAATAAAACTTGAGGACAAAAATCTAGAAAAGTAAGATAAGCATTCACTCCCACCATCTCCATGAAAAACTGCAACCCGTCATGATGTTTTCCCTACCAGAAGGTAGAGATTCAGTTGCTGGGTGTGGCTTGGAGGAAGACACAGAAAACTTGAGACACAAAAGGAGCTCTACGTTTGAGGCAAGATGGCAAAATGGCAAATAAAAGTCAAAATGACGTCCTTCCATTTTTTCTGTGGTTGCTGTCTGGCGTTTCTCTGCAATCACAGTATGATGAGAAGGAAGATACGTCTGTAATTGCCTCTGTGATAGAGTAGCCTGTTAGGGAAGATTCACTTGATAAACAAATAAAAGCCTGAGCAAGTTCTGCATGCCCACTGGCAATAAAAACATTTAAAGAAGGCTAACAAGCACGCTTTCCCTTTCCCTCCCCTTTCTGTCTTACCTATCCTTAAACTGCATCCAACTGAGATGTCAAATACTTTGCAGAATCTCCTTATCCACAAAGCAAGACCAACACTTACAACCAAATTGCAAAGGAAAATATTGGGCTTCTAGATGGCCTGATTTAGAAAGAATATATTGAACCACAAATAATGGATTAATGGATTCTTCACGGTACTCAGCTGGATGAATCATGATGGCTTGATTCAGCAGTGGGAGTTACTTATGGGTGTGGGATAATCAGGGCCAGAGGAGCAGGTCCTGGCTGCCTTTTCCTTGTGCATGCTCGGAGGTGGCCAAATATCTTTCCAGATGACAAATGGGCCATGCCAGGGAGTGTAAAATGTACAGGTTTGAAATGTGCCGTGCTTTGTTGGTTCTTGTTGAGAAAAGCTGCAGAAGGGACAAGCTGAACTTACCCTGCATCCTTGTCCTCAGAAGCTAAAGCTCAGATCACTCCGTGGTCATGGGCTGGCAGGTGCAGTGAAGGGTGAAGAATTTGTTTCTGGGACGCTGACTGAAAAAATGACTTTAATCTGATATTCATAAGCCATAGCACTGGCAGTTGAAAAAAAATGATTTTGTAATGGAGGCCAAAGTGGTAGAGGTAAACGAAAAGAAACACACCAAGATGGACGTGTTATAAAAGCAAGGGTGAAACTGGTTCACCCAAAATATT
This sequence comes from Callithrix jacchus, assembly GCF_049354715.1. Taxonomy (NCBI): domain Eukaryota; kingdom Metazoa; phylum Chordata; class Mammalia; order Primates; family Cebidae; genus Callithrix; species Callithrix jacchus. The sequence continues at coordinate 6,404,534 of NC_133524.1, forward strand.
TGTATCCTTACCTGTAGGACAGAATGGCGTCTTTTCCAAAGCAGTGGCTTTGGAACAAGACATGGGGAGATAGTTAACTGTGGTTGGCTGGGAGGGAAGTGCAAAGAAAATCTCTGAAGCAAATGTTTTCTATTTTGAACAAAACAATACATTCTAGTCCCTCCAAAATCCCCCTTTCCCTTTCTAGAGACTAGGTGAAATTCATATTTTAATTATGTAATTGCTCTCCCAAATGCGATGACGTTGTCAGCTGTCAATTAGCACAACTTCCTCTTTTATCTCCTTCCCAGAATATATAAAGCAAAGGTCTAAATGTGATTTCGGTGAATATGTCTTTTTTTTTTTTTCAAATGGCAGAGGCCAAGAGGGACAAATGAATGTCTTAATCCTACAGCCCCCTCCTGGGGAATCTTTGCCACAGGGAAATGGAAATGACAGTGGGGCTGAGTGATCATGTGGTTCATCTCTCTGCCTCTTCCTCTACCAACCACCTCCTCCTGCTCTTCCATCAATCTCCACTTTTCTACTTTTGTGCTTTTATTCCTCTCCCTCCAGTTTCTCCCAGGGGTGCACACACTCATTTATTTATTCAGCAGGCACACAAACGGTTTACACTGAGTTCTCGGGCAAAGCAATTATATTCTTAATCAAATCAAGATGAGTGAACACAGGAAATAGACTACATAATTTCTTGTTAAGAGCAAGCATCTCTCTGAAAAAGACCATAACATGTCTCCAATGGTGTATGCCCAGTGGGTCTTGGGATGGCTCAAATCTGTTTAGCTGTTTTCTAAAAGTCACAGACGATGTTTTTCCAAATAATTCAATTTATTGGGGAAAAAAACTTAAATCATCTATCTGAATGTGGAAGTCAAGTATACTCCAGAATATCAAGTATAGTCCTTAAGATTGGTTGGAATGTTAAATGCACAGTATATTTTTATTTTTTGGGAGATTTAAGTGATTCATCCAGTTTCTTTTAGCATTGTTCACTTCCAGGATACAAATCAATTCTCAAACCTTTGAATAACTTGGACTGAGTTTCCCCTCCACCTATCGGATGTTTTTCAATGCGCCTTTTACAGTGAAATAATGATGAACATAAATCCTCTCTTCTAAAAGGAAGGATTAGGATTTAACCTCCTCTTCAATTGAAGATTTGTAGACTATCTCCATTAAAGATGAGTTATTCCAAATCAGATCCAAGTAGTTAATGAGTTGCTATTAAACCAGAGTAAATTGTGCTACACTGGGTTTTAATGGTGAAGGTTTTTCTACTGAAAAACAAATGCTGCTAGACTATCCTAAAGACCTCTGATGAAATCTCTCTTCATTAGGGTGCAGAACACTTGTTATATTTTCAATATGATATTCAAAGGTTAAATGTTTTTATTAATAGCACTGGAAGTATTTTAGTCTGAATGCCACAGAGAGGGAATTAGGATAACATGAAAGATCCACTTCTAAGAGCACACACTGATAAAAGAATAATACCTAATTTCTACATTGAGCATTCAGATTGCTTTCTTTGCGGTTTATGTTTTATTTACTGGTGTGGAAATGACTCTTTAACTATATTTAAACTGAGGTTGCATGAATATTTAAAGTGATGGTTTCAACCAGAGGAACATTTTCATTATGGGATGAACAACAGAAAAAAATATTCCACTCGACTTTCTCAGAAAGATTACAAAGCTTTAAAACCCTTCTTTTAAAATATTGATATTCACCACCTTACTTATAAAAATAAATAGACTGGGAATAAATAGCCTAGCACTAGTCCTTTATATTCCTGCATTAAAAAGAAAATTAGATAGACCCTCAAAATATGTAAAGCAATCACCTAAAGGCTGAAATGAATCTAGGATAACGACCCCAATGATATCTGGCCTGTTCTTAGAACTTCATATGCACTGCATCCTCAAAACCACTCAGCAAATGAATTGTTACTATTATGCCCACTTTGCAAAGAAGAAAATTGAGGTGGCAAGATATTAAATAATTGCTTGGAATCCAAATTTAACAAGGCAAGGAGATGGATTAGGTACACAGGTGGGTATACCAAGTGTGAGTTTGTAACTAAACATCCAAGGACAGAGGGATTCTCTCCTCTTCAGGGAGGAAGAAAACTCACATCCACTAATCCACAAGATCAGAGACTTAGTACAGATAATTGTAAAAACATTTGTCAAGTATCTTTTGTGCACAAAAACACAGAGCACCATGAGAAGAAAATTATACAGAGCTAGGCAAGACAGGACGCCTATCAAAAGTAAATGATACATGAGATAGAAACAAACTCTAATAATTATAGAAAAAACTTTTGGTTAATAAGAAAAAAATAATTTAACCAGGATACTACGTACTCTAAAGATTATTTTTAGTTTTTTATTTTATTTTGTTATATTTTATTTTATGTTTGGAGACAAGGTTTCACTCTCACCTAGGCTGAAGTGCAGTGGTGCAATCATGACTCACTGGAGCCTCCGCCTCCCAGGCTCAAGCAATCTTCCCAACTCAGCCTCCAGAGTACCTGGGACTACAGGTGCATGCCACCACATCTGGATAATTTTTTAATTTTTTTGGTAGAGATGGGGTCTTGCTATGTTGCCCAGGTTGGTCTCAAACTCCTGGCCTCAAGTGATCCTCCCACCTCAGCCTCCCAAAAATGCCAAGATTATAGATATGAGTCACCATGCCCAGCTGTTTAAGAATGATGTATAACTATTTTGTTTATTCTTTTGTTTTGCATGAAAACATCATAATTCTGTCAGCACAATATTGATTAAAATTTATACTTATATTTTTTTAAATATAAAGTTTGATTTTTAAGGGCTCATTGAATTTAGATTCAACAGATCTTTCTCATCCCAACATATAGCTCCTACTTCTGGTATAGGTTTGGGTTTATTCCAACAGAAAAAAAAGCAATAAAAGTCAATATGTAAGACTATCTAAAAACTGGTTAGTGTCTTTCTTTGGTGTTTTTCTGAAATTTAGCATAGCTGCCAATCAACTCTAGAAATGGTTATCTTAAGGTCTAAAACAACACTGGACTGAGATTCACAAGCTAAGAGAAAAAATACAATCATGCCACATAACCACATTCTGGTCAATGACAGATCACATATGCAATGGTGGTACCATAAGATTTTAGTACTTTATTTTTACTGTACCTTTTCTGTATTTTAATGTGTTTAATCACAGAAATACTTTAATCTCATAGTTTTACTTTACATATTCTTTGTTTAAATACTGTATTTTTACTGTACCTTTTGGTGTCTAAATATGTTTAGAAACAAAAACACTGACCATTGTGTTGCAATTGCCTGTAATATTCATTACAGTAACACTCTGTACAGGTTGTAGCCTTTGATATTAAGGCATTTATACTCTACTGGGAAAGCCAAATTTCACTGAAGTAAAAGAGACCACTATAAAAAATATATATAATCAACTCTCAAGTGTATTCTAAGGGATGAGTACTCCAGGGAACAGAGAAAGTAGTGAGTGATGAGAAGAACTGTGGGATTGGTTCCCATGCTGTGGTTGGCACAATAATGTAGAAAATAAAATACAGTTCCAGGAACCTCTAAATTTATGATACTAAGGAGGAGTTAAGCCCTGAAAAGTGAGTCATGTAACATGTTTGCAATTTTCCTTCTTAGATAATAGCTTAACTCTCTTCCTTCCTGCTCTTGTTCTGTAAATGACTAGGAGAGACCAGAGGCTAGGTCTTCCCCTTCCAATCACTGATTTTTGTTACAGATTAACTGTCTCCTTTACTGTCCTGTACCTACCTCAGACCAGATCGTATCCAAAACTGCTTCACAGTCACATCTTCAGTGTGGAATGTGAAATACACCTTTCCTCAAAGAAAAAGTCTACCTTGACTGATCAGATCACTGTAACTGCATCAAACATCATATTGAAAGATGTTGAAATTCTGTTAAACTTCTCTGAACATTGTCTATATAAGCAATCCCAAACTTCCACATTTTGAAATACCAATTTCCATTATTTGTAATCTGTGCTTCCCAGGGCAGCCTGCCTTTAACGTTGAGTTTGAATAAACCCTCTTTAAACTAGATTCTGACCTCCTTGATTAAAATTGTCAATAATGGAGAGGTAGATTGCAAAGCCACTCAGAAAATCTGCAGACAAGAGGATCGATCCAAGATGGCCGACCACTAACAGCTCAGGATTGTAGCTCCCAGTGAAAGCTCAGAGAACGAGACGATGCCACATCATTAGATAAATTTTCGTCACTCACCGATTAGCCGATTCCCAGTGGAGGAGCCCCACGGGTTGCCAGCGTGACTCTTGTGGCCGCCGCAGCGGTTTTGCCGGCATCTCGGCTCAGCAGCTCTTCATGCAGAGCCAACGGGACTGCTTCCCCTACTGACCGGAGTTTGGAGCTCCGGGAAGTCAGAGCCGCTTGTTGCGGACTCAAGAGGGAAGCCAGACCAGAGATTCCCGGGCAGAAGAGCACCATCAGTCTTATCGCTGCTATTTAGGCTGCCACAGTGGGTTGCTCAGATCCCAGCACTGGGAATCAATAAGTCGGACGTCGACTCAGAAACCTAATTAGAAAGGCGGTTCATCTACAATGAAGGGAAAAAAACAGCCTAAGAAGGCCGAGTATACTCAAAATCAGAACCCATCAGCAATGGAACAAGCCCTGATGGAAAAGGAATCATCAGCTACCAGACAAGCCCTGATGGAAAAGGACTGTGTTTCATTATCTGAAGTAGGCTTTAAAAGGTGGATGATAAGAAACTTCTGGGAGTTAAAGGAACTTGTTCTAACCCAATGTAAAGAAACTAAGAACTTGGAAAAAAGGTTAGATGAAGTTGAAAAGAATAGACAATATAGAGAGGAATACAAATGAACTTATGGAGTTGAAAAATACAACACAAGAACTTAGTGAAATATGTACAAGCTTAAGCAGCCAAATGGATCAAGCAGAAGAAAGAGTATCAGAGGTCAAAGACCAACTTAATGAAACAAAACGACAAGACAAGAATAGAGAAAAAAGGATAAAAAGGAATGAGCAAAGTCTCCAAGCAATGTGGGACTATGTGAAAAGACCTAATATACGCTTGATTGGTGTACCTGAATGTGACGGAGAGAATAAATTCAAGCTGGAAAATACTCTCCAGGACATTATCCAGGAAAATTTTCCTAATTTAGCAAAGCAGGACACTATTCAACCCCAGGCAATACAGAGAACGCCACAAAGATATTCCTCAAGAAGACCAACCCCAAGGCACATAATCGTTAGATTCACCAAGATCGAAACGAAGGAGAAAATATTAAGGGCAGCCAGAGAGAAAGATCAAGTTACCCATAAAGGTAAGCCTATTAGGCTTACAGCAGATCTCTCAACGGAAACCCTACAAGCTAGAAGAGAGTGGGGGCCAATATTCAATGTACTTAATCAACAGAACTTTCAGCCCAGAATTTCATATCCTTCCAATTTAAGCTTTACATTTGAAGGAAAAATAAAATCTTTTAGGAACAAGCAAGTACTCAGAGATTTTATTACCACCAGGCCTGCTTTACAAGAACTTCTAAAAGAAGCATTATACACAGAAAGGAACAACCAGTATGACCCTTTCTAAAAATACACCAAAAAGTAAAGAGCATTAACATAAAGAAGAATTTTTATCAATGAAAGGACAAAATAGCCAGTTAATATCAAATGGCAGCAACCCTAAATTTAAATCGACCAAATCTCCCAATCAAAAGATACAAACAAAATCTAACAGTATATCCAAAGATATACATAGACTCAAAATAAAGGGTTGGGGAAAAAAAAAGTACCAACCAAATGGAGAGCAAAAATAAATAAATAAGCACATTTGACAAAATAGATTTCAAAGCTACAAGGATACAAGGGTAAAAGGATTAATGTAATAGTAAGAGATCTTAACACCCAGATACATAAGACCCATATTGAGATTTAGATTCAATGAGACAGAAAATTGATAACGATATCTGGGACTGGAACTAAGATCCAGAACAAATAAACTCAATAGAGCTCTCCATTTTAAACACACAAAATATACATTATCTACAAAATCTAACGATATATCTAAAGATATACAAAGACTCAAAACAAGGGGATGGAGAAAAACTCACCAACCAAATAGAGAGCAAAAATAAATAAATAAAAAGCAGGAGTTGCAATTCTCACACTTAATAAAATAGATTTCAAAGCTACAAGGATGCAAGGGTAAAAGGATTAATGTAACAATAAGAGATCTTAACACCCAGATACATAAGACACATAATGAGACTTAGATTCAACGAGACAACAAATTGATAACGATATCCAGGACTTGAACTCAGAGCCAGAACAAATAAACACAATAGAGGTCTCCATTTTAAACACATAAAATATGCATTAACCACTTTAAACACTCAAAATATTGATCGGCCATTATTGAAACCCATTTTAGGAATGAAGTAATATTCCTTTTTCCCTCTTTTTCTTTTTCCCCTTCTTTTTCTCTTTTTCCCTCTAAAAAAAAAATAAATAAAATAAAATTGGCAATAATGACCCCCCAAAGATGTCCATGTCTTAATCCTCAGAAGTTATGATTATGCTGTTACATGGCAAAGGAAAAAAATTTGTTGTTTATTTGATGTTAGGTTTATTTGATGTTATTTGATGTTATATTTCTAACTAGATGTGTAACTTTGTGTTTATGGGCAAACAGCAAGCCGACAAGGTAATTACTTGTTCCTGTGATGATTGAGGCATACAGGAACCCCTATAGTTTATACTTTTGCTCTCTTTTATTTCTAAATTTTAGTGTTCAACACTTATTTCCCTAACATCGAATAAAAACCAAATGTTTTGGTTTGATGTTAAGCTGTAATTGCCATTGAGGCTGTTAATCCACTGACTGTGAGATGAGGAGATCATCCTGAATTATCAGGTGGGACTGATGTAATAACAGGGGACCTTCATAATGGAAGAGGGAGGCAGAAGATGTCAGGCAAAAATATGTGAGGACTGCATCAGAGTCAGAGAGAGGCTACATTGCTGGGTTTGCAGATGAATGGAAGGAACCACGAGGCAAGCAAAGCTGGAAGTCCTTAGAACCTGGAAAAAGCAAGAAATCACCTTTTCCTTGAGCATCTGCAGGTACACAGTCCTGCCAACAGCTTGATTTTGCTCCAGTGAGACCAGTTTTGCCTTCTGATCCCCAGATTTGTAAGGTAATACATTTCTGTGGTTTTAAGCCATTCTGCTTTTGGTAATTTGTTACAGAAGGCAGAAAAAAACCCCAAACATATGCAAATACCTGCTCCAAAAACACTAATCTCAGACATTGCAACTGGACTCATGCTTCTTTCTTCCAAAAGGAGTCAATTTTACCTTTCTGATGCTGCTGTGGAGAGCTTCAGCCTGGTGTGGATAAACGTATCCCTGGCACCATGCCATGGTATAGATAACTCTTCACACTAAGTCTCCACCTTAAAGCAGGGGCCATGTCTTAGTCATGTTTGTATTTCTGTTGAATATTCTGTGGGTGATTAATCAAGATTAGAAGAGGATACAGATAAACATATACTTAAGTATTTAAAAATTGAGTTTGTTGAGTAATCTCAGTGTTGCCAAGACTCAACCACACTACTCCAGGACTGGTCATTAGATCATCAGCTTGATTGTCACAGGAGCTTGTTAGAAATGCAGAATTTTAAACCTTCACCACAGACTGTGTTAATTATATGCTACATGTTAACAAGATACCAAGGAGATTCCCATACAGATTAAAGATTGAGAAGAACTCCTCTGGGCCAGTAGCTCTCAACTATAGCTGCACATGGTAAATGAAGGCCAGCATCTGGTTTTATTGCTTTAAGAGGTGGCCTTGACATCAAGATTCAACACAAAGAGCTCCTTGGGTCACTTTAATGTGCAGCCAAGGAAAAGAACCACTCTTTCAGCATCAACACTGTTTTTCACGTAAGTTGGTTTTGTATAGACCTACAAGGGTGAGCCATCATTCACGTAATATCAATCCTCAGTCCAAGATGTACCATATTCACGGAATAACCACTTTCTCTTGTCAATCCTTTTTTCTTTCCTTTTGGGAGAATGTATTTCAGATACTACATTTCTACAAAATGTAGAACATATTTCTCCTTGCAAAATAATCTTATATTATTTAAAGACATGTTTCTGATTTGAAATAAAAAGATGATCCTTGGAGAGGGGGAAGATGGTGCTGTAAAAGCAACTCAGGATTGCAGCTCTCAGTGAAGACGCAGAGGGTGAGTTTGCACCGCATTTCCAGAAGGATATTTGTTGCCCACAGAACGGGGAAATTCCAAGGTGTAGGAGAGACACGGGATGCCAGCACAGCTGTTTAAGCTGGCGCGGCTGCTTCAGCCAGCGCTGCAGCACAGCGGCACCCTGCACGAAATGCACTGGTCTCGGTGCCCTGTTAAACCAGCAATTTGATATTTGGGAGGGCAGATTAGCATATTCATCTGATTAAACGGGACTTGGACAGTGAACCAGGCCAGGAGATTACTGGAAAGTGAACTGTGAGCTGGTGCAGTGGGTTGCTGCACGGGAAATCACACGGATCCTGGTGCCCTTTCAGCAGGCAACTGAAACACCTGGGAGAGAGTCAACCGTTCAACTTAAAAAAAAACAAAAGGGCTCTGAGGCAAGGAGTCAGGTGATCAGGCTTGATGGGTACCACCCCCACAGGGACAAACAAAATGGCGATTCAAAATGCTCAGGGTTGAGAGTTTCACTGCGGGCACAGCTGAACCAAGGACAGTGCAGCTTGGTGAAGGAGGGGCGTCCGCCATTACTGAGACATTCTGCCCCTACTGAGGTACTCTCCCATTGCTGATGCAGCTTGCCATTGCCAAGGCAACCCGCATTAACAGAGAGACTCCACCAACAGGGTGGAGCCCATGACAGCAGGGTGAACACCACGGCAGCAGGGCGGAGCCTCGGCAGGCAAATAGTGACTAAACTGCCTCCTAGCTGGGCAGGACAGTGCAACAGATACTCATAAATAAAGCCCTAACTCCCTGAGACAGAGCACCTGAGGGAAAAAAGGGATTTTATGAGTTCTGCTGCAGCAGACTTAAATGTACTTGCCTAGCAGCCCTGAATGAATAACGGAGCTCCTATAAATTACACACTGTCTCCTCAAGCAGCTCACTGACCCCTGTATATCTAAAGAGTCACCTCAAAAAGGACTGATCAGACTGACATTTGGCAGGCATCATTTTGGGACAAAGATAGCAGAAAAAGAAACTGGTAGCATCCCTCACTGTGCCACAGCTGCTACAGGAGTTCCCCAGGCAAGCAGGGCCTGGAGTGGACCTCAGCAGTCTTACAGCAGAGGGGCTAGACTGTTAGAAGGAAAACTAAGAAACAGAAATACTTCATCATCAACAATCTGGGCCTCCACTCAGAGACCCAATAAAAAAATCAGCAACTACTCAGATGACAGGTGGATAAATCCACAAAGATGGGAAGAAACCAGCACAAAAAGGAGGAAAACACATAAAACCAGAACACCTCGCCTCCTACAAAGGACCAAAACTCCTCACAAGCAAGGGAACAAAGCTGGACAGAGAATGAGTGTGATGAAATGATGGAATCAGACTTCAGAAGGTGGGTAATGAGAAACTTCCATGAGCTAAAAGAACATGTTCTAAATCAATGCAAAGAAACTAAGAACCTTGAAAAAAGATTTGAAAACAGAGTTGAGGAAATGATAACAAGAATGGACAACTTAGAGAGGAATATGAATGAATTGAAGGAGCTGAAAAACACAACATGAGAACATTGCGAAGTGTGCACAAGTTTCAACAGCCGAATTGACCAAGCAGAAGAAAGAATATCAGAAGTCAAAGATCAACTCAATGAAATAAAATGAGAAGCCAAGATTAGAGAAAAAAGCACAAAAAGGAATGAACAAAGTCTCCAAGAAATGTGGGACTATGTGAAGAGACCTAATCTACGCTTGGTAGGTGTACCAGAATGTGACAAAGAGAATGAATCCAAGCTGGAAACTACTCTTCAGGATATTATCCAGGAAAATTTCCCCAACCTAGCAAGGCAGGCCAATATCCGGGTCCAGGAAATACATAAAACACCACAAAGATACTTCACAAGAAGAGCAACCCCAAGGCACATAATCATCAGATTCACCAGGGTTGAAATGAAGGAGAAAATACTAAGGGCAGCCAGAGAGAAAGGTCGGGTCACCCACAAAGGGAAGCCCATCAGACTCACAGCAGATCCCTCGGCAGAAACTCTAAAAACCAGAAGAGAGTGGGGGCCAATATTCAACATCCTTAAAGAAAAGAACTTTCAACCCAGAATTTCATATCTAGCCAAACTGAGCTTCAGAAGTGAAGGAAAAATAAAATCCTTTGCGAACAAGCAAGTACTCAGAGATTTTGTCACCACCAGGCCTGCTTTACAAGAGCTCCTGAAAGAGGCACTACACAGAGAAAGGAATAACCAGTACCAGCCATTCCAAAAACAAACCAAATGCTAAAGAGCATCAACAAAATGAAGAATCTGCATCAACCAACAGGCAAAACAGCCAGCTAGCATCAAAATGGCAGTATCAAACTCACACAGAACAATATTAACCCTAAATGTAAATGGGCTAAATGCACCAATCAAAAGACACAGATTGGCAAATTGGATAAAAAGCCAAAACCCATGGGTGTGCTGTATCCAGGAAACCCATCTCACATGCAAGGATACACAAAGGCTCAAAATAAAGGGATAGAGGAAGATTTAACAAGCAAATGGAGAGCAAAAAAAAGCTGGAGTTGCAATTCTTGTCTCTCACAAAATAGACTTTAAAGCAACAAAGATCAAAAGAGACAAAGAAGGACATTAGATAATGGTAAGAGGATCGATGCAACAAGAAGAGCTAACGATCCTAAATATATATGGACCCAATACAGGAGCACCCAGATATGTAAGGCAAGTTCTTAATGACTTACAAAGAGACTTAGACTCCCACACAATAATAGTGGGAGACTTTAACACTCCACTGTCGATATTAGACAGATCAACCAGACAGAAAATTAACAAGGATACCCAGGGCTTGATCTCAGACCTGTAACAAGCAAACCTGATAAACATTTACAGAACTCTCCACCCCGAATCCACAGAATATACATTCTTCTCAGCACCACATCACACCTACTCTAAAACTGAGCACATAATTAGCAGTAAATCACTGCTCAGCAAATGCAAAACAACTGAAATCATAACAAACAGTCTCTCAGACCATAGTGCAATCAAGTTAGAACTCAGAATTCAGAAACTAACTCAGAACCACACAGCTTCATGGAAACTGAACAACTGACTCTTGAATGTTGACTGGATAAACAACGAAATGAAGGCAGAAATAAAGAAGTTCTTTGAAACCAATGAGAACGAAGACACACCATACCAGAATCTCTGGGACACATTTAAAGCAGTATCTAGAGGAAAATATATAGCAATAAGTGCCCATATGAGAAGAGTGGAGAGATCCAAAAGTGACACCCTATCATCAAAATTGAAAGAGCTAGAGGAGCAAGATCAAAAAAACTTAAAACCTAGCAGAAGACAAGAAATAACTAAGATCAGAGCAGAGCTGAAGGAGATAGAGACACGAAAAACCCTTCAAAAAATCAATAAATCCAAGAGCTGGTTTTTTGAAAAGATCAACAAAATAGACCCCAACCAGACAGATAAAAAAGAAAAGAGAGAACAACCAAATAGATGCAATAAAAAACGATAAAGGGGAAATCACCACATATTCCACAGAAATTCAAACCATCATCAGAGAATATTACAAACAACTCTATGCACATAAACTAGTAAACCTGGAAGAAATGGATGAATTTCTGGACACCTGTGCCCTCCCAAGCCTAAACCAGGAGGAAGCCGAAACCATGAATAGACCAATAACAAAGTCCGTAGTCAAGGCAGCAATTAAGAGCCTACCACACAAAAAAAGCCCAGGTCCACATGGGTTCACAGCCGAATTCTACCAGACACACAAAGAGGAGCTGGTACCATTCCTTCTGAAACTATTCCAAATAATCCAAAAACAGGGAATCCTTCCCAAATCATTTTATGAGACCAACATCATCCCTATACCAAAACCCAGCAGAGACTCAACAAGAAAAGAAAACTTCAGGCCAATATCCATGATGAACATAGATGCAAAAATCTTTAATAAAATATTGGCAAACCGATTGCAACAGCACATCAAAAAGCTTATCCACCATGATCAAGTAGGATTCATCCCGGGGATGCAAGGCTGGTTCAACATACGCAAGTCTGTAAATGTAATTCACCACATAAACAGAACCAAAAACAAAAACCACATGATTATCTCAAGTGACACAGAGAAGGCCCTTGACAAAATTCAACAGCCCTTTATGCTAAAAACCCTCAATAAACTTGGTATTGATGGAATGTATCTCAAAATAATAAAACCTATTTACGACAAACCAACAGCTAATATCATACTGAATGGGCAAAAACTGGAAGCATTCCCTTTGAAATCCGGCACTATAAAAGGATGCCCTCTTTCACCACTCCTATTCAATATAGCACTGGAAGTTCTAGCCAGAGCAATCGGCAAGAAAAAGAAATAAAGGGTATTCAAATAGGAAAGGAGGAAGCCAAATTGTCTCTATTTGCAGACAACGTGATAGTATACCTAGAAGACCCCATTGCCTCAGCCAAAACACTCCTGAAACTGATAAGCAACTTCAGCAAAGTCTCAGGATATAAAATCAATGTGCAAAAATCACAAGCATTCCTATATACCAATAACAGACTTAAAGAAAGCCAAATCAAGAACGAACTGCCATTCACAATTGCTACAAAGAGAATAAAATACCTAGGAATACAACTTACAAGGAACGTAAGGGTCCTCTTCAAGGAAAACTACAAACCACTGCTCAACGAAATCAGAGAGGACACAAACAGATGGAGAAACATTCCATGTTCATGGTTAGGAAGAATCAATATTGTGAAAATGGCTATACTGCCCAAAGTAATTTACAGAATCAATGGTATCCCCATCAAGCTACCATTGACTTTCTTCACAGAACTGGAAAAACCACCTTGAACTTCATATGGAACCAAAAGAGAGCCCGCATAGCCAAGTCAATTCTAAGCAAAAAGAACACAGCGGGGGGCATCACACTACCGGATTTCAAACTATACTACAATGCTACAGTAATCAAAACAGCATGGTACTGGTACCAAAACAGAGATATAGATCAATGGAACAGAACAGAGGCATCAGAGGCAACACAGCATATCTACAACCATACAATCTTTGATAAACCTGACAAAAACAAGCAATGGGGAAAGGACTCCCTGTTTAATAAATGGTGTTGGGAAAACTGGCTAGCCATGTGTAGAAAGCAGAAACTGGACCCCTTCCTGACACTTTACACTAAAATTAACTGCAGATGGATTAAAGACTTAAACATAAGACCTGGCACCATAAAAACCCTAGAAGGAAATCTAGGCAAAACCATCCAGGACATAGGAGTAGGCAAGGACTTCATGAACAAAACACCAAAAGCATTGGCAACAAAAGCCAAAATAGACAAATGGGACCTAATGAAACTCCACAGCTTCTGCACAGCAAAAGAAACAGTCACTAGAGTGAATCGGCAACCAACAGAATGGGAAATAATTTTTGCAGTTTACCCATCTGACAAAGGGCTGATATCCAGAATTTACAAAGAACTCAAACAGATTTACAAGAAAAAACAAACAAGCCCATCCAAAAATGAGCAAAGGATATGAACAGACACTTTACAAAAGAAGACATACATGAGGCCAACAAACATATGAAAAAAATGCTCATCATCACTGGTCATTAGAGAGATGCAAATCAAAACCACACTGAGATACCATCTCACGCCAGTTAGAATGGCGATCATTAAAAAATCTGGAGACAACAGATGCTGGAGAGGATGTGGTGAAATAGAAACACTTTTACACTGCTGGTGGGAGTGTAAATTAGTTCAACCATTGTGGAAGACAGTGTGGGAATTCCTCAAGAACCTAGAAATAGAAATTCCATTTGACCCAGCAATCCCATTACTGGGTATATATCCAAAGGACTATAAAGCATTCTACTGTAAGGACACATGCACATGAATGTTCATTGCAGCACTGTTTACAATAGTAAAGACCTGGAACCAACGCAAATGCCCATCGGTGATAGACTGGACAGGGAAAATGTGGCACATATACACCATGGAATATTATGCAGCAGTCAAATATGATGAGTTCGTGTCCTTTGTAGGGACATAGATTAATCTGGAGAACATCATTCTCAGCAAACTGACACAAGAACAGAAAATGAATCACCGCATATTCTCACTCATAGGCGGGTGATGAACAATGAGAACACCTGGACACAGGGAAGGGAGTACTACACACTGGGGTCTTTTGGGGGGAATAGGGGAGGGACAGATGGGGGGAGCTGGGGAGGGATAGCATGGGGAGAAATGTCAAATGTTGGTGAAGTGGTGGAAGGCAGCAAAACACACTGCCATGTTTGTACCTATGCAACTATCTTTTATGTTCTGCACATGTACCCCAAAACCTAAAACACAATAAAAAATAAAAAAATTAAAAAAGATGATCCTTTAAGAAGTGAGGAATACTCATCTTAGAAAACACTCTAAAAATTCTCATTTCCCAAATTATGTTTTATTAAAAAATTGATAAAACTTTGTTCAGGGCATATGTCACAGATTCACTTATTTTGAAAGTAAATTGTGGAATATGCAAACAAAATGAGTGTCTGGTTAATTTCATAACATTCCAATCTTAGAAAGCCAGTGAAAATATTATTATCTTAGAGAATACATATTGTGTGGTTACCTGTCAAGGCAAAATTAAACTAAATTTCAAAATGTATCAAATAAATGTTATTGTTATTGGCTTTATCAAACCATATACACTTGTTTGAAATTTTGCTATTATTAGAGTAGGAAAGGAAGACTTCTGCAGCGGTGTTGTATTGAAGTCTTTCTTCTCCAACTCTTATGCCATCACTTCTGTGTTGTGCTTTGCACAAGTATAATTGGACAACAACCATCCATGCTGCTTAGCTCAAGGCTTCCCTGACATTTCAGCATGAGATATCTGGGCAGCCACAAATCATAGTGCTCATGATATCACCCTTGGTCACTGGGTACCACGAGTTGTAAAATAAGTGACTTCCCCCTTTGCTGTCCCAGATGGACAGTTCTAAGTTGTATTTCAGAGGCTTTTCAGAAGGTCCCTGACAGGATTAAACATGTGCTTTTCCGGAGGTGAATGAGTCAATGAAGCATTCTTACACTGGGTGTTCTGTTTTATTTCCTTTGTTCTAGATGCTTTCTTCCTCGAACTACATTCTTAGCTAAAGTATCCACCCACAAGCTTTTCTCGCCACTGTTAAGGGAAGCCTAGGTCAGACAATAATCACATTATTTGCTTATCTTTCTTTCTCCTAACTGGTATGTTTCTTTTGAAGATGAACCTTTTAACTCACACATGTTTGCAGCCCCTCACAACTCTCACACAACTTGGAATAAAACAGGCACTCAAAAATTATTTGTTGAATCAGTGAATGCATTTCAGGATCCAACTTCTCCAAAAAGTTTGCTTCTGATGTCTCCAGTTTTTTCCTAATGCTAAAATGCTCCATCTTCCCTATCCAGCATTTTTCTATAGCACAGTCAAGCACTTAACTCCTGTTTACTGCTTGTGTTTCTATCTCGATTTGTCTATCCATTTTACAGGCCATTTCTTGAAGACAGAAATTAATGAAATTCATTTCTAGTAAGAACACATATAAAAACACTTTGTCAACAGTAAAAGATACACAAGTGATGATGATAATGATCATTGTGATGATGATGGTGATAATGGTGATGGTGGGTGATGATTGTGATGATGATGGTGATGGCAATAATGATGATGATGATGGTGATGGTGCTGCTGCTGCTGCTGATTGTGATGATGATGGTGATGATTGTGATGGTGATGATGGGTGATGATGATTGTGATGATGTTAATGGTAATGGTGATGATGATGGTGATGGCAATAATGATGATGGTGATAGTTATAATAATGGTGATCATAATGATGATAATGGTGATGATGATGATTGTGATGATAGTGATGGTGATGATGGGTGATGATTTTGATAATGATAGTGGTGATGGTGATGATGGTGATGGTGATGATGGGTGATTGTGAAAATGATAGTGGTGATGGTGATAATAATGGGGATGACAGTAATGATGATGATGATGGTGATGGTAATGATGGTGATAATGATGATGGTGATGATGGCTGATGATGATGATTATGATGATAATAATGGTAATGGTGATGATGACGGTGATGGCAATAATGTGATGATGATGATGATGATGGTGATGATGATTGTGATGATAATGATAGTTATGGCAATGATGATAATGATGATGGTAATGCTGATGATGATGGCAATGATGGTGATGGAGATGATGGTGATGGTGAAGATGGTGATGGGGATGATAATAATGATGGTGGATGGTGATGGTGATGATAATTATTCTGATAATGATAGTGATGGTGATAATAATGAGGATAGTGATGGGGATGATGATGATGGCAATAAGGACAGTGATGATGACAATGATGATAATGTAATGATCAACAGACAGACATCCTATGTTCAGTACAAAAACTGAGCTCACAGATTAGCAGACTTCCATCATTGATTCCTTACCTGAGGGTGGGTCACATAGCAAGGTCCATTTCTATGCGAGCAGAGAAGTCATCATGCTCAATTCCAATTTCCTGAATTTCTATAGCAACAATAGCTGTAGTGTTTGACCATCATCAAATATTATTTTAGTTGGAGTCCATATGTCCCATAGGAAGGCAATCCATGCATTTCATTTACACCTCAAACTGGCTTATCAAAAGGTAATCTAGCACTTTTAGTAAATCCTGTCATTTGCAACCAGGCATTATGCAAATCTAAATAAGTCAGGTGGAGAAGGACAAATGCTGCATGATCTCTCTGATGTGTGGAATTTTAAAAGTTGAACACATGAAAGCAGAAGGTACAACGATGGTTACTAGGATTGGGGAGTGGGAGAATTGGGGAGATGATGGTCAAAGGGTACACAGTTTTAGTTATTATAAAAGTTGGACAAGTTCTGGAGACCCAATGTATGGTATGGTGATGATAGTTAACAATGCTGTATTATATACTTGAAGTGTACTAAGACAGCATGTCTTAAGTGTCCTCACTACACACACACACACACACACACACACAAGCACTGTGTGAGTCGATAGATGTGTTAATTAACTTGATTGTGGTAATCATTTCACAATATATACATGTAGCAAAGCATCACATTGTACAACTCAAATGTATATGATTGCTTTTCAATCTAACTCTACTATTGTCTTCTTATTTTGCTGTACTGTGTATTCTAAATTTTTATAATGTTTTTATTAACTCTACTTTCTAATTTTTTATTGGGAAATAAGTTAGATATATTTATGTGGTCCTTTAATGGTGGCTTTAAAGTATAGATGTTATAATTTAAACTGCTTTTCTGCTTCTAATATGTCACTATATCTTGTAGCTGCATATTTAACCATTAACTAGTATACAGAAATTCAATGATTATACAATGGCAAGACCCTACACCCTCTTCTTTCGATATATGTTAAACATAGAATTAAAGGAAGAAAATTTTAAGGTGACTATCCATTGAAGGGTAAAATAATAGGTCAAAATGGATTAATTTGAATGTCATTAGGAACAAATGGTATTAAATTCAAAATCCTTAGTGATGATGGAACAATTTTAGAAAAAAGTATAATACCGTTTTATTATAAGATTAACTTAAATATATGAATTGGCATGTGTAAAGAAAATGGCCTATATAGATACACTATCACAGATTTACAGGAGGTGATACTTTATAGAAATGTAATTGTAAGGTTAAGTGTGAATTATGGGAACAACATAATTATTAAGCATTCTACAAAGCATGAAGACTCTTCAAATAAAATATCATGTTTCTTATGTTCTACTTTTAGCACACACATGACTGCTTTTGCTGTCTGATAATCATTATTTGTTATTACTGAAGCTTGCCTGAGTTTGGCTTATTTATTTTTTTCCCCATTTCTTCCTGACCTACCTTTTCCTCCTCCTTCATTTTATTTCCAGCCTTCATGCATCTGAAACCAGATGACTTTCTTGGGAGTTAAATTATTATGAGGTGGAAGTGCCATGACATAAGAAAGGCTACAGCACAAAGGGATACTCCACATTTGTATTCAGCAATTCTTTGATTGGAAAAAAAAATTTCTTCTGTTTTTCAAAGAAAGTGAGCAATTTCTGGAAAATCCCCTGGATAAAGTAATGCCTGAAGCATGTTGTTAAAAGGTAAAAGAAGAAATTTTACCCCAGCAATCCCATTACTGGGTATATATCCAAAAGACTATAAATCGTTCTACTATAAGGACACATGTACACGAATGTTCATTGCAGCACTGTTTACAATAGCAAAGACCTGGAATCAACCCAAATGCCCATTGATAATAGACTGGATTGGAAAAATGTGGCACATATACACCATGGAATATTATGCAGCAATCAGAAATGATGAGTTTGTGTCGTTTGTAGGGACATGGATGAATCTGGAGAACGTCATCCTCAGCAAACTGACACAAGAACAGAAAATGAAACACCGCATATTCTCACTCATAGGCGGGTGATGAAAAATGAGAACACATCGACACAGAAAGGGGAGTACTAAACACTGGGGTCTACTGGGGGGAAAAGGGGAGGGCCAGTGGGAGGGGGAGGTGGGGAGGGATAGCCTGGGGAGAAATGCCAAATGTGGGTGAAGGGGAGAAGGAAAGAAAAGCACACTGCCATGTGTGTTCCTACGCAACTGTCTTGCATGCTCTGCTCATGTACCCCAAAACCTAAAATCCAATAAAAAATTAAAAAAAAAAGATAATACACTAATAAAGATATCATTGTCTGATTAAAAAAAAAAGAAAAAAAAAAAGAAATTACCAAATAAAGGCATTTGCAATGTGCATGGGGTTCACTCAGAATTAACACTTTGTTCTGCATTTAATAGTAGGGCCATTCAGCATCATGCAGGCATTGCAGTTGGAAGGCAAATGGTTTATATTCATGACATCTGTGTGATTTTAAAAAATGGAATTCTAAAACTTATGAAATATGTGAGATTTTATTGATTATTGTCTAATATCTATGATGATCTGGTAAAGTCATGATAATGTTTCTTAGAATAAGTGGCAAATAAAGTATAATACCAAAGACACACAATTCATCAGGTGGCATTGCTCCTTGGGCCTTTGATTAAAAAAAACTTTTTGTCATGTAAATTATTCTTAGGGTTATCTTACCAAGAACTTCTTTTCTTTTCTTTTTTTTTTTTTGGCCGTTTAGTTTTTGGTTCCATATGGAAAAAATGGCTTTATGTCATAAAAGCTCACTTTGGAATCTTTCAGCTAACAGAGACCTTGGGATTAAGATATTATTAAATATAACCCACAAGAGAATACTCATTTTTTAATATATATGCCCACAAAGCCAACAATGCTGGTTTATAAAATAAGAGAGAGTGTCTCATGATGAGCTCAATTTTCTATAATCTGACACTGTGTGAATACAGTTCAAGATTGAGATTTCTTTCATTATAATTAAAAAATAACACTCTGACCTTGTTAGCCACATCGAGATAACTAGAAGCAAAATTTATTCCTTAAAACATCCTGCATATGTACATATATTAGAGAAGTTACCACTATTTAAAATGAGCTGTATTTTACTCTATGATCATCACAAAATCTTTGAGCCAAACAGCACAGTCATTATGTGGACTGACACAATGTATTTTATTTCATAAAGGAGTACAGTTACTTATTACTGTACAACCACATTCTCCTGAATCTAGGCAGTAGAAATATAGGAGCTGGAGGTAACTTACCTAATACAGTTAGCAGAAGTTATATTTCCTTCAAACTACTCATGGACTACCTAGGACAAATTATGATTCATTCTTTGTTGTAACAAAAATAATCAATTTGTATGTAGCAAATTATTATGTCTATGGCCAGTATTTTAACTATTTTTTCTCCTAATGTAGATTTCCAAGGAGACTATATACTCACTAACATTTGGTAAATTTTGACTAGAATTGCAATAGCAATTCAGTTCCTAATTTTCTTGTTACCACATTTGTGGCATTCCTGAAGATATCACCCACTTTGAACGGATGACTTATTTTATTAAGCTATTCCCTCTATGAGAAAAGAGGAGTAGTGAAGCTGATATAGTACACTTCATGTTTCACCCTCAAATCACATTAAAAAAAGGTCTTAAGTGGTTTAAATAGCCACACACACGAACAATGGCCTATAATGAGAAGCATTGCAGTATCTGCAGAGGCCACTAACTGAGATGATACAAACAACATACAAATAGAAAGTACACTTTGAATCTAAATTTTTAGGGGTTGTGACAGTGATTCATAGAGAGGGACAGTTGACTCTGAAATTAACCAAACATTATTCTAATTTACTGTTTTTCTCTTAATTTTTTTATTTTTAATTATTATAGGTATACAAATGTCATATATATGTTTGGGGTACTTGTTATATTTTGATACAAGCATAAAACATGTAATGATCACATCAGAGTAATTGAGGTATTCATCACCTCAAGCATTTATTATTTCTTTGTGTTAGAAACATTCCAATTACACTCCTTTAGTTATTTTGAAATATAAAATAAATTACTGTTAAGTATAGTCACCCTATTGTGTTACTGAACTCTGGATTTTATTCCTTCTATCTAACTGTTATTTTTGCAACCACTAACCATCCCCATTTTATCCTTCCCTCCTCATTACTCCTCTCCTCAGCCTCTGGCAACCATCATTTTACTCTCTATCTTCATGAGTTCAATTAAAAAAATTTAGTTCCCACATATGAGTGAGAATATACAAAAATTTTCTTTTTGTGCACTTTGTATAATGTCCTTCAGTTTGATCTATGTTCTTCCCAATAACAATATTTGATTATTATTTTTGGCTGAATAAATTCATTGTGTATATGTGCCTCATTTTCTTTATCCATTTATCTGTTGCTAGATACTTACCTTAATTCCATATCAGTAAACATGGGACTGTAGATATCTCTTTGATATATTGATTTCCTTTCTTTTGGGTATATACCCAGTGGTAAGATTGCTGAATCATATGGTAGTTCTATTTGTAGTTTCTTGACGAACCACCTGAGTGTTTTCCATAGTGGCTATACTAATTTACATTCCCACTAACAGTGTACAAGTGGTTCTTTTTTTCCCACATCCTCACCAGCGTTTGTGTAATTTACTCTTATGCAAACTTGACAGACTGTGTTCTTTTACTTATTCTTTCCACAGTCTTAAAGCATCAGTACTGAGTCACATAGAGTAGTAGGCTTGAAGAATAAGAAAACATTTCTGGTTTGAAAGATCTTGAAATCTAATAAGACAGATAAATAAATGAAGAGTGTTGGCATAGGGCCATGGCACCTGGAGAAAGAAACTGCCATGATGCTGGTATGAAAACTTTAGGATACTTGGATGTATTCTTCCCTTATCCCATATCCCCTGAGAAACAGATGTCCACCTAAGAGTAAATATACAGGGTTTTATTCTGCAAAAATGTCAACGTGAGAGAAAATGAAGAGAAAACCATTTACCTTTTCTTCTATTTCTTCCATTTTATGTAAACGGATTTGTCCAATGGGTGCCCTATATTGACTGTCTTTTTCAGTTGGTGTGATATTTTCTTTTTTTTTTTAATTTTTTATTGGATTTTAGGTTTTGGGGTACATGAGCAGAGCATGCAAGACAGTTGCGTAGATACACACATGGCAGTGTGCTTTGCTTTTCTTCTCCCCTTCACCCACATTTGGCATTTCTCCCCAGGCTATCCCTCCCCACCTCCCCCTCCCACTGGCCCTCCCCTTTTCCCCCCAATAGACCCCACTGTTTAGTACTCCCCTTTCTGTGTCCATGTGTTCTCATTTTTCATCACCCGCCTATGAGTGAGAATATGCGGTGTTTCATTTTCTGTTCTTGTGTCAGTTTGCTGAGGATGATGTTCTCCAGATTCATCCATGTCCCTACAAACGACACAAACTCATCATTTCTGATTGCTGCATAATATTCCATGGTGTATATGTGCCACATTTTCCCAATCCAGTCTATCATCAATGGGCATTTGGGTTGATTCCAGGTCTTTGCTATTGTAAACAGTGCTGCAATGAACATTCGTGTACATGTGTCCTTATAGTAGAACGATTTATAGTCTTTTGGATATATACCCAGTAATGGGATTGCTGGGTCAAATGGAATTTCTATTTCTAAGGCCTTGAGGAATCACCACACTGTCTTCCACAATGGTTGAACTAATTTACACTCCCACCAACAGTGTAAAAGTGTTCCTTTTTCTCCACATCCTCTCCAGCATCTGTTGTCTCCAGATTTTTTAATGATCGCCATTCTAACTGGCATGAGATGGTATCTCAATGTGGTTTTGATTTGCATCTCTCTGATGACCAGTGACGATGAGCATTTTTTCATATGATTGTTGACCTCATATATGTCTTCTTTCGTAAAGTATCTGTTCATATCCTTTGCCCACTTTTGAATGGGCTTGTTTGTTTTTTTCCTGTAAATCCGTTTGAGTTCTTTGTAAATTCTGGATATCAGCCCTTCGTCAGATGGGTAGACTGCGAAAATTTTTTCCCATTCTGTTGGTTGCCGATTCACTCTAGTGACTGTTTCTTTTGCTGTGCAGAAGCTGTGGAGTTTCATTAGGTCCCATTTGTCTATTTTGGCTTTTGTTGCCAATGCTTTTGGTGTTTTGTTCATGAAGTCCTTGCCTACTCCTATGTCCTGGATAGTTTTGCCTAGATTTCCTTCTAGGGTTTTTATCGTGCCAGGTCTTATGTTTAAGTCTTTAATCCATCTGGAGTTAATTTTAGTGTAAGGTGTCAGGAAGGGGTCCAGTTTCTGCTTTCTGCACATGGCTAGCCAGTTTTCCCAACACCATTTGTTAAACATGGAATCCTTGCCCCATTGCTTGTTTTTGTTGGGTTTATCAAAGATTGTATAGTTGTATGTATGTTGTGTTGCCTCCGGTGCCTCTGTTTTGTTCCATTGGTCTATATCTCTGTTTTGGTACCAGTACCATGCTGTTTTGATTACTGTAGCCTTGTAGTATAGTTTGAAATCCGGTAGTGTGATGCCCCCCGCTGTGTTCTTTTTGCTTAGAATTGACTTGGCTATGCAGGCTCTCTTTTGGTTCCATATGAAGTTCAAGGTGGTTTTTCCAGTTCTGTGAAGAAAGTCAATGGTAGCTTGATGGGGATACCATTGATTCTGTAAATTACTTTGGGCAGTATAGCCATTTTCACAATATTGATTCTTCCTAACCATGAACATGGAATGTTTCTCCATCTGTTTGTGTCCTCTCTGATTTCGTTGAGCAGTGGTTTGTAGTTCTCCTTGAAGAGGACCCTTACGTTCCTTGTGAGTTGTATTCCAAGGTATTTTATTCTTTTTGTAGCAATTGCGAATGGCAGTTTGTTCTTGATTTGGCTTTCTTTAAGTCTGTTATTGGTGTAGAGGGATGCTTGTTATTTTTGCACATTGATTTTATATCCTGAGACTTTGCCGAAGTTGCTTATCAGTTTCAGGAGTTTTTGGGCTGAGGCAATGGGGTCTTCTAGATATACTATCATGTCGTCTGCAAATAGAGACAATTTGGCTTCCACCTTTCCTATTTGAATACCCTTTATTTCTTTTTCTTGCCTGATTGCTCTGGCTAGAACTTCCAGTGCTATATTGAATAGGAGTGGTGAAAGAGGGCATCCTTGTCTAGTGCCAGATTTCAAAGGGAATGCTTCCAGTTTTTGCCCATTCAGTATGATATTGGCTGTTGGTTTGTCATAAATAGCTTTTATTACTTTGAGATACGTTCCATCGATACCGAGTTATTGAGGGATTTTAGCATAAAGGGCTGTTGAATTTTGTCAAATGCCTTCTCTGCGTCAATTGAGATAATCATGTGGTTTTTGTTTTTGGTTCTGTTTATGTGGTGAATTACGTTGATAGACTTGCGTATGTTGAACCAGCCTTGCATCCCCGGGATGAATCCTACTTGATCATGATGAATAAGTTTTTTGATTTGCTGTTGCAATCGGCTTGCCAATATTTTATTGAAGATTTTTGCATCTATGTTCATCATGGATATTGGCCTGAAGTTTTCTTTTCTCGTTGGGTCTCTGCCGGGTTTTGGTATCAGAATGATGTTGGTCTCATAAAATGATTTTGGAAGGATTCCCTCTTTTTGGATTGTTTGAAATAGTTTTAGAAGGAATGGTACCAGCTCCTCCTTGTGTGTCTGGTAGAATTCGGCTGTGAACCCGTCTGGACCTGGGCTTTTTTTGTGTGGTAAGCTCATAATTGCTGCCTCAACTTCAGACCTTGTTATTGGTCTATTCATAGTTTCAGCTTCCTCCTGGTTTAGGCTTGGGAGGACACAGGAGTCCAGAAATTTATCCATTTCTTCCAGGTTTACTAGTTTATGCGCATAGAGTTGTTTGTAATATTCTCTGATGATGGTTTGAATTTCTGTGGAATCTGTGGTGATTTCCCCTTTATCATTTTTTATTGCATCTATTTGGTTGTTCTCTCTTTTCTTTTTAATCAATCTGGCTAGTGGTCTATTGTGTTGATCTTTTCAAAAAACCAGCTCTTGGATTTATTGATTTTTTGAAGGGTTTTTCGTGTCTCAATCTCCTTCAGCTCAGCTCTGATCTTAGTTATTTCTTGTCTTCTGCTGGGTTTTGAGTTTTTTTGATCTTGCTCCTCTAGCTCTTTCAATTTTGATGATAGGGTGTCTATTTTGGATTTCTCCATTCTCCTCATATGGGCACTTATTGCTATATACTTTCCTCTAGAGACTGCTTTAAATGTGTCCCAGAGGTTCTGGTATGGTGTGTCTTCGTTCTCATTTGTTTCGAAAAACTTCTTTATTTATGCCTTCATTTCATTGTTTACCCAGTCAACATTGAAGAGCCAGTTGTTCAGTTTCCATGAAGCTGTGCGGTTCTGGGTCGGTTTCTGTATTCTGAGTTCTAACTTGATTGCACTATGGTCTGAGAGGCTGTTTGTTATGATTTCAGTTGTTTTGCATTTGTTGAGCAGTGCTTTACTTCCAATTATGTGGTCAGTTTTAGAGTAGGTGTGGTGTGGTGCTGAGAAGAATGTATATTCTGTGGATTTGGGGTGGAGAGTTCTGTAAATGTCTATCAGGTTTGCTTGCTCCAGGTCTGAGTTCAAGCCCTGGATATCCTTGTTGATTTTCTGTCTGGTTGATCTGTCTAGTATTGACAGTGGAGTGTGAAAGTCTCCCACTATTATTGTGTGGGAGTCTAAGTCCTTTTGTAAGTCATTAAGAGCTTGCCTTATGTATCTGGGTGCTCCTGCATTGGGTCCATATATGTTTAGGATCGTTAGCTCTTCTTGTTGTATTGATCCTTTTACCATTATGTAATGGCCTTCTTTGTCTCTTTTGATCTTTGTTGCTTTAAAGTCTATTTTATCAGAGATGAGAATTGCAACTCCTGCTTTTTTTTTTTTTGCTCTCCATTTGCTTGGTAAATCTTCCTCCATCCCTTTATTTTGAGCCTTTGTGTATCCTTGCATGTGAGATGGGTTTCCTGTATACAGCACACTGATGGGTTTTGGATTTTTATCCAATTTGCCAGTCTGTGTCTTTTGATTGGTGCATTTAGTCCATTTACATTTAGGGTTAATATTGTTATGTGTGAATTTGATACTGCCATTTTGATGCTAAGTGGCTGTTTTGCCTGTTGGTTGTTGTAGATTCTTCATTATGTTGATGCTCTTTAGCATTCAGTGTGATTTTGGAATGGCTGGTACTGGT
Source organism: Callithrix jacchus (assembly GCF_049354715.1). Taxonomy (NCBI): domain Eukaryota; kingdom Metazoa; phylum Chordata; class Mammalia; order Primates; family Cebidae; genus Callithrix; species Callithrix jacchus. The sequence continues at coordinate 6,430,626 of NC_133524.1, forward strand.
TGTTCCTTTCTCTGTGTAGTGCCTCTTTTAGGAGCTCTTGTAAAGCAGGCCTGGTGGTGACAAAATCTCTGAGTACTTGCTTGTTCGCAAAGGATTTTATTCTTCCTTCACTTCTGAAGCTCAGTTTGGCTGGATATGAAATTCTGGGTTGAAAGTTCTTTTCTTTAAGAATGTTGAATATTGGCCCCCACTCTATTCTGGCTTGTAGTGTTTCTGCCGAGAGATCTGCTGTGAGTCTGATGGGCTTCCCTTTGTGGGTGACCTGACCTTTCTCTCTGGCTGCCCTTAGTATTCTCTCCTTTTTTTCATCCCTGTTGAATCTGACGATTATGTGCCTTGGGGTTGCTCTTCTTGCGGAATATCTTTGTGGTGTTCTCTGTATTTCCTGCAATTGAGTGTTGGCCTGTCTTGCTAGGTGGGGGAAATTTTCCTGGATGATGTCCTGAAGAGTATTTTTCAGCTTGGATTCTTTCTCTTCGTCCCCTTCTGGTACACCTATCAAACGTAGGTTAGGTCTTTTCACATAGTCCCACATTTCTTGGAGACTTTGTTTATTCCTTTTTGCGCTTTTTTCTCTAATCTTGGTTTCTTATTTTATTTCATTGAGTTGGTCTTCGACTTCAGATATTCTTTCTTCTGCTTGGTCAATTCGGCTATTGAAACTTGTGCATGCTTTGTGAAGTTCTCATATTGTGTTTTTCAGCTCCTTTAATTCATTCATATTCCTCTCTAAGGTATCCATTCTTGTTATCATTTCCTCATATCTTTTTTTAAGTTCCTTAGTTTCTTTGCATTGATTTAATACATGTTCTTTTAGCTCACAAAACTTTCTCATTATCCACCTTCTGAAGTCTAATTCCGTCATTTCATCACAGTCATTCTCCGTCCAGCTTTGTTCCCTTGCTGGTGAGGAGTTTTGGTCCTTTCTAGGAGGCGAGATGTTCTGGTTTCGGGTGTTTTCCTCCTTTTTTCGCTGGTTTCTTCCCATCTTTGTGGATTTGTCCGCTTGTCGTCTGCGTAGTTGCTGACTTTTCGATTGGGTCTCTGAGTGGACACCCAGAATGTTGATGATGAAGTATTTTTGTTGCTTGTTTTTTCTTCTACCAGTCTAGCCCCTTCACTGTACGACTGCTGAGGTCCGCTCCAGACCCTGCTTGTCTGGGGTGTACCTCTAGCAGCTGTGGCACAGTGAGGGATGCTACCAGTTTCTTTTTCTGCTATCTTTGTCCCAGGATGATGCCTGCCTAATGTCAGTCTTTTGGATATAGAGGGGTCAGGGAGCTGCTTGAGGAGACAGTTTGTACTTTATAGGAGCTCAATTGCTGAGCTGTGAGCTCTGTTGTTCATTCAGGGCTGTTAGGCTGCTACGTTTGATTCTGCTGCAACAGAGCTCATTAAAAAAACTCTTTTTTTTCTCAAATGCTCTGTGTTGAGGGGTTTGGGCTTTATTTTTGGATGTCCATTGAGGTCCTGCCCAGCTAGGACGCAGACTATCCACTGTTTGCCCGCCGAGGCTCCGCCCTGCTGTTGTGAGGCTTGCCCTGGCTCTGCTGTTCTGCTGTGTTCTCCGCCACGCCCTGCGGCAGAGTCTCTCTGTTGTAGCGGGTTGCCTCGGCAATGGCAGGCTGCATCAGCAATGGGTGTGTATCTCAGTTGGGGTGGGTTGCCTCGGTAATGGTGGACGCCCCTCTCCCACAGAGCGTCTCAGGCCATCTTCAAGGGGCTTGTTTGAAATCGCGGTTTTGTTCATCTCACTAGGCCACCCCTAACGCTCTGTCCCTGCAATCCCCTGGGCTGGCCCACTGTCCAAGTCTAGCTCAGTCTCAAGTCCAGCCCTCTCACGTCTCCAGTTGCCGGTTCAACAGGGCACCCGGACAAGCGCGCCCTGTGGGGAGCGCTGGGCAGGGCCGGCCGCCACCACCGTGGCTGCTGACTTCGCCAGGCGGAGGTTCTGCCTGGCGTCCCGTGTCTCCTCTTCACTTGGGAATTTCCCCGTTCCGTGGGCAACAAAGATCCGTCTGGAAATGCGGCTCCGACTCACCTCTCCGCAGACTCAACGCGAGCTCCAGTGTGATATTTTCAAGGTGTATCCATGAAGTTCCATGCATCAGTGCATCTTTCTTTTTATTACCAAATAAAATTTCACTACACAAATGTATCACATTATGTTTATTCATTCATCAGTTGATGCTCTCTTACTCCATTTTATCAGTGTCCCTCAATATTCCTTATGTTAGTTAAAAAGATCTGTTTCACCATGCTTACCTATCTCAATCATCGTGGTCTCTTCTCTATGATACAATTCTTGGTGTTTGTTCTCCAGGACCATGACAGGTACTATGAAAATTCACAGTCAGTTTCTCTGACCTCCCAGCTCTAATTTTCAGCCATTGGACAAGACCCAACATGGCCACTTGCCGCTGACAATTATAAGGGCATGATTTGCTTCCAGCCTTAGTATCTAGCTTCCCACTTGTATTAAACCAAAGTGGGCCACCATATTTCTTTCACTGCACATGGAGCACACTTGAATGTGCTCCAGAATCTCTGATAGGCATATTTCTCTTGTGTGTAATTCATCACCCTCTGATTTTTGCTTACCTAAGTATCATATTCTGTAGAACCCCAGCTCAGGAATTTCACTTTTGTGTGTCCAGTGAAGCCCATATTGCACCAACAAATGCTCAGGTAACAAGAATAAAATTTAGGGAAGAGACACAAATCAACTATCTGAAGTCAGAAGAAAGTAAATAAAAGCGGGCTGATTTTAGAGGGAAGTTGACGCATGGATAAAACAATTCACAAGTTTGAATTTTCCATTCTTACAGATTTTAGCCAGAAAACAGAGCACAGTTAACACTTCAGCTAAAATTCCAATAGAAATCCTACGGTTTTTCTAGCCAGAAGAAATTGAAGAATTTGGAAAACTATACCCTTTGGAAAGTGAAGGGGTACATCCCAAAATGAAAATATTCACACCCAAGGAGCCCTAAATTCTGCATATAAACTTCTCTCAACTCTCTAGGTGACACATGCATGAACAATTCAGGGACAAATCATCTCAGACCCAAGTGAAATAACTAGGTTGAGATTTTGTCTTTCATCCAGAAACTGTGTAGGCATTTGGAGTCTAGTAAAAGTGTTACTCAGAAAAAGAGGTCTTGATCCAGACCTCAAGAGAGGGTTTTTGGATCCTGCTCAAGAAGGAATTTAAGACAAGTCACTGAGTGTGGTAAAAGAAGCAAGATGATTAAACATATATTGTTATGGGTACTGGGACATCTGGACTTTCTGTTGTTGTAGAAATGTATCCTTGCAGGTATCTTTAAGCTGTTTCCTCAACTATAATCATCTGACGTGGGTCATGACTGGCAAGAAATTTGCCTTGCTAATTTTAAGATGGAGTTGATTTTAAAATGGTGATACTCTGGCTCTCTTAGCCACCTGCTTCCTTAACAAAAACAATTATCTGGCAAAGCACACACACACACACACACACACACACACACGACACATAAATAAATAGGGTCCCCAGTAACCACAAAATAACATTTCCAGTATTCAGGACAAAATCCACAGTTACTCAACATACAATGAACAAGGAATATGGGAAATATTCTCAAGAAATAAGACCATCAACAGAGACCAGCCCCCCTTTCCATCAAGAGGATCCAGACGTTGAGACTACCAGACAAAGTAATTGTTTGTAACAGCCATTATAATATTCTTCAGATAGAGAAGAAATGTATGTCCAAAATGACTGAGAAAATGGGGAATCTCAGCAGAGAAAGAGGAACAATGGAAAAGAAAATTCAAGTAGAAATACTGAAAGCGAAAAATACAATACCTGATGCAATTAACTGGATGAATTTATGAGCAGAATGGACAGAAAAGAATGAGCGACCATAAAGACTGATTCCCAGAAATTATTGAGAATGATAGAGGGAGACAAAAGAGATTGAAGAAAATAAGCAGACCACCTAAATCAGTATCACAATGTAAGAAATATTTACCTAATGTGTAGTTGGAATCCCGGGAGTGGGACTGCTACATTAAATTTAATTGAATAAAATTTCCCCAATTCGGTGGTAGACATCTACATTCAAAAGTTTAATAAACATCAGCAGAATAAACACTAAGAAAAACACGTGTAAACACAGTGGAGTCAAACTTCTGGAAGACAATGATAAAAAGAAAATCTTGAAAGCTGCCAAGGGAAAATGATGCATTACTTACACTTCAGATAATCCCTCAGTCTTCTTCACAAATATGGAGACCAAAAGACTATGGAGCCACATTTTTGAAGTGTTGGTGAAAAAATGTTGAATTTTATATGAAGCAAAAGTGTTGTTTAAGACTGAAGTTAACAAAATGTACATTCAGGGAAAAGAAAACTAGAAATGCATCACTTGCAAAATTGAATAATAAGAAAACCTAAGAATTGAAGGTAAAACTTAGATCTTCATAAAGAATGAATAATATTGGAAGTGGTAAATATCTAGGTAAATGTAAAAGCCTGTGTAATGTACAATAAGTTGGGTGGGGGGAGTTAGTAAATGAACCTGAAGAGTTGTGAGTTTTCTGCATTCTATGTGTGGTGGTTCAGCATTAACTTTAGGCTATGAAAAGCTAAGAATGTGTATATTCCCTATTGCAGCCACTAAGGACAGCTCAAAATCCAATCAATAACTGAAAATAGAATCTAAATACCTAAGTGATAAAATAATATGTACAACAAATCCCCAAGACACAAGTTTACATATATAACAAACCTGCACCTATACCCTGAACTTAAAGTTTAAAAAAATCTCAAAAGTAGTCAAGAAAAGAAGAACAAAAATAAAACCAAAAGATAAATATTAACTTACAATAAATATTGATGAAATAGAAAATTTAATAAAACACAGAAATCGTCACAATGGATCAATAAGCAAAACCAATACACAGTCTATAAACAAGTGTTTTATACACAGTCTGAATGCAAAAGAATGGGAAAAAATATACTGTGCAAACAAGAAGCACAAATATGCTGAAGTGACTGTATCAATATCAGACAGATATGGCAATATATGTCTCCAAAAAGACTTTATAAGAATGTTTCTAGCATAGCTTTATTCATAATACCCTCACATTAAAAATTGTCCAAGTATAGCATTAGTCACAGTAGCCAAGAAATACAAACAACCCAAATGTCCATCTGCAGATGAATGGAGTGTAGTATATTACCACTTAAATGAAGTTTCAGGATGGCCAAAACTAATCTACAGTGGGAAAACCTGAAGATAGCAGTTGCCTCTGAAGGGAGTTGAGATGGTGCTGCTGAGGCTACACTTCACTGGGAAGGGAAACAAATGATATCTCTGGGGTGGTGCTGTTTTCTATCTTGAAAGGGGTTTGGTTTTGCAGATGTATATGTATGTTGAAACTCAGAAAATGTATGCTAAAATGTGTGCATCTCATTTCTTTCTTTCTCTTTTTGTTTTGTTCTATTTTTTCTTTTTCTTTTTTTTTTGAGACAGTTTCGCTCTTGTCAACCAGGCTGGAGTGTCATGGTGCGATCCTGGCTCACTCTAACCTCCGTCTCCCAGGTCCAAGCGATTTTTCTGCCTCAGTCTCCTGGGTAGCTGGGATTACAGATGTGCCCCACATTGGCTGGCTTATTTTTGTATTTCTAGCAGAGACATGGTTGCATTATGTTGGCTAGGCTGCTCTTGAACTCCTGACCTCAGGTGATCCGCTCACCTCAGCCTCCTAAAGTGCTGGGATTACAGGCGTGAGCCACTGAGCCTGGCTGTGTGCATCTCATTTCATGTAAAACCTACATCAACAGCTATAAATAAACATTAAAATCTAGTTCCTATTAGCATACTGAAGACTTGAGAAACTAATGTACTAATGTGTGAACTTTGCTTTGAAATGAACCAAAAAATAAGATGAATGGATGAAGGGATACAGGGATGCATAGGTGGATAGATATTTCATGAAAATAGTATAGTAATCTATGAACTTAATAAGACTATAGTAATTTAAAGACACGTACCATGTAAATTGTGATAGATAGACACTCACTTTAAAATTCTTTCAATGTTAAAATTCTTTCAATGTTGCTTTATGTCTTCAATTTTTCTTAAATAAAATATCTAGGTTAGAGAGAGCCATCTCAAATTCTATGTTCTGTTTGAAGCCTTCATTCAAAGTTCCTGCTTGTTTCCCTAAAATCCTGTCTTGTGCATTCACTCAACAGTCCAAAATTTAGACACTCTAGGTGCATAGCATATGCCAGTCTGTTATGCATCTTTGTGTTTTTCCGCTATCTTCAAGAGAATGCAAATCACCTAAAGAAAAAGATGATATGATTTTTCACTTCCTTTTTCTAGTGCACAGCATACAATGTCCCCTAGATTCTTTATAAGTGTGTATTAATATTAATAAGAAGCCTTATTCTACCCTAGAACTAGACAGTTATTATTAATTCATAACTTAAGAAGAGATACACTGTGTGCTTGTTTCAAAATGTCACATGTACCTCATAAATATGCACTACTATTGTACATTCATAATAATTGAAAATAAAAATAAATAATACATTTTTTAAAAGTTCACCATTTAATTTAAAATATCATCACAATTTTCATAATACTTTTAAGGTTGCAGGCAAAGTAAAACATTTGTTATCTCCATGTAATTTTAGAAAAAAAATATGATCTCAGCATTTGAGGCCAAAAGTACACTTTGTTGGATGGAAAACAATGAAGCACTGAAAACATAGAACCAATTTGCTCTGATCTCTATGTGGCCCTTAAAACTTTGGGAAGACTGGAGGTAGTACAAATGGGAATTTCTCCTTTGGGTTCCAATTAAATATAGTCATCTCACTAAAATTCAGACACTTTCAACTTTTCCATAATCTGAGAACCAAGTTGTATTTTTCCATGTAGTGAGAAGCTCATCCTGACTCACTGAGAACATTGCCAATTGAATAGTCCTCTGAAATTATACAAAAACAAAAGAAATCTACAGAAAGAGTAGGACATAGACATACTGTCCCAGCAGAACTAAGAATCACAATTTGTAACTTTACTGATGAACACAAAACCCAGGAGGCTATTTACACAGGACAGTACTCTGTAAGCAGTTCTCAGATCTATTTCATGCTTTTGATTCATTTATTATTTCTTTTTCTGCAAATAACATACACTGGTGCTATTTCTATATGCATTCACTTTGCCCTGTATTACAACAGTTTTATACTAAGGCTTTATTTTTTTTCCTGTTGTTTGTTTCTCAGTGATTCTGTCAGTTTTGCAATAATGTGTATGCTTTTGAGGTTTTCTCTTCCTCTTTTTTTTAGAGTCTCACTCTGTTGCCCAGGCTGGCTGGAGTGCAGTGATGTGATCTCAGCTCACTGCAACCTCTGCCTCCTGGGTTCAAATGACTCTCATGCCTCAGCCTCCTGAATAGCTGGGACTGCAGGTGCACACTACCACATATGACTGTTTGTATTTTTAGTAGAGACAGGGTTTCACCTGGTTGGCCAGACTGATCTCAAACTTCTGACCTCAGATGATCCACCTGCTTTGGCCTTCCAAAGTGCTGGGATTACAGACGTGAGCCAGTGCACCTGCCCTGAGCTTAATATTGAAAACCTTCAGAAGCTATTTCAGTTTTTCCCATTATGCCCCTTTCCATTAAAGATCATACTTATTAGCTCTTATCTTTGAACATTATCAAAGACAAAGACACAAGATCCTGTTTTGCAATTTCATATTTAAGGATATTTTTCCCAAATGACTGATATGGTGGAAACATGAACCTACTCATCAATTGGAAGGTTTCTTTATTAAACACCAAATAATGATTTTTTTACATATTATTCACATTATTAACTGAGGGCTGTTGATATTGTGTATTATCTTCTAGGAAAATTTTAGTGAGTCTATAATTTAGAAAGGAAAAAGAAAAAAGAGATCTATGTCTCCCAATTAATTCTTGAAGTGCATCTTTAAATACAAAGATGAAAGCATGATCTTTCTGTTCATCCTTTGTCTCCCTTTTTAGCCAGTACAATCAAGAGTCTTGGAAGTGAAAAAAAAATATCTATTTAATACTATCTGGTTATTTTTGTGTTGAACTAGTCATCTTCAAGCTAATTGATTTTGTTGTACCGTGATTATCCACCACCCTATGTGAGGAGCTCTCAATTGTGTTAGAACAAAGCATGGCCATGAGTCTTCTCTTTCCACTGAAGATCCAGTACCTGAACATGAATGGTGGCTCCATTACGTTTGTGCACGCCAATAGTTCTCTCCAAACGATGAAAGACAAACTCCAATCTCCAGGCTTGATACTGTAACTACCCAGTGGGTTTTCTTTGCCAGATGCCTAGACAAAGCCAATTTCTAAAGACAGGGGAATTGCAATGGAGAAAGAGTAATTCACACAGAGTTGACTGTGCAGGAGACTGGAGTTTTATTATTACTCAAATTAGTCTCCCCAAGCATTCAGGTATCAGAGCTTTTAAAGATAATTTGGTGGTTAGGAGCTCGGGAAGTGAAGAATGCTCATGGGTCAGGTTAGAGATGGAATCATAGGGGGTCAAAGTGAGGTGTTTTTGTCTTCTGTTCCTGAAAGAGGTTGCATGGCTCCTAAACTATAATATCTAATATTGTAGGCAATTGGTTAGTCCTGCAAAGGCATACTGGTCCCCAGGCAAGAAGGGGGTCTTTTTGGAAAAGGGCTATTATCAATTTTGTTTCAGAGTCAAACCATGAGTTGAATTCCTTACCAAAGGTAGTTCAGCTTATGCTCAGGAATGAACAAGGACAGCTTAAAGGTTAGAAGCAAGATGGAGTCAGTTAGGTCTGATCTCGTTCACTGTCATAATTTTCTCAGTTATAATTCTGCAAAGGCAGTTTTAACACAATTTCCATTATTTGTCCACACATGGTCACAACCAAACACTAAGTCCTCCCTTAGAAGCTCTGAAAGTTATTCTTACCTCTCTGCAAAAATTGATTTTTTGACATCAATGCTAGTTTACTCTTCTGGTCTCTGTGTCTCCCACAGTCACTCCAATTTGATCTGATTGTAGGAAATTGACCTTGATTTCTTTTCTTCCCAATTACACACACACACACACACACACACACACACACACACCCTGTCTCCAGGAAATAGCAAAAGGTGTCCCCTTTATTTAGTAACCTGTTTATATGCCCAACCTCCAAGCACAAGCATGTTTCCAGACATGGCATTCTCTGCCCATAGCAATTTTTGCCAGCTTCTAATCCTGCTTACTCCTTCCTTTGCTAGCAAGAGAAAGCATCATATTTAAGCAGCACATACCTCATAGAACATTGCTATTCATTGGCCAAATCTTATTATAAGTCCACAATAATAATACCAACTCTTATTATTGAATACTTATGTGCCAGTCACTACACTAGAAGTTTTACATATAATTAACTTACTTAGTTAACTAAATAAATTACATATGATTAACTTACTTAATTAACTTTACATGTAATTAATCCCTATCATGGGATTTCCTGTCTTTGTTTTTCTCATTTTATAGTTGAGTACACTGTGTTTTAGAGAGGAGACAGGGCTTTCTCAAAATCACAGAACTAAGAAAAGTTGTTTGCTTTTAACATTTGAGTTCTTCAACTGTCTTCGATGTGACCTTCCTGCATAAAATGTGCCTGATGACAGGACTTCCAATGTCTTTGTGAACTAATTATTTAATTTGTAACTACTTATAGCTAACTTAATTTATCAGTTACTTATGAACAAAGACTTTGAAGTTTTTTGGGGAAAAAAGTGCACTCTTTGTGGGTACAGTCATTGCAGTTACCTATCTAAATAATTCAAGAAAGATCCCAAACTGAACTGAAAATTTTGAGTTCGCCCTTCATTTCTGTTTCGTCATTATTTGTGTTTAATGCTGCAAGGTTTGGGGCATGTCTACTTTAATGAAATATTATAGATCAACTCAATCAAGCTTCAGAGACTGTATAATTTCCAGAAAATGAGATTTTCCGCATCTTCATTGATCCAAATAAAGCCTCTTTTTGAACTTTTCTTATTCTTCTCTAATTGGCTACTTTTAGTTAATAACTTCACTGTCTTAGAAGAGTGGATAATTCAGTAATATTCAAAACGTTATGTTGGTTTTATCTTTATTATAAAAATAGCTATGTGTCCATGGCAACTCTAGACTGCCTCTTTGACTAGATTTTCCATGATGATTTATGTAGGAGATCATATTATGTTTTTTTAATTTCACTTTGGATTCATCTAGTATTTTTAACCAGTCCTCATTTATATATGATCAACATAAGACAACCTCACTTTCCTCTCATAGGCATGCAATGCTAATGTGGCTTTGACACCAAAAATTCTATATAATAACCTATGACAATTTTACATACTTTTAGTTATGGTATTCTGAAAACATTGCATTATATTAGGTCAAAGTAAACTATCACCTGGACACCTCATTAAACTGTTGTGTAGAAACTTGTGCTATTTTTGTTTTTTACCTTTTCTTTAAAAGTTATATATATTAATACATTAGACATAGCTTATTTCTTTAGCAGTATTCATATTTATACAGTGAAAAGAAATGCATCTATCTATAAACTAAGTCTCTTTGAACACTGAAAAATACAGAGGTAGTATTCTGAATGGGATCTGGGAATTCAAATCTTGGAAATCACTAATAGCTAACTTTATACTTTTGAAGTAAAAATGCCATGTAAGGTTTGGAGTCTTAAAACTCCCCACAATTTTAGCATGGTAAGAGTTTTTTAGGGATAGAAGTGTGAGAATACTCAAAATATTTTTAAGGGAAAGATATTTAAATCTATAGCCTAATGTTTTAATCTAATAATTAGTGGAGCAAACACTTTACTGTAAATATTGAGCCAACTGGAACCATGTAGAATGCAAATATGCATCCTTTTTTACACTGGTGAAGCAAAACACTGGTTTAATAGCATTGAAAGAGATGTACAATGAAACAAACAAAAAGGACTAAATAGCTGGTCAAGATGTTTATGCCTCAAATTCTGAGATGGGCATTACCAGGGAGAAGTGTTGCTAGGGAATTGAAATGTTCTACTTCTCTAAATGACTCCATTTCTGCTTGTTCAGCTGAGAAGCATTATTTTATTATATAATACCCAATTCAGATAGCAGAGATGGGGGGATATTATGGGAACCACATGCAATTTAAGGCTGGAATATCTTGCTTAACTCTGGCGGCCTGCCGTTTTACATCTATATAACTATCACTGACCACTTCCCTGAAAACAGTGTCCCATTACTCTTTTCTAAAGAATAGACACATAATATATTTCCCACATATATCACACGTTTGAGGGAGAAGACATGTGGAAACAAATTTTGTGAACTATAAAGTACTCCACATTTTACATACAAAAATATCCTGCATACATGTTGAGGTTACCAGGAAGAAACATCTTTGCTCCTTTAGAATAAAATCTACAGAGGGAAGAAAAGCTTATGTCTTAATAATAATGTTTTGGAAACATAGCAAAGTTCAAGTCCAGCTTCACTTTTTTCAGGAATTTGGTGGGGGTCATGATATTTTCCCAGAAAATGTTTCATACATGTACATTTGCTGTGTTCAGAGTGATGACATGAGACTTTCTAAATACACAGCTCATGCAGTGTACAGCTGGGGTAATTGGCCAATTATCTCATTGCATAATGCAAAGTTCTCAGATGTAAACCCGTTATTATCCAAAAGGCATCATTGCTACTGAAGCCCCATAAAGAATTCACTCAGAGAGCAAAAACAGTCTTATCTTAATAGCGCGTACATGACATAGCCTAAAGACAGGCTTCAGATTACCCCATGAAATCCCTACAAATTAGTAAAAAAGCATTCAGAATTACATAGTGAAAAGTTTCCTTATGGAAACCAAGATTTGTAGGCTTTGACTTTTACTATAACGAGGAGGGGCATGGAGTTGGAGGGCATGGGTGGGGGTTGAGCAAAAATCACAGCCTGAGGCTAGGATTCTGTAGACACAGGTGCTTTGAGACATTTTTTAAGAAAGTAAGCTCAGTTTGCTTTCAAAATAGGAAGTTACCATCAACCACCCATTTATGAATGATCTATCAACCACCCACTTATCAAAATCTGACAACTTGTTGAAATACTACATTTCCTGGTGAGAACACCTCTCTGCATAAGAAATTGGAGAGTTTTCCCCACTTATATAAAAACGGCACTCCCTTTGGTTGTCCCAACATAATGTCTTTCCCATTTGGTAAACACAGTAATAGACTGTATTAATTATTGATTATTGCAGAACAAATTATTCCAAAAGGTATTGGCTTAGAATAACACACGTGTTTCATCTCACAGGGTATATGGTCAGGAATCTGGGCATAGCTTAGCTGGGTTCTTTGACCTTAGTCTTGTTAAGACTTAACAGGGAAAGAATCCACTTTAGGTTCATGTGATTGCTAGCAGGATTTGATTTCTTATAGGTTGGTGGACTAATGGATGGGTAGGTGGGCTGGATGACAGTTGAACAGAGGTCTCTGTTTGTTCTTTGCTGTGCTGGCTTCCAACACATGGCAGCTTGCATCATCCAAATGTTCAAGTCAAAAAGGTAGTAGAGGTTGCCTGCTACTAAGAAGGTGGCCAAATACCTTTCTGAACCAATCATAGAAGTGATATCTCATCATTTTTGTAGTATTCCATTTATTAGAAAGAAGTCATTAGGTCCCATCCACACACAAAGAGGAAATTATAACAAGGGTGTAGCTATTCAGGAAGTAGGGTTATTAGGAGCTCTTTCAGAAACAGCTGAGCCCATAAACCTGCCACATGGGAATGAAAAGGTATTCAAAGAGATAATGAATCCTAGGACTTGAACACACTTCTGGGTAGAGAATAACGAATGAATCAATACAGCATACTGAACCTCAGTGTTTCAGGGTAGGTTATAAGCAGAGTTATTTTTAAAATACTGGAAAATTATTTCCACTGCTTTTTTTTCCCTTCACACGATTGCAACACTCCACATTGCAATCAAATTTACTTAGACAAGGGATCAAACTCATCTTTCTTTTTTTCTTTTTCTTTTTGTTTGAGACAGTCTCATTCTGTTGCCCAGGCTGAAATTCAGTGGTGTAATCTCGGCTCAGTCCAACTTCTGCCTCCCGGGTTCAAGCGATTCTCCTGCCTCAGCCTCCCAAGTAGCTGTGACTACAGGCACACACCACCACGCCCAGCTAATTTTTGTATTTTTTTGGTAGAGATGGGTTTTTACCATGTTGGCCAGGCTGATCTTGAACTATTGGCCTCAGTTAATCTGCCTGCCTCGGCCTCTCAAAGTGCTGGGATTACAAGTGTGAGCCACTGACTGATCTTTCTTAAAATATAGATCTAGGTTAATTCAGTTGGCTGACCAAACCTGTAGTGTTGAATATTAAAATTGTTTCCCGTTTTGAGATAATATATTTGTATTTGCAATCTATTTCTGCATTAAAATATCCCCCCAAAACTTAGCAACATAATTATTAACATCACAGGTTCTGTGTGTCAGGAATCCAGAAGCAGATGAGCTGAGTCCTCTGGCATAGGGACTCCTATAGAGTTGCAAAATGTCATCCAGGTCTGGGGTTTTGTGTGAAAACTTGACTGGGTAAGACTGCTTCCAGGTGCACCGACGTCACTTTTTACTAGTCTCAGGTCTTTGTTAGCTGGTCTTTTATATGTGGTCTTCATCATAGGACATCTCCAATGGTTGCAAATGGTATCCCTCAGAGGAAGCAAGTGAGAGTTTACACACAGGATGAAATTATAATCTCAGTAGTGGTGACCCATTATTTTGCTGTATTCTATTAGAAGTAACTTCCTTGGTGCAATTCAAGCTGAAGGGAAGGAGCTGCATTAGGGTATAAATATCACAGGGGAAAATAATTTAGTGACCCTCATAGATGCTACCTATTTCAACAACTAATGCATATTTCTTTCTTGGGGGAGGGCAGAGTTATGTATGCAAATGTTGGGGTACAAGTGCAATTACATGTATAGATTGTATAATGGTCAAGTCAGAACTTTTTGGGTATCCATCACCTGAGTAATGAACATTGTACCCATTAAGTAATTTATCATCATTCATCTCCCTTCCACTCACTCACCCTTCAGAGTCTCCACTGTCTATCATTCTCATCTCTACATTCACATGTATCCATTTATTAGCACCCACTTATGACTGAGAACATGTGTTATTTGTCTTTCTGTGTCTGTCTTGTTTCACTTCAGATAATAACCTCCATGACCCTGTTTCTATCCATGTTAATGCAAAAGACATAGTTTCATTGTTTTTATGGCTGAATAGTATTCCATTCTGTATATATACCAAATTTTCTTTATCATATATTTATAAATATTTATGCCTGTATATGATTGTTGTATTAGTCTGTTCTCATGCTGCCAATAAAGACATACATGAGACTGGGTAATTTATAAAGGAAAGAGGTTTCACGAACTCACAGTTCCACATGGCTGGAGGAGTCTCAAAAAAATGGCAGAAGGTAAATGAGAAGCAAAGTCATGCCTTACATGGCAGCAGGTGAGAGAGTTTGTGCAGGAGAACTCCCATTTATAAAACCATCAGATCTCATGAGCCTTACTTACTACCATGAGAACAGTATAGGGAACACCACCTCCATGATTCAGTTATCTCCACCTGGCCCTGCCCTTGATATTTGGGGATGATTACAATTCAAGGTGAGATTTGGTGGGGATAGGACCAAACCATATCAGTTGTTTAGAAATGAAAGCAGAAAAATTGTGTGTGTGTGTGTTTAATATGAATTGACATCATAGGTTGCCACTTTATGATTCATTTAATCCCCTTCCTTAATGTCACCAATATTTTCATTTAGTATCCACATTGGCCACATATCTCAGTGGAGGTTGAACCTGCCCCTAATGCTGTGCTGCACCTCAGTTGGCTTAAACCAATCAGCACATGGAGGACATGTGACCCAAGTGGTCCAATTGGAGCTAGCATTGGGACTGTAGTTGATCATGCTTAGGTAGGAGCATTTCTCTTCTATGAGCACAGTAGTATGTGGGTGTGATGGCTAGTATGCAACAGCCACTTTGACACTATAAAAGGGAGCAGGCTAAAAATGCAGCTAACTCCCTGCAAAAGGCAAGACCAAAGGAATCTCAGAAAAAAATAAAAGAGGAGTTGCTGGTTACACCAATCCTAAAAATGCCCTACATCTGAATTTCAGCTACATTTAAGAATTCTTAAATGAACACACATTGCTCTTTTTCAAGCGAGTTTGAGTACCTTTTTTCCATATTGCTTGCCAATCAAAATTGTCTAACTAAGGAATTATGCCTCAAGGAATGGTCTACCATAATTCACACATCTAAAATATTGGGTTGATTGAACTGATGATAAAGACAGAAACAATGAGAATTCCACTATTCTTAGATGTTAAGTTGATTATCATTGGTAAGTAGTTGCAAAACACTAAATTAACACCAGTGGCCAGGCGCTGTGGCTCATGCTTGCAATCCCAGCACTACAGGAGGCCAAGGCAAGTGGATCACCTGAGATTAGGAGTTCAAGATCTACCTGGCCAACATGGTGAAACCTCGTCTCTACTAAGAACACAGAAAACTAGCCTGGAGTGGTGGCAGTCACCTGTAATCTCAGCTACTTGGGAGGCTGAGTCAAGAGAATCACTTGAACCTGGGAGGCCGAGGTTACCATGAACTATCACACCATCGCACTCCAGACTGGGCAATAACAGTGAAACTCCATCTCAAAAAAAAAAAAATCACAAGTTATTTCTTGGGATGCAGTTTCTGTACCTATCAAGGTTAGGGCAGCTGGGAGGGAAAATGTAGGGTGTTGGAGTGAATTAGCTACTTCCTAAAGTTCTCAGTAAGCCTAAATGCAAGAGATAGGATTTTCCTAAAATTGGGCCATGTAAAATCAGAGAGGTGGGAAATACAGATTTTGTAAGAGAAGCCCTTTATGCCTATGGAATATAATTCAAAGCTTCTTGAAAGATCCAAAGTCTCTATCGACCCCAAGCTACGGTTTGTGCAATAGACACCCCCTTCTGCACCCACTTCTGTTCTGCCCATCTGTTCTCAGTCTTTCCTGAATTAGAAAGCAGCAACTCTATTCTTCAAGCTACTGAGGCCAAAAATAGACGGAGTCATCCACATCTCATTTCTTCCTTACACATTATTTAGCCAGAGTCAAAACCAATCCAAACCCTCACCTCTTCTTCCCACTTTCTCCATCCCAATCTGGTCCAAGTCTTTATCACCTTTTCTTCATGTCTTGGAGGCAACCTGCCAACCAGCAGCCTATTCACAACTCAGCAGCTGGGTGGGTTCTCTGCAAATGTAGGTCATGGGATTGTGTCACTTCTCTGCTCAGATCTCTTGAATGGTTTCCCATCTTGCTCAAAATAAAAGTTAAATTGCTAGCAATGGCCTAAAGGTCCTATTTGACATGGAATTCTATTACCTTTCTGGTCTTATCCCCAATTCCTTATGTTGCTTGTTCTAGTCCAGCCATAAAATCTCCCGTGGTCTTTTGTGAAGTCATTAATTATATATAGGCTCCTGTTCTATGCATTTGCACTTGCTAATTCTTCTACCTGGGGTGCCATTTCCCAGATATCTGCATGGTTCCCCCATTGGACATGCATGGTAAACTGTGCCCCAATTTTTTTCAGGTCTCTATTTAAATGTCATCTAATTCAAAAGATCTTTCTTGGGTCCTTCTTTTAAAATAGCAACTTCTTCCCCACCACTGTCTAACTATGCCATTTTACCCTGTCATTTTTTTTTTTCTGTATTGTCTCTAGATAGACGATGTATCTGTTGATATGGTTTGGCTGTGTCCCCACCCAAATGTCACCCTGAATTGCAGTTCCCATAATCCCCACATGACCTGGTGGGAGATAATTGAATCTTGGGCACAGTTATCTCCAAGCTCTTCTCCTGACAGTGAAAATTCTCACAAGATCTGACAGTTTTATAAGGGGCTTTAACCCCTTTTACTTGGTACTTCTCCTTGCTGCTGCCATGTGAAGAAGGATGTGTTTGCTTTACCTTCTGCCATGATAGTAAGTTTCCTGAAGCTCCCCCATTCCTGCAGAACTGTGAGTCGATTAAACCTCTTTCCTTTATAAATTACCCAGTCTTGAGTATTTTTTGATAGCAGTGTGAGAACTGACTAATACATCTACTCATTTGTTTTCAAATGTCTGATTTCCCCCAGTGGAATGAGTGACCTTATAACAAGGACTGCGTCTTATTCCCTCCTATTTCTCCAGCACATAGAATAGTGCTTTCGGTATAGTTGGCACTGAAAAAAATTTTCAAATAAGAAGAATGTAAAGAAGTATTTTATAAATCTCAGGACCCACTCCCCCAAACATCTTACAGGAAAAGGAAGGTCATTGCAGCACCCTCTTCCAAATGAATAGCTCTTACAATGTGTGCCAACCAGATTCCATGGAGAGGTAAACGTCCTCAGGCACCTGGGAAGGACAGCCTCCACAGGACATTCACAAGTAAATCCTTTGCAGTCCTCCCAGAAACAAGGACATGCCAATCATAACTTCAGTCTACAATCCATCAAAGTCTAGCTTGTAAGACTCCACACTGTTAATGTCCACTGCAAGTTTATCCCCCCAGATGCAAAGTCAAGAGTTTTTCCTCCACTTTGCAGAGATAGCTGTACAATTGACTCTTCCTTTACAACCTTTTCTCTTCAAATATTCACTTTCTCATATAAAAAATGCAGTATTTGTCTAACCACCTACCTGCCCCTCTTCCTCCATGCCTTCCCATGTTTATGGAAGTGTATAAATACTAAACCTCCTGAAAACCTCTTTGGAAAAACAACCACAGATGTGTCTGTGGCTTGCGTTTTTCCCAGACATGCCCTAAAGTGGTGGAATAAGCCCCAAAGTTTGAGAATTATGTCTGTCACTCATGTTAGTCGTCAGCAGAAGAAGCAGGTGTTGATGCCTTTAATAGAGAAAATGTTGGCAGAAAAGACAAATCTGTCCCCATATACCAGTGCATGCTCAACTTAGTACAGGTTATAACACAGGAGTGGGGATGTTTAAAGCTCTGTGGGTGATCTGAAAAACAGCTGAGTTTGAGAACCACTGTGAAATGTTCCCTGCCTGCCAAGGAATATGAGCAAGTTCTTTGTGATGTAGGAAGCTAGATAAGGAACTGGGGTCAGGGAAGAGTATTCCACCTGAGAATATCACTTCAAGTTGTCCAGAGTCCAAAGCCAATATTAATATTGGCCAGCATTCAACAGAATGATTGGGGCATTGAGTAGTCTATGGACACCCACAAAGAATTGCATCTAGGAGATGGAGATTCTCAGACTCAACAACTATCATGGGATCTCCTCTATTTTCAGCCCTTGGGGTGACCTGAAATCTGCTACAGACTTAAGGAAATTGTATCACAAGGGATGGTCAGGCCTTGCCAACACCCATTGTTATCAGTTCAAGGTTTAAGGTAATTCATCTCCTTATTCTTTCCACATCTAGTATCCCATACTTCCAGTCTTGTTTCCCAATATCCGCTTTCCAAAGGGGCATGCAAATTGCAATTCTCTCATTTCTTCTTCACTTTGGCCTACAGAAAGACCTAAATGCCCACTTACAGTATATGGCATTGACCTTGTTACCTGACATTTACCAACATTGTCTATTACCTTTATTTCATTCTATTCCAATTATGAAAAAATTAAAGAGATGACATATTATTGTTCTGGCTTTTCTTTTCATGAATAGTTGAGATAATGAACAGCTGATGGAGTTATTGCCTTTTTCTTATTTTTTGACCCCAGTTTTATTAAGGTGTTTTTTTTGTTTTTTTTTTTTTTTTCTATGGAATTTCTAAAGCCTTTTTTCTTTTTTTTTTTTTTAAGAGACAAGGTCTCACTATGCTGCCCAGGCTGTTCTCAAACTCTTGGCCTCAAGCAGTCCTCCTGCTTGACCTCCCAAAGCCCTGGAATGATTAGGCTTGATCAAAGTAGATCGAGCCTGGCCAAAGTAGAGCCCTCTTTCTATCAGCCAAAGTGGGGAATTGTTATGGAGCCAGAGCACCTGGTCACTGTTATGTAATGGTTTGTCTGTCTTATGAGACACAAGACTAGCAAAAATATGTGGCCCTATTTGCATTGCCTCAATAATAAGCAAGCCAGCTATTTGAGGCCCTTTGGCTATAAGTGACTCCCAAGATTTATTTGGAAATTTGGAATTTTACTTGCCTGAGTAAAGAGCTAAATGCATTTCACATAATATGAGCTGGCACTCACTTTTTCATAGCAAAAGCTATGAAAAGATTCACATCAGTTGCTTTTGGAAGAGTCACCCTTGTATTCTCTGGAGGGCCTTGGTGGAAGGCCAATGTCAGCCTGTTTGTCATTTGCACAGCCATCAATATTTAGTAAGCCACACTATTTGAAGGATTGGAGACACTACAGATAATTAAAGTTTCTCATCTTCAGAGGGAAGGCTGAAAGCACCTATATTTTGTTGGGTAGTAAAAACTGATACAGGACAAATACAACATTTGACCAGTGTGTATGTAGAAAATTTTAAAAAACCCATGTATGATCCAAACTAGTGGTAACCAACCTATATTCCATGGATACAGCCTGTTTTGTTATTAAAATGTTATTGGAACACAACTATGCCCACCCACTTAGAGACTGTGGTTAGCTGTTTTTCCACTACAATGGCAGATGTGAGTAGGTGATCCAGAAACTCTATCATACAGAAAGCTAAAATTATCTACTACCTGGCCCTTTATAGAAAAAGTTTGCCAACCCCTTGTCTAGATGAGAAAGGGAAGAGGTAAGTATAATGTCAGCAAACACTAAGGCAGAATTGTATGTTGCAAACATTTGTGCTGGTTCTCATTTTGCATTTAGGTTTGCTTATGGATTACATTGGGTATAGTACATTGGTAAATTTTATATAGTTTACAAATCTAAAAATTCATAAATTATTTTATATAGTTTATTAACCTATAAATCTTCATAATGATGGGCTCTTGCTATGGTTTTATGACCAAGAAAGTTTATTCTAAACATGGGATTAGATAATATTAATGTGCATTATTTTATGATTGCATTGGGTCATTATTTTCTTTCTTTGTTTGAAATAGGAAGAAATATCTTATACATGAAAAATATATATAGATAATTTTTATATCAAAGGGTCACCAGCATTATAAAATGTGCTAAGAAGGTTTCACACACTTTTTATATTTTTGAAAGAGTTCATAAAGTTAAGGTATTCTTTTTACTGAAATTTTATTAAGATTCACCTATAAAACTGACCAGACATGGTGCTTTTTTGAAGGAACAGAGCATATTTTTTACTGCTAATTCAACACAATGCAGTCCCTGGTCACAGTTACCAAAGTAGGCGAAAAATTTTCTATATCTATAGAACATTATGAGATGTGAAGAGAGAAAATAGTAATGGAATGTCTGAGGTGCATTAGAGGTGGAAGAAACACATCCTATACATATTATTACATTTTCAGTTCAATCTTGCATGCTATGTTGCTGTTAACCATGAGGAAGCTGTATTGGAGTTTCACTGTTGGCACCAAAAGTTTAAACTTGGGGTATTGATTCTGAACAGTCCTTGTTTCTCATAGCAAAGTCAATTAATTATTTGGACCAGAGTTTTTTCAGAGGGCAATGGATGGGTAAACAAAACCATACCTCTAAGTTTAAACCTTTCTTACACAACTAAAACCAACACCATTTTTTAATTCTCAAAAGCATGGCAATGGGTATGATAAGCTGTACGTCACATGGGTGCCCAAGGATTGGATTGTTTCTAGCAATATTTTCATGTACAAATAGGAAAAAAAGTGTCTTTAATATTTCTCTTGCCTAAATTCATGTTTGCAGTCAGAAATTTCACATTGTAGAGTTGATTGATGATGAATAGGTCAGTTCCCTATTCAAGAAATTTCAGGCTAGGTGGTTGGTTACTAAGTGAATGATATTTTGTAGTAAACTTTCTACATTAATTAGCTGCCTAGTAGTTTTATAATGTTACTATTTTTAGTTTTTCCATGTACAAAAAGTTCATGAGTAAGACACAGATTTGTTGTATGTCATTTTACAGAAGGTGAAAGGTAAACATGGTAAGTAGAGTGTCTGCCATCAGATAACACAAGAGCGGCAATCCACTCCTGATTCCAGAAATATCAGACTGCTTCCTAAACCACAGACCATGAGAAAATTACCTTCCTTAGAAAGTAGTGTTTCCTTAAATATAATAAGATATGAAAAAAAATCACTTTGAATATTTTTCTGAGACATCCCAAAAAAATAATAATCTCCTTAACTTAGGAACCCTTCACAGAAATAATCACCTATCTAAATGAGGTTTGCTACACAAATTATATATTTCTATACATTCTTTTTCACTCCTTGGCTTTCAAATACACATTTGTTGTTCTCAAATTCTATTGTTGTCAATCTTAAGGTCAGGAAGCAATAGGTAACAAGGAAATGAAAGAGGAGTTTGCATTTTAAATTCTGCAAGGTCTATCATACTGTAAATAGCTACCTTCCTTGTAATGAATATATCATAGGGGTGATCACTGAAGAGGTAGCATTTACTTATATGGAAATCACAGAAATCCCTGCCTGCTGCCTCAACCAGGGAGACTCAGTCAATAGAAGAGACTTTTTAAAAAGTCAATGCTTATTGTAGTATGTGGTGCTCGCTCAACCTCTCCTAGATACATTGCCGTTTGGTCTAATGAAACCTTGTATTTTATCTGTTGTCCTTTTCCTGAAAGACTATCAGTAACAAATCATGAGGACAGTCCTATTGCTCCATTTAAACTTGCACAATATAATAAAACTGTTTTCCTGGGAGACACCCTGCACTGGATATTGGATATATAAATATACCATGCTCCAAAAGATTCAGACTTTGGTTAATTCTGTCCTATCCAGGAAGTTAAAACAATGGTATCTCATTACAAAATCAGCTGTGACTATAACATGGCTTATTTAAAGGGGGTCACTTATTCTTTGCGTGTAACACAATGGTTCATCAAGGTCAGAGGCAAAAAGCCTGCTTCCTATGAAACAACACCATTGTATAAAATTTAGAAAGCTCCCAATTTGTAACTTACCTTGTTCATAGTCACATATAGATTAAGCAGACTTTGCTATTTGTGACCCTAGTCCCTCCTTCATCCTGACAGTATTTTAAAGTCGGCTTCTGAAGTAAATGATCTGGTATTAGATTTGAAAAATTGCATCTTCATCTGAGATTTTTACAGGAATTCATGGCAAGGTCACCAGCCCTCAATTCTTCCTGGAACAATACTATTTAGTAATTTTGGTCCCACAGGCTTATTTCTTAAATCATTCAAAATATCAAAATTGTACTTTTGCTCCTAAGATTTAAATTCTGGGAAATGTATCAGGAGTCAGTGGGTCATAGTCACTTGCAATTGCTAAATGATTTTATTTGAGAGTAAATCTGATAGCTTTGAGACAGTGTATAAATTGAAATCCAGAGAAGAGATTTTGTACAGAAAAGCAACTATTTCCCAAGGAACTGCACCTGGGATGGTAAAATTGGTATCACCTGGTCAAAGGATATTAGAACAACTTGTCAATGAGGAGAACGTCTCTCTTACTTTTCTTCTTCATGAGCTGCTTTAGAAATAGTTTCAGTTTAAGAATCAATTAGGTCTATTGTATTAGTCCATTTTTCATGCTGCTGTTAAAGAGTACCCAAGACTGGGTTAATTATAAAGAAAAAGATGTTTAATGGACTCAAAGTACCATATGGCTGGGGAGGCCTCACAATCATGGCAGAAGGTGAATGAGGAGCAAACTCACATCTTACATAGTAGCAGGCAAGAGAGAATGAGAACCAAGTGAAAACTATCAGATCTCATGACACTTATTCACTACGACAAGAGCAGTATAGGGGAAATTTCCCCCATGATTCAATTCTCTCCCACCAGGTCCCTCCCACAACATGTGGGAATATGGTAGCAATAATTCAAGATGAGATTTGGGTAGGGGCACAACCAAACCATATCACTGATGTCTGCTTACCCCCAAATTTAAATTTTGCTGTATCCAAATATCCCCCTTTTTACTGGGTTCAAGCCAAATGTCACTTCATTCACCAAGATGCCCTGCTTTTCTTTTAGAGGTAATCTATTTTAGATACATGCCTTTGTATGTTTATCACAATTCACATCGAGTCAACCCAGGTTCCCATCACTGACAGATTAGATAAAGAAAATGTGGTACATATGGACCATGGAATACCACACAGTCATAAAAAAGAACAACGTCATGTTCTTTGTAGCAACATGGTTGTAGCTAAAGGTAATTATCCTAATTAACATAGGAATTAACATAGGAAGGGAAAACCAAATGCCGCAGGTTTTTATTGATAAGTGGAAAGCAAACATTGGACACTCATGGGCATAAAGATGGGAAGAGTAGACACTGTAGCTACTAAAGCAGAAAGGGAGGGAGAGCTCAATAATTAAAAAACTAACTGTTGTGTACTCTGCTCAGTATGAGTGACAAGATCGATTGTACCCTAAACCTCAACATCATGCAGTATACTCAGGTAGCAAATCTGCACGTGTGCCCTGAATCAAAAATAAAAGTTAAAGATACTTTAAAAAAATAACCTTTTTTTTTCTAAAACCCAAAAAAACTGCTATTTTTTCTAAATTACATGCTTTATATTTTCCTTGTATTATGTCTATTCGTGTGTTTGCTTTTTAACCTTAATTATACGATCAAATTCTGTTTTTCACTCTAGAGATCCCAGGATAGAGTACTGCATGTAATAGGTACAAAGACAAATATCTGCTTAATAAATTAATGATTTGCCTCAGTGGATCCTCAAATATAAATTTGGATCAATCAGTAATTATCACCAAGTTTCTCAAATATTATCAGGCCATATAAATAATTGAAGAAGTCTACATCACGAAGAATTCCTGCTATCATTATGCAAGGCCTCTCCCCCCAGTGATGAAATTACATACTTCAGATCAACCCCACAGAAACTCAAACATTAGCAAATTCATGAGATGTGTTTCTGTTTCCACCCCGGCACTCAAATTTAGCTGCATCAATATGGTCTTTGCTTGACTCACGATGCCATCACATTATCCCATTTACAAGGCTGGCCATTCTTGATACAGTTTGCAAAATACTTGTGAAGTATAGGCTGCTTTCATGCAAAAGGTATTAATAAGAGCAGAAGTATTCATCTAAGGCAACCAATTATCCTTAAGACTAAAGGCATAAGCAAACAGTTAATGAATTTGTTGTTTTTCCATTCTTTGGAACTTTATGTGATCTCTAGTTGTTAAAGATACTATAATTAAGGGGAAACAATGAATAATAAACTTTCAATATTTGTTTTCTTTTTCTTTCTTTTCTTTATCTTCTTTCCCTAGAGTGAACCAAACATATGGAAGGAAGGAAGGAAGGGAGGGAGGGAGGGAGGGAGGGAGGGAGGGAGGGAGGAAGGAAGGAAGGAAGGAAGGAAGGAAGGAAGGAAGGAAGGAAGGAAGGAAGGAAGGAGAGGAATGAAGGAAGGGAAGGAAGGAAGGGGAGGGAGAAAGAAAAAAAGAGAAAAGTGGGACATAATTTCTTTTTTTTTCTTTTTTCAGACAGGGTCTCACTTTGTCACCCAGGCTGGAGTGCAGTGGCATGATCACGGCTCACTGCAGGCTTGACCTTCTGGGCTCAAGCCATCCTCCTGCCTTAGTCTCCCAAGTAGCTGGGAATACAGGTGTGCATCACCACATCTTACTAATTTTTGTATTTTTTGTACAGACTGGTTCTTGCCATGTTGCGCACACTGGTCTTGAACTCCTGGCTGAAGTAATCTGCCAGCCTTGGCCTCCCAAAGTGCTGGTAATTACAAGCATGAGCTAAGCTAAATTTAACACATGGCTCACTTAGACTCATTTTTGTGCCACAAACAAACTAGGTATTTTGTCAGTCTTTCCCGCTAAGTAAACAACGCATTCATGTGCTTCACACAAAGCAAAAAACTTGGAAGACATTCATTGCATCAGCATTAAATCTCCCAAACACCCCACACCTACTCACATACCCAGACGTTGCCATTTTCATCCAAGCTGCCGTTATGTCTTACACAGAGTCCTGGGTGGTCATAGCAGGCTATTTCCAAGCAGCTCCAGGAGTTATCAGCATTAAACTGTTATGAATCCCCTGCTTAACTGGGTTCACCATAGCATGTAGAATG
The DNA here is from genome assembly GCF_049354715.1 of Callithrix jacchus. NCBI lineage: Eukaryota > Metazoa > Chordata > Mammalia > Primates > Cebidae > Callithrix > Callithrix jacchus. Next base: position 6,455,994 of record NC_133524.1, read on the forward strand.
TAAGCTAAGCTCCACTTTGGAGTCTATGCGGACTTTGTGACTGGCTTCCTTTCTACTTTTCACCCTAAGTCTAACCATGCCTCCTTCTTCACTGTGATCCTGCAGCACCAACCTTCTCTCCCTCGTTCCTGAAACCATAAAGCTCATGCATATGTCAGGGCCTCTGATTGCTCCAGCCACTGGCTGGACATCACAGCCCGCAGATCCTCCTGGGACTGCATCTTCTTACCACTGGGTTTCAGGTACCGTCTCCAATAACTTGTTAACCTAAATTTCCCCTAGGAAATTTTGCCTTCTCTCTCCTTACCTGAGTTTATTTTTTTTCTTTTCTTTTCTTTCTTTTTTTTTTGAGACGAAATCTTACTCTGTAGCCAGGCTGGAGTGCAGTGGTGCAATCTCAGCTCACTGAAACCTCTGACTCCCCGGTTCAAGCGATTCTCCTGTCTCAGCCTCAGGAGTAGCTGGGATTACAGGCACCACCACGCCCAGCTAATTTTTGTATTTTTAGCAGAGACCAGGTTTCCCCATGTTGGCCAGGATAGTCTCTATCTCCTGACCCTGTGATCCTCCTGCTTCTGCCTCCCAAAGTGCTGGGATAACAGGCATGAGCCACCGTACCTGGCCGGTTTATTTTCTTTAACTTTATTCAGCGTATCTAAAAGAGGCTTGATCACATACTCATCTGTTCAACTCTTGCTAGAAAACTCCACATTCAGTAAAATATAAGATCTGTGAAAGTGGAGATGTCCTCTGTTTTCTCATCACTGTATCCCATTACCTAGAAGGATGCTTGGAGCTTAGGTGGAAACATGCAATGAATAATTGTTGAAATAATTATTTGCTTTACCATGGACTGCATTTAATTTTCATTGTGCCCATTGGGGTACATGAAGCATTTATCTGAAAACACATACAAAACATGGTATCACTCTGATAATGTGTATTAAGACGTCATTGACATCTAAGGAATGTAGGCAAATGCTGTTTGATTCTTCAGGGTTTCCTCATGCAAGGGGTAAGGAAAAACTTCCCCTTCTCTGAAGTGTTGCTGAAAAAATCAGCTCTCAAAAGGTAGATTAATTGGAGGAATGGTATAGAAATTTTATTAACATGTACACGGGTTATTCAGAATGAAAACCCAAAGATACAGGGAAACAGTCCATTTTTATACTTAGTTCAACAAAGTGTTGACAGCCATGTAGAAATATGATTGTGTAAAAGGGCCAGATATTATGCTAATGGACTGGGTGTGGAAACCCAGCCAGGCTTGTCTGTCTAGATTCTTCTTGGCCTCTGAGCAGTGCTGCCTTTCTCTTAGGTGTGGGGCAGGACCCTCTCTGGAACAGAGGTCTTAGGATTTACAGTCAAACAAGGTACATCAGGTCACACTTTCATGGCCAGTTTTTACACAGAAAGGTGGGTATGAGTAGAGAGTCATTTGTTTAGGTTTTATGGCTGGCTTTGGAAAAGGGGATTGTGGTTTCTAGGGCACACCTTGGGGAAGAGAAATTCTAGTTTCTATGGCACATCAGGGAGAATGGAACTGAGATACAAGATGGCAGGAGAAGGTCAGAGAGAAACTTTTGCTTCTGAGGCTGCTACTGCTGAGCCCTGCATTTAGGGGTGTTGTTTGCTGAGCCCCAGACACTCATTAAGTAATTAGTCTCTGCATGCAAACTATTCTCACGTTGTAGCTAAATCATGGTGGAGCTATGGTGATTAATAGGTCACTCGATCTAAGTTGCAGTCATCATTTTCCCCCTCCAAGTTAAACTGCATTTCAAGATTAGCTTTTTAAAAATGGTGCATAGGATTTCATTAAAATAAAACTTTTTACTGTTAGGGTGTTGTTTGAACTTCCATCATTAAAACTGATACTAGATAGCTTCTTCACATGGACATCCAGGTGTTCAAAAGAATAAAAGACACAGGATTGTACTCCCTGGGTGTGCAGTTATTGGGGCCATACATTTGCTTAAACTATTAGAGAAATTCCTTTGTGGTGGAAATTAACTTACTTGCAATTTTTTTCAATGACTATTTCATCTGCTAAGGTGTTGAGTATCTTTTTATTCTCTGCATGCTAGAAGTAAGTAGAGCAGGCCTGGTGTGATTCCCTGATTTATGTTGGGCAGTTAGTGGCCTGTCCAGTCTCACATACACAATAGAGAGCATCAGGCTGGAGGTGATTCAATAACTAATTTAACTTCAAACCTAATTCTTTTAATGATGTATCAATCACAGCCCCTTAAAACGCCCATGTCAAATGAAAATATACAGCTTCAGCTTGAATTTAATTAATTTATACAGCATTCACTTTACCTTAATGAACACTCCTCTATGTGGCCTGAATACTTATGAATAAACATAAAGTGTAGTTCCAATTTTCTCTGTCCATGAAAAGTAAAACCAAGAGAAATGAAAACAATCAGCTACCTATTAAAGACAGGTGATGTTTTCTTTCAATCATGGGATGCAGGTGGGAAAAGAAGAGTGGGAAAAAGAGAAACAAAAACAACCGAATAGACTTAAGCACCTGTGTTAACCAATGTGTGAGACATTTTAAATATTTTACCACAATTGATCTTCCAGAAAAGTCTATGAAGAGGGAAATGAGTTCTTGGAGAGGGAAAGTGTTTTCTACTCAAGTTGGCTTGGTTTGGAATGGATCATTTTCTTTCCATTACGCTATAATGCTACCCTCTGAAACTGAGGGCTAACCTGATTAATCCTGCCAAATATTAACTGCCCTGTTTGCTTTTAATGCTCTGTGTCCAGTTAGTCTTAAAACATAGAGCTGAAAGTCACATAGCTAATCAATCCCCTAGCTTTCCTATAGATAGTATCTCTGATACATAGGTCACCATGCTAACAGTTGCTTCAAGTTGTTTATCAGGAACTTGAGGTCAGGTCTTATACAGTTCAAGCCAAATTGAGACCATGATTCTTCATCTGTGCATGCTCGAGATGTGAGATTTTGATGTCAGAGGGCAAAAAACTCCTCCCTCAAATCATACAAAAACTCCCATTTTCTTCACATGTGACTCATGAAGAGCCATGAAGCTTAACTACGTGAGCACAGACTGTGGACTCCCTCACTTTTTCTTACCTCCAAGCACCTTTCCCCATGCCACAGACTGTCATCCTCTTTCTCCCATAAACATCCCTAAAATGCCATTCTTAGGCAGGTAGATCTGAGAACTGTTCAGTCACCTTGTTGCTTGGCGGCCTCATGAATAAACTCTCTCTCTTGCAAAACCCATCATCACAGTGATTGGATTACTGTGCACAAAGAGAAGGGGCCTGGTTTGGTATTGCTTTCAGAGATGGACAGTAAGAATAAGTACACAGCCATTGGATTCTCAAAAGTAGGCTGGTAGAAAGGTTTAGGTTCTGTCCCCAGGTGTGCTGATTGCGTAAGACCAAACTTTATAGACATTGGATTTTGTCCTTATTTAATTAGGCCCTTGAGCAGAATGGTCTCTGAGGTTAAATTCAACTCCTACTGGCCATATAGCATCAAAAACTGTTTTGTTGTTTTCTAGGAGTTAGGCCACAGCTCTGAATATAACATAAAGACAACTAACATGGCCTGTTTCACTTCTTACTTAATATAGACAGATGCAAATAGAATTTCAAATGGATGACATTGACCCCACAGCGAGACAAACAAGAGTAGGCAAATGCCAATGCAATAAAGTAAAACACCTTTGCTCCCTACAGTAAACATGCTGTAACTTAGGGATTTTAAAAAACTAATGCATCTGTAGGGGACTTAAAAAAACTTGCAGGTGAAAAACAAACAAAAAAGTAGGCAAAGGACAGGAACAGACATTTTTCTATAAAGGGCATATATACGACCAACAAGCATATGGAAAAAAGTTTGACATCACTGATCATTAAAGGAATACAAATCAAAACCACAATGAGACACCATCTCACACCAGTCAGAATAGCTGTTATTAAAAAATAAAAAAATAACAGATACTGGCGAGCTTTCAAAGAACAGATAACACGTACTGACGGTTGGTGGGAGTGTAAAGTGGTATGGTGATTCCTCGAAGAGCTAAAAACAAAACTACCATTTGACCCAGCTCTCCCATTACTGGGTATATGCCCAGAGTAATATAAATCATTTTACCATAAAGACACATGTACAGAATGTTCATTGCAGCACTATTCACAATAAAAAAGACATGGAATCAACCTAAACGCTTATTAATGACAGATTGGGTAAAGAAAATACCGTATATACACATACCAGGGAATACCATTTAGCCATAAAAAAGAATGAGATCATATTGCAGGAACAAGAATGGAGGACGAGGCCATTATATTTAGCAAGCTAATGCAGTAACAGAAAACTAAGTATCCTAGGTTCTAACTTACAAGTAGGAGCTGAATCATGAGGACAGATGAACACATAGAGGAGAACAACACACACTGGGGCTTATTAAAGTGGGGAAGGTGGGAGGAGGGAGAAGGTCAGGAAAAATAACTAATAAGTAATAGGCTTAGTGTCTGGGTGATAAAATAATCTATACAACAAACTCCCAAGACACAAGATTACTTATGTAACAAACCTGCACATGCCCCTGAACTTAAAATAAAAGTTAATTTTTTAAAAAAGAAAATGTATGCCTAGAAGTTCCCATGCTACTTGCCATAGCTAGTGAAAAGACGCATTAGTATTTTTCTATGTGAGATGAAATGAACTGATTAAATGTGACATATTCATAGTATAGAATTGCATCAGGCAATTAAAATAAATGAACTAGAATCTATATGTATTAACATGAGAATAAACAGTGAAATGTGTTGTGAGAAAAAAGGAGTCTTCTAATTAAAAAAAAGTCTGTAAAGGGGTTGGAGACATTATGTTTTTGTTAATGGCATATTTTAGCTTTAAGGGCATCCACTGACTGTCTGCCATGAAAGATGAAAGACTTTCTACAGATAACTTCCTGGTACCTACGCTCTCTCCAACTTACCAGTTTTGTTGGTTATATAGTCGTTTTTGAAAAGGCCAAATTTTGTAACAGTTAAATTTAGTTTCCAAAATTCCTTCCATAATTTTATCTTAGAACTAAATTAGGATGGATTTGTTGCACATCAGCACTCATTAGATCAAGCCTTCTCAATTTCAGAGTAATTTTCCTGTCATCTGTTTGAAGGGGTTTCACCCTTAAGTAGCCCTTCTTCAAGAAGAAACCCTGGCTGCTGTCATATGTCTTCATACTTCAAGGACAATTGTGAAGAACATACTGTTTCAAGCTTTACAGCTGTTGCTCCATTCCATTCTGACATAGAGCATCTAAGGCCAGCTTGCTTTTTCTCCATGTTCTACTGGACTTCCTTTTCTTCCTTAATACCCTCATCTTTATTTCTAATGTTTGGTAACATCCCTAAGTGATGTTTTGGTGACAAATTTATTGTGTGGCAGTTTTTCTGAAAACCAACTTTGAACCACTAAAGTCTGATTTATTTTTTTAAGTCCTCTTTTGTTATATCTTTATTTTTTCCTTCTGTTCTTGTCTTCAGGAATGTCCAACAAGCATCTGGAAAAAAGTTGAACATCAATGATTATTAGAGAAATGCAAATAAAAACCACAATAAGATACCATCTCATACCAGTCAGAATGGCTATTATTAAATGTCAAAAAATAACAGATGCTAGCAAGGTTGCAGAGGAAAGGGAATACTTATACCAACCATGGTGGTCGGTGGGAGTGTAAATTAGTTCAACCATTGTGGAAAGCAGTATGGTTATTCCTCAAAGAGTCAAACACAGAACTACCATTTGACCCAGCAAGCCATTACTGGGTATATGCCCAAAGAAATACAAATCCTACAATAAAGATACATGTATGTGTGTGTTCATTGCCACATTATTTGCCATAACAAAGATGTGGAATCCACCTAAATGTCCATCAGTGTGGACTGGATAAACAAAACATGGCACACATACACTGTGGAATACTATCTAGCCATAATAAAGAATGAAATCACATCCTTTGCAGGAACAAGGATGGAGGAGGCCATTATCTTTAGCAAACTAATGCAGGAACAGAAAATCAAATATCACATGTTCTTACTTATAAGTGGGAGCTAAATGATGAGGGCACATGGACACATAGAGGGGAAAAGCATACACTGGGGCATGTTGGAGGGTAGAGTGTGGGAGGAGGGAGAGAATGAGGAAAAACAAATATGGGTGCTAGGCTTAATACCTGGGTGATGAAATAATCTGTAAAACAAACCTCCATTACATGAGTTTCCCAATGTAGCAAACCTGCACATGTACCCCTGAACCTAAAATAAAATTTAAAAAAGGGGATGTCAATTATGCAAATATTGTATCCTCTCTGTCTTTCATTGCTATCATCTCCCCAATACTAAACATCCTTACCTTTCTTTGTGTCAGTTGGATTGATTTCCTAAAATCTGTCCATGGTGTTTCTGGCAGTATTTCAGTCTTTTAAATTCTATTTTGTTGTAATCTAAATGACACTGTCAACCTTTTTGTTCTTATTTTTTCTCTTTTATGAGCCTTCCCAACTTGATTTACATCAAGTGATCTGTGACTTTGTTGTTTTGTAATCTCTGTTTTCTCTTAAAGATGTGTATTTCTTTCAACTCATGTTGAAAGCAAAATCAGGTATTGAAAATGTATTGTGGAAAATGAAGAATGATACTTGAAGAATTTTCTGAAGTCACTATTTGCTTATGTGAAGAATATTTTTCATTTCCTTTTTGATTGGTTCTCTTGCTACCCCACCCCACCTGCCTTCTTTGCAGTTTTTAAGCAAGAGTTTTCTGGGTATTTTGACTTTTACTTGCCTTAGGACAGATAATCAGCAATGCACAAAGACTAAAATTGAAGGGATCTGCTTCATAGCTCTAATTTAGTTTGTTGCTTTACACTCCCTCTTGTCAAATTTGTTATTCTTTGTCATGAGTGCATGTCTCTTCTCATATTCAAGAGTTTAGAGGGTTGGCATACATGATAGTAAAACCCCTTGTATTAGTCCGTTTTCACGCTGCTGATAAAGACATAACAGAAGCTGGGTAATTTATAAAGAAAAAGAGATTTAATGGACTCAGAGTCTCACATGGCTGGGGAGGCCTCACAATCATGGCAGAAGATGAAAGTCATGTCTTACATGGTAGTGGCAGGAGAGAATGAGAACCAAGTGAAATGGGTTTCCCCTTATAAAACCATCAGATCTCGTGAGACTTATTCACTACCACGAAAACAGTGTGGGGAAAAATGCCTCCATGATTCAATTATCTCCCACTGGGTCCCTCCCACAACACATGAGAATCATGGGAACTACAATTCAAGATGAGATTTGGGTGGGACACGGCCAAATCATATCATGTTTTGTCCCATCATTTCTCTGCGGGCGTATTTGTAATCTTGCCATGACTTCCTTCCCAAACTTGTTTAACTTGCTTGAACTAAAGCAGCCTTGTAGAGTTTGGTATCTGTCTTATGAAAATAATGGGGGTAACAGTTTTTCAAAAATTTCAGATGCTTTTCCCATTTTTATTCTCATCAATATGATTATATTCTGAGCCCCCCAAGAGCATCTCTGGGAAGATGAGGTGGAGGGGAGTTTACAGTCAGCTTTCAACATTCAAAATAGGATTTTGGAGCAAGCAGTGTCATCTTGATAGACAGCCTTTGTCAAGAGAAAGGATTTACACGGATCAATTTGCATTTCTATCTAATTACTGGGTATGCCTTTCAGATCTCTGACACTTTTTTCTAGGAACTATTTATTCTGATGGAAGACAGGCTGTCAATATCTCCCTCTTCTGAGTAGACTTCAGAGTTAGCCAGAAAGTGGCTTGGTGAGTGGTCTGAACTTGTCATCATTTCTTGCTTTCATTGAAGATGAAGTTTTCTTCCACTTATTTTATTGAGAAAGAGATTGAAGTTTAAAATCTACTACATTTAACAGAAACATTGGATAGTTTAAATTTAAGTTGTTCATCTTAGAAGAAATTTCTGTAAAAGCTTGACTTTTTGCATCTAGGGATCATTTTAAAGTTTTTCAAACATTTATACAAGAAATATTCTCAAGCATCAACTGCAAGACTGTGATTGAGCTAAGTCCTGAATATGTATCAATGAACAAATGAACATAGCCACCCATATGTTAGAAAGAAAATAGTTCCCAAGATAAACAAAAATAGAGCAAAGAATGTGGATCTATGTGCTAAGTTAGTGAGGATGGTGTCTGGGGAGGGGTTGCCATGGAAGATTCATGAACAAGATGTTTTTTGAGTTATTTCAATCAATCTTAATCTGAATGGCATTTCCTCTTCAAATTCCAATATCCTTATTTCTAGCAGAATTAGATTTGTAAGCCAATTTGCCATTCTTGGCCTAAAATATATTCCTTCATTTGAAACAGGACTGATTCCTCCTTGAAGCTGAATAAGCCAGTCTCTGAAGAGTGAACACGAACTTCATTCAACTTTCTTCTCTCTTCTGTCCATTTCAGACTAATTTTCAAGTTACTGTCCTCTGTCATTTTAGATCCAGTATGCATCATCATTTGAAATCATTTCTTTACATAGTTAGTTCTATTGAATGGAGTTTTTCATTTATTATTTTCCTAAGTTTTTCATGAATATTTAGGATGTATGTTGGCATGCACATGCTTGGCATTAGTGCTAAGCTCAGTAAATGTTGGTGGGCCTTACATCGTTTTAGGAAAGTCTTTATGTTCAGTTGAGGATAAGGAGCGAGTCACCTTTCAGACATTATTTTTTCCTTAATTTAAGGTCTTAGCAACAGACATGATTACTCTAGAATAAGTAATTAAAATAGATTTGAGTTACTTAATAGTCGTGTAAGCACCAATGCTTTCTGTTAGAAAATTAAGTAATTGAGATGACTATTGATCATTACAGATAACAATATAAATGAATATTTCCAAAGGGAAGAGCCCTCAATTTTTCATCTATGTGCTTAATCACTTAAGCTGAAATCTTGTCTACTGAGAAATGATGCTTAAATAATACAGAAATAAACACATTGCTTTGTTGGGCAAATTGAATAAATGTTGACTTTGAATTACTAAATTGAAAGAAAACATTCTAATTAAAGAAAATGACCACTCTCTCAATTCCTCAAGCATATCTAAAAATACAGAGAAAATAAAATAGCATGTGGTTATTGGGGCTGAGTTATTCTTGAACGTGGCATAGATTCAGGATTAAAAAAAAAACAGTGCAATTTAAATGCTATCACAACTCCATTATTTGAAATTTACCCTAAAGAAATAATCAGATTTGCAGAAAAATTTATGTCTGAATGTTTATTACAATTGTATTGATAATAATGATCATCAGAAACAAGTCCCAATGCTCAACAATATAAAGTTAGTTGAATAATTTTAGTGGTAATATTCAGGCATTAAAATGCAGATTAAAATACATTTCACAATGGAATTTTTGAAAGCATAGCATTATTTTATAAACTAGAATGCAAAATTATATATGCAGTATGAACCTACATTTTTTATCACTTTCATCTAATGTATGTATCACCTATCATGCACAAAGTTCACATTATATAAATAATTTAAACATTTGAGAAAGTGCTCATTTTTGACAAGAAAAACTATCAAAGAGTTTAAATTATTCCTTTTTGCTTGTCCACATTTTTCAAAATGTTTGCAATAAAACTGTATGACTTTTTATTAGATTAGTTCAAAAGTAATTGTGGTTTTTGCAATTGCTTTTCATGGCAAAATCCGAAATCACTTTTGCATCAACCTAATAAATGAAAAACAAAACCAATACATTTTATTAAATAGATGCAATGCTATTTCCTCTTGTCTGAGAGAACGGATTTTTTTAAACACTGTTGACCAGAGATCTTCACTCATGCCAGCACTTCCACTTCTGCATCTCCTCTCATTTACCTTATTAAGGGAGGCAGACCAAAAGAGAAAGAAGATATGTATATCTGTGCAATGTAGAGCACTTAGAGTTTGTTCGAAAGAGAGTAGTCCTAAAAAGAAGTGAAACACATAACCAAAAATGTGGGTAGAAGTATTGAATGGAAAAGGGGGTGATAGAAGGCGTCCACATGGAAGATTTACACAGAAAATGTCTTTTGAATAAAATTCCAAAATGTAATTGTGTTTCCGTGTGTTTCACGGGTAATTCCTGTACACAGACTCCCACTTAATGAATTATGGTGATCAGTTAACCCATCTATCGAGGGATGTTCCAACAAGATGATGGAGTATTCCAGAAGGATCTCAGTGTACACACTGATTTTCTTCTATTAAGAAAACACTACAAAATATGGTTGAATTAAAATAAGCTAGTTATTAATTATTAAGTTTTTTATCATGAATACCAATTTGGTTGTTTTTCAAGGCTTCAATTTATGGAGAGTCGGAGGAATTGCTAGGTTTTTTTCTACCTATCTGTGAGTTCTCATGAATTAAATGTGCTATAGATGCAATAGATATATGTTCCCTAGATGTTTATATATGGAAGGTGAGAGGGTATTCTAGTTGCCACTGCTAGTTAATTCCTTTTACTTAAAATGACCCGGGATATAATTCACAGAGCCTTCAGGTGTTGCCTTTTACTGACAAGTAAGTTCAGATAAAAAAAATAATTCTGAATTTGAATAAACTCACTCAATAATTTCATACTCCACAGTGGACATGAGGGTCTACTGACATTCATGAAAAATAAAAGTATTGAAGAACACATTCTAAAAAACTGCTATTTGAAATAAAAAGAAAATTCCTGTTTGCTCAGTGGTCTCAAAGTAGTTCCTTTAATCAAATGTTTAATATTGGTAAGTGCTGCATTCTCTCTTCCCACAGGACTGCTCATTACCCTGGTTCTGGGCTCCATTTTTAATCAGTTCCGGCACTAACTATGTGCCTTCAGGGAAATAATTTCCCTCTTTCTATTTTCTCCTCTTCCAATAAGAGAAGAACTGTTTCAATTTTGAAAGTATTTGGAATGATTTCTCGTGAAATGGATTGTGTAGATGCACGAAGAGTAGCATGAATGTATTTTCTGGGGCAGAACATTCTAAATAAACACTCTTACGTCTTTCTTTTCCAATTCTCAAAACCATTTCACATACATCATCTCATTATGAAATTCAGTTCACTGAGAAAATTAACTGGAAATACAGTTAATTCTATGATTTGGTTAACTGTTATTTCTGTTTATTCCTCCTTACCAGTGAACACAAAGGGTAGAAATATAAACAATTTACATGTATTTTAAATAACCAGTTTACCCTCAAGAAAGAGAAAAGCATGTAAGATCAATTCATCATAATCCTATATTGCAAATCAGGATTTTCACATTATATTTTATTTTTGGATTTCAAGATGCATACACATAATCTCTGTATACAAAAGAAACTAAAATATTTTTAAAAGTTATTTCATTAACATAGTAATGGCAAATGAACTCCCCTTGATTTTTTTACAAGTTATTTTATTAACACAGTAACGGCAAATGAAATCACCTTGAAAGATTATGTTACACGATTTACACAAAGAATTTTTTCAACTTTTATTTTCGATTCTGGGGTACATATCCAGGTTTGTTGACTGAATAAACGAGTTTGTTATTCACGTGATGCTGAAGTTTGAGGTACGGTCGACGCTGTCACCCAGGTACTGAGTATAGTATCCGAAAGTAAGTTTTTCAACCGTTACCTCCCTCCTCTAGGAATCTCCAGTATCTATTGTCCCATGTGTAGGTACATCAATTCCCAATGTTTAGCTCTCACTTAGAAGTGAGAACATGTGGTATTTGGGGTTTTCTCTTATCTTAAGTGGATTGACACAGGAACAAAAATCCCGGGTATTTGGGGTATTTGTTCCTGTGTTAATTCACTTAGGAAAATAGTCTCCAGCTGCACCCATGTTGCTGCAAAGGACATGAGTTTATTCTTTTTCACAGCTGTGTATTATTGCACAGTGCGTATACACATTTTCTGATCCAATCACTGTTGATGGGCACCTTGGTGAATTCCAAGATTTTGCCATTGTAAATAGTGCTATGATAAATACACAAGTATAGGTGTTTTTTTGGAGAACAATTTATTTTCCTACGTAAACATTTTTTATTTAATGAACTTATTTTTTAAGGAAGTTTTAATTTCACAGTAAAATTGAGGGGAAAGTACAGACAATTCGCAAGTAGCATCTGTCTCCAGTTGCTACTTCTTGAGAATGTACAACCTCTACCACACCCTTCTAAAATGTAAGCAGTCATGATTTTCAGTTATTATTTTGAATTAACTATGCCACTGCCATTTCCTGGGAGCCTCCTTTCTTTGTTTGGCTCACCATTTTTAATATATTTTATTTTTAAAAGCAATTTTAAGGTCACAGCAAAATTGAGATAAAGCTACAGAGTTTCCATGTGCCTCTGCCCCCACACGCGCACAGCCTCCCCCACTCTCAACATCCCCTTTTAGAGTGGTGCATTTGTGACAACTGATGAATGTACATTGACACATCATTGTCACCTGAAGTCCATAGTCCACATTAGGATTCGCTCTTGGTGTTGTACGTTCTAGAGATTTGAACAAATGTGCAACGACATGCATCCATCATTACATTAGGTTGGTGCAAAAGTAATTACGGGTTTTGCCAACACTTTAGTGCAGTACTTTTGCACTAACCTAATGGCATCACACAGAATAGTTCCCTTGCCTTAAAAATCCTCTATGCTCCACCTATTAAGCCATCCTTCCTGCATACTCCTGTCAACCACAGACTACCTTTTTACCGACTCCATAGCTTTGCCTTTTCCAAAATGTCATATAGTTAGAATTAAACAGCTTATACCCTTTTTAGACTGACTTACTTCACTTGCTAATATGCATGTCTTTTTGTGGCTTGACTGTCACTTATTTATAGTGCTGAGTAATATTCCGTTGTCTGGATGCACAAGAGTACATTTATCCATTCACCTACGAAGGATATCCTGGTGGATTCCAAGTTTTGGCAAGGATGAATAAAGCTGCTATAAACATCCTTGTGCAGGTATGTGTACTCTATCTGAAATATCCCAAACAGACCAGTCCATAGTGTCTTTGCTCCTCACAGCAAAATTTTGAATGTTACTGCCACTTATTAAAAAACTTTATGAAAAGACATAATATTGTTTTTATTGGACCTTCACAATATATTTTTAATTTTATCAGAAAAGGGCAAAATATTTTAAACAAATCAAAAGAGGAAGAATGAAGAAAGTTATCGTGATAGCTTATTACTATAGTTTATAAAAGTGTAACAATTAATAAAATGATACTATGAAAGAATGTACATGCCCAATGTTTATATATTGTGGATAACCACCTAATAAGATATTATATAGCAGTCAATAAAAACCTGAGATATTTAGTAACCTATAGAAACTTAGTTATATAATGTTGAAGGCATAAGGCAGATATTTAAAAGTTTCAAAGATACAAAACTAAATGATAAAGATAAATGAAATGTGGTATATTTGTGTAAATATTACCTAGAAATTAAAAAAGAAATAAACATACCATATTAATATTATGTTATATATATGTGCATATATGTTACATATACAATATGGATGTATTGTATATATATATTATATATCCTACATAGTACAACATGGATGGAGCTGAAAATGAGCAGCTGAAGGCAGATGCAGAAGACCACATATGATATGATTTCATTTTTGTGAAATATTCTGACTAGATCAATCCATAGTGACGGAAAGTAGATCATTGGTAATCTAGGCCTTGGAGAGATGGAATGGTTGAGAGGACAATGGCTAGGAGATGTGGGGTTTCTCTTTGAAGTAATAAAAATTTGTAAAATGGATTATGGTGATGGATGCACAACCCTTTGAGTAAAAACTGTTGGACTGTACCCTTTAAATGGGTGCATTGTACAAAAGGTGACATAGATCAACAAAGCTATTTTTTTAAACTGAACAGTACAGTGTTTGCACATAAATACTTCAAATAAAATCCATATTAAAAAAAAGATACCCAAAGTGTCTGTCTCATTTGTCTAGTGGGGAGAGTACCCATTTTAGAGGGTGTGATGGTCTATTTCAGGTGTCCACGTGGCTGCCTTAAGGAATACATCAGGAATTGGTAAAGCATTGTTTCTGAGTGAGCCCGCAGGTATTCCCAGGAAGATTGGTGTGAGCTGGTGGACAGAGTGAGGAAGATGCCTTTAGTAGAGACAGGCCCCATCCAATTCTCTGAGGCCCAGATACAAGAAACAGGGCAGAGGAAAGGCGCTTTCCTCCCTTTCTCTCCTGGAGCTGGGACTCTTCTTTTCCTGCCCGTGGACACCACAACTGCAGGCTCTTTACATACTGAGAGTTACACCATCCACTTCCCTGGTTCTGAGGCTTTTGGATGTGAACTGAGTCACACTCCTGGCATCCCAGGGGCTCCAGCCTGCAGAAAGCCTGTCCTGAGACTTTTCACCCTCCAATTCCTTTAATAAATCTGCTCTCATCCATCTTTGCTGATATCCTGTTGGTGGTGTCTCTCAAGAGCCCCGATTAATCCATAGGGGTGATGTGAGGGAGCAATGAGGTCGTGCATGGGGAGCATTTCACAGCCTGCCTGACACATGCCCACGTCCTATAGGCTGCAGCTTCAGCTACTCTAGAGCTTAGTGTCAGGGCTCAAAATGGTGGAAGGCCTTGCCTCCGGCACCCAGCCATCGTGTTGATCTTTTCCTGTCATTTTTCAATTCCAGAGTGTTTTCTTGAGAGCAATTCGGTGTCCCAGGTAGTATTGACGAGGGGCTAAAATCAATCCTTACCTGTGGGAATCTGAAGCTGGGAGTGAGCAAAGGTGGGAAAGTTCTCAGGAGTCAGGAGCAGAGGAAGCTGCATGGTCAAGGGGAATCGACATGAGCCTTCCTGCCGTGTGTTCTGTTTCCTGCGGTCTAATGAGAAAGAGACATATGTATGTCTACATCATCTCATACTTAGCTCTTTAATATGTAC
Source organism: Callithrix jacchus (assembly GCF_049354715.1). Classification (NCBI taxonomy): domain Eukaryota; kingdom Metazoa; phylum Chordata; class Mammalia; order Primates; family Cebidae; genus Callithrix; species Callithrix jacchus. The sequence goes on from NC_133524.1 coordinate 6,471,018, forward strand.
AAGGTGTTTTCAAATTTTCCCACCGACTGTCCTTGACAGCTGAGAACATCAAGATTACCTGTTGTTGGTGACTGTTGTCAAGGGGATCCGCCCTTTAGGGACACAGGAAGATTTGCCTAAAAACATCAGGAAGCTTGATATTTATTATTTTATTATAAAAGTCAACTGCAGTTTTGCTGATGTATTACTTCTTTACTCATTCCAATGTTTATTTTAAGCCTGAGCTGGTGGGTAGTTGGAGAAGGAGGGAAAATATTTAACACTCTTATTAACTAATTTTACTGTGTATTTAACATGTAGAATAAAGAAAGACTTAAATGAAGATGTAGTATTTGTGAATGCTCCAACAAACTAAAAGATTATTTAAATTACTGATTTGTGATTGAACCATTTATTGTCTATAATGAATTAAAAGTTTGTGAAAATAAATTCCGTGACCTTTGGCATCTATAATTTCAAAATCGTAGTAATTTTTCAAAGCTGAAAATGCCTGAAACACCAGTCTGCCAATCATCACAATAAAACATGAAGCCCCAATGAAAGAGCTAGTCAGGATGGGTTCCCAATAAATAGCAGTTGAAGCTCCAACTACCATCAGGTGATGAGAAAACACGGTGTAAGGGCCACGTGTAATTTTTTAAATGCCAAAAGAATCGTCACAGACCGTTTTGGCTTGCAGAGCTTGAATGGCAATATGGCATTAAAATAAGGTACACAAAATTAATTATTGAATGTAATTTTGAAACACACTGCTAAAGTGCTCCCTAATATTCAACAAGCCCAAAAGTGACCACTGACAAGACTTCGTTTATTGCAGTTTTTATGCTGTCATTATGGAAAAACTGTAGCAGAAAGTTCACCAACCTCACTTTGGAAAGAGACGTACAACCACGGCCAATAGGCTTTCCTAAAGGACAGCAGGAGCCTTGCACTGGGACTTGTTTCCCGTCCATAACATACAAATAGTTATTGTTCAGGGTCAATACAGCCTTGCAAATACACAGGCTTTGAGTTATACCAAGCATGCTCGTCCTTATATGGTATGTCCATATATGAAATACAAAAGAAATACACCACAAAATGATGGTGTTCAGGACATGGGGGAAGGCCCTGTTTCTGTGGTACAGCGTAACACATGGAAACTGCCTATAAAGCCAGTGCTTCACAACCCACGCCCTTATTACATGGAAATTCACGTTTCCATAATCACATAAAAGTTTAATGTGCTATTCATTATAAGATTAAAGGTTATGAGTTATTCTGTGCATGTAATTATTGACAACTGGAAATTAAATCGCGATAATTTTTTACTCTATTCTTTTAAAAATGATAATTTTTCTTCTCCTTTTGCCTGAGAACCATGCTTCGACAATCATAACACCTTACCTCCTAAAGTAAATGATCACAAATAGAATATATATTTTATATATGATATATAGTTATATTTATACATTATATAACAATATAAATATATATTTATATTTTATCTTTGTATTGATAAATTTATATAAAATATAAATATTTATATATAATCTATATATGAAATCTAGCCACATAAACCTAAATATATAAAAATAAATATATAAATATATATATAGAGGTAATTATATACAAATATATAACGATAAATACAAATCATATATATATATATATATATACATGCACACATTAGGAATACACAGGTCTTTTCTGTATATAGCAAAGACCTGTGTGTTTATATAAAAACCCATGTATATAAATATTTATAAATATGTATTTTATATATATATATACACATTAGGAACACAGTAGTAGCAAATTCTACTATATATAGAAAAGACCTGTGCATTTATATAACTATATATGAATGTAGATTACACATATAGACATTACAAATACACAGGTCTTTTCGACACATAGCAAGTTCTATATTATTCTCTCATTGCAATGATGGACAACTGGGTATTGAGTAGTGAAAAATTTTGTAGTTTATTCTTCTTAAAGTGGTTATTTTCTTTCTCTTTTTGCCTGTGAACCATGCTTCAACAATCAGAACGCCTTACTTTCTAAAATAAATGATTATATATAACATATAAATATGTTTTATATATAATATAAATATTTCTATATATAATCTATATGTATATATGAAGAAGTTAATATATAAATATATAGTAGGTTCTAGTATATATAGAAAAAACGTGTATTTCTAATGTATGTAGACATCTGTATTTATAGACATATAATCCATATTTGTATTTATATATTTTATACATATATAATCTATATATTTGTAAATAATATAGTTGTATATATTTCATTTACTTATATATTTGTATATAGTAAGTTCGACTATATATGGAAAAGACCTGTGTATTTCTAATGTATGGAAATATGAAATGTACTTTTTGTGTCCTCAGTTGCAAAAATAAAATAGCTTTTTTCAAATAGATTTTACTCTACTTTGAATTTTTCTTCTTAATTATATTAGATTGTAGGGAGGGGATGCTGAAAGGAAAGAGGATTCTTCCATCGGTTTTCATGAATGAAAAGACACTTTAACAATGAAACCTAAGTAGGTAGAATCTGATTCTTGGTACTTGATGTATGAGCTAGCAAGATTGCATGAAGAAAGAAGCCTTACAAGACGAGGCGTCATCCTGTGAAGGGGAAATTTGTCTCCAGTGCTCAGCTCTGATGCAGTCCTTATCCTCCTGTCTGGCTGTGACCTGTCTCTCTGACATCAACCTCGTAGGACCCCACTTCCTACCCCCTCCACACACCACCCATTCTTCCCTCCGCCCCATACACCACCACTTCCTCCCTCCCTCTCCCCACTCCCTCTCCTCCCCTCCCCCCACACATCACCTGTCCCTCCCTCCCTCCCTCCCTCCCTCCCCACCATCAGAGAACACAGTCACTGGGATCATTTTGCAACACATTGGATTTATTGACATCAGCATGGGGGCGCCCCCTGCGCTGGTGAGATCTCCGAGTCTCCTGGCAGCTGGGCCTGAACTTAGTCGCTGCTGAGGGACGAGGCGGAGACGGTCATCACGTCACTCGGTAGATCCGACGAGGTGGAGACGGTCATCACGTCACTCAGTGGCTCCGACGAGGTGGAGACGGTCATCACGTCACTCAGTGGCTCCTCCAGCTGGGTCTCCTGGCTCAGTGGCTCCTCCAGCTGGGTCTCCTGGCTCAGTGGGTCGGGCTCGCCCACTGGCTCCTCCTTCACAGGCACTTTGCATGGAGGAAGCTCCTGGCTCGGCGGCTGGCTGGGCCCGGGTGGTGCTGGCCCGCTCCCTGCCTCAGGGGCTCCCACGGCTGCCATCTTTTTCCCAGCGGCACGTTTCTTGCCGCCTCTCCCTCCAGGACCTACTTTTCCTCTCTTGCCCTCCTTGGGCATCTGGAAGGGCAACAGGGAGATCACAGTGGGGCTCTGTCCGGGTCAGGGGAGAGGATGGAGGAGGCTGGGAACAGGGACGTTTCCTGAGAAGCGGTGAGGGCCGGGCTGGGGGTTGTGCCAGGTGACGACAGGGCAGGAATCTTGAGGAAGGAATCAAGGGGAAGACGAGGAGGAGCTCGGGTGTGTCACTCACCTTCTTCGGGGTACTGGGACTCACCTCAGAAGAGGACTTCCTCTTTCGCGTCTCCCCGGCCTTGGCCGGCGGTACCGAGGCTCTCTTCTTTGGCGCCATCTTGCTCAACTCAAAGGTCATCACGTCACTCAGTGGCTCCGACGAGGTGGAGACGGTCATCACGTCACTCAGTGGCTCCTCCAGCTGGGTCTCCTGGCTCAGTGGATCCTCCAGCTGGGTCTCCTGGCTCAGTGGGTCGGGCTCGCCCACTGGCTCCTCCTTCACAGGCACTTTGCATGGAGGAAGCTCCTGGCTCGGCGGCTGGCTGGGCCCGGGTGGTGCTGGCCCGCTCCCTGCCTCAGGGGCTCCCACGGCTGCCATCTTTTTCCCAGCGGCACGTTTCTTCCCGCCTCTCCCTCCAGGACCTGCTTTTCCTCTCTTGCCCACCTTGGGCGTCTGGAAGGACAACAGGGAGATCACAGTGGGGCTCTGTCCGGGTCAGGGGAGAGGATGGAGGAGGCTGGGAACAGGGACGATTCCTGAGAAGCGGTGAGGGCCGGGCTGGGGGTTGTGCCAGGTGACGACAGGGCAGGAATCTTGAGGAAGAAATCAAGGGGAAGACGAGGAGGAGCTCGGGTGGGTCACTCACCTTCTTCGGGGTACTGGGACTCGCCTCAGAAGAGGACTTCCTCTTTCGCGTCTCCCCGGCCTTGGCCGGCGGTCCCGAGGCTCTCTTCTTTGGCGCCATCTTGCTCAACTCAACGTCTCCAACGTCAATGTCAGGCTGCCTGGTCTACGTGTACGTGCCCCTTTCGTCCACGACAATGAGGCAACCACGTTTCTGAGCTTTGATTGGTCAGCATGCCACCACCCAGCCAATGGTAGCCCTGGGCGGGAAGGACGGGCTTAGACGTCACACAGCACCGCCGGGACATGGCCGAAGAAGTGTGGGGGTGGGGTGGCATTTGATGAGGAAGGCAGGATGCTATGATTGGAGAAAGGGAGATTATGGTTAGCACTCCTAAAGATGGTTCCCAACTGACATGTCACCCCACTTCACCTCCCCATGTTCAATTTTGGCAGATCACTTGGCACGGGAGGGTGTTTCCTCCAGATGTTTCCCCAGGACCCCCCCATTCAGTGGTACATTCTGTTCCCTCCCACCTTCCATCATTACCCAGTTTCTGTATGACCTACCTCAACCTCCTCCATGCTAACTGGGACAGGTGTAAGGCTATGTGAAGATGGCAATCATCTCCCTCTCCTACACATTCGTCTGCTGATCCTCGAGGACCATTCACTTCTTGGATGCTGTGAAAGAACTTATCCATTTCCCTTTCTTATCCCAGTGCCCACAGATTGCCCCTAAATGTTTCATTCTCATGGTTTAAAGCACTGGCGTCAGGGGGTCAAGCTCAGCAAACACACTGTCTCTGCTGCCTATCTGTATCAAGCTGGGTTCCTCAGAGAAGGAGAAACTAACCCAACAGGGTATTGTGTTGGTGTGTGTGTGTTTGTGTGTGTGTGTGTGTGTGTGTAATATACATCATAAACATCTATTTACTATCATATCATATTTGTTTCTGAATGATATTATGTATATGATACGGTTCACTGTAAGGAATTGTCTCACACATTCACACAATGTGGCGGTCTGGAAGGCTGAAAAAAGTAGCGCAGGTGAGCAGTCTGGAAACTAAAAGCTTCTGCACAGTTGACAGTCAACAAAATTAAAACGCAGCCTATGGTTTGGGAGGTTTGTGTGCTCCCTCTGGGTTTATTTGGCAGCAGGTAGGACATACCTGGGTCATCTTTTGTAAACTCAGGGTGGAATAAGAAAGCCCCATCTATCTTCCAGGACCATTCTAAGGATGCCTCGCATGCATTGCTCAGTCATGACAGCGATGATTATTTTTCGAATAGTATCTAGCCCACTGCCTGGACCACGGTTGGTCCCCAATAAATAATTTTTGGATGAATAATTTAATTTGTTATTAATACATTTTTTACCCTCCTTATTGTTATTTTTTGGAGACAGTGTCTTGCTTTCTTTTCCAGGTTGAAGTGCAGTGGCGTGATCTTAGTTCACGGCAGCCTCCACCTCCCAGGTTCAGTTATTCTGCCTCAGCCTTCTGAGTAGCTGGGACTACCGGCACATGCCACCACATCTGGCTAACTTTTGTATTTTAGTAGAGACAGTGTTTCACCTTGTTAGCCAGGCTGATCTTGAACTCCTGACCTCAGGTGATCCACCAGCCTCTGCCTCCCAAAGCACTGGGATTACAGGAGTGAGCCACCACGCCTGGCCCCTTCTCTATTTTTTTTTTTTCACTGCAATTACTCTTATCAAATTTTGAGTTGTATCAGATTCTCAATCTAGTTAAGATTCAAAATTACATATCAGCTTGCTAGTCTAGCGCTTTTCCTTACTCCTCTCCCTGAAACGTCCTCAATTCTGTTTCTATTCTGCCTGGCTTTTTTCCCACTCCCGTGGACCGGTGTCCAGGGCCTCATACCCCCCAAAACCCTTCAACTAGTTATTAACTAATTTAACTGTGTATATAACATGTAGAAAAACACTTTTCTGCCAGTAAAAACATTTTCTTTCAAGAAAATAGGTAACAGCTGTTTTCATAAAACCTTCCGCGCCAGACATGGTGGTTCTCACCTGTAATCCCAGCACTTTGGGAGGCCGAGGTGGGTGGGTCACCTGAGGCCAGGAGTTTCAGATTAGCCTGGCCAACATGGCAAAACCCCGTCTTTACCAAAAGGACAAAACTTAGCCCAGTGTGGTGTGGTAGGTGCTTGTAATCCCGGCTACTCAGGAGGCTGAAGCAAACAATCGCTTGAATCCAGGAGACAAAGATTACAGTGAGCCAACATTGCACCACTGCACTCCAGCCTGGGCAACAAGAGTGAATCTCTGTCTCAAAAACAAACAAAGAAAACAGAAAAACAAAAACCCTTCTCTATATGAACTGAGCCTACAATTATCTTGCTCATGGAATTTCTGTAGCGCTTATGCACACATAAAGTGTGCGAATTCACACTTGGTTCTGGGGACTCCTTTCATGAATGCCAGCTAAGATGTGGCCCCTAAACCAGGGGACGTGCCTCGAGTGCCTCTTCAGTCCTCCTACAGTGTGTAATAGAGTGCTGCTTCTGCAGCATTGAGCAGTAGTCCTTGAGTCGGTAGAGTTTGGAATTTGATCTTTGCAGACTTGAGTTTTAATCCTGACTCTGTAACCTATAAGCACCATAAGAAAGGTACTCAAGCTGTCTATCTCAGGTGTCCAGCGGGGATAGTACCCATTTTACAGGGTGCGATGGTTAATTTCAGGTGTCCACGTGGCTGCCTTAAGGAATACATCAGGAATTGGTAAAGCATTGTTTCTGAGTGAGCCCGCAGGTATTCCCAGGAAGATTGGTGTGAGCTGGTGGACAGAGTGAGGAAGATGCCTTTAGTAGAGACAGGCCCCATCCAATTCTCTGAGGCCCAGATAGAAGAAACAGGGCAGAGGAAAGGCGCTTTCCTCCCTTTCTCTCCTGGAGCTGGGACTCTTCTTTTCCTGCCCGTGGACAGCACAACTGCAGGCTCTTTTCATACTGAGAGTTACACCATCCACTTCCCTGGTTCTGAGGCTTTTGGATGTGAACTGAGTCACACTCCTGGCATCCCAGGGGCTCCAGCCTGCAGAAAACCTGTCCTGAGACTTTTCACCCTCCAATTCCTTTAATAAATCTGTTCTCACCCATCTTTGCTGATATCCTGTTGGTGGTGTCTCTCAAGAGCCCCGATTAATCCATAGGGGTGATGTGGGGGAGCAATGAGGTCGTGCATGGGGAGCAGGCAGCATTTCACAGCCTGCCTGACACATGCCCATGTCCTATAGGCTGCAGCTGCAGCTATTCTAGAGCTTAGTGTCAGGGCTTAAAACAGTGGAAGGCCTTGCCTCCGGCACCCAGCCATCGTGTTGATCTTTTCCTGTCATTTTTCAATTCCAGAGTGTTTTCTTGAGAGCAATTCGGTGTCCCAGGTAGTATTGACGAGGGGCTAAAATCAATCCTTACCTGTGGGAATCTGAAGCTGGGAGTGAGCAAAGGTGAGAAAGTTCTCAGGAGTCAGGAGCAGAGGAAGCTGCATGGTCAAGGGGAATCGACATGAGCCTTCCTGCCGTGTGTTCTGTTTCCTGCGGTCTAATGAGAAAGAGACATATGTATGTCTACATCATCTCATACTTAGCTCTTTAATATGTACAAGGTGTTTTCAAATTTTCCCACCGACTGTCCTTGACAGCTGAGAACATCAAGATTACCTGTTGTTGGTTACTGTTGTCAAGGGGATCCGCCCTTTAGGGACACAGGAAGATTTGCCTAAAAACGTCAGGAAGCTTGATATCTATTATTTTATTGTAAAAGTCAACTGCAGTTTTGCTGATGTATTACTTCTTTACTCATTCCAATGTTTATTTTAAGCCTGAGCTTGTGGGTCGTTGGAGAAGGAGGGAAAATATTTAACACTCTTATTAACTAATTTTACTGTGTATTTAACATGTAGAATAAAGAAAGACTTAAATGAAGATGTAGTATTTGTGAATGCTCCAACAAACTAAAAGATTATTTAAATTACTGATTTGTGATTGAACCATTTATTGTCTATAATGAATTAAAAGTTTGTGAAAATAAATTCCGTGACCTTTGGCATCTATAATTTCAAAATCGTAGTAATTTTTCAAAGCTGAAAATGCCTGAAACACCAGTCTGCCAATCATCACAATAAAACATGAAGCCCCAGTGAAAGAGCTAGTCAGGATGGGTTCCCAATAAATAGCAGTTGAAGCTCCAACTACCATCAGGTGATGAGAAAACACGGTGTAAGGGCCACGTGTAATTTTTTAAATGCCAAAAGAATCGTCACAGACCGTTTTGGCTTGCAGAGCTTGAATGGCAATATGGCATTAAAATAAGGTACACAAAATTAATTATTGAATGTAATTTTGAAACACACTGCTAAAGTGCTCCCTAATATTCAACAAGCCCAAAAGTGACCACTGACAAGACTTTGTTTATTGCAGTTTTTATGCTGTCATTATGGAAAAACTGTAGCAGAAAGTTCACCAACCTCCCTTTGGAAAGAGACGTACAACCACGGCCAATAGGCTTTCCTAAAGGACAGCAGGAGCTTTTCACTGGAACTTGTTTCCCGTCCATAACATACAAATAGTTATTGTTCAGGGTCAATACAGCCTTGCAAATACACAGGCTTTGAGTTATACCAAGCATGCTCGTCCTTATATGGTATGTCCATATATGAAATACAAAAGAAATACACCACAAAATGATGGTGTTCAGGACATGGGGGAAGGCCCTGTTTCTGTGGTACAGCGTAACACATGGAAACTGCCTATAAAGCCAGTGCTTCACAACCCACGCCCTTATTACATGGAAATTCACGTTTCCATAATCACATAAAAGTTTAATGTGCTATTCATTATAAGATTAAAGGTTATGAGTTATTCTGTGCATGTAATTATTGACAACTGGAAATTAAATCGCGATAATTTTTTACTCTATTCTTTTAAAAATGATAATTTTCTTTCTCCTTTTGCCTGAGAACCATGCTTCGACAATCATAACACCTTACCTCCTAAAGTAAATGATCACAAATAGAATATATATTTTATATATGATATATAGTTATATTTATACATTATATAACAATATAAATATATATTTATATTTCATCTTTGTATTGATAAATTTATATAAAATATAAATATTTATATATAATCTATATATGAAATCTAGCCACATAAACCTAAATATATAAAAATAAATATATAAATATACATATATAGAGGTAATTATATACAAATATATAATGATAAATACAAATCATATATATATATATATATACATGCACACATTAGGAATACACAGGTCTTTTCTGTATATAGCAAAGACCTGTGTGTTTATATAAAAACCCATGTATATAAATATTTATAAATATGTATTTTATATATATATACACATTAGGAACACAGTAGTAGCAAATTCTACTATATATAGAAAAGACCTGTGCATTTATATAACTATATATGAATGTAGATTACACATATAGACATTACAAATACACAGGTCTTTTCGACACATAGCAAGTTCTATATTATTCTCTCATTGCAATGATGGACTACTGGGTATTGAGTAGTGAAAAATTTTGTAGTTTATTCTTCTTAAAGTGGTTATTTTCTTTCTCTTTATGCCTGTGAACCATGCTTCAACAATCAGAACGCCTTACTTTCTAAAATAAATGATTATATATAACATATAAATATGTTTTATATATAATATATATATTTCTATGTATAATCTATATGTATATATGAAGAAGTTAATATATAAATATATAGTAGGTTCTAGTATATATAGAAAAAACGTGTATTTCTAATGTATGTAGACATCTGTATTTATAGACATATAATCCATATTTTTATTTATATATTTTATACATATATAATCTATATATTTGTAAATAATATAGTTGTATATATTTCATTTACTTATATATTTGTATATAGTAAGTTCGACTATATATGGAAAAGACCTGTGTATTTCTAATGTATGGAAATATGAAATGTACTTTTTGTGTCCTCAGTTGCAAAAATAAAATAGCTTTTTTCAAATAGATTTTACTCTACTTTGAATTTTTCTTCTTAATTATATTAGATTGTAGGGAGGGGATGCTGAAAGGAAAGAGGATTCTTCCATCGGTTTCTATGAATGAAAAGGTACTTTAACAATGAAACCTAAGTAGGTAGAATCTGATTCTTGGTACTTGATGTATGAGCTAGCAAGACTGCATGAAGAAAGAAGCCTTACAAGACGAGGAGTCATCCTGTGAAGGGGAAATTTGTCTCCAGTGCTCAGCTCTCATGCAGTCCTTATCCTCCTGTCTGGCTGTGACCTGTCTCTCTGACATCAACCTCGTAGGACCCCACTTCCTACCCCCTCCACACACCACCCATTCTTCCCTCCGCCCCATACACCACCACTTCCTCCCTCCCTCTCCCCCCCTCTCCCTCCCTCCTGCCACACATCACCTGTCCCTCCCTCCCTCCCTCCTTCCCTCCCTCCCTCCCTCCCCACCATCAGAGAACACAGTCACTGGGATCATTTTGCAACACATTGGATTTATTGACATCAGCATGGGGGCGCCCCCTGCGCTGGTGAGGTCTCCGAGTCTCCTGGCAGCTGGGCCTGAACTTAGTCGCTGCTGAGGGACGAGGCGGCGACGGTCATCACGTCACTCGGTAGATCCGACGAGGTGGAGACGGTCATCACGTCACTCAGTGGCTCCGACGAGGTGGAGACGGTCATCACGTCACTCAGTGGCTCCTCCAGCTGGGTCTCCTGGCTCAGTGGCTCCTCCAGCTGGGTCTCCTGGCTCAGTGGGTCGGGCTCGCCCACTGGCTCCTCCTTCACAGGCACTTTGCATGGAGGAAGCTCCTGGCTCGGCGGCTGGCTGGGCCCGGGTGGTGCTGGCCCGCTCCCTGCCTCAGGGGCTCCCACGGCTGCCATCTTTTTCCCAGCGGCACGTTTCTTCCCGCCTCTCCCTCCAGGACCTACTTTTCCTCTCTTGCCCTCCTTGGGCATCTGGAAGGGCAACAGGGAGATCACAGTGGGGCTCTGTCCGGGTCAGGGGAGAGGATGGAGGAGGCTGGGAACAGGGACGTTTCCTGAGAAGCGGTGAGGGCCGGGCTGGGGGTTGTGCCAGGTGACGACAGGGCAGGAATCTTGAGGAAGGAATCAAGGGGAAGACGAGGAGGAGCTCGGGTGGGTCACTCACCTTCTTCGGGATACTGGTACTCACCTCAGAAGACGACTTCCTCTTTCGCGTCTCCCCGGCCTTGGCCGGCGGTACCGAGGCTCTCTTCTTTGGCGCCATCTTGCTCAACTCAAAGGTCATCACGTCAGTCAGTGGCTCCGACGAGGTGGAGACGGTCATCACGTCACTCAGTGGCTCCTCCAGCTGGGTCTCCTGGCTCAGTGGATCCTCCAGCTGGGTCTCCTGGCTCAGTGGGTCGGGCTCGCCCACTGGCTCCTCCTTCACAGGCACTTTGCATGGAGGAAGCTCCTGGCTCGGCGGCTGGCTGGGCCCGGGTGGTGCTGGCCCGCTCCCTGCCTCAGGGGCTCCCACGGCTGCCATCTTTTTCCCAGCGGCACGTTTCTTCCCGCCTCTCCCTCCAGGACCTGCTTTTCCTCTCTTGCCCACCTTGGGCGTCTGGAAGGACAACAGGGAGATCACAGTGGGGCTCTGTCCGGGTCAGGGGAGAGGATGGAGGAGGCTGGGAACAGGGACGTTTCCTGAGAAGCGGTGAGGGCCGGGCTGGGGGTTGTGCCAGGTGACGACAGGGCAGGAATCTTGAGGAAGGAATCAAGGGGAAGACGAGGAGGAGCTCGGGTGGGTCACTCACCTTCTTCGGGGTACTGGGACTCGCCTCAGAAGAGGACTTCCTCTTTTGCGTCTCCCCGGCCTTGGCCGGCGGTCCCGAGGCTCTCTTCTTTGGCGCCATCTTGCTCAACTCAACGTCTCCAACGTCAATGTCAGGCTGCCTGGTCTACGTGTACGTGCCCCTTTCGTCCACGACAATGAGGCAACCACGTTTCTGAGCTTTGATTGGTCAGCATGCCACCACCCAGCCAATGGTAGCCCTGGGCGGGAAGGACGGGCTTAGACGTCACACAGCACCGCCGGGACATGGCCGAAGAAGTGTGGGGGTGGGGTGGCATTTGATGAGGAAGGCAGGATGCTATGATTGGAGAAAGGGAGATTATGGTTAGCACTCCTAAAGATGGTTCCCAACTGACATGTCACCCCACTTCACCTCCCCATGTTCAATTTTGGCAGATCACTTGGCACGGGAGGGTGTTTCCTCCAGATGTTTCCCCAGGACCCCCCCATTCAGTGGTACATTCTGTTCCCTCCCACCTTCCATCATTACCCAGTTTCTGTATGACCTACCTCAACCTCCTCCATGCTAACTGGGACAGGTGTAAGGCTATGTGAAGATGGCAATCATCTCCCTCTCCTACACATTCGTCTGCTGATCCTCGAGGACCATTCACTTCTTGGATGCTGTGAAAGAACTTATCCATTTCCCTTTCTTATCCCAGTGCCCACAGATTACCCCTAAATGTTTCATTCTCATGGTTTAAAGCACTGGCGTCAGGGGGTCAAGCTCAGCAAACACACTGTCTCTGCTGCCTATCTGTATCAAGCTGGGTTCCTCAGAGAAGGAGAAAGTAACCCAACAGGGTATTGTGTTGGTTTGTGTGTGTGTTTGTGTGTGTGTGTGTGTGTGTTTGTGTGTGTGTGTGTGTGTGTGTGATATACATCATAAACATCTATTTACTATCATATCATATTTGTTTCTGAATGATATTATGTATATGATACGGTTCACTGTAAGGAATTGTCTCACACATTAACACAATGTTGCGGTCTGGAAGGCTGAAATATGTAGCGCAGGTGAGCAGTCTGGAAACTAAAAGCTTCTGCACAGTTGACAGTCAACAAAATTAAAAGGCAGCCTATGGTTTGGGAGGTTTGTGTGCTCCCTCTGGGTTTATTTGGCAGCAGTTAGGACATACCTGGGTCATCTTTTGTAAACTCAGGGTGGAATAAGAAAGCCCCATCTATCTTCCAGGACCATTCTAAGGATGCCTCGCATGCATTGCTCAGTCATGACAGCGATGATTATTTTTCGAATAGTATCTAGCCCACTGCCTGGACCATGGTTGGTCCCCAATAAATAATTTTTGGATGAATAATTTAATTTGTTATTAATACTTTTTTTACCCTCCTTATTGTTATTTTTTGGAGACAGGGTCTTGCTTTCTTTTCCAGGTTGAAGTGCAGTGGCGTGATCTTAGTTCACGGCAGCCTCCACCTCCCAGGTTCAGTTATTCTGCCTCAGCCTTCTGAGTAGCTGGGACTACCGGCACATGCCACCACATCTGGCTAACTTTTGTATTTTAGTAGAGACAGTGTTTCACCTTGTTAGCCAGGCTGATCTTGAACTCCTGACCTCAGGTGATCCACCAGCCTCTGCCTCCCAAAGCACTGGGATTACAGGAGTGAGCCACCACGCCTGGCCTCTTCTCTATTTTTTTTTTTCACTGCAATTACTCTTATCAAATTTTGAGTTGTATCAGATTCTCAATCTAGTTAAGATTCAAAATTACATATCAGCTTGCTAGTCTAGCGCTTTTCCTTACTCCTCTCCCTGAAACGTCCTCAATTCTGTTTCTATTCTGCCTGGCTTTTTTTCCCACTCCCGTGGACCGGTGTCCAGGGCCTCATACCAGCCAAAACCCTTCAACTAGTTATTAACTAATTTAACTGTGTATATAACATGTAGAAGAACACCTTTCTGCCAGTAAAAACATTTTCTTTCAAGAAAATAGGTAACAGCTGTTTTCATAAAACCTTCCGGGCCAGACATGGTGGTTCTCACCTGTAATCCCAGCACTTTGGGAGGCCGAGGTGGGTGGGTCACCTGAGGCCAGGAGTTTCAGATAAGCCTGGCCAACATGGCAAAACCCCGTCTTTACCAAAAGGATAAAACTTAGCCCAGTGTGGTGTGGTAGGTGCTTGTAATCCCAGCTACTCAGGAGGCTGAAGCAAAGAATCGCTTGAATCCAGGAGACAAAGATTACAGTGAGCCAACATTGCACCACTGCGCTCCAGCCTGGGCCACAAGAGTGAATCTCTGTCTCAAAAAGAAACAAACAAACAAACAAAAACTCTTCTCTATATGAACTGAGCCTACAATTATCTTGCTCATAGAATTTCTGTAGCGCTTATGCACACATAAAGTGTGCGAATTCACACTTGGTTCTGGGGACTCCTTTCATGAATGCCAGCTAAGATGTGGCCCCTAAACCAGGGGACGTGCCTCGAGTGCCTCTTCAGTCCTCCTACAGTGTGGAATACAGTGCTGCTTCTGCAGCATTGAGCAGCCGTCCTTGAGACGGTAGAGTTTGGAATTTGATCTTTGCAGACTTGAGTTTTAATCCTGACTCTGTAACCTATAAGCACCATAAGAAAGGTACTCAAGCTGTCTATCTCAGGTGTCCAGCGGGGATAGTACCCATTTTACAGGGTGCGATGGTTAATTTCAGGTGTCCACGTGGCTGCCTTAAGGAATACATCAGGAATTGGTAAAGCATTGTTTCTGAGTGAGCCCGCAGGTATTCCCAGGAAGATTGGTGTGAGCTGGTGGACAGAGTGAGGAAGATGCCTTTAGTAGAGACAGGCCCCATCCAATTCTCTGAGGCCCAGATAGAAGAAACAGGGCAGAGGAAAGGCGCTTTCCTCCCTTTCTCTCCTGGAGCTGGGACTCTTCTTTTCCTGCCCGTGGACAGCACAACTGCAGGCTCTTTTCATACTGAGAGTTACACCATCCACTTCCCTGGTTCTGAGGCTTTTGGATGTGAACTGAGTCACACTCCTGGCATCCCAGGGGCTCCAGCCTGCAGAAAACCTGTCCTGAGACTTTTCACCCTCCAATTCCTTTAATAAATCTGCTCTCACCCATCTTTGCTGATATCCTGTTGGTGGTGTCTCTCAAGAGCCCCGATTAATCCATAGGGGTGATGTGGGGGAGCAATGAGGTCGTGCATGGGGAGCAGGCAGCATTTCACAGCCTGCCTGACACATGCCCATGTCCTATAGGCTGCAGCTGCAGCTATTCTAGAGCTTAGTGTCAGGGCTTAAAACAGTGGAAGGCCTTGCCTCCGGCACCCAGCCATCGTGTTGATCTTTTCCTGTCATTTTTCAATTCCAGAGTGTTTTCTTGAGAGCAATTCGGTGTCCCAGGTAGTATTGACGAGGGGCTAAAATCAATCCTTACCTGTGGGAATCTGAAGCTGGGAGTGAGCAAAGGTGAGAAAGTTCTCAGGAGTCAGGAGCAGAGGAAGCTGCATGGTCAAGGGGAATCGACATGAGCCTTCCTGCCGTGTGTTCTGTTTCCTGCGGTCTAATGAGAAAGAGACATATGTATGTCTACATCATCTCATACTTAGCTCTTTAATATGTACAAGGTGTTTTCAAATTTTCCCACCGACTGTCCTTGACAGCTGAGAACATCAAGATTACCTGTTGTTGGTGACTGTTGTCAAGGGGATCCGCCCTTTAGGGACACAGGAAGATTTGCCTAAAAACGTCAGGAAGCTTGATATCTATTATTTTATTGTAAAAGTCAACTGCAGTTTTGCTGATGTATTACTTCTTTACTCATTCCAATGTTTATTTTAAGCCTGAGCTTGTGGGTCGTTGGAGAAGGAGGGAAAATATTTAACACTCTTATTAACTAATTTTACTGTGTATTTAACATGTAGAATAAAGAAAGACTTAAATGAAGATGTAGTATTTGTGAATGCTCCAACAAACTAAAAGATTATTTAAATTACTGATTTGTGATTGAACCATTTATTGTCTATAATGAATTAAAAGTTTGTGAAAATAAATTCCGTGACCTTTGGCATCTATAATTTCAAAATCGTAGTAATATTTCAAAGCTGAAAATGCCTGAAACACCAGTCTGCCAATCATCACAATAAAACATGAAGCCCCAATGAAAGAGCTAGTCAGGATGGGTTCCCAATAAATAGCAGTTGAAGCTCCAACTACCATCAGGTGATGAGAAAACACGGTGTAAGGGCCACGTGTAATTTTTTATATGCCAAAAGAATCGTCACAGACCGTTTTGGCTTGCAGAGCTTGAATGGCAATATGGCATTAAAATAGGGTACACAAAATTAATTATTGAATGTAATTTTGAAACACACTGCTAAAGTGCTCCCTAATATTCAACAAGCCCAAAAGTGACCACTGACAAGACTTTGTTTATTGCAGTTTTTATGCTGTCATTATGGAAAAACTGTAGCAGAAAGTTCACCAACCTCCCTTTGGAAAGAGACGTACAACCACGGCCAATAGGCTTTCCTAAAGGACAGCAGGAGCTTTTCACTGGAACTTGTTTCCCGTCCATAACATACAAATAGTTATTGTTCAGGGTCAATACAGCCTTGCAAATACACAGGCTTTGAGTTATACCAAGCATGCTCGTCCTTATATGGTATGTCCATATATGAAATACAAAAGAAATACACCACAAAATGATGGTGTTCAGGACATGGGGGAAGGCCCTGTTTCTGTGGTACAGCGTAACACATGGAAACTGCCTATAAAGCCAGTGCTTCACAACCCACGCCCTTATTACATGGAAATTCACGTTTCCATAATCACATAAAAGTTTAATGTGCTATTCATTATAAGATTAAAGGTTATGAGTTATTCTGTGCATGTAATTATTGACAACTGGAAATTAAATCGCGATAATTTTTTACTCTATTCTTTTAAAAATGATAATTTTCTTTCTCCTTTTGCCTGAGAACCATGCTTCGACAATCATAACACCTTACCTCCTAAAGTAAATGATCACAAATAGAATATATATTTTATATATGATATATAGTTATATTTATACATTATATAACAATATAAATATATATTTATATTTTATCTTTGTATTGATAAATTTATATAAAATATAAATATTTATATATAATCTATATATGAAATCTAGCCACATAAACCTAAATATATAAAAATAAATATATAAATATACATATATAGAGGTAATTATACACAAATATATAATGATAAATACAAATCATATATATATATATATATATATATATATACATGCACACATTAGGAATACACAGGTCTTTTCTGTATATAGCAAAGACCTGTGTGTTTATATAAAAACCCATGTATATAAATATTTATAAATATGTATTTTATATATATATACACATTAGGAACACAGTAGTAGCAAATTCTACTATATATAGAAAAGACCTGTGCATTTATATAACTATATATGAATGTAGATTACACATATAGACATTACAAATACACAGGTCTTTTCGACACATAGCAAGTTCTATATTATTCTCTCATTGCAATGATGGACAACTGGGTATTGAGTAGTGAAAAATTTTGTAGTTTATTCTTCTTAAAGTGGTTATTTTCTTTCTCTTTTTGCCTGTGAACCATGCTTCAACAATCAGAACGCCTTACTTTCTAAAATAAATGATTATATATAACATATAAATATGTTTTATATATAATATAAATATTTCTATGTATAATCTATATGTATATATGAAGAAGTTAATATATAAATATATAGTAGGTTCTAGTATATATAGAAAAAACGTGTATTTCTAATGTATGTAGACATCTGTATTTATAGACATATAATCCATATTTTTATTTATATATTTTATACATATATAATCTATATATTTGTAAATAATATAGTTGTATATATTTCATTTACTTATATATTTGTATATAGTAAGTTCTACTATATATGGAAAAGACCTGTGTATTTCTAATGTATGGAAATATGAAATGTACTTTTTGTGTCCTCAGTTGCAAAAATAAAATAGCTTTTTTCAAATAGATTTTACTCTACTTTGAATTTTTCTTCTTAATTATATTAGATTGTAGGGAGGGGATGCTGAAAGGAAAGAGGATTTTTCCATCGGTTTCTATGAATGAAAAGGTACTTTAACAATGAAAGCTAAGTAGGTAGAATCTGATTCTTGGTACTTGATGTATGAGCTAGCAAGATTGCATGAAGAAAGAAGCCTTACAAGACGAGGAGTCATCCTGTGAAGGGGAAATTTGTCTGCAGTGCTCAGCTCTGATGCAGTCCTTATCCTCCTGTCTGGCTGTGACCTGTCTCTCTGACATCAACCTCGTAGGACCCCACTTCCTACCCCCTCCACACACCACCCATTCTTCCCTCCGCCCCATACACCACCACTTCCTCCCTCCCTCTCCCCCCTCCCTCTCCCCCGCTCCCCCCACACATCACCTGTCCCTCCCTCCCTCCCTCCCTCCCTCCCTCCCTCCCCACCATCAGAGAACACAGTCACTGGGATCATTTTGCAACACATTGGATTTATTGACATCAGCATGGGGGCGCCCCCTGCGCTGGTGAGGTCTCCGAGTCTCCTGGCAGCTGGGCCTGAACTTAGTCGCTGCTGAGGGACGAGGCGGAGACGGTCATCACGTCACTCGGTAGATCCGACGAGGTGGAGACGGTCATCACGTCACTCAGTGGCTCCGACGAGGTGGAGACGGTCATCACGTCACTCAGTGGCTCCTCCAGCTGGGTCTCCTGGCTCAGTGGCTCCTCCAGCTGGGTCTCCTGGCTCAGTGGGTCGGGCTCGCCCACTGGCTCCTCCTTCACAGGCACTTTGCATGG
Source organism: Callithrix jacchus (assembly GCF_049354715.1). Lineage (NCBI taxonomy): Eukaryota > Metazoa > Chordata > Mammalia > Primates > Cebidae > Callithrix > Callithrix jacchus. The sequence continues at coordinate 6,489,928 of NC_133524.1, forward strand.
AGGAAGCTCCTGGGTCAGCGGCTGGCTGGGCCCGGGTGGTGCTGGCCCGCTCCCTGCCTCAGGGGCTCCCACGGCTGCCATCTTTTTCCCAGCGGCACGTTTCTTCCCGCCTCTCCCTCCAGGACCTACTTTTCCTCTCTTGCCCTCCTTGGGCATCTGGAAGGGCAACAGGGAGATCACAGTGGGGCTCTGTCCGGGTCAGGGGAGAGGATGGAGGAGGCTGGGAACAGGGACGTTTCCTGAGAAGCGGTGAGGGCCAGGCTGGGGGTTGTGCCAGGTGACGACAGGGCAGGAATCTTGAGGAAGGAATCAAGGGGAAGACGAGGAGGAGCTCGGGTGGGTCACTCACCTTCTTCGGGGTACTGGGACTCACCTCAGAAGAGGACTTCCTCTTTTGCGTCTCCCCGGCCTTGGCCGGCGGTACCGAGGCTCTCTTCTTTGGCGCCATCTTGCTCAACTCAAAGGTCATCACGTCACTCAGTGGCTCCGACGAGGTGGAGACGGTCATCACGTCACTCAGTGGCTCCTCCAGCTGGGTCTCCTGGCTCAGTGGCTCCTCCAGCTGGGTCTCCTGGCTCAGTGGGTCGGGCTCGCCCACTGGCTCCTCCTTCACAGGCACTTTGCATGGAGCAAGCTCCTGGCTCGGCGGCTGGCTGGGCCCGGGTGGTGCTGGCCCGCTCCCTGCCTCAGGGGCTCCCACGGCTGCCATCTTTTTCCCAGCGGCACGTTTCTTCCCGCCTCTCCCTCCAGGACCTGCTTTTCCTCTCTTGCCCACCTTGGGCGTCTGGAAGGACAACAGGGAGATCACAGTGGGGCTCTGTCCGGGTCAGGGGAGAGGATGGAGGAGGCTGGGAACAGGGACGTTTCCTGAGAAGCGGTGAGGGCCGGGCTGGGGGTTGTGCCAGGTGACGACAGGGCAGGAATCTTGAGGAAGGAATCAAGGGGAAGACGAGGAGGAGCTCGGGTGGGTCACTCACCTTCTTCGGGGTACTGGGACTCGCCTCAGAAGAGGACTTCCTCTTTCGCGTCTCCCCGGCCTTGGCCGGCGGTCCCGAGGCTCTCTTCTTTGGCGCCATCTTGCTCAACTCAACGTCTCCAACGTCAATGTCAGGCTGCCTGGTCTACGTGTACGTGCCCCTTTCGTCCACGACAATGAGGCAACCACGTTTCTGAGCTTTGATTGGTCAGCATGCCACCACCCAGCCAATGGTAGCCCTGGGCGGGAAGGACGGGCTTAGACGTCACACAGCACCGCCGGGACATGGCCGAAGAAGTGTGGGGGTGGGGTGGCATTTGATGAGGAAGGCAGGATGCTATGATTGGAGAAAGGGAGATTATGGTTAGCACTCCTAAAGATGGTTCCCAACTGACATGTCACCCCACTTCACCTCCCCATGTTCAATTTTGGCAGATCACTTGGCACGGGAGGGTGTTTCCTCCAGATGTTTCCCCAGGACCCCCCCATTCAGTGGTACATTCTGTTCCCTCCCACCTTCCATCATTACCCAGTTTCTGTATGACCTACCTCAACCTCCTCCATGCTAACTGGGACAGGTGTAAGGCTATGTGAAGATGGCAATCATCTCCCTCTCCTACACATTCGTCTGCTGATCTTCGAGGACCATTCACTTCTTGGATGCTGTGAAAGAACTTATCCATTTCCCTTTCTTATCCCAGTGCCCACAGATTGTCCCTAAATGTTTCATTCTCATGGTTTAAAGCACTGGCGTCAGGGGGTCAAGCTCAGCAAACACACTGTCTCTGCTGCCTATCTGTATCAAGCTGGGTTCCTCAGAGAAGGAGAAACTAACCCAACAGGGTATTGTGTTGGTTTGTGTGTGTGTTTGTGTGTGTGTGTGTGTGTTTGTGTGTGTGTGTGTGTGTGTGTGATATACATCATAAACATCTATTTACTATCATATCATATTTGTTTCTGAATGATATTATGTATATGATACGGTTCACTGTAAGGAATTGTCTCACACATTAACACAATGTTGCGGTCTGGAAGGCTGAAATATGTAGCGCAGGTGAGCAGTCTGGAAACTAAAAGCTTCTGCACAGTTGACAGTCAACAAAATTAAAAGGCAGCCTATGGTTTGGGAGGTTTGTGTGCTCCCTCTGGGTTTATTTGGCAGCAGTTAGGACATACCTGGGTCATCTTTTGTAAACTCAGGGTGGAATAAGAAAGCCCCATCTATCTTCCAGGACCATTCTAAGGATGCCTCGCATGCATTGCTCAGTCATGACAGCGATGATTATTTTTCGAATAGTATCTAGCCCACTGCCTGGACCATGGTTGGTCCCCAATAAATAATTTTTGGATGAATAATTTAATTTGTTATTAATACTTTTTTTACCCTCCTTATTGTTATTTTTTGGAGACAGGGTCTTGCTTTCTTTTCCAGGTTGAAGTGCAGTGGCGTGATCTTAGTTCACGGCAGCCTCCACCTCCCAGGTTCAGTTATTCTGCCTCAGCCTTCTGAGTAGCTGGGACTACCGGCACATGCCACCACATCTGGCTAACTTTTGTATTTTAGTAGAGACAGTGTTTCACCTTGTTAGCCAGGCTGATCTTGAACTCCTGACCTCAGGTGATCCACCAGCCTCTGCCTCCCAAAGCACTGGGATTACAGGAGTGAGCCACCACGCCTGGCCTCTTCTCTATTTTTTTTTTTTCACTGCAATTACTCTTATCAAATTTTGAGTTGTATCAGATTCTCAATCTAGTTAAGATTCAAAATTACATATCAGCTTGCTAGTCTAGCGCTTTTCCTTACTCCTCTCCCTGAAACGTCCTCAATTCTGTTTCTATTCTGCCTGGCTTTTTTTCCCACTCCCGTGGACCGGTGTCCAGGGCCTCATACCCCCCAAAACCCTTCAACTAGTTATTAACTAATTTAACTGTGTATATAACATGTAGAAGAACACCTTTCTGCCAGTAAAAACATTTTCTTTCAAGAAAATAGGTAACAGCTGTTTTCATAAAACCTTCCCGGCCAGACATGGTGGTTCTCACCTGTAATCCCAGCACTTTGGGAGGCCGAGGTGGGTGGGTCACCTGAGGCCAGGAGTTTCAGATAAGCCTGGCCAACATGGCAAAACCCCGTCTTTACCAAAAGGATAAAACTTAGCCCAGTGTGGTGTGGTAGGTGCTTGTAATCCCAGCTACTCAGGAGGCTGAAGCAAAGAATCGCTTGAATCCAGGAGACAAAGATTACAGTGAGCCAACATTGCACCACTGCGCTCCAGCCTGGGCCACAAGAGTGAATCTCTGTCTCAAAAAGAAACAAACAAACAAACAAAAACTCTTCTCTATATGAACTGAGCCTACAATTATCTTGCTCATAGAATTTCTGTAGCGCTTATGCACACATAAAGTGTGCGAATTCACACTTGGTTCTGGGGACTCCTTTCATGAATGCCAGCTAAGATGTGGCCCCTAAACCAGGGGACGTGCCTCGAGTGCCTCTTCAGTCCTCCTACAGTGTGGAATACAGTGCTGCTTCTGCAGCATTGAGCAGCAGTCCTTGAGACGGTAGAGTTTGGAATTTGATCTTTGCAGACTTGAGTTTTAATCCTGACTCTGTAACCTATAAGCACCATAAGAAAGGTACTCAAGCTGTCTATCTCAGGTGTCCAGCGGGGATAGTACCCATTTTACAGGGTGCGATGGTTAATTTCAGGTGTCCACGTGGCTGCCTTAAGGAATACATCAGGAATTGGTAAAGCATTGTTTCTGAGTGAGCCCGCAGGTATTCCCAGGAAGATTGGTGTGAGCTGGTGGACAGAGTGAGGAAGATGCCTTTAGTAGAGACAGGCCCCATCCAATTCTCTGAGGCCCAGATAGAAGAAACAGGGCAGAGGAAAGGCGCTTTCCTCCCTTTCTCTCCTGGAGCTGGGACTCTTCTTTTCCTGCCCGTGGACAGCACAACTGCAGGCTCTTTTCATACTGAGAGTTACACCATCCACTTCCCTGGTTCTGAGGCTTTTGGATGTGAACTGAGTCACACTCCTGGCATCCCAGGGGCTCCAGCCTGCAGAAAGCCTGTCCTGAGACTTTTCACCCTCCAATTCCTTTAATAAATCTGCTCTCACCCATCTTTGCTGATATCCTGTTGGTGGTGTCTCTCAAGAGCCCCGATTAATCCATAGGGGTGATGTGGGGGAGCAATGAGGTCGTGCATGGGGAGCAGGCAGCATTTCACAGCCTGCCTGACACATGCCCATGTCCTATAGGCTGCAGCTGCAGCTATTCTAGAGCTTAGTGTCAGGGCTTAAAACAGTGGAAGGCCTTGCCTCCGGCACCCAGCCATCGTGTTGATCTTTTCCTGTCATTTTTCAATTCCAGAGTGTTTTCTTGAGAGCAATTCGGTGTCCCAGGTAGTATTGACGAGGGGCTAAAATCAATCCTTACCTGTGGGAATCTGAAGCTGGGAGTGAGCAAAGGTGAGAAAGTTCTCAGGAGTCAGGAGCAGAGGAAGCTGCATGGTCAAGGGGAATCGACATGAGCCTTCCTGCCGTGTGTTCTGTTTCCTGCGGTCTAATGAGAAAGAGACATATGTATGTCTACATCATCTCATACTTAGCTCTTTAATATGTACAAGGTGTTTTCAAATTTTCCCACCGACTGTCCTTGACAGCTGAGAACATCAAGATTACCTGTTGTTGGTTACTGTTGTCAAGGGGATCCGCCCTTTAGGGACACAGGAAGATTTGCCTAAAAACGTCAGGAAGCTTGATATCTATTATTTTATTGTAAAAGTCAACTGCAGTTTTGCTGATGTATTACTTCTTTACTCATTCCAATGTTTATTTTAAGCCTGAGCTTGTGGGTCGTTGGAGAAGGAGGGAAAATATTTAACACTCTTATTAACTAATTTTACTGTGTATTTAACATGTAGAATAAAGAAAGACTTAAATGAAGATGTAGTATTTGTGAATGCTCCAACAAACTAAAAGATTATTTAAATTACTGATTTGTGATTGAACCATTTATTGTCTATAATGAATTAAAAGTTTGTGAAAATAAATTCCGTGACCTTTGGCATCTATAATTTCAAAATCGTAGTAATTTTTCAAAGCTGAAAATGCCTGAAACACCAGTCTGCCAATCATCACAATAAAACATGAAGCCCCAGTGAAAGAGCTAGTCAGGATGGGTTCCCAATAAATAGCAGTTGAAGCTCCAACTACCATCAGGTGATGAGAAAACACGGTGTAAGGGCCACGTGTAATTTTTTAAATGCCAAAAGAATCGTCACAGACCGTTTTGGCTTGCAGAGCTTGAATGGCAATATGGCATTAAAATAAGGTACACAAAATTAATTATTGAATGTAATTTTGAAACACACTGCTAAAGTGCTCCCTAATATTCAACAAGCCCAAAAGTGACCACTGACAAGACTTCGTTTATTGCAGTTTTTATGCTGTCATTATGGAAAAACTGTAGCAGAAAGTTCACCAACCTCCCTTTGGAAAGAGACGTACAACCACGGCCAATAGGCTTTCCTAAAGGACAGCAGGAGCTTTTCACTGGAACTTGTTTCCCGTCCATAACATACAAATAGTTATTGTTCAGGGTCAATACAGCCTTGCAAATACACAGGCTTTGAGTTATACCAAGCATGCTCGTCCTTATATGGTATGTCCATATATGAAATACAAAAGAAATACACCACAAAATGATGGTGTTCAGGACATGGGGGAAGGCCCTGTTTCTGTGGTACAGCGTAACACATGGAAACTGCCTATAAAGCCAGTGCTTCACAACCCACGCCCTTATTACATGGAAATTCACGTTTCCATAATCACATAAAAGTTTAATGTGCTATTCATTATAAGATTAAAGGTTATGAGTTATTCTGTGCATGTAATTATTGACAACTGGAAATTAAATCGCGATAATTTTTTACTCTATTCTTTTAAAAATGATAATTTTCTTTCTCCTTTTGCCTGAGAACCATGCTTCGACAATCATAACACCTTACCTCCTAAAGTAAATGATCACAAATAGAATATATATTTTATATATGATATATAGTTATATTTATACATTATATAACAATATAAATATATATTTATATTTTATCTTTGTATTGATAAATTTATATAAAATATAAATATTTATATATAATCTATATATGAAATCTAGCCACATAAACCTAAATATATAAAAATAAATATATAAATATACATATATAGAGGTAATTATACACAAATATATAATGATAAATACAAATCATATATATATATATATATATATATATATACATGCACACATTAGGAATACACAGGTCTTTTCTGTATATAGCAAAGACCTGTGTGTTTATATAAAAACCCATGTATATAAATATTTATAAATATGTATTTTATATATATATACACATTAGGAACACAGTAGTAGCAAATTCTACTATACATAGAAAAGACCTGTGCATTTATATAACTATATATGAATGTAGATTACACATATAGACATTACAAATACACAGGTCTTTTCGACACATAGCAAGTTCTATATTATTCTCTCATTGCAATGATGGACAACTGGGTATTGAGTAGTGAAAAATTTTGTAGTTTATTCTTCTTAAAGTGGTTATTTTCTTTCTCTTTTTGCCTGTAAACCATGCTTCAACAATCAGAACGCCTTACTTTCTAAAATAAATGATTATATATAACATATAAATATGTTTTATATATAATATAAATATTTCTATGTATAATCTATATGTATATATGAAGAAGTTAATATATAAATATATAGTAGGTTCTAGTATATATAGAAAAAACGTGTATTTCTAATGTATGTAGACATCTGTATTTATAGACATATAATCCATATTTTTATTTATATATTTTATACATATATAATCTATATATTTGTAAATAATATAGTTGTATATATTTCATTTACTTATATATTTGTATATAGTAAGTTCTACTATATATGGAAAAGACCTGTGTATTTCTAATGTATGGAAATATGAAATGTACTTTTTGTGTCCTCAGTTGCAAAAATAAAATAGCTTTTTTCAAATAGATTTTACTCTACTTTGAATTTTTCTTCGTAATTATATTAGATTGTAGGGAGGGGATGCTGAAAGGAAAGAGGATTCTTCCATCGGTTTCTATGAATGAAAAGGTACTTTAACAATGAAAGCTAAGTAGGTAGAATCTGATTCTTGGTACTTGATGTATGAGCTAGCAAGACTGCATGAAGAAAGAAGCCTTACAAGACGAGGAGTCATCCTGTGAAGGGGAAATTTGTCTCCAGTGCTCAGCTCTGATGCAGTCCTTATCCTCCTGTCTGGCTGTGACCTGTCTCTCTGACATCAACCTCGTAGGACCCCACTTCCTACCCCCTCCACACACCACCCATTCTTCCCTCCGCCCCATACACCACCACTTCCTCCCTCCCTCTCCCCCCTCCCTCTCCCCCCCTCCCCCCACACATCACCTGTCCCTCCCTCCCTCCCTCCCTCCCTCCCCACCATCAGAGAACACAGTCACTGGGATCATTTTGCAACACATTGGATTTATTGACATCAGCATGGGGGCGCCCCCTGCGCTGATGAGGTCTCCGAGTCTCCTGGCAGCTGGGCCTGAACTTAGTCGCTGCTGAGGGACGAGGCGGAGACGGTCATCACGTCACTCGGTAGATCCGACGAGGTGGAGACGGTCATCACGTCACTCAGTGGCTCCGACGAGGTGGAGACGGTCATCACGTCACTCAGTGGCTCCTCCAGCTGGGTCTCCTGGCTCAGTGGCTCCTCCAGCTGGGTCTCCTGGCTCAGTGGGTCGGGCTCGCCCACTGGCTCCTCCTTCACAGGCACTTTGCATGGAGGAAGCTCCTGGCTCGGCGGCTGGCTGGGCCCGGGTGGTGCTGGCCCGCTCCCTGCCTCAGGGGCTCCCACGGCTGCCATCTTTTTCCCAGCGGCACGTTTCTTTCCGCCTCTCCCTCCAGGACCTACTTTTCCTCTCTTGCCCTCCTTGGGCATCTGGAAGGGCAACAGGGAGATCACAGTGGGGCTCTGTCCGGGTCAGGGGAGAGGATGGAGGAGGCTGGGAACAGGGACGTTTCCTGAGAAGCGGTGAGGGCCGGGCTGGGGGTTGTGCCAGGTGACGACAGGGCAGGAATCTTGAGGAAGGAATCAAGGGGAAGACGAGGAGGAGCTCGGGTGGGTCACTCACCTTCTTCGGGATACTGGTACTCACCTCAGAAGACGACTTCCTCTTTCGCGTCTCCCCGGCCTTGGGCGGCGGTACCGAGGCTCTCTTCTTTGGCGCCATCTTGCTCAACTCAAAGGTCATCACGTCACTCAGTGGCTCCGACGAGGTGGAGACGGTCATCACGTCACTCAGTGGCTCCTCCAGCTGGGTCTCCTGGCTCAGTGGCTCCTCCAGCTGGGTCTCCTGGCTCAGTGGGTCGGGCTCGCCCACTGGCTCCTCCTTCACAGGCACTTTGCATGGAGGAAGCTCCTGGCTCGGCGGCTGGCTGGGCCCGGGTGGTGCTGGCCCGCTCCCTGCCTCAGGGGCTCCCACGGCTGCCATCTTTTTCCCAGCGGCACGTTTCTTCCCGCCTCTCCCTCCAGGACCTGCTTTTCCTCTCTTGCCCACCTTGGGCGTCTGGAAGGACAACAGGGAGATCACAGTGGGGCTCTGTCCGGGTCAGGGGAGAGGATGGAGGAGGCTGGGAACAGGGACGTTTCCTGAGAAGCGGTGAGGGCCGGGCTGGGGGTTGTGCCAGGTGACGACAGGGCAGGAATCTTGAGGAAGGAATCAAGGGGAAGACGAGGAGGAGCTCGGGTGGGTCACTCACCTTCTTCGGGGTACTGGGACTCGCCTCAGAAGAGGACTTCCTCTTTCGCGTCTCCCCGGCCTTGGCCGGCGGTCCCGAGGCTCTCTTCTTTGGCGCCATCTTGCTCAACTCAACGTCTCCAACGTCAATGTCAGGCTGCCTGGTCTACGTGTACGTGCCCCTTTCGTCCACGACAATGAGGCAACCACGTTTCTGAGCTTTGATTGGTCAGCATGCCACCACCCAGCCAATGGTAGCCCTGGGCGGGAAGGACGGGCTTAGACGTCACACAGCACCGCCGGGACATGGCCGAAGAAGTGTGGGGGTGGGGTGGCATTTGATGAGGAAGGCAGGATGCTATGATTGGAGAAAGGGAGATTATGGTTAGCACTCCTAAAGATGGTTCCCAACTGACATGTCACCCCACTTCACCTCCCCATGTTCAATTTTGGCAGATCACTTGGCACGGGAGGGTGTTTCCTCCAGATGTTTCCCCAGGACCCCCCCATTCAGTGGTACATTCTGTTCCCTCCCACCTTCCATCATTACCCAGTTTCTGTATGACCTACCTCAACCTCCTCCATGCTAACTGGGACAGGTGTAAGGCTATGTGAAGATGGCAATCATCTCCCTCTCCTACACATTCGTCTGCTGATCTTCGAGGACCATTCACTTCTTGGATGCTGTGAAAGAACTTATCCATTTCCCTTTCTTATCCCAGTGCCCACAGATTGTCCCTAAATGTTTCATTCTCATGGTTTAAAGCACTGGCGTCAGGGGGTCAAGCTCAGCAAACACACTGTCTCTGCTGCCTATCTGTATCAAGCTGGGTTCCTCAGAGAAGGAGAAACTAACCCAACAGGGTATTGTGTTGGTTTGTGTGTGTGTTTGTGTGTGTGTGTGTGTGTTTGTGTGTGTGTGTGTGTGTGTGTGATATACATCATAAACATCTATTTACTATCATATCATATTTGTTTCTGAATGATATTATGTATATGATACGGTTCACTGTAAGGAATTGTCTCACACATTAACACAATGTTGCGGTCTGGAAGGCTGAAATATGTAGCGCAGGTGAGCAGTCTGGAAACTAAAAGCTTCTGCACAGTTGACAGTCAACAAAATTAAAAGGCAGCCTATGGTTTGGGAGGTTTGTGTGCTCCCTCTGGGTTTATTTGGCAGCAGTTAGGACATACCTGGGTCATCTTTTGTAAACTCAGGGTGGAATAAGAAAGCCCCATCTATCTTCCAGGACCATTCTAAGGATGCCTCGCATGCATTGCTCAGTCATGACAGCGATGATTATTTTTCGAATAGTATCTAGCCCACTGCCTGGACCATGGTTGGTCCCCAATAAATAATTTTTGGATGAATAATTTAATTTGTTATTAATACTTTTTTTACCCTCCTTATTGTTATTTTTTGGAGACAGGGTCTTGCTTTCTTTTCCAGGTTGAAGTGCAGTGGCGTGATCTTAGTTCACGGCAGCCTCCACCTCCCAGGTTCAGTTATTCTGCCTCAGCCTTCTGAGTAGCTGGGACTACCGGCACATGCCACCACATCTGGCTAACTTTTGTATTTTAGTAGAGACAGTGTTTCACCTTGTTAGCCAGGCTGATCTTGAACTCCTGACCTCAGGTGATCCACCAGCCTCTGCCTCCCAAAGCACTGGGATTACAGGAGTGAGCCACCACGCCTGGCCTCTTCTCTATTTTTTTTTTTTTTCACTGCAATTACTCTTATCAAATTTTGAGTTGTATCAGATTCTCAATCTAGTTAAGATTCAAAATTACATATCAGCTTGCTAGTCTAGCGCTTTTCCTTACTCCTCTCCCTGAAACGTCCTCAATTCTGTTTCTATTCTGCCTGGCTTTTTTTCCCACTCCCGTGGACCGGTGTCCAGGGCCTCATACCCCCCAAAACCCTTCAACTAGTTATTAACTAATTTAACTGTGTATATAACATGTAGAAGAACACCTTTCTGCCAGTAAAAACATTTTCTTTCAAGAAAATAGGTAACAGCTGTTTTCATAAAACCTTCCCGGCCAGACATGGTGGTTCTCACCTGTAATCCCAGCACTTTGGGAGGCCGAGGTGGGTGGGTCACCTGAGGCCAGGAGTTTCAGATAAGCCTGGCCAACATGGCAAAACCCCGTCTTTACCAAAAGGATAAAACTTAGCCCAGTGTGGTGTGGTAGGTGCTTGTAATCCCAGCTACTCAGGAGGCTGAAGCAAAGAATCGCTTGAATCCAGGAGACAAAGATTACAGTGAGCCAACATTGCACCACTGCGCTCCAGCCTGGGCCACAAGAGTGAATCTCTGTCTCAAAAAGAAACAAACAAACAAACAAAAACTCTTCTCTATATGAACTGAGCCTACAATTATCTTGCTCATAGAATTTCTGTAGCGCTTATGCACACATAAAGTGTGCGAATTCACACTTGGTTCTGGGGACTCCTTTCATGAATGCCAGCTAAGATGTGGCCCCTAAACCAGGGGACGTGCCTCGAGTGCCTCTTCAGTCCTCCTACAGTGTGGAATACAGTGCTGCTTCTGCAGCATTGAGCAGCAGTCCTTGAGACGGTAGAGTTTGGAATTTGATCTTTGCAGACTTGAGTTTTAATCCTGACTCTGTAACCTATAAGCACCATAAGAAAGGTACTCAAGCTGTCTATCTCAGGTGTCCAGCGGGGATAGTACCCATTTTACAGGGTGCGATGGTTAATTTCAGGTGTCCACGTGGCTGCCTTAAGGAATACATCAGGAATTGGTAAAGCATTGTTTCTGAGTGAGCCCGCAGGTATTCCCAGGAAGATTGGTGTGAGCTGGTGGACAGAGTGAGGAAGATGCCTTTAGTAGAGACAGGCCCCATCCAATTCTCTGAGGCCCAGATAGAAGAAACAGGGCAGAGGAAAGGCGCTTTCCTCCCTTTCTCTCCTGGAGCTGGGACTCTTCTTTTCCTGCCCGTGGACAGCACAACTGCAGGCTCTTTTCATACTGAGAGTTACACCATCCACTTCCCTGGTTCTGAGGCTTTTGGATGTGAACTGAGTCACACTCCTGGCATCCCAGGGGCTCCAGCCTGCAGAAAGCCTGTCCTGAGACTTTTCACCCTCCAATTCCTTTAATAAATCTGCTCTCACCCATCTTTGCTGATATCCTGTTGGTGGTGTCTCTCAAGAGCCCCGATTAATCCATAGGGGTGATGTGGGGGAGCAATGAGGTCGTGCATGGGGAGCAGGCAGCATTTCACAGCCTGCCTGACACATGCCCATGTCCTATAGGCTGCAGCTGCAGCTATTCTAGAGCTTAGTGTCAGGGCTTAAAACAGTGGAAGGCCTTGCCTCCGGCACCCAGCCATCGTGTTGATCTTTTCCTGTCATTTTTCAATTCCAGAGTGTTTTCTTGAGAGCAATTCGGTGTCCCAGGTAGTATTGACGAGGGGCTAAAATCAATCCTTACCTGTGGGAATCTGAAGCTGGGAGTGAGCAAAGGTGAGAAAGTTCTCAGGAGTCAGGAGCAGAGGAAGCTGCATGGTCAAGGGGAATCGACATGAGCCTTCCTGCCGTGTGTTCTGTTTCCTGCGGTCTAATGAGAAAGAGACATATGTATGTCTACATCATCTCATACTTAGCTCTTTAATATGTACAAGGTGTTTTCAAATTTTCCCACCGACTGTCCTTGACAGCTGAGAACATCAAGATTACCTGTTGTTGGTTACTGTTGTCAAGGGGATCCGCCCTTTAGGGACACAGGAAGATTTGCCTAAAAACGTCAGGAAGCTTGATATCTATTATTTTATTGTAAAAGTCAACTGCAGTTTTGCTGATGTATTACTTCTTTACTCATTCCAATGTTTATTTTAAGCCTGAGCTTGTGGGTCGTTGGAGAAGGAGGGAAAATATTTAACACTCTTATTAACTAATTTTACTGTGTATTTAACATGTAGAATAAAGAAAGACTTAAATGAAGATGTAGTATTTGTGAATGCTCCAACAAACTAAAAGATTATTTAAATTACTGATTTGTGATTGAACCATTTATTGTCTATAATGAATTAAAAGTTTGTGAAAATAAATTCCGTGACCTTTGGCATCTATAATTTCAAAATCGTAGTAATTTTTCAAAGCTGAAAATGCCTGAAACACCAGTCTGCCAATCATCACAATAAAACATGAAGCCCCAGTGAAAGAGCTAGTCAGGATGGGTTCCCAATAAATAGCAGTTGAAGCTCCAACTACCATCAGGTGATGAGAAAACACGGTGTAAGGGCCACGTGTAATTTTTTAAATGCCAAAAGAATCGTCACAGACCGTTTTGGCTTGCAGAGCTTGAATGGCAATATGGCATTAAAATAAGGTACACAAAATTAATTATTGAATGTAATTTTGAAACACACTGCTAAAGTGCTCCCTAATATTCAACAAGCCCAAAAGTGACCACTGACAAGACTTCGTTTATTGCAGTTTTTATGCTGTCATTATGGAAAAACTGTAGCAGAAAGTTCACCAACCTCCCTTTGGAAAGAGACGTACAACCACGGCCAATAGGCTTTCCTAAAGGACAGCAGGAGCTTTTCACTGGAACTTGTTTCCCGTCCATAACATACAAATAGTTATTGTTCAGGGTCAATACAGCCTTGCAAATACACAGGCTTTGAGTTATACCAAGCATGCTCGTCCTTATATGGTATGTCCATATATGAAATACAAAAGAAATACACCACAAAATGATGGTGTTCAGGACATGGGGGAAGGCCCTGTTTCTGTGGTACAGCGTAACACATGGAAACTGCCTATAAAGCCAGTGCTTCACAACCCACGCCCTTATTACATGGAAATTCACGTTTCCATAATCACATAAAAGTTTAATGTGCTATTCATTATAAGATTAAAGGTTATGAGTTATTCTGTGCATGTAATTATTGACAACTGGAAATTAAATCGCGATAATTTTTTACTCTATTCTTTTAAAAATGATAATTTTCTTTCTCCTTTTGCCTGAGAACCATGCTTCGACAATCATAACACCTTACCTCCTAAAGTAAATGATCACAAATAGAATATATATTTTATATATGATATATAGTTATATTTATACATTATATAACAATATAAATATATATTTATATTTTATCTTTGTATTGATAAATTTATATAAAATATAAATATTTATATATAATCTATATATGAAATCTAGCCACATAAACCTAAATATATAAAAATAAATATATAAATATACATATATAGAGGTAATTATACACAAATATATAATGATAAATACAAATCATATATATATATATATATATATATACATGCACACATTAGGAATACACAGGTCTTTTCTGTATATAGCAAAGACCTGTGTGTTTATATAAAAACCCATGTATATAAATATTTATAAATATGTATTTTATATATATATACACATTAGGAACACAGTAGTAGCAAATTCTACTATATATAGAAAAGACCTGTGCATTTATATAACTATATATGAATGTAGATTACACATATAGACATTACAAATACACAGGTCTTTTCGACACATAGCAAGTTCTATATTATTCTCTCATTGCAATGATGGACAACTGGGTATTGAGTAGTGAAAAATTTTGTAGTTTATTCTTCTTAAAGTGGTTATTTTCTTTCTCTTTTTGCCTGTGAACCATGCTTCAACAATCAGAACGCCTTACTTTCTAAAATAAATGATTATATATAACATATAAATATGTTTTATATATAATATAAATATTTCTATGTATAATCTATATGTATATATGAAGAAGTTAATATATAAATATATAGTAGGTTCTAGTATATATAGAAAAAACGTGTATTTCTAATGTATGTAGACATCTGTATTTATAGACATATAACCCATATTTTTATTTATATATTTTATACATATATAATCTATATATTTGTAAATAATATAGTTGTATATATTTCATTTACTTATATATTTGTATATAGTAAGTTCTACTATATATGGAAAAGACCTGTGTATTTCTAATGTATGGAAATATGAAATGTACTTTTTGTGTCCTCAGTTGCAAAAATAAAATAGCTTTTTTCAAATAGATTTTACTCTACTTTGAATTTTTCTTCTTAATTATATTAGATTGTAGGGAGGGGATGCTGAAAGGAAAGAGGATTCTTCCATCGGTTTCTATGAATGAAAAGGTACTTTAACAATGAAACCTAAGTAGGTAGAATCTGATTCTTGGTACTTGATGTATGAGCTAGCAAGACTGCATGAAGAAAGAAGCCTTACAAGACGAGGAGTCATCCTGTGAAGGGGAAATTTGTCTCCAGTGCTCAGCTCTGATGCAGTCCTTATCCTCCTGTCTGGCTGTGACCTGTCTCTCTGACATCAACCTCGTAGGACCCCACTTCCTACCCCCTCCACACACCACCCATTCTTCCCTCCGCCCCATACACCACCACTTCCTCCCTCCCTCTCCCCCCCTCCCTCTCCCCCCCTCCCCCCACACATCACCTGTCCCTCCCTCCCTCCCTCCCTCCCCACCATCAGAGAACACAGTCACTGGGATCATTTTGCAACACATTGGATTTATTGACATCAGCATGGGGGCGCCCCCTGCGCTGGTGAGGTCTCCGAGTCTCCTGGCACCTGGGCCTGAACTTAGTCGCTGCTGAGGGACGAGGCGGAGACGGTCATCACGTCACTCGGTAGATCCGACGAGGTGGAGACGGTCATCACGTCACTCAGTGGCTCCGACGAGGTGGAGACGGTCATCACGTCACTCAGTGGCTCCTCCAGCTGGGTCTCCTGGCTCAGTGGCTCCTCCAGCTGGGTCTCCTGGCTCAGTGGGTCGGGCTCGCCCACTGGCTCCTCCTTCACGGGCACTTTGCATGGAGGAAGCTCCTGGCTCGGCGGCTGGCTGGGCCCGGGTGGTGCTGGCCCGCTCCCTGCCTCAGGGGCTCCCACGGCTGCCATCTTTTTCCCAGCGGCACGTTTCTTCCCGCCTCTCCCTCCAGGACCTACTTTTCCTCTCTTGCCCTCCTTGGGCATCTGGAAGGGCAACAGGGAGATCACAGTGGGGCTCTGTCCGGGTCAGGGGAGAGGATGGAGGAGGCTGGGAACAGGGACGATTCCTGAGAAGCGGTGAGGGCCGGGCTGGGGGTTGTGCCAGGTGACGACAGGGCAGGAATCTTGAGGAAGGAATCAAGGGGAAGACGAGGAGGAGCTCGGGTGGGTCACTCACCTTCTTCGGGGTACTGGGACTCACCTCAGAAGAGGACTTCCTCTTTTGCGTCTCCCCGGCCTTGGCCGGCGGTACCGAGGCTCTCTTCTTTGGCGCCATCTTGCTCAACTCAAAGGTCATCACGTCACTCAGTGGCTCCGACGAGGTGGAGACGGTCATCACGTCACTCAGTGGCTCCTCCAGCTGGGTCTCCTGGCTCAGTGGATCCTCCAGCTGGGTCTCCTGGCTCAGTGGGTCGGGCTCGCCCACTGGCTCCTCCTTCACAGGCACTTTGCATGGAGGAAGCTCCTGGCTCGGCGGCTGGCTGGGCCCGGGTGGTGCTGGCCCGCTCCCTGCCTCAGGGGCTCCCACGGCTGCCATCTTTTTCCCAGCGGCACGTTTCTTCCCGCCTCTCCCTCCAGGACCTGCTTTTCCTCTCTTGCCCACCTTGGGCGTCTGGAAGGACAACAGGGAGATCACAGTGGGGCTCTGTCCGGGTCAGGGGAGAGGATGGAGGAGGCTGGGAACAGGGACGTTTCCTGAGAAGCGGTGAGGGCCGGGCTGGGGGTTGTGCCAGGTGACGACAGGGCAGGAATCTTGAGGAAGGAATCAAGGGGAAGACGAGGAGGAGCTCGGGTGGGTCACTCACCTTCTTCGGGGTACTGGGACTCGCCTCAGAAGAGGACTTCCTCTTTCGCGTCTCCCCGGCCTTGGCCGGCGGTCCCGAGGCTCTCTTCTTTGGCGCCATCTTGCTCAACTCAACGTCTCCAACGTCAATGTCAGGCTGCCTGGTCTACGTGTACGTGCCCCTTTCGTCCACGACAATGAGGCAACCACGTTTCTGAGCTTTGATTGGTCAGCATGCCACCACCCAGCCAATGGTAGCCCTGGGCGGGAAGGACGGGCTTAGACGTCACACAGCACCGCCGGGACATGGCCGAAGAAGTGTGGGGGTGGGGTGGCATTTGATGAGGAAGGCAGGATGCTATGATTGGAGAAAGGGAGATTATGGTTAGCACTCCTAAAGATGGTTCCCAAATGACATGTCACCCCACTTCACCTCCCCATGTTCAATTTTGGCAGATCACTTGGCACGGGAGGGTGTTTCCTCCAGATGTTTCCCCAGGACCCCCCCATTCAGTGGTACATTCTGTTCCCTCCCACCTTCCATCATTACCCAGTTTCTGTATGACCTACCTCAACCTCCTCCATGCTAACTGGGACAGGTGTAAGGCTATGTGAAGATGGCAATCATCTCCCTCTCCTACACATTCGTCTGCTGATCTTCGAGGACCATTCACTTCTTGGATGCTGTGAAAGAACTTATCCATTTCCCTTTCTTATCCCAGTGCCCACAGATTGTCCCTAAATGTTTCATTCTCATGGTTTAAAGCACTGGCGTCAAGGGGTCAAGCTCAGCAAACACACTGTCTCTGCTGCCTATCTGTATCAAGCTGGGATCCTACAAATTTCAAAGGGGAAATTTGTCTGCAGTGCTCAGCTCTGATGCAGTCCTTATCCTCCTGTCTGGCTGTGACCTGTCTCTCTGACATCAACCTCGTAGGACCCCACTTCCTACCCCCTCCACACACCACCCATTCTTCCCTCCGCCCCATACACCACCACTTCCTCCCTCCCTCTCCCCCCTCCCTCTCCCCCCCTCCCCCCACACATCACCTGTCCCTCCCTCCCTCCCTCCCTCCCTCCCCACCATCAGAGAACACAGTCACTGGGATCATTTTGCAACACATTGGATTTATTGACATCAGCATGGGGGCGCCCCCTGTGCTGATGAGGTCTCCGAGTCTCCTGGCAGCTGGGCCTGAACTTAGTCGCTGCTGAGGGACGAGGCGGAGACGGTCATCACGTCACTCGGTAGATCCGACGAGGTGGAGACGGTCATCACGTCACTCAGTGGCTCCGACGAGGTGGAGACGGTCATCACGTCACTCAGTGGCTCCTCCAGCTGGGTCTCCTGGCTCAGTGGCTCCTCCAGCTGGGTCTCCTGGCTCAGTGGGTCGGGCTCGCCCACTGGCTCCTCCTTCACAGGCACTTTGCATGGAGGAAGCTCCTGGCTCGGCGGCTGGCTGGGCCCGGGTGGTGCTGGCCCGCTCCCTGCCTCAGGGGCTCCCACGGCTGCCATCTTTTTCCCAGCGGCACGTTTCTTCCCGCCTCTCCCTCCAGGACCTACTTTTCCTCTCTTGCCCTCCTTGGGCATCTGGAAGGGCAACAGGGAGATCACAGTGGGGCTCTGTCCGGGTCAGGGGAGAGGATGGAGGAGGCTGGGAACAGGGACGTTTCCTGAGAAGCGGTGAGGGCCGGGCTGGGGGTTGTGCCAGGTGACGACAGGGCAGGAATCTTGAGGAAGGAATCAAGGGGAAGACGAGGAGGAGCTCGGGTGGGTCACTCACCTTCTTCGGGATACTGGTACTCACCTCAGAAGACGACTTCCTCTTTCGCGTCTCCCCGGCCTTGGCCGGCGGTACCGAGGCTCTCTTCTTTGGCGCCATCTTGCTCAACTCAAAGGTCATCACGTCACTCAGTGGCTCCGACGAGGTGGAGACGGTCATCACGTCACTCAGTGGCTCCTCCAGCTGGGTCTCCTGGCTCAGTGGCTCCTCCAGCTGGGTCTCCTGGCTCAGTGGGTCGGGCTCGCCCACTGGCTCCTCCTTCACAGGCACTTTGCATGGAGGAAGCTCCTGGCTCGGCGGCTGGCTGGGCCCGGGTGGTGCTGGCCCGCTCCCTGCCTCAGGGGCTCCCACGGCTGCCATCTTTTTCCCAGCGGCACGTTTCTTCCCGCCTCTCCCTCCAGGACCTGCTTTTCCTCTCTTGCCCACCTTGGGCGTCTGGAAGGACAACAGGGAGATCACAGTGGGGCTCTGTCCGGGTCAGGGGAGAGGATGGAGGAGGCTGGGAACAGGGACGTTTCCTGAGAAGCGGTGAGGGCCGGGCTGGGGGTTGTGCCAGGTGACGACAGGGCAGGAATCTTGAGGAAGGAATCAAGGGGAAGACGAGGAGGAGCTCGGGTGGGTCACTCACCTTCTTCGGGGTACTGGGACTCGCCTCAGAAGAGGACTTCCTCTTTCGCGTCTCCCCGGCCTTGGCCGGCGGTCCCGAGGCTCTCTTCTTTGGCGCCATCTTGCTCAACTCAACGTCTCCAACGTCAATGTCAGGCTGCCTGGTCTACGTGTACGTGCCCCTTTCGTCCACGACAATGAGGCAACCACGTTTCTGAGCTTTGATTGGTCAGCATGCCACCACCCAGCCAATGGTAGCCCTGGGCGGGAAGGACGGGCTTAGACGTCACACAGCACCGCCGGGACATGGCCGAAGAAGTGTGGGGGTGGGGTGGCATTTGATGAGGAAGGCAGGATGCTATGATTGGAGAAAGGGAGATTATGGTTAGCACTCCTAAAGATGGTTCCCAACTGACATGTCACCCCACTTCACCTCCCCATGTTCAATTTTGGCAGATCACTTGGCACGGGAGGGTGTTTCCTCCAGATGTTTCCCCAGGACCCCCCCATTCAGTGGTACATTCTGTTCCCTTTCACCTTCCATCATTACCCAGTTTCTGTATGACCTACCTCAACCTCCTCCATGCTAACTGGGACAGGTGTAAGGCTATGTGAAGATGGCAATCATCTCCCTCTCCTACACATTCGTCTGCTGATCCTCGAGGACCATTCACTTCTTGGATGCTGTGAAAGAACTTATCCATTTCCCTTTCTTATCCCAGTGCCCACAGATTACCCCTAAATGTTTCATTCTCATGGTTTAAAGCACTGGCGTCAGGGGGTCAAGCTCAGCAAACACACTGTCTCTGCTGCCTATCTGTATCAAGCTGGGTTCCTCAGAGAAGGAGAAACTAACCCAACAGGGTATTGTGTTGGTTTGTGTGTGTGTTTGTGTGTGTGTGTGTGTGTGTTTGTGTGTGTGTGTGTGTGTGTGTGTGATATACATCATAAACATCTATTTACTATCATATCATATTTGTTTCTGAATGATATTATGTATATGATACGGTTCACTGTAAGGAATTGTCTCACACATTTACACAATGTTGCGGTCTGGAAGGCTGAAATATGTAGCGCAGGTGAGCAGTCTGGAAACTAAAAGCTTCTGCACAGTTGACAGTCAACAAAATTAAAAGGCAGCCTATGGTTTGGGAGGTTTGTGTGCTCCCTCTGGGTTTATTTGGCAGCAGTTAGGACATACCTGGGTCATCTTTTGTAAACTCAGGGTGGAATAAGAAAGCCCCATCTATCTTCCAGGACCATTCTAAGGATGCCTCGCATGCATTGCTCAGTCATGACAGCGATGATTATTTTTCGAATAGTATCTAGCCCACTGCCTGGACCATGGTTGGTCCCCAATAAATAATTTTTGGATGAATAATTTAATTTGTTATTAATACTTTTTTTACCCTCCTTATTGTTATTTTTTGGAGACAGGGTCTTGCTTTCTTTTCCAGGTTGAAGTGCAGTGGCGTGATCTTAGTTCACGGCAGCCTCCACCTCCCAGGTTCAGTTATTCTGCCTCAGCCTTCTGAGTAGCTGGGACTACCGGCACATGCCACCACATCTGGCTAACTTTTGTATTTTAGTAGAGACAGTGTTTCACCTTGTTAGCCAGGCTGATCTTGAACTCCTGACCTCAGGTGATCCACCAGCCTCTGCCTCCCAAAGCACTGGGATTACAGGAGTGAGCCACCACGCCTGGCCTCTTCTCTATTTTTTTTTTTCACTGCAATTACTCTTATCAAATTTTGAGTTGTATCAGATTCTCAATCTAGTTAAGATTCAAAATTACATATCAGCTTGCTAGTCTAGCGCTTTTCCTTACTCCTCTCCCTGAAACGTCCTCAATTCTGTTTCTATTCTGCCTGGCTTTTTTTCCCACTCCCGTGGACCGGTGTCCAGGGCCTCATACCCCCCAAAACCCTTCAACTAGTTATTAACTAATTTAACTGTGTATATAACATGTAGAAGAACACCTTTCTGCCAGTAAAAACATTTTCTTTCAAGAAAATAGGTAACAGCTGTTTTCATAAAACCTTCCGGGCCAGACATGGTGGTTCTCACCTGTAATCCCAGCACTTTGGGAGGCCGAGGTGGGTGGGTCACCTGAGGCCAGGAGTTTCAGATAAGCCTGGCCAACATGGCAAAACCCCGTCTTTACCAAAAGGATAAAACTTAGCCCAGTGTGGTGTGGTAGGTGCTTGTAATCCCAGCTACTCAGGAGGCTGAAGCAAAGAATCGCTTGAATCCAGGAGACAAAGATTACAGTGAGCCAACATTGCACCACTGCGCTCCAGCCTGGGCCACAAGAGTGAATCTCTGTCTCAAAAAGAAACAAACAAACAAACAAAAACTCTTCTCTATATGAACTGAGCCTACAATTATCTTGCTCATAGAATTTCTGTAGCGCTTATGCACACATAAAGTGTGCGAATTCACACTTGGTTCTGGGGACTCCTTTCATGAATGCCAGCTAAGATGTGGCCCCTAAACCAGGGGACGTGCCTCGAGTGCCTCTTCAGTCCTCCTACAGTGTGGAATACAGTGCTGCTTCTGCAGCATTGAGCAGCAGTCCTTGAGACGGTAGAGTTTGGAATTTGATCTTTGCAGACTTGAGTTTTAATCCTGACTCTGTAACCTATAAGCACCATAAGAAAGGTACTCAAGCTGTCTATCTCAGGTGTCCAGCGGGGATAGTACCCATTTTACAGGGTGCGATGGTTAATTTCAGGTGTCCACGTGGCTGCCTTAAGGAATACATCAGGAATTGGTAAAGCATTGTTTCTGAGTGAGCCCGCAGGTATTCCCAGGAAGATTGGTGTGAGCTGGTGGACAGAGTGAGGAAGATGCCTTTAGTAGAGACAGGCCCCATCCAATTCTCTGAGGCCCAGATAGAAGAAACAGGGCAGAGGAAAGGCGCTTTCCTCCCTTTCTCTCCTGGAGCTGGGACTCTTCTTTTCCTGCCCGTGGACAGCACAACTGCAGGCTCTTTTCATACTGAGAGTTACACCATCCACTTCCCTGGTTCTGAGGCTTTTGGATGTGAACTGAGTCACACTCCTGGCATCCCAGGGGCTCCAGCCTGCAGAAAGCCTGTCCTGAGACTTTTCACCCTCCAATTCCTTTAATAAATCTGCTCTCACCCATCTTTGCTGATATCCTGTTGGTGGTGTCTCTCAAGAGCCCCGATTAATCCATAGGGGTGATGTGGGGGAGCAATGAGGTCGTGCATGGGGAGCAGGCAGCATTTCACAGCCTGCCTGACACATGCCCATGTCCTATAGGCTGCAGCTGCAGCTATTCTAGAGCTTAGTGTCAGGGCTTAAAACAGTGGAAGGCCTTGCCTCCGGCACCCAGCCATCGTGTTGATCTTTTCCTGTCATTTTTCAATTCCAGAGTGTTTTCTTGAGAGCAATTCGGTGTCCCAGGTAGTATTGACGAGGGGCTAAAATCAATCCTTACCTGTGGGAATCTGAAGCTGGGAGTGAGCAAAGGTGAGAAAGTTCTCAGGAGTCAGGAGCAGAGGAAGCTGCATGGTCAAGGGGAATCGACATGAGCCTTCCTGCCGTGTGTTCTGTTTCCTGCGGTCTAATGAGAAAGAGACATATGTATGTCTACATCATCTCATACTTAGCTCTTTAATATGTACAAGGTGTTTTCAAATTTTCCCACCGACTGTCCCTGACAGCTGAGAACATCAAGATTACCTGTTGTTGGTTACTGTTGTCAAGGGGATCCGCCCTTTAGGGACACAGGAAGATTTGCCTAAAAACGTCAGGAAGCTTGATATCTATTATTTTATTGTAAAAGTCAACTGCAGTTTTGCTGATGTATTACTTCTTTACTCATTCCAATGTTTATTTTAAGCCTGAGCTTGTGGGTCGTTGGAGAAGGAGGGAAAATATTTAACACTCTTATTAACTAATTTTACTGTGTATTTAACATGTAGAATAAAGAAAGACTTAAATGAAGATGTAGTATTTGTGAATGCTCCAACAAACTAAAAGATTATTTAAATTACTGATTTGTGATTGAACCATTTATTGTCTATAATGAATTAAAAGTTTGTGAAAATAAATTCCGTGACCTTTGGCATCTATAATTTCAAAATCGTAGTAATTTTTCAAAGCTGAAAATGCCTGAAACACCAGTCTGCCAATCATCACAATAAAACATGAAGCCCCAATGAAAGAGCTAGTCAGGATGGGTTCCCAATAAATAGCAGTTGAAGCTCCAACTACCATCAGGTGATGAGAAAACACGGTGTAAGGGCCACGTGTAATTTTTTAAATGCCAAAAGAATCGTCACAGACCGTTTTGGCTTGCAGAGCTTGAATGGCAATATGGCATTAAAATAAGGTACACAAAATTAATTATTGAATGTAATTTTGAAACACACTGCTAAAGTGCTCCCTAATATTCAACAAGCCCAAAAGTGACCACTGACAAGACTTCGTTTATTGCAGTTTTTATGCTGTCATTATGGAAAAACTGTAGCAGAAAGTTCACCAACCTCCCTTTGGAAAGAGACGTACAACCACGGCCAATAGGCTTTCCTAAAGGACAGCAGGAGCTTTTCACTGGAACTTGTTTCCCGTCCATAACATACAAATAGTTATTGTTCAGGGTCAATACAGCCTTGCAAATACACAGGCTTTGAGTTATACCAAGCATGCTCGTCCTTATATGGTATGTCCATATATGAAATACAAAAGAAATACACCACAAAATGATGGTGTTCAGGACATGGGGGAAGGCCCTGTTTCTGTGGTACAGCGTAACACATGGAAACTGCCTATAAAGCCAGTGCTTCACAACCCACGCCCTTATTACATGGAAATTCACGTTTCCATAATAACATAAAAGTTTAATGTGCTATTCATTATAAGATTAAAGGTTATGAGTTATTCTGTGCATGTAATTATTGACAACTGGAAATTAAATCGCGATAATTTTTTACTCTATTCTTTTAAAAATGATAATTTTCTTTCTCCTTTTGCCTGAGAACCATGCTTCGACAATCATAACACCTTACCTCCTAAAGTAAATGATCACAAATAGAATATATATTTTATATATGATATATAGTTATATTTATACATTATATAACAATATAAATATATATTTATATTTTATCTTTGTATTGATAAATTTATATAAAATATAAATATTTATATATAATCTATATATGAAATCTAGCCACATAAACCTAAATATATAAAAATAAATATATAAATATACATATATAGAGGTAATTATACACAAATATATAATGATAAATACAAATCATATATATATATATATATATATATATATACATGCACACATTAGGAATACACAGGTCTTTTCTGTATATAGCAAAGACCTGTGTGTTTATATAAAAACCCATGTATATAAATATTTATAAATATGTATTTTATATATATATACACATTAGGAACACAGTAGTAGCAAATTCTACTATATATAGAAAAGACCTGTGCATTTATATAACTATATATGAATGTAGATTACACATATAGACATTACAAATACACAGGTCTTTTCGACACATAGCAAGTTCTATATTATTCTCTCATTGCAATGATGGACAACTGGGTATTGAGTAGTGAAAAATTTTGTAGTTTATTCTTCTTAAAGTGGTTATTTTCTTTCTCTTTTTGCCTGTGAACCATGCTTCAACAATCAGAACGCCTTACTTTCTAAAATAAATGATTATATATAACATATAAATATGTTTTATATATAATATAAATATTTCTATGTATAATCTATATGTATATATGAAGAAGTTAATATATAAATATATAGTAGGTTCTAGTATATATAGAAAAAACGTGTATTTCTAATGTATGTAGACATCTGTATTTATAGACATATAATCCAAATTTGTATTTATATATTTTATACATATATAATCTATATATTTGTAAATAATATAGTTGTATATATTTCATTTACTTATATATTTGTATATAGTAAGTTCTACTATATATGGAAAAGACCTGTGTATTTCTAATGTATGGAAATATGAAATGTACTTTTTGTGTCCTCAGTTGCAAAAATAAAATAGCTTTTTTCAAATAGATTTTACTCTACTTTGAATTTTTCTTCTTAATTATATTAGATTGTAGGGAGGGGATGCTGAAAGGAAAGAGGATTCTTCCATCGGTTTCTATGAATGAAAAGGTACTTTAACAATGAAACCTAAGTAGGTAGAATCTGATTCTTGGTACTTGATGTATGAGCTAGCAAGACTGCATGAAGAAAGAAGCCTTACAAGACGAGGAGTCATCCTGTGAAGGGGAAATTTGTCTCCAGTGCTCAGCTCTGATGCAGTCCTTATCCTCCTGTCTGGCTGTGACCTGTCTCTCTGACATCAACCTCGTAGGATCCCACTTCCTACCCCCTCCACACACCACCCATTCTTCCCTCCGCCCCATACACCACCACTTCCTCCCTCCCTCTCCCCCCCTCTCCCCCCCTCCCACCACACATCACCTGTCCCTCCCTCCCTCCCTCCTTCCCTCCCTCCCTCCCTCCCCACCATCAGAGAACACAGTCACTGGGATCATTTTGCAACACATTGGATTTATTGACATCAGCATGGGGGCGCCCCCTGCGCTGGTGAGGTCTCCGAGTCTCCTGGCACCTGGGCCTGAACTTAGTCGCTGCTGAGGGACGAGGCGGAGACGGTCATCACGTCACTCGGTAGATCCGACGAGGTGGAGACGGTCATCACGTCACTCAGTGGCTCCGACGAGGTGGAGACGGTCATCACGTCACTCAGTGGCTCCTCCAGCTGGGTCTCCTGGCTCAGTGGCTCCTCCAGCTGGGTCTCCTGGCTCAGTGGGTCGGGCTCGCCCACTGGCTCCTCCTTCACAGGCACTTTGCATGGAGGAAGCTCCTGGCTCGGCGGCTGGCTGGGCCCGGGTGGTGCTGGCCCGCTCCCTGCCTC
Source organism: Callithrix jacchus (assembly GCF_049354715.1). Lineage (NCBI taxonomy): Eukaryota > Metazoa > Chordata > Mammalia > Primates > Cebidae > Callithrix > Callithrix jacchus. The sequence goes on from NC_133524.1 coordinate 6,515,917, forward strand.
AGGGGCTCCCACGGCTGCCATCTTTTTCCCAGCGGCACGTTTCTTCCCGCCTCTCCCTCCAGGACCTACTTTTCCTCTCTTGCCCTCCTTGGGCATCTGGAAGGGCAACAGGGAGATCACAGTGGGGCTCTGTCCGGGTCAGGGGAGAGGATGGAGGAGGCTGGGAACAGGGACGATTCCTGAGAAGCGGTGAGGGCCGGGCTGGGGGTTGTGCCAGGTGACGACAGGGCAGGAATCTTGAGGAAGGAATCAAGGGGAAGACGAGGAGGAGCTCGGGTGGGTCACTCACCTTCTTCGGGGTACTGGGACTCACCTCAGAAGAGGACTTCCTCTTTTGCGTCTCCCCGGCCTTGGCCGGCGGTACCGAGGCTCTCTTCTTTGGCGCCATCTTGCTCAACTCAAAGGTCATCACGTCACTCAGTGGCTCCGACGAGGTGGAGACGGTCATCACGTCACTCAGTGGCTCCTCCAGCTGGGTCTCCTGGCTCAGTGGATCCTCCAGCTGGGTCTCCTGGCTCAGTGGGTCGGGCTCGCCCACTGGCTCCTCCTTCACAGGCACTTTGCATGGAGGAAGCTCCTGGCTCGGCGGCTGGCTGGGCCCGGGTGGTGCTGGCCCGCTCCCTGCCTCAGGGGCTCCCACGGCTGCCATCTTTTTCCCAGCGGCACGTTTCTTCCCGCCTCTCCCTCCAGGACCTGCTTTTCCTCTCTTGCCCACCTTGGGCGTCTGGAAGGACAACAGGGAGATCACAGTGGGGCTCTGTCCGGGTCAGGGGAGAGGATGGAGGAGGCTGGGAACAGGGACGTTTCCTGAGAAGCGGTGAGGGCCGGGCTGGGGGTTGTGCCAGGTGACGACAGGGCAGGAATCTTGAGGAAGGAATCAAGGGGAAGACGAGGAGGAGCTCGGGTGGGTCACTCACCTTCTTCGGGGTACTGGGACTCGCCTCAGAAGAGGACTTCCTCTTTCGCGTCTCCCCGGCCTTGGCCGGCGGTCCCGAGGCTCTCTTCTTTGGCGCCATCTTGCTCAACTCAACGTCTCCAACGTCAATGTCAGGCTGCCTGGTCTACGTGTACGTGCCCCTTTCGTCCACGACAATGAGGCAACCACGTTTCTGAGCTTTGATTGGTCAGCATGCCACCACCCAGCCAATGGTAGCCCTGGGCGGGAAGGACGGGCTTAGACGTCACACAGCACCGCCGGGACATGGCCGAAGAAGTGTGGGGGTGGGGTGGCATTTGATGAGGAAGGCAGGATGCTATGATTGGAGAAAGGGAGATTATGGTTAGCACTCCTAAAGATGGTTCCCAACTGACATGTCACCCCACTTCACCTCCCCATGTTCAATTTTGGCAGATCACTTGGCACGGGAGGGTGTTTCCTCCAGATGTTTCCCCAGGACCCCCCCATTCAGTGGTACATTCTGTTCCCTCCCACCTTCCATCATTACCCAGTTTCTGTATGACCTACCTCAACCTCCTCCATGCTAACTGGGACAGGTGTAAGGCTATGTGAAGATGGCAAAAATCTCCCTCTCCTACACATTCGTCTGCTGATCTTCGAGGACCATTCACTTCTTGGATGCTGTGAAAGAACTTATCCATTTCCCTTTCTTATCCCAGTGCCCACAGATTGTCCCTAAATGTTTCATTCTCATGATTTAAAGCACTGGCGTCAGGGGGTCAAGCTCAGCAAACACACTGTCTCTGCTGCCTATCTGTATCAAGCTGGGATCCTACAAATTTCAAAGGGGAAATTTGTCTCCAGTGCTCAGCTCTGATGCAGTCCTTATCCTCCTGTCTGGCTGTGACCTGTCTCTCTGACATCAACCTCGTAGGACCCCACTTCCTACCCCCTCCACACACCACCCATTCTTCCCTCCGCCCCATACACCACCACTTCCTCCCTCCCTCTCCCCCCCCTCCCCCCCTCCCGCCACACATCACCTGTCCCTCCCTCCATCCCTCCTTCCCTCCCTCCCTCCCTCCCCACCATCAGAGAACACAGTCACTGGGATCATTTTGCAAGACATTGGATTTATTGACATCAGCATGGGGGCGCCCCCTGCGCTGGTGAGGTCTCCGAGTCTCCTGGCAGCTGGGCCTGAACTTAGTCGCTGCTGAGGGACGAGGCGGAGACGGTCATCACGTCACTCGGTAGATCCGACGAGGTGGAGACGGTCATCACGTCACTCAGTGGCTCCGACGAGGTGGAGACGGTCATCACGTCACTCAGTGGCTCCTCCAGCTGGGTCTCCTGGCTCAGTGGCTCCTCCAGCTGGGTCTCCTGGCTCAGTGGGTCGGGCTCGCCCACTGGCTCCTCCTTCACAGGCACTTTGCATGGAGGAAGCTCCTGGCTCGGCGGCTGGCTGGGCCCGGGTGGTGCTGGCCCGCTCCCTGCCTCAGGGGCTCCCACGGCTGCCATCTTTTTCCCAGCGGCACGTTTCTTGCCGCCTCTCCCTCCAGGACCTACTTTTCCTCTCTTGCCCTCCTTGGGCATCTGGAAGGGCAACAGGGAGATCACAGTGGGGCTCTGTCCGGGTCAGGGGAGAGGATGGAGGAGGCTGGGAACAGGGACGTTTCCTGAGAAGCGGTGAGGGCCGGGCTGGGGGTTGTGCCAGGTGACGACAGGGCAGGAATCTTGAGGAAGGAATCAAGGGGAAGACGAGGAGGAGCTCGGGTGGGTCACTCACCTTCTTCGGGATACTGGTACTCACCTCAGAAGACGACTTCCTCTTTCGCGTCTCCCCGGCCTTGGCCGGCGGTACCGAGGCTCTCTTCTTTGGCGCCATCTTGCTCAACTCAAAGGTCATCACGTCACTCAGTGGCTCCGACGAGGTGGAGACGGTCATCACGTCACTCAGTGGCTCCTCCAGCTGGGTCTCCTGGCTCAGTGGATCCTCCAGCTGGGTCTCCTGGCTCAGTGGGTCGGGCTCGCCCACTGGCTCCTCCTTCACAGGCACTTTGCATGGAGGAAGCTCCTGGCTCGGCGGCTGGCTGGGCCCGGGTGGTGCTGGCCCGCTCCCTGCCTCAGGGGCTCCCATGGCTGCCATCTTTTTCCCAGCGGCACGTTTCTTCCCGCCTCTCCCTCCAGGACCTGCTTTTCCTCTCTTGCCCACCTTGGGCGTCTGGAAGGACAGCAGGGAGATCACAGTGGGGCTCTGTCCGGGTCAGGGGAGAGGATGGAGGAGGCTGGGAACAGGGACGTTTCCTGAGAAGCGGTGAGGGCCGGGCTGGGGGTTGTGCCAGGTGAGGACAGGGCAGGAATCTTGAGGAAGGAATCAAGGGGAAGACGAGGAGGAGCTCGGGTGGGTCACTCACCTTCTTCGGGGTACTGGGACTCGCCTCAGAAGAGGACTTCCTCTTTCGCGTCTCCCCGGCCTTGGCCGGCGGTCCCGAGGCTCTCTTCTTTGGCGCCATCTTGCTCAACTCAACGTCTCCAACGTCAATGTCAGGCTGCCTGGTCTACGTGTACGTGCCCCTTTCGTCCACGACAATGAGGCAACCACGTTTCTGAGCTTTGATTGGTCAGCATGCCACCACCCAGCCAATGGTAGCCCTGGGCGGGAAGGACGGGCTTAGACGTCACACAGCACCGCCGGGACATGGCCGAAGAAGTGTGGGGGTGGGGTGGCATTTGATGAGGAAGGCAGGATGCTATGATTGGAGAAAGGGAGATTATGGTTAGCACTCCTAAAGATGGTTCCCAACTGACATGTCACCCCACTTCACCTCCCCATTTTCAATTTTGGCAGATCACTTGGCACGGGAGGGTGTTTCCTCCAGATGTTTCCCCAGGAACCCCCATTCAGTGGTACATTCTGTTCCCTCCCACCTTCCATCATTACCCAGTTTCTGTATGACCTACCTCAACCTCCTCCATGCTAACTGGGACAGGTGTAAGGCTATGTGAAGATGGCAATCATCTCCCTCTCCTACACTTTCGTCTGCTGATCCTCGAGGACCATTCACTTCTTGGATGCTGTGAAAGAACTTATCCATTTCCCTTTCTTATCCCAGTGCCCACAGATTACCCCTAAATGTTTCATTCTCATGGTTTAAAGCACTGGCGTCAGGGGGTCAAGCTCAGCAAACACACTGTCTCTGCTGCCTATCTGTATCAAGCTGGGTTCCTCAGAGAAGGAGAAACTAACCCAACAGGGTATTGTGTTGGTTTGTGTGTGTGTTTGTGTGTGTGTGTGTGTGTGTTTGTGTGTGTGTGTGTGTGTGTGATATACATCATAAACATCTATTTACTATCATATCATATTTGTTTCTGAATGATATTATGTATATAATACGGTTCACTGTAAGGAATTGTCTCACACATTAACACAATGTTGCGGTCTGGAAGGCTGAAATATGTAGCGCAGGTGAGCAGTCTGGAAACTAAAAGCTTCTGCACAGTTGACAGTCAACAAAATTAAAAGGCAGCCTATGGTTTGGGAGGTTTGTGTGCTCCCTCTGGGTTTATTTGGCAGCAGTTAGGACATACCTGGGTCATCTTTTGTAAACTCAGGGTGGAATAAGAAAGCCCCATCTATCTTCCAGGACCATTCTAAGGATGCCTCGCATGCATTGCTCAGTCATGACAGCGATGATTATTTTTCGAATAGTATCTAGCCCACTGCCTGGACCATGGTTGGTCCCCAATAAATAATTTTTGGATGAATAATTTAATTTGTTATTAATACTTTTTTTACCCTCCTTATTGTTATTTTTTGGAGACAGGGTCTTGCTTTCTTTTCCAGGTTGAAGTGCAGTGGCGTGATCTTAGTTCACGGCAGCCTCCACCTCCCAGGTTCAGTTATTCTGCCTCAGCCTTCTGAGTAGCTGGGACTACCGGCACATGCCACCACATCTGGCTAACTTTTGTATTTTAGTAGAGACAGTGTTTCACCTTGTTAGCCAGGCTGATCTTGAACTCCTGACCTCAGGTGATCCACCAGCCTCTGCCTCCCAAAGCACTGGGATTACAGGAGTGAGCCACCACGCCTGGCCTCTTCTCTATTTTTTTTTTCACTGCAATTACTCTTATCAAATTTTGAGTTGTATCAGATTCTCAATCTAGTTAAGATTCAAAATTACATATCAGCTTGCTAGTCTAGCGCTTTTCCTTACTCCTCTCCCTGAAACGTCCTCAATTCTGTTTCTATTCTGCCTGGCTTTTTTTCCCACTCCCGTGGACCGGTGTCCAGGGCCTCATACCCCCCAAAACCCTTCAACTAGTTATTAACTAATTTAACTGTGTATATAACATGTAGAAGAACACCTTTCTGCCAGTAAAAACATTTTCTTTCAAGAAAATAGGTAACAGCTGTTTTCATAAAACCTTCCGGGCCAGACATGGTGGTTCTCACCTGTAATCCCAGCACTTTGGGAGGCCGAGGTGGGTGGGTCACCTGAGGCCAGGAGTTTCAGATAAGCCTGGCCAACATGGCAAAACCCCGTCTTTACCAAAAGGATAAAACTTAGCCCAGTGTGGTGTGGTAGGTGCTTGTAATCCCAGCTACTCAGGAGGCTGAAGCAAAGAATCGCTTGAATCCAGGAGACAAAGATTACAGTGAGCCAACATTGCACCACTGCGCTCCAGCCTGGGCCACAAGAGTGAATCTCTGTCTCAAAAAGAAACAAACAAACAAACAAAAACTCTTCTCTATATGAACTGAGCCTACAATTATCTTGCTCATAGAATTTCTGTAGCGCTTATGCACACATAAAGTGTGCGAATTCACACTTGGTTCTGGGGACTCCTTTCATGAATGCCAGCTAAGATGTGGCCCCTAAACCAGGGGACGTGCCTCGAGTGCCTCTTCAGTCCTCCTACAGTGTGGAATACAGTGCTGCTTCTGCAGCATTGAGCAGCAGTCCTTGAGACGGTAGAGTTTGGAATTTGATCTTTGCAGACTTGAGTTTTAATCCTGACTCTGTAACCTATAAGCACCATAAGAAAGGTACTCAAGCTGTCTATCTCAGGTGTCCAGCGGGGATAGTACCCATTTTACAGGGTGCGATGGTTAATTTCAGGTGTCCACGTGGCTGCCTTAAGGAATACATCAGGAATTGGTAAAGCATTGTTTCTGAGTGAGCCCGCAGGTATTCCCAGGAAGATTGGTGTGAGCTGGTGGACAGAGTGAGGAAGATGCCTTTAGTAGAGACAGGCCCCATCCAATTCTCTGAGGCCCAGATAGAAGAAACAGGGCAGAGGAAAGGCGCTTTCCTCCCTTTCTCTCCTGGAGCTGGGACTCTACTTTTCCTGCCCGTGGACAGCACAACTGCAGGCTCTTTTCATACTGAGAGTTACACCATCCACTTCCCTGGTTCTGAGGCTTTTGGATGTGAACTGAGTCACACTCCTGGCATCCCAGGGGCTCCAGCCTGCAGAAAGCCTGTCCTGAGACTTTTCACCCTCCAATTCCTTTAATAAATCTGCTCTCACCCATCTTTGCTGATATCCTGTTGGTGGTGTCTCTCAAGAGCCCCGATTAATCCATAGGGGTGATGTGGGGGAGCAATGAGGTCGTGCATGGGGAGCAGGCAGCATTTCACAGCCTGCCTGACACATGCCCATGTCCTATAGGCTGCAGCTGCAGCTATTCTAGAGCTTAGTGTCAGGGCTTAAAACAGTGGAAGGCCTTGCCTCCGGCACCCAGCCATCGTGTTGATCTTTTCCTGTCATTTTTCAATTCCAGAGTGTTTTCTTGAGAGCAATTCGGTGTCCCAGGTAGTATTGACGAGGGGCTAAAATCAATCCTTACCTGTGGGAATCTGAAGCTGGGAGTGAGCAAAGGTGAGAAAGTTCTCAGGAGTCAGGAGCAGAGGAAGCTGCATGGTCAAGGGGAATCGACATGAGCCTTCCTGCCGTGTGTTCTGTTTCCTGCGGTCTAATGAGAAAGAGACATATGTATGTCTACATCATCTCATACTTAGCTCTTTAATATGTACAAGGTGTTTTCAAATTTTCCCACCGACTGTCCTTGACAGCTGAGAACATCAAGATTACCTGTTGTTGGTTACTGTTGTCAAGGGGATCCGCCCTTTAGGGACACAGGAAGATTTGCCTAAAAACGTCAGGAAGCTTGATATCTATTATTTTATTGTAAAAGTCAACTGCAGTTTTGCTGATGTATTACTTCTTTACTCATTCCAATGTTTATTTTAAGCCTGAGCTTGTGGGTCGTTGGAGAAGGAGGGAAAATATTTAACACTCTTATTAACTAATTTTACTGTGTATTTAACATGTAGAATAAAGAAAGACTTAAATGAAGATGTAGTATTTGTGAATGCTCCAACAAACTAAAAGATTATTTAAATTACTGATTTGTGATTGAACCATTTATTGTCTATAATGAATTAAAAGTTTGTGAAAATAAATTCCGTGACCTTTGGCATCTATAATTTCAAAATCGTAGTAATTTTTCAAAGCTGAAAATGCCTGAAACACCAGTCTGCCAATCATCACAATAAAACATGAAGCCCCAGTGAAAGAGCTAGTCAGGATGGGTTCCCAATAAATAGCAGTTGAAGCTCCAACTACCATCAGGTGATGAGAAAACACGGTGTAAGGGCCACGTGTAATTTTTTAAATGCCAAAAGAATCGTCACAGACCGTTTTGGCTTGCAGAGCTTGAATGGCAATATGGCATTAAAATAAGGTACACAAAATTAATTATTGAATGTAATTTTGAAACACACTGCTAAAGTGCTCCCTAATATTCAACAAGCCCAAAAGTGACCACTGACAAGACTTCGTTTATTGCAGTTTTTATGCTGTCATTATGGAAAAACTGTAGCAGAAAGTTCACCAACCTCCCTTTGGAAAGAGACGTACAACCACGGCCAATAGGCTTTCCTAAAGGACAGCAGGAGCTTTTCACTGGAACTTGTTTCCCGTCCATAACATACAAATAGTTATTGTTCAGGGTCAATACAGCCTTGCAAATACACAGGCTTTGAGTTATACCAAGCATGCTCGTCCTTATATGGTATGTCCATATATGAAATACAAAAGAAATACACCACAAAATGATGGTGTTCAGGACATGGGGGAAGGCCCTGTTTCTGTGGTACAGCGTAACACATGGAAACTGCCTATAAAGCCAGTGCTTCACAACCCACGCCCTTATTACATGGAAATTCACGTTTCCATAATCACATAAAAGTTTAATGTGCTATTCATTATAAGATTAAAGGTTATGAGTTATTCTGTGCATGTAATTATTGACAACTGGAAATTAAATCGCGATAATTTTTTACTCTATTCTTTTAAAAATGATAATTTTCTTTCTCCTTTTGCCTGAGAACCATGCTTCGACAATCATAACACCTTACCTCCTAAAGTAAATGATCACAAATAGAATATATATTTTATATATGATATATAGTTATATTTATACATTATATAACAATATAAATATATATTTATATTTTATCTTTGTATTGATAAATTTATATAAAATATAAATATTTATATATAATCTATATATGAAATCTAGCCACATAAACCTAAATATATAAAAATAAATATATAAATATACATATATAGAGGTAATTATACACAAATATATAATGATAAATACAAATCATATATATATATATATATATATATACATGCACACATTAGGAATACACAGGTCTTTTCTGTATATAGCAAAGACCTGTGTGTTTATATAAAAACCCATGTATATAAATATTTATAAATATGTATTTTATATATATATACACATTAGGAACACAGTAGTAGCAAATTCTACTATATATAGAAAAGACCTGTGCATTTATATAACTATATATGAATGTAGATTACACATATAGACATTACAAATACACAGGTCTTTTCGACACATAGCAAGTTCTATATTATTCTCTCATTGCAATGATGGACAACTGGGTATTGAGTAGTGAAAAATTTTGTAGTTTATTCTTCTTAAAGTGGTTATTTTCTTTCTCTTTTTGCCTGTGAACCATGCTTCAACAATCAGAACGCCTTACTTTCTAAAATAAATGATTATATATAACATATAAATATGTTTTATATATAATATAAATATTTCTATGTATAATCTATATGTATATATGAAGAAGTTAATATATAAATATATAGTAGGTTCTAGTATATATAGAAAAAACGTGTATTTCTAATGTATGTAGACATCTGTATTTATAGACATATAATCCATATTTTTATTTATATATTTTATACATATATAATCTATATATTTGTAAATAATATAGTTGTATATATTTCATTTACTTATATATTTGTATATAGTAAGTTCTACTATATATGGAAAAGACCTGTGTATTTCTAATGTATGGAAATATGAAATGTACTTTTTGTGTCCTCAGTTGCAAAAATAAAATAGCTTTTTTCAAATAGATTTTACTCTACTTTGAATTTTTCTTCTTAATTATATTAGATTGTAGGGAGGGGATGCTGAAAGGAAAGAGGATTCTTCCATCGGTTTCTATGAATGAAAAGGTACTTTAACAATGAAACCAAAGTAGGTAGAATCTGATTCTTGGTACTTGATGTATGAGCTAGCAAGACTGCATGAAGAAAGAAGCCTTACAAGACGAGGAGTCATCCTGTGAAGGGGAAATTTGTCTCCAGTGCTCAGCTCTGATGCAGTCCTTATCCTCCTGTCTGGCTGTGACCTGTCTCTCTGACATCAACCTCGTAGGATCCCACTTCCTACCCCCTCCACACACCACCCATTCTTCCCTCCGCCCCATACACCACCACTTCCTCCCTCCCTCTCCCCCCCTCTCCCCCCCTCCCGCCACACATCACCTGTCCCTCCCTCCCTCCCTCCTTCCCTCCCTCCCTCCCTCCCCACCATCAGAGAACACAGTCACTGGGATCATTTTGCAACACATTGGATTTATTGACATCAGCATGGGGGCGCCCCCTGCGCTGGTGAGGTCTCCGAGTCTCCTGGCAGCTGGGCCTGAACTTAGTCGCTGCTGAGGGACGAGGCGGAGACGGTCATCACGTCACTCGGTAGATCCGACGAGGTGGAGACGGTCATCACGTCACTCAGTGGCTCGGACGAGGTGGAGACGGTCATCACGTCACTCAGTGGCTCCTCCAGCTGGGTCTCCTGGCTCAGTGGGTCGGGCTCGCCCACTGGCTCCTCCTTCACAGGCACTTTGCATGGAGGAAGCTCCTGGCTCGGCGGCTGGCTGGGCCCGGGTGGTGCTGGCCCGCTCCCTGCCTCAGGGGCTCCCACGGCTGCCATCTTTTTCCCAGCGGCACGTTTCTTCCCGCCTCTCCCTCCAGGACCTACTTTTCCTCTCTTGCCCTCCTTGGGCATCTGGAAGGGCAACAGGGAGATCACAGTGGGGCTCTGTCCGGGTCAGGGGAGAGGATGGAGGAGGCTGGGAACAGGGACGATTCCTGAGAAGCGGTGAGGGCCGGGCTGGGGGTTGTGCCAGGTGACGACAGTGCAGGAATCTTGAGGAAGGAATCAAGGGGAAGACGAGGAGGAGCTCGGGTGGGTCACTCACCTTCTTCGGGGTACTGGGACTCACCTCAGAAGAGGACTTCCTCTTTTGCGTCTCCCCGGCCTTGGCCGGCGGTACCGAGGCTCTCTTCTTTGGCGCCATCTTGCTCAACTCAAAGGTCATCACGTCACTCAGTGGCTCCGACGAGGTGGAGACGGTCATCACGTCACTCAGTGGCTCCTCCAGCTGGGTCTCCTGGCTCAGTGGATCCTCCAACTGGGTCTCCTGGCTCAGTGGGTCGGGCTCGCCCACTGGCTCCTCCTTCACAGGCACTTTGCATGGAGGAAGCTCCTGGCTCGGCGGCTGGCTGGGCCCGGGTGGTGCTGGCCCGCTCCCTGCCTCAGGGGCTCCCACGGCTGCCATCTTTTTCCCAGCGGCACGTTTCTTCCCGCCTCTCCCTCCAGGACCTGCTTTTCCTCTCTTGCCCACCTTGAGCGTCTGGAAGGACAACAGGGAGATCACAGTGGGGCTCTGTCCGGGTCAGGGGAGAGGATGGAGGAGGCTGGGAATAGGGACGTTTCCTGAGAAGCGGTGAGGGCCGGGCTGGGGGTTGTGCCAGGTGACGACAGGGCAGGAATCTTGAGGAAGGAATCAAGGGGAAGACGAGGAGGAGCTCGGGTGGGTCACTCACCTTCTTCGGGGTACTGGGACTCGCCTCAGAAGAGGACTTCCTCTTTTGCGTCTCCCCGGCCTTGGCCGGCGGTCCCGAGGCTCTCTTCTTTGGCGCCATCTTGCTCAACTCAACGTCTCCAACGTCAATGTCAGGCTGCCTGGTCTACGTGTACGTGCCCCTTTCGTCCACGACAATGAGGCAACCACGTTTCTGAGCTTTGATTGGTCAGCATGCCACCACCCAGCCAATGGTAGCCCTGGGCGGGAAGGACGGGCTTAGACGTCACACAGCACCGCCGGGACATGGCCGAAGAAGTGTGGGGGTGGGGTGGCATTTGATGAGGAAGGCAGGATGCTATGATTGGAGAAAGGGAGATTATGGTTAGCACTCCTAAAGATGGTTCCCAACTGACATGTCACCCCACTTCACCTCCCCATGTTCAATTTTGGCAGATCACTTGGCACGGGAGGGTGTTTCCTCCAGATGTTTCCCCAGGACCCCCCCATTCAGTGGTACATTCTGTTCCCTCCCACCTTCCATCATTACCCAGTTTCTGTATGACCTACCTCAACCTCCTCCATGCTAACTGGGACAGGTGTAAGGCTATGTGAAGATGGCAATCATCTCCCTCTCCTACACATTCGTCTGCTGATCTTCGAGGACCATTCACTTCTTGGATGCTGTGAAAGAACTTATCCATTTCCCTTTCTTATCCCAGTGCCCACAGATTGTCCCTAAATGTTTCATTCTCATGGTTTAAAGCACTGGCGTCAAGGGGTCAAGCTCAGCAAACACACTGTCTCTGCTGCCTATCTGTATCAAGCTGGGATCCTACAAATTTCAAAGGGGAAATTTGTCTCCAGTGCTCAGCTCTGATGCAGTCCTTATCCTCCTGTCTGGCTGTGACCTGTCTCTCTGACATCAACCTCGTAGGACCCCACTTCCTACCCCCTCCACACACCACCCATTCTTCCCTCCGCCCCATACACCACCACTTCCTCCCTCCCTCTCCCCCCCTCTCCCCCCCTTCCGCCACACATCACCTGTCCCTCCCTCCATCCCTCCTTCCCTCCCTCCCTCCCTCCCCACCATCAGAGAACACAGTCACTGGGATCATTTTGCAACACATTGGATTTATTGACATCAGCATGGGGGCGCCCCCTGCGCTGGTGAGGTCTCCGAGTCTCCTGGCAGCTGGGCCTGAACTTAGTCGCTGCTGAGGGACGAGGCGGAGACGGTCATCACGTCACTCGGTAGATCCGACGAGGTGGAGACGGTCATCACGTCACTCAGTGGCTCCGACGAGGTGGAGACGGTCATCACGTCACTCAGTGGCTCCTCCAGCTGGGTCTCCTGGCTCAGTGGCTCCTCCAGCTGGGTCTCCTGGCTCAGTGGGTCGGGCTCGCCCACTGGCTCCTCCTTCACAGGCACTTTGCATGGAGGAAGCTCCTGGCTCGGCGGCTGGCTGGGCCCGGGTGGTGCTGGCCCGCTCCCTGCCTCAGGGGCTCCCACGGCTGCCATCTTTTTCCCAGCGGCACGTTTCTTCCCGCCTCTCCCTCCAGGACCTACTTTTCCTCTCTTGCCCTCCTTGGGCATCTGGAAGGGCAACAGGGAGATCACAGTGGGGCTCTGTCCGGGTCAGGGGAGAGGATGGAGGAGGCTGGGAACAGGGACGTTTCCTGAGAAGCGGTGAGGGCCGGGCTGGGGGTTGTGCCAGGTGACGACAGGGCAGGAATCTTGAGGAAGGAATCAAGGGGAAGACGAGGAGGAGCTCGGGTGGGTCACTCACCTTCTTCGGGGTACTGGGACTCACCTCAGAAGAGGACTTCCTCTTTTGCGTCTCCCCGGCCTTGGCCGGCGGTACCGAGGCTCTCTTCTTTGGCGCCATCTTGCTCAACTCAAAGGTCATCACGTCACTCAGTGGCTCCGACGAGGTGGAGACGGTCATCACGTCACTCAGTGGCTCCTCCAGCTGGGTCTCCTGGCTCAGTGGATCCTCCAGCTGGGTCTCCTGGCTCAGTGGGTCGGGCTCGCCCACTGGCTCCTCCTTCACAGGCACTTTGCATGGAGGAAGCTCCTGGCTCGGCGGCTGGCTGGGCCCGGGTGGTGCTGGCCCGCTCCCTGCCTCAGGGGCTCCCACGGCTGCCATCTTTTTCCCAGCGGCACGTTTCTTCCCGCCTCTCCCTCCAGGACCTGCTTTTCCTCTCTTGCCCACCTTGGGCGTCTGGAAGGACAACAGGGAGATCACAGTGGGGCTCTGTCCGGGTCAGGGGAGAGGATGGAGGAGGCTGGGAACAGGGACGTTTCTTGAGAAGCGGTGAGGGCCGGGCTGGGGGTTGTGCCAGGTGACGACAGGGCAGGAATCTTGAGGAAGGAATCAAGGGGAAGACGAGGAGGAGCTCGGGTGGGTCACTCACCTTCTTCGGGGTACTGGGACTCGCCTCAGAAGAGGACTTCCTCTTTCGCGTCTCCCCGGCCTTGGCCGGCGGTCCCGAGGCTCTCTTCTTTGGCGCCATCTTGCTCAACTCAACGTCTCCAACGTCAATGTCAGGCTGCCTGGTCTACGTGTACGTGCCCCTTTCGTCCACGACAATGAGGCAACCACGTTTCTGAGCTTTGATTGGTCAGCATGCCACCACCCAGCCAATGGTAGCCCTGGGCGGGAAGGACAGGCTTAGACGTCACACAGCACCGCCGGGACATGGCCGAAGAAGTGTGGGGGTGGGGTGGCATTTGATGAGGAAGGCAGGATGCTATGATTGGAGAAAGGGAGATTATGGTTAGCACTCCTAAAGATGGTTCCCAACTGACATGTCACCCCACTTCACCTCCCCATGTTCAATTTTGGCAGATCACTTGGCACGGGAGGGTGTTTCCTCCAGATGTTTCCCCAGGACCCCCCCATTCAGTGGTACATTCTGTTCCCTCCCACCTTCCATCATTACCCAGTTTCTGTATGACCTACCTCAACCTCCTCCATGCTAACTGGGACAGGTGTAAGGCTATGTGAAGATGGCAATCATCTCCCTCTCCTACACATTCGTCTGCTGATCCTCGAGGACCATTCACTTCTTGGATGCTGTGAAAGAACTTATCCATTTCCCTTTCTTATCCCAGTGCCCACAGATTGCCCCTAAATGTTTCATTCTCATGGTTTAAAGCACTGGCGTCAGGGGGTCAAGCTCAGCAAACACACTGTCTCTGCTGCCTATCTGTATCAAGCTGGGTTCCTCAGAGAAGGAGAAAGTAACCCAACAGGGTATTGTGTTGGTTTGTGTGTGTGTTTGTGTGTGTGTGTGTGTGTGTGTTTGTGTGTGTGTGTGTGTGTGTGTGTGTGATATACATCATAAACATCTATTTACTATCGTATCATATTTGTTTCTGAATGATATTATGTATATGATACGGTTCACTGTAAGGAATTGTCTCACACATTAACACAATGTTGCGGTCTGGAAGGCTGAAATATGTAGCGCAGGTGAGCAGTCTGGAAACTAAAAGCTTCTGCACAGTTGACAGTCAACAAAATTAAAAGGCAGCCTATGGTTTGGGAGGTTTGTGTGCTCCCTCTGGGTTTATTTGGCAGCAGTTAGGACATACCTGGGTCATCTTTTGTAAACTCAGGGTGGAATAAGAAAGCCCCATCTATCTTCCAGGACCATTCTAAGGATGCCTCGCATGCATTGCTCAGTCATGACAGCGATGATTATTTTTCGAATAGTATCTAGCCCACTGCCTGGACCATGGTTGGTCCCCAATAAATAATTTTTGGATGAATAATTTAATTTGTTATTAATACTTTTTTTACCCTCCTTATTGTTATTTTTTGGAGACAGGGTCTTGCTTTCTTTTCCAGGTTGAAGTGCAGTGGCGTGATCTTAGTTCACGGCAGCCTCCACCTCCCAGGTTCAGTTATTCTGCCTCAGCCTTCTGAGTAGCTGGGACTACCGGCACATGCCACCACATCTGGCTAACTTTTGTATTTTAGTAGAGACAGTGTTTCACCTTGTTAGCCAGGCTGATCTTGAACTCCTGACCTCAGGTGATCCACCAGCCTCTGCCTCCCAAAGCACTGGGATTACAGGAGTGAGCCACCACGCCTGGCCTCTTCTCTATTTTTTTTTTTCACTGCAATTACTCTTATCAAATTTTGAGTTGTATCAGATTCTCAATCTAGTTAAGATTCAAAATTACATATCAGCTTGCTAGTCTAGCGCTTTTCCTTACTCCTCTCCCTGAAACGTCCTCAATTCTGTTTCTATTCTGCCTGGCTTTTTTTCCCACTCCCGTGGACCGGTGTCCAGGGCCTCATACCCCCCAAAACCCTTCAACTAGTTATTAACTAATTTAACTGTGTATATAACATGTAGAAGAACACCTTTCTGCCAGTAAAAACATTTTCTTTCAAGAAAATAGGTAACAGCTGTTTTCATAAAACCTTCCCGGCCAGACATGGTGGTTCTCACCTGTAATCCCAGCACTTTGGGAGGCCGAGGTGGGTGGGTCACCTGAGGCCAGGAGTTTCAGATAAGCCTGGCCAACATGGCAAAACCCCGTCTTTACCAAAAGGATAAAACTTAGCCCAGTGTGGTGTGGTAGGTGCTTGTAATCCCAGCTACTCAGGAGGCTGAAGCAAAGAATCGCTTGAATCCAGGAGACAAAGATTACAGTGAGCCAACATTGCACCACTGCGCTCCAGCCTGGGCCACAAGAGTGAATCTCTGTCTCAAAAAGAAACAAACAAACAAACAAAAACTCTTCTCTATATGAACTGAGCCTACAATTATCTTGCTCATAGAATTTCTGTAGCGCTTATGCACACATAAAGTGTGCGAATTCACACTTGGTTCTGGGGACTCCTTTCATGAATGCCAGCTAAGATGTGGCCCCTAAACCAGGGGACGTGCCTCGAGTGCCTCTTCAGTCCTCCTACAGTGTGGAATACAGTGCTGCTTCTGCAGCATTGAGCAGCAGTCCTTGAGACGGTAGAGTTTGGAATTTGATCTTTGCAGACTTGAGTTTTAATCCTGACTCTGTAACCTATAAGCACCATAAGAAAGGTACTCAAGCTGTCTATCTCAGGTGTCCAGCGGGGATAGTACCCATTTTACAGGGTGCGATGGTTAATTTCAGGTGTCCACGTGGCTGCCTTAAGGAATACATCAGGAATTGGTAAAGCATTGTTTCTGAGTGAGCCCGCAGGTATTCCCAGGAAGATTGGTGTGAGCTGGTGGACAGAGTGAGGAAGATGCCTTTAGTAGAGACAGGCCCCATCCAATTCTCTGAGGCCCAGATAGAAGAAACAGGGCAGAGGAAAGGCGCTTTCCTCCCTTTCTCTCCTGGAGCTGGGACTCTTCTTTTCCTGCCCGTGGACAGCACAACTGCAGGCTCTTTTCATACTGAGAGTTACACCATCCACTTCCCTGGTTCTGAGGCTTTTGGATGTGAACTGAGTCACACTCCTGGCATCCCAGGGGCTCCAGCCTGCAGAAAGCCTGTCCTGAGACTTTTCACCCTCCAATTCCTTTAATAAATCTGCTCTCACCCATCTTTGCTGATATCCTGTTGGTGGTGTCTCTCAAGAGCCCCGATTAATCCATAGGGGTGATGTGGGGGAGCAATGAGGTCGTGCATGGGGAGCAGGCAGCATTTCACAGCCTGCCTGACACATGCCCATGTCCTATAGGCTGCAGCTGCAGCTATTCTAGAGCTTAGTGTCAGGGCTTAAAACAGTGGAAGGCCTTGCCTCCGGCACCCAGCCATCGTGTTGATCTTTTCCTGTCATTTTTCAATTCCAGAGTGTTTTCTTGAGAGCAATTCGGTGTCCCAGGTAGTATTGACGAGGGGCTAAAATCAATCCTTACCTGTGGGAATCTGAAGCTGGGAGTGAGCAAAGGTGAGAAAGTTCTCAGGAGTCAGGAGCAGAGGAAGCTGCATGGTCAAGGGGAATCGACATGAGCCTTCCTGCCGTGTGTTCTGTTTCCTGCGGTCTAATGAGAAAGAGACATATGTATGTCTACATCATCTCATACTTAGCTCTTTAATATGTACAAGGTGTTTTCAAATTTTCCCACCGACTGTCCTTGACAGCTGAGAACATCAAGATTACCTGTTGTTGGTTACTGTTGTCAAGGGGATCCGCCCTTTAGGGACACAGGAAGATTTGCCTAAAAACGTCAGGAAGCTTGATATCTATTATTTTATTGTAAAAGTCAACTGCAGTTTTGCTGATGTATTACTTCTTTACTCATTCCAATGTTTATTTTAAGCCTGAGCTTGTGGGTCGTTGGAGAAGGAGGGAAAATATTTAACACTCTTATTAACTAATTTTACTGTGTATTTAACATGTAGAATAAAGAAAGACTTAAATGAAGATGTAGTATTTGTGAATGCTCCAACAAACTAAAAGATTATTTAAATTACTGATTTGTGATTGAACCATTTATTGTCTATAATGAATTAAAAGTTTGTGAAAATAAATTCCGTGACCTTTGGCATCTATAATTTCAAAATCGTAGTAATTTTTCAAAGCTGAAAATGCCTGAAACACCAGTCTGCCAATCATCACAATAAAACATGAAGCCCCAATGAAAGAGCTAGTCAGGATGGGTTCCCAATAAATAGCAGTTGAAGCTCCAACTACCATCAGGTGATGAGAAAACACGGTGTAAGGGCCACGTGTAATTTTTTAAATGCCAAAAGAATCGTCACAGACCGTTTTGGCTTGCAGAGCTTGAATGGCAATATGGCATTAAAATAAGGTACACAAAATTAATTATTGAATGTAATTTTGAAACACACTGCTAAAGTGCTCCCTAATATTCAACAAGCCCAAAAGTGACCACTGACAAGACTTCGTTTATTGCAGTTTTTATGCTGTCATTATGGAAAAACTGTAGCAGAAAGTTCACCAACCTCCCTTTGGAAAGAGACGTACAACCACGGCCAATAGGCTTTCCTAAAGGACAGCAGGAGCTTTTCACTGGAACTTGTTTCCCGTCCATAACATACAAATAGTTATTGTTCAGGGTCAATACAGCCTTGCAAATACACAGGCTTTGAGTTATACCAAGCATGCTCGTCCTTATATGGTATGTCCATATATGAAATACAAAAGAAATACACCACAAAATGATGGTGTTCAGGACATGGGGGAAGGCCCTGTTTCTGTGGTACAGCGTAACACATGGAAACTGCCTATAAAGCCAGTGCTTCACAACCCACGCCCTTATTACATGGAAATTCACGTTTCCATAATCACATAAAAGTTTAATGTGCTATTCATTATAAGATTAAAGGTTATGAGTTATTCTGTGCATGTAATTATTGACAACTGGAAATTAAATCGCGATAATTTTTTACTCTATTCTTTTAAAAATGATAATTTTCTTTCTCCTTTTGCCTGAGAACCATGCTTCGACAATCATAACACCTTACCTCCTAAAGTAAATGATCACAAATAGAATATATATTTTATATATGATATATAGTTATATTTATACATTATATAACAATATAAATATATATTTATATTTTATCTTTGTATTGATAAATTTATATAAAATATAAATATTTATATATAATCTATATATGAAATCTAGCCACATAAACCTAAATATATAAAAATAAATATATAAATATACATATATAGAGGTAATTATACACAAATATATAATGATAAATACAAATCATATATATATATATATATATATATATATATACATGCACACATTAGGAATACACAGGTCTTTTCTGTATATAGCAAAGACCTGTGTGTTTATATAAAAACCCATGTATATAAATATTTATAAATATGTATTTTATATATATATACACATTAGGAACACAGTAGTAGCAAATTCTACTATATATAGAAAAGACCTGTGCATTTATATAACTATATATGAATGTAGATTACACATATAGACATTACAAATACACAGGTCTTTTCGACACATAGCAAGTTCTATATTATTCTCTCATTGCAATGATGGACAACTGGGTATTGAGTAGTGAAAAATTTTGTAGTTTATTCTTCTTAAAGTGGTTATTTTCTTTCTCTTTTTGCCTGTGAACCATGCTTCAACAATCAGAACGCCTTACTTTCTAAAATAAATGATTATATATAACATATAAATATGTTTTATATATAATATAAATATTTCTATGTATAATCTATATGTATATATGAAGAAGTTAATATATAAATATATAGTAGGTTCTAGTATATATAGAAAAAACGTGTATTTCTAATGTATGTAGACATCTGTATTTATAGACATATAATCCATATTTTTATTTATATATTTTATACATATATAATCTATATATTTGTAAATAATATAGTTGTATATATTTCATTTACTTATATATTTGTATATAGTAAGTTCTACTATATATGGAAAAGACCTGTGTATTTCTAATGTATGGAAATATGAAATGTACTTTTTGTGTCCTCAGTTGCAAAAATAAAATAGCTTTTTTCAAATAGATTTTACTCTACTTTGAATTTTTCTTCTTAATTATATTAGATTGTAGGGAGGGGATGCTGAAAGGAAAGAGGATTCTTCCATCGGTTTCTATGAATGAAAAGGTACTTTAACAATGAAACCTAAGTAGGTAGAATCTGATTCTTGGTACTTGATGTATGAGCTAGCAAGACTGCATGAAGAAAGAAGCCTTACAAGACGAGGAGTCATCCTGTGAAGGGGAAATTTGTCTCCAGTGCTCAGCTCTGATGCAGTCCTTATCCTCCTGTCTGGCTGTGACCTGTCTCTCTGACATCAACCTCGTAGGACCCCACTTCCTACCCCCTCCACACACCACCCATTCTTCCCTCCGCCCCATACACCACCACTTCCTCCCTCCCTCTCCCCCCCTCCCTCTCCCCCCTCCCCCCACACATCACCTGTCCCTCCCTCCCTCCCTCCCTCCCCACCATCAGAGAACACAGTCACTGGGATCATTTTGCAACACATTGGATTTATTGACATCAGCATGGGGGCGCCCCCTGCGCTGGTGAGGTCTCCGAGTCTCCTGGCACCTGGGCCTGAACTTAGTCGCTGCTGAGGGACGAGGCGGAGACGGTCATCACGTCACTCGGTAGATCCGACGAGGTGGAGACGGTCATCACGTCACTCAGTGGCTCCGACGAGGTGGAGACGGTCATCACGTCACTCAGTGGCTCCTCCAGCTGGGTCTCCTGGCTCAGTGGCTCCTCCAGCTGGGTCTCCTGGCTCAGTGGGTCGGGCTCGCCCACTGGCTCCTCCTTCACGGGCACTTTGCATGGAGGAAGCTCCTGGCTCGGCGGCTGGCTGGGCCCGGGTGGTGCTGGCCCGCTCCCTGCCTCAGGGGCTCCCACGGCTGCCATCTTTTTCCCAGCGGCACGTTTCTTCCCGCCTCTCCCTCCAGGACCTACTTTTCCTCTCTTGCCCTCCTTGGGCATCTGGAAGGGCAACAGGGAGATCACAGTGGGGCTCTGTCCGGGTCAGGGGAGAGGATGGAGGAGGCTGGGAACAGGGACGATTCCTGAGAAGCGGTGAGGGCCGGGCTGGGGGTTGTGCCAGGTGACGACAGGGCAGGAATCTTGAGGAAGGAATCAAGGGGAAGACGAGGAGGAGCTCGGGTGGGTCACTCACCTTCTTCGGGGTACTGGGACTCACCTCAGAAGAGGACTTCCTCTTTTGCGTCTCCCCGGCCTTGGCCGGCGGTACCGAGGCTCTCTTCTTTGGCGCCATCTTGCTCAACTCAAAGGTCATCACGTCACTCAGTGGCTCCGACGAGGTGGAGACGGTCATCACGTCACTCAGTGGCTCCTCCAGCTGGGTCTCCTGGCTCAGTGGATCCTCCAGCTGGGTCTCCTGGCTCAGTGGGTCGGGCTCGCCCACTGGCTCCTCCTTCACAGGCACTTTGCATGGAGGAAGCTCCTGGCTCGGCGGCTGGCTGGGCCCGGGTGGTGCTGGCCCGCTCCCTGCCTCAGGGGCTCCCACGGCTGCCATCTTTTTCCCAGCGGCACGTTTCTTCCCGCCTCTCCCTCCAGGACCTGCTTTTCCTCTCTTGCCCACCTTGGGCGTCTGGAAGGACAACAGGGAGATCACAGTGGGGCTCTGTCCGGGTCAGGGGAGAGGATGGAGGAGGCTGGGAACAGGGACGTTTCCTGAGAAGCGGTGAGGGCCGGGCTGGGGGTTGTGCCAGGTGACGACAGGGCAGGAATCTTGAGGAAGGAATCAAGGGGAAGACGAGGAGGAGCTCGGGTGGGTCACTCACCTTCTTCGGGGTACTGGGACTCGCCTCAGAAGAGGACTTCCTCTTTCGCGTCTCCCCGGCCTTGGCCGGCGGTCCCGAGGCTCTCTTCTTTGGCGCCATCTTGCTCAACTCAACGTCTCCAACGTCAATGTCAGGCTGCCTGGTCTACGTGTACGTGCCCCTTTCGTCCACGACAATGAGGCAACCACGTTTCTGAGCTTTGATTGGTCAGCATGCCACCACCCAGCCAATGGTAGCCCTGGGCGGGAAGGACGGGCTTAGACGTCACACAGCACCGCCGGGACATGGCCGAAGAAGTGTGGGGGTGGGGTGGCATTTGATGAGGAAGGCAGGATGCTATGATTGGAGAAAGGGAGATTATGGTTAGCACTCCTAAAGATGGTTCCCAACTGACATGTCACCCCACTTCACCTCCCCATGTTCAATTTTGGCAGATCACTTGGCACGGGAGGGTGTTTCCTCCAGATGTTTCCCCAGGACCCCCCCATTCAGTGGTACATTCTGTTCCCTCCCACCTTCCATCATTACCCAGTTTCTGTATGACCTACCTCAACCTCCTCCATGCTAACTGGGACAGGTGTAAGGCTATGTGAAGATGGCAATCATCTCCCTCTCCTACACATTCGTCTGCTGATCTTCGAGGACCATTCACTTCTTGGATGCTGTGAAAGAACTTATCCATTTCCCTTTCTTATCCCAGTGCCCACAGATTGTCCCTAAATGTTTCATTCTCATGGTTTAAAGCACTGGCGTCAAGGGGTCAAGCTCAGCAAACACACTGTCTCTGCTGCCTATCTGTATCAAGCTGGGATCCTACAAATTTCAAAGGGGAAATTTGTCTGCAGTGCTCAGCTCTGATGCAGTCCTTATCCTCCTGTCTGGCTGTGACCTGTCTCTCTGACATCAACCTCGTAGGACCCCACTTCCTACCCCCTCCACACACCACCCATTCTTCCCTCCGCCCCATACACCACCACTTCCTCCCTCCCTCTCCCCCCTCCCTCTCCCCCCTCCCCCCACACATCACCTGTCCCTCCCTCCCTCCCTCCCTCCCTCCCCACCATCAGAGAACACAGTCACTGGGATCATTTTGCAACACATTGGATTTATTGACATCAGCATGGGGGCGCCCCCTGCGCTGATGAGGTCTCCGAGTCTCCTGGCAGCTGGGCCTGAACTTAGTCGCTGCTGAGGGACGAGGCGGAGACGGTCATCACGTCACTCGGTAGATCCGACGAGGTGGAGACGGTCATCACGTCACTCAGTGGCTCCGACGAGGTGGAGACGGTCATCACGTCACTCAGTGGCTCCTCCAGCTGGGTCTCCTGGCTCAGTGGCTCCTCCAGCTGGGTCTCCTGGCTCAGTGGGTCGGGCTCGCCCACTGGCTCCTCCTTCACAGGCACTTTGCATGGAGGAAGCTCCTGGCTCGGCGGCTGGCTGGGCCCGGGTGGTGCTGGCCCGCTCCCTGCCTCAGGGGCTCCCACGGCTGCCATCTTTTTCCCAGCGGCACGTTTCTTCCCGCCTCTCCCTCCAGGACCTACTTTTCCTCTCTTGCCCTCCTTGGGCATCTGGAAGGGCAACAGGGAGATCACAGTGGGGCTCTGTCCGGGTCAGGGGAGAGGATGGAGGAGGCTGGGAACAGGGACGTTTCCTGAGAAGCGGTGAGGGCCGGGCTGGGGGTTGTGCCAGGTGACGACAGGGCAGGAATCTTGAGGAAGGAATCAAGGGGAAGACGAGGAGGAGCTCGGGTGGGTCACTCACCTTCTTCGGGATACTGGTACTCACCTCAGAAGACGACTTCCTCTTTCGCGTCTCCCCGGCCTTGGCCGGCGGTACCGAGGCTCTCTTCTTTGGCGCCATCTTGCTCAACTCAAAGGTCATCACGTCACTCAGTGGCTCCGACGAGGTGGAGACGGTCATCACGTCACTCAGTGGCTCCTCCAGCTGGGTCTCCTGGCTCAGTGGCTCCTCCAGCTGGGTCTCCTGGCTCAGTGGGTCGGGCTCGCCCACTGGCTCCTCCTTCACAGGCACTTTGCATGGAGGAAGCTCCTGGCTCGGCGGCTGGCTGGGCCCGGGTGGTGCTGGCCCGCTCCCTGCCTCAGGGGCTCCCACGGCTGCCATCTTTTTCCCAGCGGCACGTTTCTTCCCGCCTCTCCCTCCAGGACCTGCTTTTCCTCTCTTGCCCACCTTGGGCGTCTGGAAGGACAACAGGGAGATCACAGTGGGGCTCTGTCCGGGTCAGGGGAGAGGATGGAGGAGGCTGGGAACAGGGACGTTTCCTGAGAAGCGGTGAGGGCCGGGCTGGGGGTTGTGCCAGGTGACGACAGGGCAGGAATCTTGAGGAAGGAATCAAGGGGAAGACGAGGAGGAGCTCGGGTGGGTCACTCACCTTCTTCGGGGTACTGGGACTCGCCTCAGAAGAGGACTTCCTCTTTCGCGTCTCCCCGGCCTTGGCCGGCGGTCCCGAGGCTCTCTTCTTTGGCGCCATCTTGCTCAACTCAACGTCTCCAACGTCAATGTCAGGCTGCCTGGTCTACGTGTACGTGCCCCTTTCGTCCACGACAATGAGGCAACCACGTTTCTGAGCTTTGATTGGTCAGCATGCCACCACCCAGCCAATGGTAGCCCTGGGCGGGAAGGACGGGCTTAGACGTCACACAGCACCGCCGGGACATGGCCGAAGAAGTGTGGGGGTGGGGTGGCATTTGATGAGGAAGGCAGGATGCTATGATTGGAGAAAGGGAGATTATGGTTAGCACTCCTAAAGATGGTTCCCAACTGACATGTCACCCCACTTCACCTCCCCATGTTCAATTTTGGCAGATCACTTGGCACGGGAGGGTGTTTCCTCCAGATGTTTCCCCAGGACCCCCCCATTCAGTGGTACATTCTGTTCCCTTTCACCTTCCATCATTACCCAGTTTCTGTATGACCTACCTCAACCTCCTCCATGCTAACTGGGACAGGTGTAAGGCTATGTGAAGATGGCAATCATCTCCCTCTCCTACACATTCGTCTGCTGATCCTCGAGGACCATTCACTTCTTGGATGCTGTGAAAGAACTTATCCATTTCCCTTTCTTATCCCAGTGCCCACAGATTACCCCTAAATGTTTCATTCTCATGGTTTAAAGCACTGGCGTCAGGGGGTCAAGCTCAGCAAACACACTGTCTCTGCTGCCTATCTGTATCAAGCTGGGTTCCTCAGAGAAGGAGAAACTAACCCAACAGGGTATTGTGTTGGTTTGTGTGTGTGTTTGTGTGTGTGTGTGTGTGTGTTTGTGTGTGTGTGTGTGTGTGTGTGTGATATACATCATAAACATCTATTTACTATCATATCATATTTGTTTCTGAATGATATTATGTATATGATACGGTTCACTGTAAGGAATTGTCTCACACATTTACACAATGTTGCGGTCTGGAAGGCTGAAATATGTAGCGCAGGTGAGCAGTCTGGAAACTAAAAGCTTCTGCACAGTTGACAGTCAACAAAATTAAAAGGCAGCCTATGGTTTGGGAGGTTTGTGTGCTCCCTCTGGGTTTATTTGGCAGCAGTTAGGACATACCTGGGTCATCTTTTGTAAACTCAGGGTGGAATAAGAAAGCCCCATCTATCTTCCAGGACCATTCTAAGGATGCCTCGCATGCATTGCTCAGTCATGACAGCGATGATTATTTTTCGAATAGTATCTAGCCCACTGCCTGGACCATGGTTGGTCCCCAATAAATAATTTTTGGATGAATAATTTAATTTGTTATTAATACTTTTTTTACCCTCCTTATTGTTATTTTTTGGAGACAGGGTCTTGCTTTCTTTTCCAGGTTGAAGTGCAGTGGCGTGATCTTAGTTCACGGCAGCCTCCACCTCCCAGGTTCAGTTATTCTGCCTCAGCCTTCTGAGTAGCTGGGACTACCGGCACATGCCACCACATCTGGCTAACTTTTGTATTTTAGTAGAGACAGTGTTTCACCTTGTTAGCCAGGCTGATCTTGAACTCCTGACCTCAGGTGATCCACCAGCCTCTGCCTCCCAAAGCACTGGGATTACAGGAGTGAGCCACCACGCCTGGCCTCTTCTCTATTTTTTTTTTTCACTGCAATTACTCTTATCAAATTTTGAGTTGTATCAGATTCTCAATCTAGTTAAGATTCAAAATTACATATCAGCTTGCTAGTCTAGCGCTTTTCCTTACTCCTCTCCCTGAAACGTCCTCAATTCTGTTTCTATTCTGCCTGGCTTTTTTTCCCACTCCCGTGGACCGGTGTCCAGGGCCTCATACCCCCCAAAACCCTTCAACTAGTTATTAACTAATTTAACTGTGTATATAACATGTAGAAGAACACCTTTCTGCCAGTAAAAACATTTTCTTTCAAGAAAATAGGTAACAGCTGTTTTCATAAAATCTTCCGGGCCAGACATGGTGGTTCTCACCTGTAATCCCAGCACTTTGGGAGGCCGAGGTGGGTGGGTCACCTGAGGCCAGGAGTTTCAGATAAGCCTGGCCAACATGGCAAAACCCCGTCTTTACCAAAAGGATAAAACTTAGCCCAGTGTGGTGTGGTAGGTGCTTGTAATCCCAGCTACTCAGGAGGCTGAAGCAAAGAATCGCTTGAATCCAGGAGACAAAGATTACAGTGAGCCAACATTGCACCACTGCGCTCCAGCCTGGGCCACAAGAGTGAATCTCTGTCTCAAAAAGAAACAAACAAACAAACAAAAACTCTTCTCTATATGAACTGAGCCTACAATTATCTTGCTCATAGAATTTCTGTAGCGCTTATGCACACATAAAGTGTGCGAATTCACACTTGGTTCTGGGGACTCCTTTCATGAATGCCAGCTAAGATGTGGCCCCTAAACCAGGGGACGTGCCTCGAGTGCCTCTTCAGTCCTCCTACAGTGTGGAATACAGTGCTGCTTCTGCAGCATTGAGCAGCAGTCCTTGAGACGGTAGAGTTTGGAATTTGATCTTTGCAGACTTGAGTTTTAATCCTGACTCTGTAACCTATAAGCACCATAAGAAAGGTACTCAAGCTGTCTATCTCAGGTGTCCAGCGGGGATAGTACCCATTTTACAGGGTGCGATGGTTAATTTCAGGTGTCCACGTGGCTGCCTTAAGGAATACATCAGGAATTGGTAAAGCATTGTTTCTGAGTGAGCCCGCAGGTATTCCCAGGAAGATTGGTGTGAGCTGGTGGACAGAGTGAGGAAGATGCCTTTAGTAGAGACAGGCCCCATCCAATTCTCTGAGGCCCAGATAGAAGAAACAGGGCAGAGGAAAGGCGCTTTCCTCCCTTTCTCTCCTGGAGCTGGGACTCTTCTTTTCCTGCCCGTGGACAGCACAACTGCAGGCTCTTTTCATACTGAGAGTTACACCATCCACTTCCCTGGTTCTGAGGCTTTTGGATGTGAACTGAGTCACACTCCTGGCATCCCAGGGGCTCCAGCCTGCAGAAAGCCTGTCCTGAGACTTTTCACCCTCCAATTCCTTTAATAAATCTGCTCTCACCCATCTTTGCTGATATCCTGTTGGTGGTGTCTCTCAAGAGCCCCGATTAATCCATAGGGGTGATGTGGGGGAGCAATGAGGTCGTGCATGGGGAGCAGGCAGCATTTCACAGCCTGCCTGACACATGCCCATGTCCTATAGGCTGCAGCTGCAGCTATTCTAGAGCTTAGTGTCAGGGCTTAAAACAGTGGAAGGCCTTGCCTCCGGCACCCAGCCATCGTGTTGATCTTTTCCTGTCATTTTTCAATTCCAGAGTGTTTTCTTGAGAGCAATTCGGTGTCCCAGGTAGTATTGACGAGGGGCTAAAATCAATCCTTACCTGTGGGAATCTGAAGCTGGGAGTGAGCAAAGGTGAGAAAGTTCTCAGGAGTCAGGAGCAGAGGAAGCTGCATGGTCAAGGGGAATCGACATGAGCCTTCCTGCCGTGTGTTCTGTTTCCTGCGGTCTAATGAGAAAGAGACATATGTATGTCTACATCATCTCATACTTAGCTCTTTAATATGTACAAGGTGTTTTCAAATTTTCCCACCGACTGTCCTTGACAGCTGAGAACATCAAGATTACCTGTTGTTGGTTACTGTTGTCAAGGGGATCCGCCCTTTAGGGACACAGGAAGATTTGCCTAAAAACGTCAGGAAGCTTGATATCTATTATTTTATTGTAAAAGTCAACTGCAGTTTTGCTGATGTATTACTTCTTTACTCATTCCAATGTTTATTTTAAGCCTGAGCTTGTGGGTCGTTGGAGAAGGAGGGAAAATATTTAACACTCTTATTAACTAATTTTACTGTGTATTTAACATGTAGAATAAAGAAAGACTTAAATGAAGATGTAGTATTTGTGAATGCTCCAACAAACTAAAAGATTATTTAAATTACTGATTTGTGATTGAACCATTTATTGTCTATAATGAATTAAAAGTTTGTGAAAATAAATTCCGTGACCTTTGGCATCTATAATTTCAAAATCGTAGTAATTTTTCAAAGCTGAAAATGCCTGAAACACCAGTCTGCCAATCATCACAATAAAACATGAAGCCCCAGTGAAAGAGCTAGTCAGGATGGGTTCCCAATAAATAGCAGTTGAAGCTCCAACTACCATCAGGTGATGAGAAAACACGGTGTAAGGGCCACGTGTAATTTTTTAAATGCCAAAAGAATCGTCACAGACCGTTTTGGCTTGCAGAGCTTGAATGGCAATATGGCATTAAAATAAGGTACACAAAATTAATTATTGAATGTAATTTTGAAACACACTGCTAAAGTGCTCCCTAATATTCAACAAGCCCAAAAGTGACCACTGACAAGACTTCGTTTATTGCAGTTTTTATGCTGTCATTATGGAAAAACTGTAGCAGAAAGTTCACCAACCTCCCTTTGGAAAGAGACGTACAACCACGGCCAATAGGCTTTCCTAAAGGACAGCAGGAGCTTTTCACTGGAACTTGTTTCCCGTCCATAACATACAAATAGTTATTGTTCAGGGTCAATACAGCCTTGCAAATACACAGGCTTTGAGTTATACCAAGCATGCTCGTCCTTATATGGTATGTCCATATATGAAATACAAAAGAAATACACCACAAAATGATGGTGTTCAGGACATGGGGGAAGGCCCTGTTTCTGTGGTACAGCGTAACACATGGAAACTGCCTATAAAGCCAGTGCTTCACAACCCACGCCCTTATTACATGGAAATTCACGTTTCCATAATCACATAAAAGTTTAATGTGCTATTCATTATAAGATTAAAGGTTATGAGTTATTCTGTGCATGTAATTATTGACAACTGGAAATTAAATCGCGATAATTTTTTACTCTATTCTTTTAAAAATGATAATTTTCTTTCTCCTTTTGCCTGAGAACCATGCTTCGACAATCATAACACCTTACCTCCTAAAGTAAATGATCACAAATAGAATATATATTTTATATATGATATATAGTTATATTTATACATTATATAACAATATAAATATATATTTATATTTTATCTTTGTATTGATAAATTTATATAAAATATAAATATTTATATATAATCTATATATGAAATCTAGCCACATAAACCTAAATATATAAAAATAAATATATAAATATACATATATAGAGGTAATTATACACAAATATATAATGATAAATACAAATCATATATATATATATATATATATATACATGCACACATTAGGAATACACAGGTCTTTTCTGTATATAGCAAAGACCTGTGTGTTTATATAAAAACCCATGTATATAAATATTTATAAATATGTATTTTATATATATATACACATTAGGAACACAGTAGTAGCAAATTCTACTATATATAGAAAAGACCTGTGCATTTATATAACTATATATGAATGTAGATTACACATATAGACATTACAAATACACAGGTCTTTTCGACACATAGCAAGTTCTATATTATTCTCTCATTGCAATGATGGACAACTGGGTATTGAGTAGTGAAAAATTTTGTAGTTTATTCTTCTTAAAGTGGTTATTTTCTTTCTCTTTTTGCCTGTGAACCATGCTTCAACAATCAGAACGCCTTACTTTCTAAAATAAATGATTATATATAACATATAAATATGTTTTATATATAATATAAATATTTCTATGTATAATCTATATGTATATATGAAGAAGTTAATATATAAATATATAGTAGGTTCTAGTATATATAGAAAAAACGTGTATTTCTAATGTATGTAGACATCTGTATTTATAGACATATAATCCATATTTTTATTTATATATTTTATACATATATAATCTATATATTTGTAAATAATATAGTTGTATATATTTCATTTACTTATATATTTGTATATAGTAAGTTCTACTATATATGGAAAAGACCTGTGTATTTCTAATGTATGGAAATATGAAATGTACTTTTTGTGTCCTCAGTTGCAAAAATAAAATAGCTTTTTTCAAATAGATTTTACTCTACTTTGAATTTTTCTTCTTAATTATATTAGATTGTAGGGAGGGGATGCTGAAAGGAAAGAGGATTCTTCCATCGGTTTCTATGAATGAAAAGGTACTTTAACAATGAAACCAAAGTAGGTAGAATCTGATTCTTGGTACTTGATGTATGAGCTAGCAAGACTGCATGAAGAAAGAAGCCTTACAAGACGAGGAGTCATCCTGTGAAGGGGAAATTTGTCTCCAGTGCTCAGCTCTGATGCAGTCCTTATCCTCCTGTCTGGCTGTGACCTGTCTCTCTGACATCAACCTCGTAGGATCCCACTTCCTACCCCCTCCACACACCACCCATTCTTCCCTCCGCCCCATACACCACCACTTCCTCCCTCCCTCTCCCCCTCTCCCCCCTCCCGCCACACATCACCTGTCCCTCCCTCCCTCCCTCCTTCCCTCCCTCCCTCCCTCCCCACCATCAGAGAACACAGTCACTGGGATCATTTTGCAACACATTGGATTTATTGACATCAGCATGGGGGCGCCCCCTGCGCTGGTGAGGTCTCCGAGTCTCCTGGCACCTGGGCCTGAACTTAGTCGCTGCTGAGGGACGAGGCGGAGACGGTCATCACGTCACTCGGTAGATCCGACGAGGTGGAGACGGTCATCACGTCACTCAGTGGCTCCGACGAGGTGGAGACGGTCATCACGTCACTCAGTGGCTCCTCCAGCTGGGTCTCCTGGCTCAGTGGGTCGGGCTCGCCCACTGGCTCCTCCTTCACAGGCACTTTGCATGGAGGAAGCTCCTGGCTCGGCGGCTGGCTGGGCCCGGGTGGTGCTGGCCCGCTCCCTGCCTCAGGGGCTCCCACGGCTGCCATCTTTTTCCCAGCGGCACGTTTCTTCCCGCCTCTCCCTCCAGGACCTACTTTTCCTCTCTTGCCCTCCTTGGGCATCTGGAAGGGCAACAGGGAGATCACAGTGGGGCTCTGTCCGGGTCAGGGGAGAGGATGGAGGAGGCTGGGAACAGGGACGATTCCTGAGAAGCGGTGAGGGCCGGGCTGGGGGTTGTGCCAGGTGACGACAGTGCAGGAATCTTGAGGAAGGAATCAAGGGGAAGACGAGGAGGAGCTCGGGTGGGTCACTCACCTTCTTCGGGGTACTGGGACTCACCTCAGAAGAGGACTTCCTCTTTTGCGTCTCCCCGGCCTTGGCCGGCGGTACCGAGGCTCTCTTCTTTGGCGCCATCTTGCTCAACTCAAAGGTCATCACGTCACTCAGTGGCTCCGACGAGGTGGAGACGGTCATCACGTCACTCAGTGGCTCCTCCAGCTGGGTCTCCTGGCTCAGTGGATCCTCCAGCTGGGTCTCCTGGCTCAGTGGGTCGGGCTCGCCCACTGGCTCCTCCTTCACAGGCACTTTGCATGGAGGAAGCTCCTGGCTCGGCGGCTGGCTGGGCCCGGGTGGTGCTGGCCCGCTCCCTGCCTCAGGGGCTCCCACGGCTGCCATCTTTTTCCCAGCGGCACGTTTCTTCCCGCCTCTCCCTCCAGGACCTGCTTTTCCTCTCTTGCCCACCTTGAGCGTCTGGAAGGACAACAGGGAGATCACAGTGGGGCTCTGTCCGGGTCAGGGGAGAGGATGGAGGAGGCTGGGAATAGGGACGTTTCCTGAGAAGCGGTGAGGGCCGGGCTGGGGGTTGTGCCAGGTGACGACAGGGCAGGAATCTTGAGGAAGGAATCAAGGGGAAGACGAGGAGGAGCTCGGGTGGGTCACTCACCTTCTTCGGGGTACTGGGACTCGCCTCAGAAGAGGACTTCCTCTTTTGCGTCTCCCCGGCCTTGGCCGGCGGTCCCGAGGCTCTCTTCTTTGGCGCCATCTTGCTCAACTCAACGTCTCCAACGTCAATGTCAGGCTGCCTGGTCTACGTGTACGTGCCCCTTTCGTCCACGACAATGAGGCAACCACGTTTCTGAGCTTTGATTGGTCAGCATGCCACCACCCAGCCAATGGTAGCCCTGGGCGGGAAGGACGGGCTTAGACGTCACACAGCACCGCCGGGACATGGCCGAAGAAGTGTGGGGGTGGGGTGGCATTTGATGAGGAAGGCAGGATGCTATGATTGGAGAAAGGGAGATTATGGTTAGCACTCCTAAAGATGGTTCCCAACTGACATGTCACCCCACTTCACCTCCCCATGTTCAATTTTGGCAGATCACTTGGCACGGGAGGGTGTTTCCTCCAGATGTTTCCCCAGGACCCCCCCATTCAGTGGTACATTCTGTTCCCTCCCACCTTCCATCATTACCCAGTTTCTGTATGACCTACCTCAACCTCCTCCATGCTAACTGGGACAGGTGTAAGGCTATGTGAAGATGGCAATCATCTCCCTCTCCTACACATTCGTCTGCTGATCTTCGAGGACCATTCACTTCTTGGATGCTGTGAAAGAACTTATCCATTTCCCTTTCTTATCCCAGTGCCCACAGATTGTCCCTAAATGTTTCATTCTCATGGTTTAAAGCACTGGCGTCAAGGGGTCAAGCTCAGCAAACACACTGTCTCTGCTGCCTATCTGTATCAAGCTGGGATCCTACAAATTTCAAAGGGTAAATTTGTCTCCAGTGCTCAGCTCTGATGCAGTCCTTATCCTCCTGTCTGGCTGTGACCTGTCTCTCTGACATCAACCTCGTAGGACCCCACTTCCTACCCCCTCCACACACCACCCATTCTTCCCTCCGCCCCATACACCACCACTTCCTCCCTCCCTCTCCCCCCTCTCCCCCCCTCCCGCCACACATCACCTGTCCCTCCCTCCATCCCTCCTTCCCTCCCTCCCTCCCTCCCCACCATCAGAGAACACAGTCACTGGGATCATTTTGCAACACATTGGATTTATTGACATCAGCATGGGGGCGCCCCCTGCGCTGGTGAGGTCTCCGAGTCTCCTGGCACCTGGGCCTGAACTTAGTCGCTGCTGAGGGACGAGGCGGAGACGGTCATCACGTCACTCGGTAGATCCGACGAGGTGGAGACGGTCATCACGTCACTCAGTGGCTCCGACGAGGTGGAGACGGTCATCACGTCACTCAGTGGCTCCTCCAGCTGGGTCTCCTGGCTCAGTGGCTCCTCCAGCTGGGTCTCCTGGCTCAGTGGGTCGGGCTCGCCCACTGGCTCCTCCTTCACAGGCACTTTGCATGGAGGAAGCTCCTGGCTCGGCGGCTGGCTGGGCCCGGGTGGTGCTGGCCCGCTCCCTGCCTCAGGGGCTCCCACGGCTGCCATCTTTTTCCCAGCGGCACGTTTCTTCCCGCCTCTCCCTCCAGGACCTACTTTTCCTCTCTTGCCCTCCTTGGGCATCTGGAAGGGCAACAGGGAGATCACAGTGGGGCTCTGTCCGGGTCAGGGGAGAGGATGGAGGAGGCTGGGAACAGGGACGTTTCCTGAGAAGCGGTGAGGGCCGGGCTGGGGGTTGTGCCAGGTGACGACAGGGCAGGAATCTTGAGGAAGGAATCAAGGGGAAGACGAGGAGGAGCTCGGGTGGGTCACTCACCTTCTTCGGGGTACTGGGACTCACCTCAGAAGAGGACTTCCTCTTTTGCGTCTCCCCGGCCTTGGCCGGCGGTACCGAGGCTCTCTTCTTTGGCGCCATCTTGCTCAACTCAAAGGTCATCACGTCACTCAGTGGCTCCGACGAGGTGGAGACGGTCATCACGTCACTCAGTGGCTCCTCCAGCTGGGTCTCCTGGCTCAGTGGATCCTCCAGCTGGGTCTCCTGGCTCAGTGGGTCGGGCTCGCCCACTGGCTCCTCCTTCACAGGCACTTTGCATGGAGGAAGCTCCTGGCTCGGCGGCTGGCTGGGCCCGGGTGGTGCTGGCCCGCTCCCTGCCTCAGGGGCTCCCACGGCTGCCATCTTTTTCCCAGCGGCACGTTTCTTCCCGCCTCTCCCTCCAGGACCTGCTTTTCCTCTCTTGCCCACCTTGGGCGTCTGGAAGGACAACAGGGAGATCACAGTGGGGCTCTGTCCGGGTCAGGGGAGAGGATGGAGGAGGCTGGGAACAGGGACGTTTCTTGAGAAGCGGTGAGGGCCGGGCTGGGGGTTGTGCCAGGTGACGACAGGGCAGGAATCTTGAGGAAGGAATCAAGGGGAAGACGAGGAGGAGCTCGGGTGGGTCACTCACCTTCTTCGGGGTACTGGGACTCGCCTCAGAAGAGGACTTCCTCTTTCGCGTCTCCCCGGCCTTGGCCGGCGGTCCCGAGGCTCTCTTCTTTGGCGCCATCTTGCTCAACTCAACGTCTCCAACGTCAATGTCAGGCTGCCTGGTCTACGTGTACGTGCCCCTTTCGTCCACGACAATGAGGCAACCACGTTTCTGAGCTTTGATTGGTCAGCATGCCACCACCCAGCCAATGGTAGCCCTGGGCGGGAAGGACAGGCTTAGACGTCACACAGCACCGCCGGGACATGGCCGAAGAAGTGTGGGGGTGGGGTGGCATTTGATGAGGAAGGCAGGATGCTATGATTGGAGAAAGGGAGATTATGGTTAGCACTCCTAAAGATGGTTCCCAACTGACATGTCACCCCACTTCACCTCCCCATGTTCAATTTTGGCAGATCACTTGGCACGGGAGGGTGTTTCCTCCAGATGTTTCCCCAGGACCCCCCCATTCAGTGGTACATTCTGTTCCCTCCCACCTTCCATCATTACCCAGTTTCTGTATGACCTACCTCAACCTCCTCCATGCTAACTGGGACAGGTGTAAGGCTATGTGAAGATGGCAATCATCTCCCTCTCCTACACATTCGTCTGCTGATCCTCGAGGACCATTCACTTCTTGGATGCTGTGAAAGAACTTATCCATTTCCCTTTCTTATCCCAGTGCCCACAGATTGCCCCTAAATGTTTCATTCTCATGGTTTAAAGCACTGGCGTCAGGGGGTCAAGCTCAGCAAACACACTGTCTCTGCTGCCTATCTGTATCAAGCTGGGTTCCTCAGAGAAGGAGAAAGTAACCCAACAGGGTATTGTGTTGGTTTGTGTGTGTGTTTGTGTGTGTGTGTGTGTGTGTGTTTGTGTGTGTGTGTGTGTGTGTGTGTGTGATATACATCATAAACATCTATTTACTATCGTATCATATTTGTTTCTGAATGATATTATGTATATGATACGGTTCACTGTAAGGAATTGTCTCACACATTAACACAATGTTGCGGTCTGGAAGGCTGAAATATGTAGCGCAGGTGAGCAGTCTGGAAACTAAAAGCTTCTGCACAGTTGACAGTCAACAAAATTAAAAGGCAGCCTATGGTTTGGGAGGTTTGTGTGCTCCCTCTGGGTTTATTTGGCAGCAGTTAGGACATACCTGGGTCATCTTTTGTAAACTCAGGGTGGAATAAGAAAGCCCCATCTATCTTCCAGGACCATTCTAAGGATGCCTCGCATGCATTGCTCAGTCATGACAGCGATGATTATTTTTCGAATAGTATCTAGCCCACTGCCTGGACCATGGTTGGTCCCCAATAAATAATTTTTGGATGAATAATTTAATTTGTTATTAATACTTTTTTTACCCTCCTTATTGTTATTTTTTGGAGACAGGGTCTTGCTTTCTTTTCCAGGTTGAAGTGCAGTGGCGTGATCTTAGTTCACGGCAGCCTCCACCTCCCAGGTTCAGTTATTCTGCCTCAGCCTTCTGAGTAGCTGGGACTACCGGCACATGCCACCACATCTGGCTAACTTTTGTATTTTAGTAGAGACAGTGTTTCACCTTGTTAGCCAGGCTGATCTTGAACTCCTGACCTCAGGTGATCCACCAGCCTCTGCCTCCCAAAGCACTGGGATTACAGGAGTGAGCCACCACGCCTGGCCTCTTCTCTATTTTTTTTTTTCACTGCAATTACTCTTATCAAATTTTGAGTTGTATCAGATTCTCAATCTAGTTAAGATTCAAAATTACATATCAGCTTGCTAGTCTAGCGCTTTTCCTTACTCCTCTCCCTGAAACGTCCTCAATTCTGTTTCTATTCTGCCTGGCTTTTTTTCCCACTCCCGTGGACCGGTGTCCAGGGCCTCATACCCCCCAAAACCCTTCAACTAGTTATTAACTAATTTAACTGTGTATATAACATGTAGAAGAACACCTTTCTGCCAGTAAAAACATTTTCTTTCAAGAAAATAGGTAACAGCTGTTTTCATAAAACCTTCCCGGCCAGACATGGTGGTTCTCACCTGTAATCCCAGCACTTTGGGAGGCCGAGGTGGGTGGGTCACCTGAGGCCAGGAGTTTCAGATAAGCCTGGCCAACATGGCAAAACCCCGTCTTTACCAAAAGGATAAAACTTAGCCCAGTGTGGTGTGGTAGGTGCTTGTAATCCCAGCTACTCAGGAGGCTGAAGCAAAGAATCGCTTGAATCCAGGAGACAAAGATTACAGTGAGCCAACATTGCACCACTGCGCTCCAGCCTGGGCCACAAGAGTGAATCTCTGTCTCAAAAAGAAACAAACAAACAAACAAAAACTCTTCTCTATATGAACTGAGCCTACAATTATCTTGCTCATAGAATTTCTGTAGCGCTTATGCACACATAAAGTGTGCGAATTCACACTTGGTTCTGGGGACTCCTTTCATGAATGCCAGCTAAGATGTGGCCCCTAAACCAGGGGACGTGCCTCGAGTGCCTCTTCAGTCCTCCTACAGTGTGGAATACAGTGCTGCTTCTGCAGCATTGAGCAGCAGTCCTTGAGACGGTAGAGTTTGGAATTTGATCTTTGCAGACTTGAGTTTTAATCCTGACTCTGTAACCTATAAGCACCATAAGAAAGGTACTCAAGCTGTCTATCTCAGGTGTCCAGCGGGGATAGTACCCATTTTACAGGGTGCGATGGTTAATTTCAGGTGTCCACGTGGCTGCCTTAAGGAATACATCAGGAATTGGTAAAGCATTGTTTCTGAGTGAGCCCGCAGGTATTCCCAGGAAGATTGGTGTGAGCTGGTGGACAGAGTGAGGAAGATGCCTTTAGTAGAGACAGGCCCCATCCAATTCTCTGAGGCCCAGATAGAAGAAACAGGGCAGAGGAAAGGCGCTTTCCTCCCTTTCTCTCCTGGAGCTGGGACTCTTCTTTTCCTGCCCGTGGACAGCACAACTGCAGGCTCTTTTCATACTGAGAGTTACACCATCCACTTCCCTGGTTCTGAGGCTTTTGGATGTGAACTGAGTCACACTCCTGGCATCCCAGGGGCTCCAGCCTGCAGAAAGCCTGTCCTGAGACTTTTCACCCTCCAATTCCTTTAATAAATCTGCTCTCACCCATCTTTGCTGATATCCTGTTGGTGGTGTCTCTCAAGAGCCCCGATTAATCCATAGGGGTGATGTGGGGGAGCAATGAGGTCGTGCATGGGGAGCAGGCAGCATTTCACAGCCTGCCTGACACATGCCCATGTCCTATAGGCTGCAGCTGCAGCTATTCTAGAGCTTAGTGTCAGGGCTTAAAACAGTGGAAGGCCTTGCCTCCGGCACCCAGCCATCGTGTTGATCTTTTCCTGTCATTTTTCAATTCCAGAGTGTTTTCTTGAGAGCAATTCGGTGTCCCAGGTAGTATTGACGAGGGGCTAAAATCAATCCTTACCTGTGGGAATCTGAAGCTGGGAGTGAGCAAAGGTGAGAAAGTTCTCAGGAGTCAGGAGCAGAGGAAGCTGCATGGTCAAGGGGAATCGACATGAGCCTTCCTGCCGTGTGTTCTGTTTCCTGCGGTCTAATGAGAAAGAGACATATGTATGTCTACATCATCTCATACTTAGCTCTTTAATATGTACAAGGTGTTTTCAAATTTTCCCACCGACTGTCCTTGACAGCTGAGAACATCAAGATTACCTGTTGTTGGTGACTGTTGTCAAGGGGATCCGCCCTTTAGGGACACAGGAAGATTTGCCTAAAAACGTCAGGAAGCTTGATATCTATTAT
This sequence comes from Callithrix jacchus, assembly GCF_049354715.1. Lineage (NCBI taxonomy): Eukaryota > Metazoa > Chordata > Mammalia > Primates > Cebidae > Callithrix > Callithrix jacchus. Next base: position 6,553,684 of record NC_133524.1, read on the forward strand.
TTTATTGTAAAAGTCAACTGCAGTTTTGCTGATGTATTACTTCTTTACTCATTCCAATGTTTATTTTAAGCCTGAGCTTGTGGGTCGTTGGAGAAGGAGGGAAAATATTTAACACTCTTATTAACTAATTTTACTGTGTATTTAACATGTAGAATAAAGAAAGACTTAAATGAAGATGTAGTATTTGTGAATGCTCCAACAAACTAAAAGATTATTTAAATTACTGATTTGTGATTGAACCATTTATTGTCTATAATGAATTAAAAGTTTGTGAAAATAAATTCCGTGACCTTTGGCATCTATAATTTCAAAATCGTAGTAATTTTTCAAAGCTGAAAATGCCTGAAACACCAGTCTGCCAATCATCACAATAAAACATGAAGCCCCAATGAAAGAGCTAGTCAGGATGGGTTCCCAATAAATAGCAGTTGAAGCTCCAACTACCATCAGGTGATGAGAAAACACGGTGTAAGGGCCACGTGTAATTTTTTAAATGCCAAAAGAATCGTCACAGACCGTTTTGGCTTGCAGAGCTTGAATGGCAATATGGCATTAAAATAAGGTACACAAAATTAATTATTGAATGTAATTTTGAAACACACTGCTAAAGTGCTCCCTAATATTCAACAAGCCCAAAAGTGACCACTGACAAGACTTCGTTTATTGCAGTTTTTATGCTGTCATTATGGAAAAACTGTAGCAGAAAGTTCACCAACCTCCCTTTGGAAAGAGACGTACAACCACGGCCAATAGGCTTTCCTAAAGGACAGCAGGAGCTTTTCACTGGAACTTGTTTCCCGTCCATAACATACAAATAGTTATTGTTCAGGGTCAATACAGCCTTGCAAATACACAGGCTTTGAGTTATACCAAGCATGCTCGTCCTTATATGGTATGTCCATATATGAAATACAAAAGAAATACACCACAAAATGATGGTGTTCAGGACATGGGGGAAGGCCCTGTTTCTGTGGTACAGCGTAACACATGGAAACTGCCTATAAAGCCAGTGCTTCACAACCCACGCCCTTATTACATGGAAATTCACGTTTCCATAATCACATAAAAGTTTAATGTGCTATTCATTATAAGATTAAAGGTTATGAGTTATTCTGTGCATGTAATTATTGACAACTGGAAATTAAATCGCGATAATTTTTTACTCTATTCTTTTAAAAATGATAATTTTCTTTCTCCTTTTGCCTGAGAACCATGCTTCGACAATCATAACACCTTACCTCCTAAAGTAAATGATCACAAATAGAATATATATTTTATATATGATATATAGTTATATTTATACATTATATAACAATATAAATATATATTTATATTTTATCTTTGTATTGATAAATTTATATAAAATATAAATATTTATATATAATCTATATATGAAATCTAGCCACATAAACCTAAATATATAAAAATAAATATATAAATATACATATATAGAGGTAATTATACACAAATATATAATGATAAATACAAATCATATATATATATATATATATATATATATATATACATGCACACATTAGGAATACACAGGTCTTTTCTGTATATAGCAAAGACCTGTGTGTTTATATAAAAACCCATGTATATAAATATTTATAAATATGTATTTTATATATATATACACATTAGGAACACAGTAGTAGCAAATTCTACTATATATAGAAAAGACCTGTGCATTTATATAACTATATATGAATGTAGATTACACATATAGACATTACAAATACACAGGTCTTTTCGACACATAGCAAGTTCTATATTATTCTCTCATTGCAATGATGGACAACTGGGTATTGAGTAGTGAAAAATTTTGTAGTTTATTCTTCTTAAAGTGGTTATTTTCTTTCTCTTTTTGCCTGTGAACCATGCTTCAACAATCAGAACGCCTTACTTTCTAAAATAAATGATTATATATAACATATAAATATGTTTTATATATAATATAAATATTTCTATGTATAATCTATATGTATATATGAAGAAGTTAATATATAAATATATAGTAGGTTCTAGTATATATAGAAAAAACGTGTATTTCTAATGTATGTAGACATCTGTATTTATAGACATATAATCCATATTTTTATTTATATATTTTATACATATATAATCTATATATTTGTAAATAATATAGTTGTATATATTTCATTTACTTATATATTTGTATATAGTAAGTTCTACTATATATGGAAAAGACCTGTGTATTTCTAATGTATGGAAATATGAAATGTACTTTTTGTGTCCTCAGTTGCAAAAATAAAATAGCTTTTTTCAAATAGATTTTACTCTACTTTGAATTTTTCTTCTTAATTATATTAGATTGTAGGGAGGGGATGCTGAAAGGAAAGAGGATTCTTCCATCGGTTTCTATGAATGAAAAGGTACTTTAACAATGAAACCTAAGTAGGTAGAATCTGATTCTTGGTACTTGATGTATGAGCTAGCAAGACTGCATGAAGAAAGAAGCCTTACAAGACGAGGAGTCATCCTGTGAAGGGGAAATTTGTCTCCAGTGCTCAGCTCTGATGCAGTCCTTATCCTCCTGTCTGGCTGTGACCTGTCTCTCTGACATCAACCTCGTAGGACCCCACTTCCTACCCCCTCCACACACCACCCATTCTTCCCTCCGCCCCATACACCACCACTTCCTCCCTCCCTCTCCCCCCCTCCCTCTCCCCCCCTCCCCCCACACATCACCTGTCCCTCCCTCCCTCCCTCCCTCCCCACCATCAGAGAACACAGTCACTGGGATCATTTTGCAACACATTGGATTTATTGACATCAGCATGGGGGCGCCCCCTGCGCTGGTGAGGTCTCCGAGTCTCCTGGCACCTGGGCCTGAACTTAGTCGCTGCTGAGGGACGAGGCGGAGACGGTCATCACGTCACTCGGTAGATCCGACGAGGTGGAGACGGTCATCACGTCACTCAGTGGCTCCGACGAGGTGGAGACGGTCATCACGTCACTCAGTGGCTCCTCCAGCTGGGTCTCCTGGCTCAGTGGCTCCTCCAGCTGGGTCTCCTGGCTCAGTGGGTCGGGCTCGCCCACTGGCTCCTCCTTCACGGGCACTTTGCATGGAGGAAGCTCCTGGCTCGGCGGCTGGCTGGGCCCGGGTGGTGCTGGCCCGCTCCCTGCCTCAGGGGCTCCCACGGCTGCCATCTTTTTCCCAGCGGCACGTTTCTTCCCGCCTCTCCCTCCAGGACCTACTTTTCCTCTCTTGCCCTCCTTGGGCATCTGGAAGGGCAACAGGGAGATCACAGTGGGGCTCTGTCCGGGTCAGGGGAGAGGATGGAGGAGGCTGGGAACAGGGACGATTCCTGAGAAGCGGTGAGGGCCGGGCTGGGGGTTGTGCCAGGTGACGACAGGGCAGGAATCTTGAGGAAGGAATCAAGGGGAAGACGAGGAGGAGCTCGGGTGGGTCACTCACCTTCTTCGGGGTACTGGGACTCACCTCAGAAGAGGACTTCCTCTTTTGCGTCTCCCCGGCCTTGGCCGGCGGTACCGAGGCTCTCTTCTTTGGCGCCATCTTGCTCAACTCAAAGGTCATCACGTCACTCAGTGGCTCCGACGAGGTGGAGACGGTCATCACGTCACTCAGTGGCTCCTCCAGCTGGGTCTCCTGGCTCAGTGGATCCTCCAGCTGGGTCTCCTGGCTCAGTGGGTCGGGCTCGCCCACTGGCTCCTCCTTCACAGGCACTTTGCATGGAGGAAGCTCCTGGCTCGGCGGCTGGCTGGGCCCGGGTGGTGCTGGCCCGCTCCCTGCCTCAGGGGCTCCCACGGCTGCCATCTTTTTCCCAGCGGCACGTTTCTTCCCGCCTCTCCCTCCAGGACCTGCTTTTCCTCTCTTGCCCACCTTGGGCGTCTGGAAGGACAACAGGGAGATCACAGTGGGGCTCTGTCCGGGTCAGGGGAGAGGATGGAGGAGGCTGGGAACAGGGACGTTTCCTGAGAAGCGGTGAGGGCCGGGCTGGGGGTTGTGCCAGGTGACGACAGGGCAGGAATCTTGAGGAAGGAATCAAGGGGAAGACGAGGAGGAGCTCGGGTGGGTCACTCACCTTCTTCGGGGTACTGGGACTCGCCTCAGAAGAGGACTTCCTCTTTCGCGTCTCCCCGGCCTTGGCCGGCGGTCCCGAGGCTCTCTTCTTTGGCGCCATCTTGCTCAACTCAACGTCTCCAACGTCAATGTCAGGCTGCCTGGTCTACGTGTACGTGCCCCTTTCGTCCACGACAATGAGGCAACCACGTTTCTGAGCTTTGATTGGTCAGCATGCCACCACCCAGCCAATGGTAGCCCTGGGCGGGAAGGACGGGCTTAGACGTCACACAGCACCGCCGGGACATGGCCGAAGAAGTGTGGGGGTGGGGTGGCATTTGATGAGGAAGGCAGGATGCTATGATTGGAGAAAGGGAGATTATGGTTAGCACTCCTAAAGATGGTTCCCAACTGACATGTCACCCCACTTCACCTCCCCATGTTCAATTTTGGCAGATCACTTGGCACGGGAGGGTGTTTCCTCCAGATGTTTCCCCAGGACCCCCCCATTCAGTGGTACATTCTGTTCCCTCCCACCTTCCATCATTACCCAGTTTCTGTATGACCTACCTCAACCTCCTCCATGCTAACTGGGACAGGTGTAAGGCTATGTGAAGATGGCAATCATCTCCCTCTCCTACACATTCGTCTGCTGATCTTCGAGGACCATTCACTTCTTGGATGCTGTGAAAGAACTTATCCATTTCCCTTTCTTATCCCAGTGCCCACAGATTGTCCCTAAATGTTTCATTCTCATGGTTTAAAGCACTGGCGTCAAGGGGTCAAGCTCAGCAAACACACTGTCTCTGCTGCCTATCTGTATCAAGCTGGGATCCTACAAATTTCAAAGGGGAAATTTGTCTGCAGTGCTCAGCTCTGATGCAGTCCTTATCCTCCTGTCTGGCTGTGACCTGTCTCTCTGACATCAACCTCGTAGGACCCCACTTCCTACCCCCTCCACACACCACCCATTCTTCCCTCCGCCCCATACACCACCACTTCCTCCCTCCCTCTCCCCCCTCCCTCTCCCCCCCTCCCCCCACACATCACCTGTCCCTCCCTCCCTCCCTCCCTCCCTCCCCACCATCAGAGAACACAGTCACTGGGATCATTTTGCAACACATTGGATTTATTGACATCAGCATGGGGGCGCCCCCTGCGCTGATGAGGTCTCCGAGTCTCCTGGCAGCTGGGCCTGAACTTAGTCGCTGCTGAGGGACGAGGCGGAGACGGTCATCACGTCACTCGGTAGATCCGACGAGGTGGAGACGGTCATCACGTCACTCAGTGGCTCCGACGAGGTGGAGACGGTCATCACGTCACTCAGTGGCTCCTCCAGCTGGGTCTCCTGGCTCAGTGGCTCCTCCAGCTGGGTCTCCTGGCTCAGTGGGTCGGGCTCGCCCACTGGCTCCTCCTTCACAGGCACTTTGCATGGAGGAAGCTCCTGGCTCGGCGGCTGGCTGGGCCCGGGTGGTGCTGGCCCGCTCCCTGCCTCAGGGGCTCCCACGGCTGCCATCTTTTTCCCAGCGGCACGTTTCTTCCCGCCTCTCCCTCCAGGACCTACTTTTCCTCTCTTGCCCTCCTTGGGCATCTGGAAGGGCAACAGGGAGATCACAGTGGGGCTCTGTCCGGGTCAGGGGAGAGGATGGAGGAGGCTGGGAACAGGGACGTTTCCTGAGAAGCGGTGAGGGCCGGGCTGGGGGTTGTGCCAGGTGACGACAGGGCAGGAATCTTGAGGAAGGAATCAAGGGGAAGACGAGGAGGAGCTCGGGTGGGTCACTCACCTTCTTCGGGATACTGGTACTCACCTCAGAAGACGACTTCCTCTTTCGCGTCTCCCCGGCCTTGGCCGGCGGTACCGAGGCTCTCTTCTTTGGCGCCATCTTGCTCAACTCAAAGGTCATCACGTCACTCAGTGGCTCCGACGAGGTGGAGACGGTCATCACGTCACTCAGTGGCTCCTCCAGCTGGGTCTCCTGGCTCAGTGGCTCCTCCAGCTGGGTCTCCTGGCTCAGTGGGTCGGGCTCGCCCACTGGCTCCTCCTTCACAGGCACTTTGCATGGAGGAAGCTCCTGGCTCGGCGGCTGGCTGGGCCCGGGTGGTGCTGGCCCGCTCCCTGCCTCAGGGGCTCCCACGGCTGCCATCTTTTTCCCAGCGGCACGTTTCTTCCCGCCTCTCCCTCCAGGACCTGCTTTTCCTCTCTTGCCCACCTTGGGCGTCTGGAAGGACAACAGGGAGATCACAGTGGGGCTCTGTCCGGGTCAGGGGAGAGGATGGAGGAGGCTGGGAACAGGGACGTTTCCTGAGAAGCGGTGAGGGCCGGGCTGGGGGTTGTGCCAGGTGACGACAGGGCAGGAATCTTGAGGAAGGAATCAAGGGGAAGACGAGGAGGAGCTCGGGTGGGTCACTCACCTTCTTCGGGGTACTGGGACTCGCCTCAGAAGAGGACTTCCTCTTTCGCGTCTCCCCGGCCTTGGCCGGCGGTCCCGAGGCTCTCTTCTTTGGCGCCATCTTGCTCAACTCAACGTCTCCAACGTCAATGTCAGGCTGCCTGGTCTACGTGTACGTGCCCCTTTCGTCCACGACAATGAGGCAACCACGTTTCTGAGCTTTGATTGGTCAGCATGCCACCACCCAGCCAATGGTAGCCCTGGGCGGGAAGGACGGGCTTAGACGTCACACAGCACCGCCGGGACATGGCCGAAGAAGTGTGGGGGTGGGGTGGCATTTGATGAGGAAGGCAGGATGCTATGATTGGAGAAAGGGAGATTATGGTTAGCACTCCTAAAGATGGTTCCCAACTGACATGTCACCCCACTTCACCTCCCCATGTTCAATTTTGGCAGATCACTTGGCACGGGAGGGTGTTTCCTCCAGATGTTTCCCCAGGACCCCCCCATTCAGTGGTACATTCTGTTCCCTTTCACCTTCCATCATTACCCAGTTTCTGTATGACCTACCTCAACCTCCTCCATGCTAACTGGGACAGGTGTAAGGCTATGTGAAGATGGCAATCATCTCCCTCTCCTACACATTCGTCTGCTGATCCTCGAGGACCATTCACTTCTTGGATGCTGTGAAAGAACTTATCCATTTCCCTTTCTTATCCCAGTGCCCACAGATTACCCCTAAATGTTTCATTCTCATGGTTTAAAGCACTGGCGTCAGGGGGTCAAGCTCAGCAAACACACTGTCTCTGCTGCCTATCTGTATCAAGCTGGGTTCCTCAGAGAAGGAGAAACTAACCCAACAGGGTATTGTGTTGGTTTGTGTGTGTGTTTGTGTGTGTGTGTGTGTGTGTTTGTGTGTGTGTGTGTGTGTGTGTGTGATATACATCATAAACATCTATTTACTATCATATCATATTTGTTTCTGAATGATATTATGTATATGATACGGTTCACTGTAAGGAATTGTCTCACACATTTACACAATGTTGCGGTCTGGAAGGCTGAAATATGTAGCGCAGGTGAGCAGTCTGGAAACTAAAAGCTTCTGCACAGTTGACAGTCAACAAAATTAAAAGGCAGCCTATGGTTTGGGAGGTTTGTGTGCTCCCTCTGGGTTTATTTGGCAGCAGTTAGGACATACCTGGGTCATCTTTTGTAAACTCAGGGTGGAATAAGAAAGCCCCATCTATCTTCCAGGACCATTCTAAGGATGCCTCGCATGCATTGCTCAGTCATGACAGCGATGATTATTTTTCGAATAGTATCTAGCCCACTGCCTGGACCATGGTTGGTCCCCAATAAATAATTTTTGGATGAATAATTTAATTTGTTATTAATACTTTTTTTACCCTCCTTATTGTTATTTTTTGGAGACAGGGTCTTGCTTTCTTTTCCAGGTTGAAGTGCAGTGGCGTGATCTTAGTTCACGGCAGCCTCCACCTCCCAGGTTCAGTTATTCTGCCTCAGCCTTCTGAGTAGCTGGGACTACCGGCACATGCCACCACATCTGGCTAACTTTTGTATTTTAGTAGAGACAGTGTTTCACCTTGTTAGCCAGGCTGATCTTGAACTCCTGACCTCAGGTGATCCACCAGCCTCTGCCTCCCAAAGCACTGGGATTACAGGAGTGAGCCACCACGCCTGGCCTCTTCTCTATTTTTTTTTTTCACTGCAATTACTCTTATCAAATTTTGAGTTGTATCAGATTCTCAATCTAGTTAAGATTCAAAATTACATATCAGCTTGCTAGTCTAGCGCTTTTCCTTACTCCTCTCCCTGAAACGTCCTCAATTCTGTTTCTATTCTGCCTGGCTTTTTTTCCCACTCCCGTGGACCGGTGTCCAGGGCCTCATACCCCCCAAAACCCTTCAACTAGTTATTAACTAATTTAACTGTGTATATAACATGTAGAAGAACACCTTTCTGCCAGTAAAAACATTTTCTTTCAAGAAAATAGGTAACAGCTGTTTTCATAAAATCTTCCGGGCCAGACATGGTGGTTCTCACCTGTAATCCCAGCACTTTGGGAGGCCGAGGTGGGTGGGTCACCTGAGGCCAGGAGTTTCAGATAAGCCTGGCCAACATGGCAAAACCCCGTCTTTACCAAAAGGATAAAACTTAGCCCAGTGTGGTGTGGTAGGTGCTTGTAATCCCAGCTACTCAGGAGGCTGAAGCAAAGAATCGCTTGAATCCAGGAGACAAAGATTACAGTGAGCCAACATTGCACCACTGCGCTCCAGCCTGGGCCACAAGAGTGAATCTCTGTCTCAAAAAGAAACAAACAAACAAACAAAAACTCTTCTCTATATGAACTGAGCCTACAATTATCTTGCTCATAGAATTTCTGTAGCGCTTATGCACACATAAAGTGTGCGAATTCACACTTGGTTCTGGGGACTCCTTTCATGAATGCCAGCTAAGATGTGGCCCCTAAACCAGGGGACGTGCCTCGAGTGCCTCTTCAGTCCTCCTACAGTGTGGAATACAGTGCTGCTTCTGCAGCATTGAGCAGCAGTCCTTGAGACGGTAGAGTTTGGAATTTGATCTTTGCAGACTTGAGTTTTAATCCTGACTCTGTAACCTATAAGCACCATAAGAAAGGTACTCAAGCTGTCTATCTCAGGTGTCCAGCGGGGATAGTACCCATTTTACAGGGTGCGATGGTTAATTTCAGGTGTCCACGTGGCTGCCTTAAGGAATACATCAGGAATTGGTAAAGCATTGTTTCTGAGTGAGCCCGCAGGTATTCCCAGGAAGATTGGTGTGAGCTGGTGGACAGAGTGAGGAAGATGCCTTTAGTAGAGACAGGCCCCATCCAATTCTCTGAGGCCCAGATAGAAGAAACAGGGCAGAGGAAAGGCGCTTTCCTCCCTTTCTCTCCTGGAGCTGGGACTCTTCTTTTCCTGCCCGTGGACAGCACAACTGCAGGCTCTTTTCATACTGAGAGTTACACCATCCACTTCCCTGGTTCTGAGGCTTTTGGATGTGAACTGAGTCACACTCCTGGCATCCCAGGGGCTCCAGCCTGCAGAAAGCCTGTCCTGAGACTTTTCACCCTCCAATTCCTTTAATAAATCTGCTCTCACCCATCTTTGCTGATATCCTGTTGGTGGTGTCTCTCAAGAGCCCCGATTAATCCATAGGGGTGATGTGGGGGAGCAATGAGGTCGTGCATGGGGAGCAGGCAGCATTTCACAGCCTGCCTGACACATGCCCATGTCCTATAGGCTGCAGCTGCAGCTATTCTAGAGCTTAGTGTCAGGGCTTAAAACAGTGGAAGGCCTTGCCTCCGGCACCCAGCCATCGTGTTGATCTTTTCCTGTCATTTTTCAATTCCAGAGTGTTTTCTTGAGAGCAATTCGGTGTCCCAGGTAGTATTGACGAGGGGCTAAAATCAATCCTTACCTGTGGGAATCTGAAGCTGGGAGTGAGCAAAGGTGAGAAAGTTCTCAGGAGTCAGGAGCAGAGGAAGCTGCATGGTCAAGGGGAATCGACATGAGCCTTCCTGCCGTGTGTTCTGTTTCCTGCGGTCTAATGAGAAAGAGACATATGTATGTCTACATCATCTCATACTTAGCTCTTTAATATGTACAAGGTGTTTTCAAATTTTCCCACCGACTGTCCTTGACAGCTGAGAACATCAAGATTACCTGTTGTTGGTTACTGTTGTCAAGGGGATCCGCCCTTTAGGGACACAGGAAGATTTGCCTAAAAACGTCAGGAAGCTTGATATCTATTATTTTATTGTAAAAGTCAACTGCAGTTTTGCTGATGTATTACTTCTTTACTCATTCCAATGTTTATTTTAAGCCTGAGCTTGTGGGTCGTTGGAGAAGGAGGGAAAATATTTAACACTCTTATTAACTAATTTTACTGTGTATTTAACATGTAGAATAAAGAAAGACTTAAATGAAGATGTAGTATTTGTGAATGCTCCAACAAACTAAAAGATTATTTAAATTACTGATTTGTGATTGAACCATTTATTGTCTATAATGAATTAAAAGTTTGTGAAAATAAATTCCGTGACCTTTGGCATCTATAATTTCAAAATCGTAGTAATTTTTCAAAGCTGAAAATGCCTGAAACACCAGTCTGCCAATCATCACAATAAAACATGAAGCCCCAGTGAAAGAGCTAGTCAGGATGGGTTCCCAATAAATAGCAGTTGAAGCTCCAACTACCATCAGGTGATGAGAAAACACGGTGTAAGGGCCACGTGTAATTTTTTAAATGCCAAAAGAATCGTCACAGACCGTTTTGGCTTGCAGAGCTTGAATGGCAATATGGCATTAAAATAAGGTACACAAAATTAATTATTGAATGTAATTTTGAAACACACTGCTAAAGTGCTCCCTAATATTCAACAAGCCCAAAAGTGACCACTGACAAGACTTCGTTTATTGCAGTTTTTATGCTGTCATTATGGAAAAACTGTAGCAGAAAGTTCACCAACCTCCCTTTGGAAAGAGACGTACAACCACGGCCAATAGGCTTTCCTAAAGGACAGCAGGAGCTTTTCACTGGAACTTGTTTCCCGTCCATAACATACAAATAGTTATTGTTCAGGGTCAATACAGCCTTGCAAATACACAGGCTTTGAGTTATACCAAGCATGCTCGTCCTTATATGGTATGTCCATATATGAAATACAAAAGAAATACACCACAAAATGATGGTGTTCAGGACATGGGGGAAGGCCCTGTTTCTGTGGTACAGCGTAACACATGGAAACTGCCTATAAAGCCAGTGCTTCACAACCCACGCCCTTATTACATGGAAATTCACGTTTCCATAATCACATAAAAGTTTAATGTGCTATTCATTATAAGATTAAAGGTTATGAGTTATTCTGTGCATGTAATTATTGACAACTGGAAATTAAATCGCGATAATTTTTTACTCTATTCTTTTAAAAATGATAATTTTCTTTCTCCTTTTGCCTGAGAACCATGCTTCGACAATCATAACACCTTACCTCCTAAAGTAAATGATCACAAATAGAATATATATTTTATATATGATATATAGTTATATTTATACATTATATAACAATATAAATATATATTTATATTTTATCTTTGTATTGATAAATTTATATAAAATATAAATATTTATATATAATCTATATATGAAATCTAGCCACATAAACCTAAATATATAAAAATAAATATATAAATATACATATATAGAGGTAATTATACACAAATATATAATGATAAATACAAATCATATATATATATATATATATATATACATGCACACATTAGGAATACACAGGTCTTTTCTGTATATACCAAAGACCTGTGTGTTTATATAAAAACCCATGTATATAAATATTTATAAATATGTATTTTATATATATATACACATTAGGAACACAGTAGTAGCAAATTCTACTATATATAGAAAAGACCTGTGCATTTATATAACTATATATGAATGTAGATTACACATATAGACATTACAAATACACAGGTCTTTTCGACACATAGCAAGTTCTATATTATTCTCTCATTGCAATGATGGACAACTGGGTATTGAGTAGTGAAAAATTTTGTAGTTTATTCTTCTTAAAGTGGTTATTTTCTTTCTCTTTTTGCCTGTGAACCATGCTTCAACAATCAGAACGCCTTACTTTCTAAAATAAATGATTATATATAACATATAAATATGTTTTATATATAATATAAATATTTCTATATATAATCTATATGTATATATGAAGAAGTTAATATATAAATATATAGTAGGTTCTAGTATATATAGAAAAAACATGTATTTCTAATGTATGTCGACATCTGTATTTATAGACATATAATCCATATTTGTATTTATATATTTTATACATATAAGATCTATATATTTTTAAATAATATAGTTGTATATATTTCATTTACTTATATATTTGTATATAGTAAGTTCTACTATATATGGAAAAGACCTGTGTATTTCTAATGTATGGAAATATGAAATGTACTTTTTGTGTCCTCAGTTGCAAAAATAAAATAGCTTTTTTCAAATAGATTTTACTCTACTTTGAATTTTTCTTCTTAATTATATTAGATTGTGGGGAGGGGATGCTGAAAGGAAAGAGGATTCTTCCATCGGTTTCTATGAATGAAAAGGTACTTTAAGAATGAAACCTAAGCAGGTAGAATCTGATTCTTGGTACTTGATGTATGAGCTAGCAAGATTGCATGAAGAAAGAAGCCTTACAAGACGAGGAGTCATCCTGTGAAGGGGAAATTTGTCTCCAGTGCTCAGCTCTGATGCAGTCCTTATCCTCCTGTCTGGCTGTGACCTGTCTCTCTGACATCAACCTCGTAGGACCCCACTTCCTACCCCCTCCACACACCACCCATTCTTCCCTCCGCCCCATACACCACCACTTCCTCCCTCCCTCTCCCCCCCTCCCTCTCCCCCCCTCCCCCCACACATCACCTGTCCCTCCCTCCCTCCCTCCCTCCCCACCATCAGAGAACACAGTCACTGGGATCATTTTGCAACACATTGGATTTATTGACATCAGCATGGGGGCGCCCCCTGCGCTGGTGAGATCTCCGAGTCTCCTGGCAGCTGGGCCTGAACTTAGTCGCTGCTGAGGGACGAGGCGGAGACGGTCATCACGTCACTCGGTAGATCCGACGAGGTGGAGACGGTCATCACGTCACTCAGTGGCTCCGACGAGGTGGAGACGGTCATCACGTCACTCAGTGGCTCCTCCAGCTGGGTCTCCTGGCTCAGTGGCTCCTCCAGCTGGGTCTCCTGGCTCAGTGGGTCGGGCTTGCCCACTGGCTCCTCCTTCACAGGCACTTTGCATGGAGGAAGCTCCTGGCTCGGCGGCTGGCTGGGCCCGGGTGGTGCTGGCCCGCTCCCTGCCTCAGGGGCTCCCACGGCTGCCATCTTTTTCCCAGCGGCACGTTTCTTCCCGCCTCTCCCTCCAGGACCTACTTTTCCTCTCTTGCCCACCTTGGGCGTCTGGAAGGACAACAGGGAGATCACAGTGGGGCTCTGTCCGGGTCAGGGGAGAGGATGGAGGAGGCTGGGAACAGGGACGTTTCCTGAGAAGCTGTGAGGGCCGGGCTGGGGGTTGTGCCAGGTGAGGACAGGGCAGGAATCTTGAGGAAGGAATCAAGGGGAAGACGAGGAGGAGCTCGGGTGGGTCACTCACCTTCTTCGGGGTACTGGGACTCACCTCAGAAGAGGACTTCCTCTTTCGCGTCTCCCCGGCCTTGGCCGGCGGTACCGAGGCTCTCTTCTTTGGCGCCATCTTGCTCAACTCAAAGGTCATCACGTCACTCAGTGGCTCCGACGAGGTGGAGACGGTCATCACGTCACTCAGTGGCTCCTCCAGCTGGGTCTCCTGGCTCAGTGGATCCTCCAGCTGGGTCTCCTGGCTCAGTGGGTCGGGCTCGCCCACTGGCTCCTCCTTCACAGGCACTTTGCATGGAGGAAGCTCCTGGCTCGGCGGCTGGCTGGGCCCGGGTGGTGCTGGCCCGCTCCCTGCCTCAGGGGCTCCCACGGCTGCCATCTTTTTCCCAGCGGCACGTTTCTTCCCGCCTCTCCCTCCAGGACCTGCTTTTCCTCTCTTGCCCACCTTGGGCGTCTGGAAGGACAACAGGGAGATCACAGTGGGGCTCTGTCCGGGTCAGGGGAGAGGATGGAGGAGGCTGGGAACAGGGACGTTTCCTGAGAAGCGGTGAGGGCCGGGCTGGGGGTTGTGCCAGGTGAGGACAGGGCAGGAATCTTGAGGAAGGAATCAAGGGGAAGACGAGGAGGAGCTCGGGTGGGTCACTCACCTTCTTCGGGGTACTGGGACTCGCCTCAGAAGAGGACTTCCTCTTTCGCGTCTCCCCGGCCTTGGCCGGCGGTCCCGAGGCTCTCTTCTTTGGCGCCATCTTGCTCAACTCAACGTCTCCAACGTCAATGTCAGGCTGCCTGGTCTACGTGTACGTGCCCCTTTCGTCCACGACAATGAGGCAACCACGTTTCTGAGCTTTGATTGGTCAGCATGCCACCACCCAGCCAATGGTAGCCCTGGGCGGGAAGGACGGGCTTAGACGTCACACAGCACCGCCAGGACATGGCCGAAGAAGTGTGGGGGTGGGGTGGCATTTGATGAGGAAGGCAGGATGCTATGATTGGAGAAAGGGAGATTATGGTTAGCACTCCTAAAGATGGTTCCCAACTGACATGTCACCCCACTTCACCTCCCCATGTTCAATTTTGGCAGATCACTTGGCACGGGAGGGTGTTTCCTCCAGATGTTTCCCCAGGACCCCCCCATTCAGTGGTACATTCTGTTCCCTCCCAGCTTCCATCATTAACCAGTTTCTGTATGACCTACCTCAACCTCCTCCATGCTAACTGGGACAGGTGTAAGGCTGTGTGAAGATGGCAATCATCTCCCTCTCCTACACATTCGTCTGCTGATCCTCGAGGACCATTCACTTCTTGGATGCTGTGAAAGAACTTATCCATTTCCCTTTCTTATCCCAGTGCCCACAGATTGCCCCTAAATGTTTCATTCTCATGGTTTAAAGCACTGGCGTCAAGGGGTCAAGCTCAGCAAACACACTGTCTCTGCTGCCTATCTGTATCAAGCTGGGATCCTACAAATTTCAAAGGGTAAATTTGTCTCCAGTGCTCAGCTCTGATGCAGTCCTTATCCTCCTGTCTGGCTGTGACCTGTCTCTCTGACATCAACCTCGTAGGACCCCACTTCCTACCCCCTCCACACACCACCCATTCTTCCCTCCGCCCCATACACCACCACTTCCTCCCTCCCTCTCCCCCCCTCTCCCCCCCTCCCGCCACACATCACCTGTCCCTCCCTCCATCCCTCCTTCCCTCCCTCCCTCCCTCCCCACCATCAGAGAACACAGTCACTGGGATCATTTTGCAACACATTGGATTTATTGACATCAGCATGGGGGCGCCCCCTGCGCTGGTGAGGTCTCCGAGTCTCCTGGCAGCTGGGCCTGAACTTAGTCGCTGCTGAGGGACGAGGCGGAGACGGTCATCACGTCACTCGGTAGATCCGACGAGGTGGAGACGGTCATCACGTCACTCAGTGGCTCCGACGAGGTGGAGACGGTCATCACGTCACTCAGTGGCTCCTCCAGCTGGGTCTCCTGGCTCAGTGGCTCCTCCAGCTGGGTCTCCTGGCTCAGTGGGTCGGGCTCGCCCACTGGCTCCTCCTTCACAGGCACTTTGCATGGAGGAAGCTCCTGGCTCGGCGGCTGGCTGGGCCCGGGTGGTGCTGGCCCGCTCCCTGCCTCAGGGGCTCCCACGGCTGCCATCTTTTTCCCAGGGGCACGTTTCTTCCCGCCTCTCCCTCCAGGACCTACTTTTCCTCTCTTGCCCTCCTTGGGCATCTGGAAGGGCAACAGGGAGATCACAGTGGGGCTCTGTCCGGGTCAGGGGAGAGGATGGAGGAGGCTGGGAACAGGGACGTTTCCTGAGAAGCGGTGAGGGCCGGGCTGGGTGTTGTGCCAGGAGACGACAGGGCAGGAATCTTGAGGAAGGAATCAAGGGGAAGACGAGGAGGAGCTCGGGTGGGTCACTCACCTTCTTCGGGGTACTGGGACTCACCTCAGAAGAGGACTTCCTCTTTTGCGTCTCCCCGGCCTTGGCCGGCGGTACCGAGGCTCTCTTCTTTGGCGCCATCTTGCTCAACTCAAAGGTCATCACGTCACTCAGTGGCTCCGACGAGGTGGAGACGGTCATCACGTCACTCAGTGGCTCCTCCAGCTGGGTCTCCTGGCTCAGTGGATCCTCCAGCTGGGTCTCCTGGCTCAGTGGGTCGGGCTCGCCCACTGGCTCCTCCTTCACAGGCACTTTGCATGGAGGAAGCTCCTGGCTCGGCGGCTGGCTGGGCCCGGGTGGTGCTGGCCCGCTCCCTGCCTCAGGGGCTCCCACGGCTGCCATCTTTTTCCCAGCGGCACGTTTCTTCCCGCCTCTCCCTCCAGGACCTACTTTTCCTCTCTTGCCCTCCTTGGGCATCTGGAAGGGCAACAGGGAGATCACAGTGGGGCTCTGTCCGGGTCAGGGGAGAGGATGGAGGAGGCTGGGAACAGGGACGTTTCTTGAGAAGCGGTGAGGGCCGGGCTGGGGGTTGTGCCAGGTGACGACAGGGCAGGAATCTTGAGGAAGGAATCAAGGGGAAGACCAGGAGGAGCTCGGGTGGGTCACTCACCTTCTTCGGGGTACTGGGACTCGCCTCAGAAGAGGACTTCCTCTTTCGCGTCTCCCCGGCCTTGGCCGGCGGTCCCGAGGCTCTCTTCTTTGGCGCCATCTTGCTCAACTCAACGTCTCCAACGTCAATGTCAGGCTGCCTGGTCTACGTGTACGTGCCCCTTTCGTCCACGACAACGAGGCAACCACGTTTCTGAGCTTTGATTGGTCAGCATGCCACCACCCAGCCAATGGTAGCCCTGGGCGGGAAGGACAGGCTTAGACGTCACACAGCACCGCCGGGACATGGCCGAAGAAGTGTGGGGGTGGGGTGGCATTTGATGAGGAAGGCAGGATGCTATGATTGGAGAAAGGGAGATTATGGTTAGCACTCCTAAAGATGGTTCCCAACTGACATGTCACCCCACTTCACCTCCCCATGTTCAATTTTGGCAGATCACTTGGCACGGGAGGGTGTTTCCTCCAGATGTTTCCCCAGGACCCCCCCATTCAGTGGTACATTCTGTTCCCTCCCACCTTCCATCATTACCCAGTTTCTGTATGACCTACCTCAACCTCCTCCATGCTAACTGGGACAGGTGTAAGGCTATGTGAAGATGGCAATCATCTCCCTCTCCTACACATTCGTCTGCTGATCCTCGAGGACCATTCACTTCTTGGATGCTGTGAAAGAACTTATCCATTTCCCTTTCTTATCCCAGTGCCCACAGATTACCCCTAAATGTTTCATTCTCATGGTTTAAAGCACTGGCGTCAGGGGGTCAAGCTCAGCAAACACACTGTCTCTGCTGCCTATCTGTATCAAGCTGGGTTCCTCAGAGAAGGAGAAAGTAACCCAACAGGGTATTGTGTTGGTTTGTGTGTGTGTTTGTGTGTGTGTGTGTGTGTGTGTTTGTGTGTGTGTGTGTGTGTGTGTGTGATATACATCATAAACATCTATTTACTATCATATCATATTTGTTTCTGAATGATATTATGTATATGATACGGTTCACTTTAAGGAATTGTCTCACACATTAACACAATGTTGCGGTCTGGAAGGCTGAAATATGTAGCGCAGGTGAGCAGTCTGGAAACTAAAAGCTTCTGCACAGTTGACAGTCAACAAAATTAAAAGGCAGCCTATGGTTTGGGAGGTTTGTGTGCTCCCTCTGGGTTTATTTGGCAGCAGTTAGGACATACCTGGGTCATCTTTTGTAAACTCAGGGTGGAATAAGAAAGCCCCATCTATCTTCCAGGACCATTCTAAGGATGCCTCGCATGCATTGCTCAGTCATGACAGCGATGATTATTTTTCGAATAGTATCTAGCCCACTGCCTGGACCATGGTTGGTCCCCAATAAATAATTTTTGGATGAATAATTTAATTTGTTATTAATACTTTTTTTACCCTCCTTATTGTTATTTTTTGGAGACAGGGTCTTGCTTTCTTTTCCAGGTTGAAGTGCAGTGGCGTGATCTTAGTTCACGGCAGCCTCCACCTCCCAGGTTCAGTTATTCTGCCTCAGCCTTCTGAGTAGCTGGGACTACCGGCACATGCCACCACATCTGGCTAACTTTTGTATTTTAGTAGAGACAGTGTTTCACCTTGTTAGCCAGGCTGATCTTGAACTCCTGACCTCAGGTGATCCACCAGCCTCTGCCTCCCAAAGCACTGGGATTACAGGAGTGAGCCACCACGCCTGGCCTCTTCTCTATTTTTTTTTTTCACTGCAATTACTCTTATCAAATTTTGAGTTGTATCAGATTCTCAATCTAGTTAAGATTCAAAATTACATATCAGCTTGCTAGTCTAGCGCTTTTCCTTACTCCTCTCCCTGAAACGTCCTCAATTCTGTTTCTATTCTGCCTGGCTTTTTTTCCCACTCCCGTGGACCGGTGTCCAGGGCCTCATACCCCCCAAAACCCTTCAACTAGTTATTAACTAATTTAACTGTGTATATAACATGTAGAAGAACACCTTTCTGCCAGTAAAAACATTTTCTTTCAAGAAAATAGGTAACAGCTGTTTTCATAAAACCTTCCGGGCCAGACATGGTGGTTCTCACCTGTAATCCCAGCACTTTGGGAGGCCGAGGTGGGTGGGTCACCTGAGGCCAGGAGTTTCAGATAAGCCTGGCCAACATGGCAAAACCCCGTCTTTACCAAAAGGATAAAACTTAGCCCAGTGTGGTGTGGTAGGTGCTTGTAATCCCAGCTACTCAGGAGGCTGAAGCAAAGAATCGCTTGAATCCAGGAGACAAAGATTACAGTGAGCCAACATTGCACCACTGCGCTCCAGCCTGGGCCACAAGAGTGAATCTCTGTCTCAAAAAGAAACAAACAAACAAACAAAAACTCTTCTCTATATGAACTGAGCCTACAATTATCTTGCTCATAGAATTTCTGTAGCGCTTATGCACACATAAAGTGTGCGAATTCACACTTGGTTCTGGGGACTCCTTTCATGAATGCCAGCTAAGATGTGGCCCCTAAACCAGGGGACGTGCCTCGAGTGCCTCTTCAGTCCTCCTACAGTGTGGAATACAGTGCTGCTTCTGCAGCATTGAGCAGCAGTCCTTGAGACGGTAGAGTTTGGAATTTGATCTTTGCAGACTTGAGTTTTAATCCTGACTCTGTAACCTATAAGCACCATAAGAAAGGTACTCAAGCTGTCTATCTCAGGTGTCCAGCGGGGATAGTACCCATTTTACAGGGTGCGATGGTTAATTTCAGGTGTCCACGTGGCTGCCTTAAGGAATACATCAGGAATTGGTAAAGCATTGTTTCTGAGTGAGCCCGCAGGTATTCCCAGGAAGATTGGTGTGAGCTGGTGGACAGAGTGAGGAAGATGCCTTTAGTAGAGACAGGCCCCATCCAATTCTCTGAGGCCCAGATAGAAGAAACAGGGCAGAGGAAAGGCGCTTTCCTCCCTTTCTCTCCTGGAGCTGGGACTCTTCTTTTCCTGCCCGTGGACAGCACAACTGCAGGCTCTTTTCATACTGAGAGTTACACCATCCACTTCCCTGGTTCTGAGGCTTTTGGATGTGAACTGAGTCACACTCCTGGCATCCCAGGGGCTCCAGCCTGCAGAAAGCCTGTCCTGAGACTTTTCACCCTCCAATTCCTTTAATAAATCTGCTCTCACCCATCTTTGCTGATATCCTGTTGGTGGTGTCTCTCAAGAGCCCCGATTAATCCATAGGGGTGATGTGGGGGAGCAATGAGGTCGTGCATGGGGAGCAGGCAGCATTTCACAGCCTGCCTGACACATGCCCATGTCCTATAGGCTGCAGCTGCAGCTATTCTAGAGCTTAGTGTCAGGGCTTAAAACAGTGGAAGGCCTTGCCTCCGGCACCCAGCCATCGTGTTGATCTTTTCCTGTCATTTTTCAATTCCAGAGTGTTTTCTTGAGAGCAATTCGGTGTCCCAGGTAGTATTGACGAGGGGCTAAAATCAATCCTTACCTGTGGGAATCTGAAGCTGGGAGTGAGCAAAGGTGAGAAAGTTCTCAGGAGTCAGGAGCAGAGGAAGCTGCATGGTCAAGGGGAATCGACATGAGCCTTCCTGCCGTGTGTTCTGTTTCCTGCGGTCTAATGAGAAAGAGACATATGTATGTCTACATCATCTCATACTTAGCTCTTTAATATGTACAAGGTGTTTTCAAATTTTCCCACCGACTGTCCCTGACAGCTGAGAACATCAAGATTACCTGTTGTTGGTTACTGTTGTCAAGGGGATCCGCCCTTTAGGGACACAGGAAGATTTGCCTAAAAACGTCAGGAAGCTTGATATCTATTATTTTATTGTAAAAGTCAACTGCAGTTTTGCTGATGTATTACTTCTTTACTCATTCCAATGTTTATTTTAAGCCTGAGCTTGTGGGTCGTTGGAGAAGGAGGGAAAATATTTAACACTCTTATTAACTAATTTTACTGTGTATTTAACATGTAGAATAAAGAAAGACTTAAATGAAGATGTAGTATTTGTGAATGCTCCAACAAACTAAAAGATTATTTAAATTACTGATTTGTGATTGAACCATTTATTGTCTATAATGAATTAAAAGTTTGTGAAAATAAATTCCGTGACCTTTGGCATCTATAATTTCAAAATCGTAGTAATTTTTCAAAGCTGAAAATGCCTGAAACACCAGTCTGCCAATCATCACAATAAAACATGAAGCCCCAGTGAAAGAGCTAGTCAGGATGGGTTCCCAATAAATAGCAGTTGAAGCTCCAACTACCATCAGGTGATGAGAAAACACGGTGTAAGGGCCATGTGTAATTTTTTAAATGCCAAAAGAATCGTCACAGACCGTTTTGGCTTGCAGAGCTTGAATGGCAATATGGCATTAAAATAAGGTACACAAAATTAATTATTGAATGTAATTTTGAAACACACTGCTAAAGTGCTCCCTAATATTCAACAAGCCCAAAAGTGACCACTGACAAGACTTCGTTTATTGCAGTTTTTATGCTGTCATTATGGAAAAACTGTAGCAGAAAGTTCACCAACCTCCCTTTGGAAAGAGACGTACAACCACGGCCAATAGGCTTTCCTAAAGGACAGCAGGAGCTTTTCACTGGAACTTGTTTCCCGTCCATAACATACAAATAGTTATTGTTCAGGGTCAATACAGCCTTGCAAATACACAGGCTTTGAGTTATACCAAGCATGCTCGTCCTTATATGGTATGTCCATATATGAAATACAAAAGAAATACACCACAAAATGATGGTGTTCAGGACATGGGGGAAGGCCCTGTTTCTGTGGTACAGCGTAACACATGGAAACTGCCTATAAAGCCAGTGCTTCACAACCCACGCCCTTATTACATGGAAATTCACGTTTCCATAATCACATAAAAGTTTAATGTGCTATTCATTATAAGATTAAAGGTTATGAGTTATTCTGTGCATGTAATTATTGACAACTGGAAATTAAATCGCGATAATTTTTTACTCTATTCTTTTAAAAATGATAATTTTCTTTCTCCTTTTGCCTGAGAACCATGCTTCGACAATCATAACACCTTACCTCCTAAAGTAAATGATCACAAATAGAATATATATTTTATATATGATATATAGTTATATTTATACATTATATAACAATATAAATATATATTTATATTTTATCTTTGTATTGATAAATTTATATAAAATATAAATATTTATATATAATCTATATATGAAATCTAGCCACATAAACCTAAATATATAAAAATAAATATATAAATATACATATATAGAGGTAATTATACACAAATATATAATGATAAATACAAATCATATATATATATATATATACATGCACACATTAGGAATACACAGGTCTTTTCTGTATATAGCAAAGACCTGTGTGTTTATATAAAAACCCATGTATATAAATATTTATAAATATGTATTTTATATATATATATACACATTAGGAACACAGTAGTAGCAAATTCTACTATATATAGAAAAGACCTGTGCATTTATATAACTATATATGAATGTAGATTACACATATAGACATTACAAATACACAGGTCTTTTCGACACATAGCAAGTTCTATATTATTCTCTCATTGCAATGATGGACAACTGGGTATTGAGTAGTGAAAAATTTTGTAGTTTATTCTTCTTAAAGTGGTTATTTTCTTTCTCTTTTTGCCTGTGAACCATGCTTCAACAATCAGAACGCCTTACTTTCTAAAATAAATGATTATATATAACATATAAATATGTTTTATATATAATATAAATATTTCTATGTATAATCTATATGTATATATGAAGAAGTTAATATATAAATATATAGTAGGTTCTAGTATATATAGAAAAAACGTGTATTTCTAATGTATGTAGACATCTGTATTTATAGACATATAATCCATATTTTTATTTATATATTTTATACATATATAATCTATATATTTGTAAATAATATAGTTGTATATATTTCATTTACTTATATATTTGTATATAGTAAGTTCTACTATATATGGAAAAGACCTGTGTATTTCTAATGTATGGAAATATGAAATGTACTTTTTGTGTCCTCAGTTGCAAAAATAAAATAGCTTTTTTCAAATAGATTTTACTCTACTTTGAATTTTTCTTCTTAATTATATTAGATTGTAGGGAGGGGATGCTGAAAGGAAAGAGGATTCTTCCATCGGTTTCTATGAATGAAAAGGTACTTTAACAATGAAACCTAAGTAGGTAGAATCTGATTCTTGGTACTTGATGTATGAGCTAGCAAGATTGCATGAAGAAAGAAGCCTTACAAGACGAGGAGTCATCCTGTGAAGGGGAAATTTGTCTCCAGTGCTCAGCTCTGATGCAGTCCTTATCCTCCTGTCTGGCTATGACCTGTCTCTCTGACATCAACCTCGTAGGACCCCACTTCCTACCCCCTCCACACACCACCCATTCTTCCCTCCGCCCCATACACAACCACTTCCTCCCTCCCTCTCCCCCCCTCACCCCACACATCACCTGTCCCTCCCTCCCTCCCTCCCTCCCCACCATCAGAGAACACAGTCACTGGGATCATTTTGCAACACATTGGATTTATTGACATCAGCATGGGGGCGCCCCCTGCGCTGGTGAGATCTCCGAGTCTCCTGGCAGCTGGGCCTGAACTTAGTCGCTGCTGAGGGACGAGGCGGAGACGGTCATCATGTCACTCGGTGGATCCGACGAGGTGGAGACGGTCATCACGTCACTCAGTGGCTCCTCCAGCTGGGTCTCCTGGCTCAGTGGATCCTCCTGTTGGGTCTCCTGGCTCAGTGGGTCGGGCTCGCCCACTGGCTCCTCCTTCACAGGCACTTTGCATGGAGGAAGCTCCTGGCTCGGCGGCTGGCTGGGCCCGGGTGGTGCTGGCCCGCTCCCTGCCTCAGGGGCTCCCACGGCTGCCATCTTTTTCCCAGCGGCACGTTTCTTCCCGCCTCTCCCTCCAGGACCTGCTTTTCCTCTCTTGCCCACCTTGGGCGTCTGGAAGGACAACAGGGAGATCACAGTGGGGCTCTGTCCGGGTCAGGGGAGAGGATGGAGGGGGCTGGGAACAGGGACGTTTCCTGAGAAGCGGTGAGGGCCGGGCTGGGGGTTGTGCCAGGTGACGACAGGGCAGGAATCTTGAGGAAGGAATCAAGGGGAAGACGAGGAGGAGCTCGGGTGGGTCACTCACCTTCTTCGGGGTACTGGGACTCGCCTCAGAAGAGGACTTTCTCTTTCGGGTCTCCCCGGCCTTGGCCGGCGGTCCCGAGGCTCTCTTCTTTGGCGCCATCTTGCTCAACTCAACGTCTCCAACGTCAATGTCAGGCTGCCTGGTCTACGTGTACGTGCCCCTTTCGTCCACGACAATGAGGCAATCACGTTTCTGAGCTTTGATTGGTCAGCATGCCACCACCCAGCCAATGGTAGCCCTGGGCGGGAAGGACGGGCTTAGACTTCACACAGCACCGCCGGGACATGGCCGAAGAAGTGTGGGGGTGGGGTGGCATTTGATGAGGAAGGCAGGATGCTATGATTGGAGAAAGGGAGATTATGGTTAGCACTCCTAAAGATGGTTCCCAACTGACATGTCACCCCACTTCACCTCCCCA
Organism: Callithrix jacchus; assembly: GCF_049354715.1. Classification (NCBI taxonomy): domain Eukaryota; kingdom Metazoa; phylum Chordata; class Mammalia; order Primates; family Cebidae; genus Callithrix; species Callithrix jacchus. Next base: position 6,577,958 of record NC_133524.1, read on the forward strand.
TGTTCAATTTTGGCAGATCACTTGGCACGGGAGGGTGTTTCCTCCAGATGTTTCCCCAGGACCCCCCCATTCAGTGGTACATTCTGTTCCCTCCCACCTTCCATCATTACCCAGTTTCTGTATGACCTACCTCAACCTCCTCCATGCTAACTGGGACAGGTGTAAGGCTATGTGAAGATGGCAATCATCTCCCTCTCCTACACATTCGTCTGCTGATCCTCGAGGACCATTCACTTCTTGGATGCTGTGAAAGAACTTATCCATTTCCCTTTCTTATCCCAGTGCCTACAGATTGCCCCTAAATGTTTCATTCTCATGGTTTAAAGCACTGGCGTCAGGGGGTCAAGCTCAGCAAACACACTGTCTCTGCTGCCTATCTGTATCAAGCTGGCTTCCTCAGAGAAGGAGAAACTAACCCAACAGGGTATTTGTGTGTGTGTGTGTGTTTGTGTGTGTGTGTGTGTGTGTAATGTATATCAAAAATATCTATTTACTATCATATGGCGTTTGTGAATTATATTATATATATGACATGGTTTACTCTAATGAATTGTCTCACACATTCACACAATGTAGAGGCCTTGGAAGAGGAAATATGTACCGCAAGTGGGAAGCCTGAAAACTAGAAGCTTCTGCACAGGAAGAATCCACATAATGAAAAGCCTGGCTATGGTTTGGGAGAAACTACTTGTGAACCATCTATCTAATAACAAGTTAATATCTAAAATATATGGAGAACTCACACAGCTCCCTATCAAATAAATAAATAGTCTGGTTAACAAATAGTCAAAGGACTTGAATAGGCATTTCTCTAAAGAAAACCCACAAGTGGCTGACAAGTATATGAAAATGTGCTTACCATCATTAATTATTAGAGAATGCAAATGAACACCACAATTAACTATCACTTCACACGTATTAGAAGGAGTATTATTAAAAAGTTAATAGATAAAAATTAATGAGGGCAATGGTGTGGAGAAAATGAAACCCTTTCAGGGTGTGCATAAAAGCGGACCTTTATACGCTGTTGACAGACACGCAACTGTTACAGCCGTTATGAAAAACAGTATAACTGTTCCTTGAAAATCAAAATAGATCTTCCATATTACCCAGCAGTTCATCTGTTGAGTATGCATCCCATCCCCAAAATGAAATTTACATCTCATAGATATACCTCCCGTACTAACTAATTCTAGCTCATTAATCACACAGGAAATTTGAGTTTCTATTTGAAAAGAATTTTTTTTCATCATCCTGGTATCAGATATTTATTCTAGTCACCTCTTCTTATTTCTTGGTTTGTAATAATCTAGGTACTACTACCCACTGAAAGAACTAATTCATTGTTCTAGTACATAGATATCTACTGTATGAGGTAATTTTTCTAACGTGAGGTTGGAATTTTGCATTGAGGAGAATGGTTATTCAACTCCCTGGCACAGACCCATTATCTTCAGCGTCCTGGGATCAATTACTTGGTCGGTCTAATTCTAACTATCTTTAAGTTTCTAATTACATGTTTACCACCAGGTGTTTGTGGCTATTTACTATTCCAACAAAAACAGTAGATTGATAAGGAAGGATTTTGCTTTTTCCTGGCATCGCATAGTCAAGTTATCTCAAGTTATCTTTTGTAACTTTATTTCCTAAGTAACACTCAGCAACTATCCTTCTTAGTTCTTATCCCAACTAAAACCAGTATTTGAGAGTTGCAAAGAACATAATTTTCAGGATCAGTTTCATTTGGTATTGTAATGACTGTTAGCTGTTTCTATGTAACAAGTTTCATGGGAAACTGGTTAAGCCGAACTTACATATTAATTCAACAGCAACAGAATTATATCCTACCACACTATATTCCCTATGTTCTGCATTCTAATGAACTCTTGTTGTTGTCTCTATTTCACTACTTATTTAGGTACATGACTTAACTGTAGTGTTAATTCATTATTCCAACAATAACTCAGCAGTAAGTGCTGAGAAGAAAGTAGTATCCTCTTTACTACTTGTAAGTATGCAGTTTCAGTTGTAATAAATACATTTATATTCTTTTATTTCCCCTTTATCTTCCCCTTTCCCTTCTACCCTCTGGTAACAATCACTATAGTTGCTATCTTCATGAGAACCACTTTTTTAGTTCCCATATATGAGTGAAAATGTGCAATATTTGTCTTTCTGTGCTTGGCTTGTTTCATTTAAAATAATGGCCTCCAGTTCCATCCATGTTACTGCAAATGACAGGATGACATTCTTCTTATGGCTGGGTAATATTCCATTTTCCAGCACCACATCTTCCTTATTCACTTGTTCATTGATAGGCACTTTGGCTAAATCCATATTTTGGCTACTGTGATTTGTGCTGCAATACATATGAGCATGCAGATATATCTCTTTGGTGTACAAATTTATTTATCTATTTATCCCTTTCTTTCCCTAGCAGTAGAATTCTTGGATCTTATAGTAGTTCTATTTTTAGGATTTTGAGGAACTCCATACTCTTATCAATAGTGGCTGTAGTAATTTACATAACTTGAGGAACTGTGACAATGTTTTCCAAAGCCACCATATTATTTTGCATACTCACCAGCAGTGTATGAGCATTCTGATTTCTCCACATATTCTCCATCACTTGTTATTATCTGATTTTTTTACTCTAGCCATCTTTGTGGATGTGAAGAGATATCTCATTGTAGATGACAAATTATTTAGAGGTTAACACTCAGTTGTGTGTTGAAGCATTTGGTCAAGGTTAAGTATTCATGAGGCCAGTGAAATGCATCCGTTTAGCTGCACAGTGAAAAGAGAGTATTTGCAAACAAACAGACAATAAAACAAGCTGAGCCCAGACATTTCCAACCACACTTTGAACCCTTCACCTTGGCCAAGTATCTCATAATGCATAGTTGTTGTCTCACATAGCGTGACTGGAAGACAGCATGGATGATCCTTTGTAAACTTATTGACATTGTTGTGATTTGAAGTTCTTACCCCACCATGTTTGGTTAGCAGCAGCAATTCCGTCTGGGAAAGAGAGAACATTTTGCTTGTTTTGCTGATGGTTTAACCATCTGTTGAGAGACAGAACCATCCTTCACCTCTTTGGCAGTGTCTAGTTGATAAAAAAAATCCTCATAGTTCTGTTTTCTAAAATAAATTTGTGTCACAAAATGTTTCAGACTGAGAACGAGAATAATTTTGGGTGTTCCCAGGCAATTCAGCATTCCAAATTAATTTGAGATATATGTCACCACCATAAAATATGCACATTTGTCAAAGACATTAAGACTCTACTACTCAACGTTTTTACCTCACCAATATCTCACCTCCCCTAATACAGCTCCCATCAAGAGGCAAGCTTGAATTCCAGATATTTATTATTTTCCTCATCCTTTCCATGGAATAACTGTGTAAGGGAATAATGTAGTGGACCTAGGACTTTAAAAATAGTAAATATTGTGATGTGGGCTGTTAATATTGAAGATATCATTGACAATAATGATGATGATCCTCATCATCAGGACAGAATTTGTCAGAGCATTGAGCACTTCCCAGGTGGCTTTAATACTTGGGCATCAAGGTTTTTACTTCAGAGACAGGACATTGGATAATTTTATTAGTGCCTAACTCACCATGACAACCACTTTCTCTTGCTTACCCACTCTGTATATCTCCCTGTTTTTTATAAATGGACCTCACATTCGCTCAGAAAAGTAATGAGACTGATTAAACCCATCATCAATGCCCCTGGATTCCCTTGCTGCTTTAGGTGGCTGAGACTGCAAGCTCTTTAATATAAAAAGACAAAGATTTACTTTCAAGACCTTCACTCCTTTGCTCCTTCTCCTTTTTTCTGGACTAGGGATCTTGAAGCATGGAGTTGTTGTACTATCTTGCAACCACAAGGCATGAGGATGAAATCCTGAAGCCTAGGGATGTGGTTGTTTCATCCTTGGGAAAAGAGGGGATGAGCCTAGTTACCTAAGGGTATCATTGAGCCATCACAGCAGCTCACAGCTAAGCATTGAAGATGGAGTAATGTTGATTTTCTGTTATCTGAAACTGAATGCAATTCTGTCTGATACACTCTCTCAGCTGCGGGGATCTGGGGATTGTTTTACAACTCAGTACAATGAAATATCCCACATTTGTCTCTGTGATATTCAGAAGTCAAGACCACTTTGAAGAGATGTGCAATGAAAATGGAATAGAGAATGGAACAGAATTCAACTATTGAAGTGGTCTTCATGATGACTACAGACTTCTAACAGGAGGTGCCAGGTAAGTAGTATATTCCTTATCAAGCTAGGAAAACTGGGAATGGCAAAACATAATAATAAGATGAAAATAAAGGATTCACATTTTGTCATAATGAGTGTGAGACACATACTTGCAGAAATCAAGGAGGAAGTGGGAGCTCAGAAAATGGATCTGAGGAAAGTCAATGCAGACATCATCAGCAAGGTGATGAGAAACAGTTGAGATTATCCGCAGAGACTCTATGGAGAGCTGAGAATACCCACCACACACTTAGAGCAAGTCCAGCATTTAGAAACTGATTAGAGGAGGAACTGGTAGAAAAGAGGATGAGGAGAACACTGAGAGGTAGAAGGAAAACCAGAAGAATGTGAAGTTACCAACTCCAAGAGCGAAGCATTCTAGGAAGAGATCCCATTCAGCTCCCATCAAATGATGCTTAAATGGACTTAAAAGAAGATGCAGCATAGTATCTATTGGATTTGCCAAAATGGAATTTATAACATTATACAAATAGCTCTGAGGATGATGCCAAGTAGAAAACGCTGAATAGAAAACGGTATCAAACACAGCACAATTATTTAAATAGAAATACATATGTATATTTGTGTTGCTGGACTCTGAGACTAACATACACCTTCTCTTGGACATATTGGTTTCCAAAGGCTGACAGAGTTACTGTTAGGTGGTGAGATTTGGGGGGATTCCTATCTTCTTTTTAATATATGCTATACTTTTTTGTTCATTTTATACATTTTCAATCATCTCTTGATTACTTATATGAAGTGACCAAAATAGCCAAATAATATGAAGTTTATTCATGTCTTCATTTCAAGTAATCCTGTTTTTATTGACAGGCAATACACACAATTCAGGAAATGGTCAATTAACTAATGTGTTCATATCAGTCACAGAATTTCTTCTTTTTTTGTATTAGTGACCGGGTCTCACTATATTGCTGATATGGTTTGACTGTGTTCCCACCCAAATCTCATCTTGAATTATAGCTCCCATAATCCCCATGGGTTGTGGGAGGGACCTAGTGGGAGGTAACTGAATCATGGGGGCAGGTTATTCCCCAAGGGAGTTGGGAAGAGATAGCATGGGGAGAAATGCCAGATATAGGTGAAGGGGAGGAAGGCAGCAAATCACACTGCCACGTGCGTACCTATGCAACAATCTTGCATGTTCTTCACATGTACCCCAAAACCTAAAATACAATTAAAAAAAAAAAAGAAACTCATCTGTGGTCAACAAGGCAAAACTGACAGCTACTTATTCTTGTAAATAAAGTTTTGTTGAAACACTGCCACATTCATTCATTTACATATTGTCTGTGGCTGTTTTTTTGCTACAAAGGCAGAGATGAGTAGTTGTAAAGGAGACCATGCTATTTGCAAAACCTAAAATCCTTCCTATCTGGTCCTTTACAGGAAAAGGTTGCAGAATTCTGATTGAGAGCATCTACTATGTGCAAGTAACAGAAAAAGAAACCTTTTCGTATGGTTAAAACTCAGGGAAATAACGAAATTATCAAAAATACTAAAAGAGGTTTCCAGAAGAAGGAGAGATGATTTACAGCTGGGTTGCTGCAGAGGTTAACAGGAGAAGAATGTAAATGAGCCTTCTTTCTTAAGGCAAGGATGTGAAGCAAACATAGCTGGAGAACTTGGTCCTTTTCAATTGGGCCAGTGTTTCCTGAAGACTGTCCCACTTCCTTGATGAGAGCTCCTGAGGGCATGCTCATCTTTGACTAGCCAAATGTACCAGTCTACTCAAGGTTCTAAGAAGGTCTGAAGAAATAAATGCAGAATTTCTCAAATGCATAACAAGTTATGAAATACAGCCTGGGGGATGATCTTGTAACTATGCAGAATGAGGCAATGTTTTGGAAGCAGGAGTGCAATATTCTGGGAGAAGAGGACTTGGGAGAAATTCTATATAGCCAGGAAATGAGGTGCTAGATGGATGGTTTAATGTTGACCAAAAATAGTCAGAAAGCTTTGCTGCTGATTTGCTTGTTGTAGTTTGATAAATAACAAGCCAGAAGTTTTGGGAGTCTTTGCACAAGTATGATATAGACAGAGGTAGCAATAACCTAAATACAAATTAAAATAATTCCTAGTCCACTTAGACCTAGCTGGACTAATGATACTGGCTACATGCCCCACTTCAAAACTAATAATATTTACTTCTTAAAATGTGTCCAACAGTGTTTGAACACATGCATTGAAGGAACATATAATAGCAGCTTCTATAGGTGGCAGGAAGCTGAATCAAAAACTTGACCATGCACTATGCAAATTTCCCTTCCTCTCTTTTCTCCAGTTGCTACCCTCCCTTAAATTCTACTAAGAGAATTTAAAGCTCTGCTTTGTTCTTGAATAGATCTTAAACACGATGATTATTGACCTCATATCCAAAGCCAATTAATACTGAACAAAATCAGGGTAGGTTTATTCAACCAAAAACAAAACAATAATCCCCGTATACATATTACTATTGGAAATTCTGCACAATAAACTAAGACTTGGAGTAGAAATGAAAGGTCCAAATATTGGAAATGACAAGGAAAAATTAGATTTATTTGCAGATGCTCTGACTGTCTGATGTAAAAGCTTGATGATCTATTATTAGAGAGTTGAGCAAATTGATTTGTTCTAAAGTATTTTAATATATTTTGTATATGCCAGATATCAGTAATAAGAAAAAATGTTTAAGAGTTCTTGAAATAATATAATACAGAGTGTAAAATACATTGAGATGTACTCTGTAGGGGACAAGTTGTCATCAGCCCATATATATATATATATATATATATATATATATATATATATATATAAATATATATAATGCACAAGTATACTATATATATATGTATATCAGCCCATACACGTGTGTGTGTGTGTGTGTGTGTGTGTGTGTGTGTGTGTGTGTATACACATATATGGATATATGGGCTAAACTTTTGCCTTAAGAAAAGCAATGTGCCTTCATTTTAAATTTAAATTTTAAGGTCTGGGTACACATGTAGGATATGCAGGTTTGTTTCATAGGTAAACATGTGCCATGGTGGTTGGCTGCACCTATCAACCCATCACCTAGGTATTAAGCCCAGCATGTATTAGCTATTTATCCTGATGTTCTCCCTCCCCCCACCCCCCTGATAGGCCCCAATGTGTGTTGTTCCTCTCCACATGTCCATGTAGTCTCATTGTTCGACTCCCACTTATAATTGAAAAGATGCAGTGTTTGGTTTTCTGTTCCTGTCTTAGATGGCTGAGGATGATGGCTTCCAGCTCCATCCATGTCACTGCAATGGACATGATCTCATTCCATTTTATGGCTGCATAGTATTCCATAGTGAATATGTAGCACATTTTCTTTATCCAGTCTATCATTGATAGGCATTTGGGTTGAATCCATCTCTTTGCTATTACGAATAGTGCTCCAGTGAACATGTGCATGAATGTATCTTTGTAACAGAATGATTGATATTTTTTGGTTATATACCCAGTAATGGGATTTCTGGGTCAAATGGTATTTCTGGTTGTAGGTCTTTGAGGAATCACCACACTGCCTTCCACAATGATTGAACTAATTTACATTCCCACCAACAGTGTAAAAGGGTTCCTATTTCTCCACAGCCTCAGCAACATCTGTCACTTCTTGACTTTTTAATAATTGCCATACTGACTGGCATGAGATGTGATCTCATTGTGGTTTTGATTTGCATTTCTGTAATGATCATTGATGTTGAACATTTTTTCATGTTTGTTGGCCGGATAAATGCCTTCTTTGGAGAAGTGTCTGTTCATGTCCTTTGCCCACATTTTAGTGGGGTTGTTTGATTTTCTCTTGTAAATTTGTTTAAGTTCCTTGTAGATTCTGGATTTAGACCTTTGTCAGATGAATAGATTGCAAAATTTTTCTCCCATTCTGTAGGTTGTCTTGTTTACTCTGATGATAGTTTCTCTCTCTGTGCAGAAGCTCTTTAGTTTAATTTCATCCCATTTGTCAATTTTTGCTTTTGTTGCAGTTGCTTTTGAGATTTTCATATGAAATATTTGTCCATACCTGTCTCGAGTGGTATTGCCTATGTTTTATTCTAGGATTTTTATAGTTTTAGGTTGTACATTTAGGCCTTTAATCCATCTTGAGTCAATTTTTTATAACGTCTAAGGAAGGCGCCCAGTTTCAATATTCTACATATGGTTAGCCAGTTTTCTCAGAACCATTTGCTTGTTTTTGTCAGGTTGGTTGAAGATCAGTTGGCTGTAGATGTGCAGTCTTATTTCTGAGATCTCTATTCTTTTCCATTGGTCTATGTGTCTGTTTTTGTACCAGTACCATACTGTTTTGTTTACTGTAGCCTTGTAGTATAGCTTGAAGTTGGGTAGCATGATGCCTCTAGCTTTGTTATTTTTGCTTAGGACTGTCTTATCTATACAGGCTCTTTTTTGATTCCATACAAATTTTTAAGTAGTATTTTCTAATTCTGTGAAGAATGTCAATGATAGTTTAATGGGAATGGCATTGAATATATAAATCACTTTGGGCCATATGATCATTTTCATGATATTGATTCTATCTATCCATGAGTATGAAATGTTTGTGTCATCTCTGATTTCCTTGAGCAGTGGTTTGTAGTTCTCCTTGAAGAGGTCCTTCACTTCCCTTGTAAGCTGTATTCCTAGGTATTTTATTGTCTTCATAGCAATTGCAAATGGGAGTTAATCCACGATTTGGCTCTCTGCCTGTCTATTGTTGGTGTATAGGAATGCTAGTGACTTTTGCATACTGATTTTGTATACAGAGACTTTGCTGAAGTTCCTTATCAGCAAAAGCTTAAGAAGTTTTTGGGCTGAGACGACAGAATTTTCTAGATATAGGATCGTGTCATCTGCAAGCAGACAATCTGACTTTCTCTTTCCTATTTGATTTCCTATTCGAATATCCTTTATTTCTTTCTCTTGCCTAATTGCCTCAGCCAGAACTTCCAATACTATGTTGAATAAGAGTGGTGCAAAAGGGTATCCTTGTGTGTTACATTAATGGCCACCCTTCATATCATCAGCCTCCTGAGTCTGCAGGCCAGGTTAAAAAGAAAATTTCTAAAAGCCATGGGGAACAAGTAAGTGTTTTATGCAGGGAAATGACATGATCCGATTTTTGTTTTAGAAAATTGTCTAAACTCTGACTACAGAGACTAGAACACATTATAGGTGATACATCCTGGAGCTGGAAAGGCTAAAAGGAAGGAAGTTTTTGCTGTAAAGGAGAAAAATAGTTTAAAAGTTGTATATCCTAACTCTTAAAAATGAGGACATAGGTTTTTAGTTATATCTGTCTGATGTCTTAGGAGTCGTAGAAAGTTTGAGGAGCCTCTAGGATGGCTATGGACTCCTGAGAACAGTTATTTCTCTATGACCCTCCTATATGGAAATACATATTTCCTTCTGCAGGTTCATGGCGGAGACTCTATGCCAGTCTAGAGCATGTCTGCATGACTCCCACTTGCTTCTGGCAATCATGCAGACATGCCCTATACTGGCATAGAGCCTCCCTCATTTTGAGTTCTGCCATTCCTCCTCTTGCAATCAGTGCTTGACTCAGAGGCCAGGGTATTTCTCTAAAAACAGAAACCATAGCACATTCTCTACTGCTAAGCCTGTTGATGTATGACCAGGTTCTTACCCACTCGCTGCCTGGATAAAGGTGAGCACTGAGACAGAGGTGTTGCAGTAAAGTAAGAGTTTAATTATTGCAAAGCAACTGAGCAAGGAGGACAAGAGATATTTCTCAAACCCACCTCCTCAAACCTTCAGAGGCTAGGGTTTTTAAAGTTGATTTGGCAGGCAGGGGGACTAGTGGCAGGTGCTGCTGATTGGTCTGGGATGAAATCATAGGGGTGTTGAAACTGTCTTCATGCACTGAATCAGTTCCTGGGAAGAGAGAGAGTCACAACACCAGAAAGTCAGTTCATTGGTTGGGGTCACAGGCCACTGGTCGGATTGATGTCACTTGGCCCACTTGCAAGCCAGGTCTGAAAAATATCTCAAAGACAAGTTTTAGGTTTTACAACACCTTTTGTGACTACCAGTTACTATGGAAAGTAAGCTAGGAAACAGTGGCAGGTTATTGTTTACTATGCCTGGAACATAGCAGAAAAGTTTTCAGGAGATGATATTTCCAGTAATCAAAGCTGCCTGGCACCCCCCTTGGCAAGCCCAACTTCTGGAAGCTATCGAGGGGGTCTGCATGATATAAGGATCATTGTTCTTTAAGAGAAAAAACAAGTTAATTAAACTTGTGGGCAGCCTGCCCAGGGGCTAGGACAGGAAGATAATCAATTATTAGTGACTACCACTTATTGAAATGGCTATGCACAAACAGTCATGCATGGAGGAGGAAAACATCAGAGAGAAAGGAAAATATCTTACTGAAATTCAGGCCCCTACCATAATTTAAATTCTGTGGCCTTTTAAAAATCTATGAAGGTAGTTTCAGTCCTCTCCAACAATGTACAGCTGGATTTGAAATACACTGGGAACACTTGGCCCTGGTTTTTGCAACTCCATGTGACCTGACCATATTATCCTCTGCACCATCTTTGTCCACTATAAAAGGAGGTTTCAGAAAGTTCATGAAAATTTTGTGTTATGAAAAAACTATGCCTGGATTTCAAATTTTTGTTGCACCAAGATAAACTCATCCTAGCTTGTTATAACATGTCTGAAGAGGGTCACGTTTGAGGCACTAAGACAAATTAGACATCAGTTTGAAAAAAGTCCCTATCAGAGCAATATGAATTTCACTACAATTGAAGCAAGAACAAACATCAAATTGATGGTGAGGCTTGGGTGGAAGAAGGGTGAAATGATGGATGCCTTGTGAAAGGTTTATCAGGACAACGCCCCAAAGAAACTAGAAGTTTACAAATGAATAGCTCAGTTTAAGAAGGGATAAGATCATGTTGAAGACAAAGCTTGCAGTGGAAGACCATCCACATCAATTTAAAAGGAAAAATTAATCTTGTTAGTGCCCTAATTGAAAAGAACTGATGATTAAAAGCAGAAACAATACCCAACACCATAGACATCTAAACTGCCTCAGCTTATACAATTCTGACTGAAGAATTAAAGTCAAGCAAACTTTCCAGAAGATGGGTGCCAAAATGGTTGCATCTGGATCAGCTGAAGACAAGAGCAAAGCTTGCTATGGAAAGTTTAAACAAATGACATTAAGATTCTGAAGCATTTCTCTGAAGAATAATTAAAGGAGAGAAAACAGCTTTATCAGTACCATCCTGAAGGCAAAGCACAATCAGAGCAATGACTACCAAGAGTTAGAAGGGGGTCCCATCAAAGCAAAAGTAGATGGGTCAGAAACAAAGATCATGGTAACACTTTTTTGGAATGATTAAGGCATTTTGCTTGTTGATGATTTGGAGGGACAAAGAGCTTATTATGAGAGGGTTTTGAGAAAATTAGCTACAACTTTAGCAGAAAAATGCCCAAAAAGCTTCACCAGAGAGTCCTTCTCCACCACTACAATGCTTCTACTCATTCCTCTCATTAAACAACAGCCATTCTGCAATAGTTTCAATGGGAAATCATTAGGCATCCACCTTGAAGTCCTAATTTGGCTCTTTTTGACTTCTTTTTGTTTCCTAATCTTAAAAAAATTAAAAGACACCTTTAATTTTTTAACCTACTTAAAGGGCACCCATTTTACTTCAGTTAATAATGGAAAAAAGATGGCATTGACATGGTAAAATTCCCAGGAGTCTCAGTTCTTTAGGGATGGACTAAAATAACTGGTATTATCATTTACAGAACCTGAACTTGATGAAGATTAAATTGAGAAATAAAGTTTATATTGTTAAAGTTTTTATCTTTTAATTCCATTTTTCCATGAATGTTTTGAAGTCCCCTCATATCTAACTGTGTAGGATTTCATTAAATGCATTCAATAGAATAAGCCATTTCCCACTGCCAGGCCTATTCCCTGGCTGTACCTTTCATCAGGAGACAGAAATCTCTTACCTAATTCCAGCCCTGATCTCCAATATGATTATACTCAGAGATGGGATATTTCTCAGGCTCTGTCTCTTCTGGTTTTCCTCTAGCCAAGTCTCAAATCTCCCCACTACCCAGCATCAGAATTGTTTTTCTTTTCTATGCCTCATTCAGAAGAGTTTTCTTTGTTCATTTTTTCCATTGCTGCCTTCAAAACCTACCTGTGTGAATAAACAGAGGCAAAGAAGGGTGGAAATTCAGATACTACCCTGCAGGTGAGGAAGATTTTGTTTAGAGGAGTGAGCCACTTGAAATTCCACTGCTTAGGTGAGGTAACAAGCCCTCCAGACAGCTCTCCCAGACCCCTGGGTTAATAAGCACATGCTAACGTGAACTGTAGCTATGCCTCAGCTAACACGAACCTTCCATGAGTGAGGAGACCATATACATGCTTCCGATATTGGTGGGTTGGTAGATGTTCCTAGTTCATTTTCAAACAGATAAAGAAGAGTTTTAAAATTAATTTTAATAAAGGGAGAAATAACCTCTAATGGTAAATTCTAAGAAGACATTATGTCTGTGGTGGGTACATCAGAAGATGCCTACACTGATTTTCTTAAATTGATTGTCTTCCAAGTCAGAGTTAAAGTATCCTAAAGTGCCAAGATGAAGATAGTTAAACTATGAAGTTTTGAGAAGGTGAGTATCTATGATGGAACTAATCATTAGGAATCAGAAGACAAAAATAAACAATCATTTGATTATATATATTTTTAGATAAATTATGAGAAACAAGTGTTAGAAAGGAGGTTGTCAAAGCAGTGTCCACATTAGCAGAATCAGCCTCACCTGGGACCTGGTTAGAAATGCACATTCTCAGGTCCCACCCCAGGTAGACTTGCTAAATCGAACACTCCGGAGTGGGGCCCAGAAATCTGCATTTCAAGAAGTCCTCCCAGAGATGCAGATGCAAAACCTCTGCTAGAATATGGCTAACATGACACTGTTTACTCTTCCAGCTCTGTGAGCAATCTCACAAAGATGTGACAATTATATAAAAAGAATATAATTTTTCCTTCTTTGGAGAATCGAACCTGTAACCTTCAAATAAAGAGACTGACCATTGAGAAATCTGCATTTTATTATTAAACCTTAGTGATAACAGGTTTTCTGCAAATAAATTAAATTTGGCTAAAACCTGGCTGGAGAAAATAGCTGCAGGAGATTCCATTGCTGATCATGCCCCCGTGGAAAACCTGGAATCAGTGCTAAGCTTTTCTCCCTGAAGCAGTTGGTAACAACTTCGTCCCTAAATTGGCTACTCAAGCTGTTCTCCAGGAACAGTTAATATGTTCCCAGAGGATAACATCAACCTTCATTTAGAGCCCCACCTTGGGAGATGCAAAGCCACAGGTCTCTGTTGAATACACAAATCACCTGGAGAAAGAGTACAGTTGAACTCCAGAGAAGAACTGAAAAGTTTACTCTCCTGTGTCTCTTAATTTCCAGAAAAGAGTGAGACTAGTAGGTTCCATGTCCCCAATTTCCAAAGCTTATTTAGGTTTCAAAATGCTTCACAGACCCAGCTGTGTGTGTTACATAAAACCTGTTGAGTTTATTACTGATGACAGGCCTAGCTCTAGTTAAAAAACATGCAACACGAAATTAAATTATCTCCTCGATAATGACAGGATTGCAATAAGATAATGAAATTTGTCTTCTCATCTGGTCATACCTAAAAGGCTACATTCAGATGAACCATCACTCCCTTTTGCACAAGTGGAAATCGTATAGAATATTTCTGTGAGTGTGTTTAGGGAGTGCTTTGACATAGGAGAATCATGGAACAGCAATGTGACAGTCTTCCGAGTAAAGTGAGAGTGAAGAGAAGATATATTTGAAACAGTGAGGATATCTCAAGGTAATTGATATGCAAAAGTGAATCCCTTTCTGTGACTTAATTATGATAGGAGACAAAGAGAATCTTGGAAATCTTGAATATTCACATTTACTTTAAGTAAATAATAAAATATTTTCCAGAAACCTATAAATAACACAGAAATCACATTTGCTCTCTCTGTCTCTGTCTCTCTCTATATATAACTGTATCTGTTTGTTTCTGTGTCTCTGTCTCTGTATCTGTCTCTCCCTTTCACACACACACACACTTCCATTTAAGATAGATAGACAAATAGAGATAGATATAGATAACAGGTAGTTTTGCTCTGAGTGGGGTATTTACAATGTGGTACACGTGATTTTGACTCTTTTTGACATTCCTATTCTGAAAAAGGATATAACTTGGAAATAAATTACATTTATGCATTCGTACAAACAATTCAAATAGGCAATTGGAATGAAAGTATGCCCAGTGGAGACTAAAAATCATAAAACACCATATAATGTGAAAGGTGGAGAAGCATTTTAGAATGCATATTAAAACACAATAAACATAAGGATAGATTCTATCACAGAATCTATCCTTAGAATAAAATGCCTGAATTCCCATCCCAGGATGTGATTTCAAGGCACAATGAGATAACATGCCTGGAGAGAGAGAATAATGACCGACTTTAGATACTGAGGCAATTCCCAGGATGTGTTCAGGGTGACACACTGCACCTGGACCTTAAGCAAATGAGCAATGGTCAGTTGGGCTCAGGTGATTTCTGGGGTGGACTAGCCCTGACTAAGGGTAAGAAGAAGCTTGACATACCCTCTCTCCAAGCCGTACATCTATCAATCTATGAGCAGCAAAAGTGCACTCAGTGGGATTTAGCACTTTCCCCAAAGCATTAGAGACAGAGCTCCATCGGTCATCTGTGGATTCTCTCAGTTCCCATGTCTTGTCTTGAGTTTTTGTTGGTTTGGGATTTCCTTCCTGCTTTGTCTAATAATTCCACCAGATTCTTATATTCTGGATTAATGGGATCAACCTGGACTCTCTCCGCATCCCCCTTTGTCCCTATTGATTGATACCTGTAACCTCTTGCTGTCTGATTTTCCACCAATCTCCTAGTGCACATCCACATCACCCTTTTGAACCTACTTTTTTTTTTCTCCAAGGTTACCAGTGACCTCAGGAAATGCAGTCAGATCCTGTTACCTCCTCTTAGTCCCTCATTAACATTACAGTATTTGACTCTGTTCACCTGCATCTGTTTCAAGGTATGGGTCTGCAGCTTTGAGTCTGTTCGCCTTCTTCATTGATTTCTGTTTCTCCAACACTTTTTATAAGTCAGCATTTACCGAAGCTATGCCTGAGCTCAGCCTGTGCCTCCAAACTGTGCTTTCTATGGGCTTCTAACCATTTCTATAACTTCCACCATAAGTTCTCTGCTGCTAAGTCCCTAAGTGTTTCTCCACTCTCATTTCTAAATGCCGAACACCTACACCTGTAACTCAGGACTTCTTAAAAGTAAATTACTGATTGTCTACTCTATTCTTGCAGTCCCAATTGTTTATCTGTGTTCTCTAATATAATAGTAAAACCATAGAATACTATGCAGCCATAAAAATAATAAAATTATGTCCTTTGATGCAGTATGGATACAGCTGGAGGCCATTATCCTAAGTGAACTAATGCAGAAACTGAAAACCAAATACCACAAGTTTTCACTTATAAACAGAAGCTAAACATGAGGTACTCATGGACATAAAGATGGGAACAATAGATCCTGGGGACTCCTAGAAGTGGGAGAGACGGAGGCACAAGGGTTGCAAAACTACCTACTGGGGCCTCTACTTACTATCTAGCTGGTGGGTTTAATCATACAGCAACCTCAGCATGATGCAATATACTCATGTAACAAACCTGAATCTAAAATAAAAGTTGAAAAACGTAAAAAAAAAAAAGTGCTTGCTTAGGCAGCACACATACTAAAATTGGAATAAAAAAAATCAAAAAATGGGCCAAGCACAGTGGCTTACATCTGTAATCCTAGCACCTTGGGAGGTCAAGGTGGGCAGACCACCTGAGGTCAGGAGTTCGAGACCAATCTGGCCAACATGGCTTAACCCCATCTCTCCTAAAAATACAAAAAGTAGCCAGGCATGGTGGCATGTGCTTGCAATACCACTCAGGAGGATGAAGCAGGAGAATAGCTTGAACCTGGGAGGTGAAGTTTTCAGTAAGCCAAGATTGTGGTGCCATAGCACTTCAGCCTGGGCAATAAGAGTGAAGCTTGGTCTCGAGAAGAAACAAAAACAATGACTTTCCTCACCTGCAGACTCAACATTTCACTTTGTATTATCAAACCTGTGTAGCCCATGGCAGCAGGGCGGAGACTGCAGCAGAAGGGCAGAGCCTGCAGCAACAGGGCAGACCTCACACCAGCAGGGTGGAGCCTCGGCAGGCAAATATGACTAGACTGCCTTCTAGCTGGGCAGGACAGCACAACGGACACATAAAGAAAACCCCAACCCCCTGAGATAGAGCATCTGAGAAAAAAAGTGTTTTTTTTTATGAGTTCTACTGCAGCAGAAATAAATGTAGCAGCCTAACAGCCCTGAATGAACAACAGAGCTCACAGATCAGCACTTGAGCTCCTATAAAGTACAGACTGTCTCCTCAAGCAGCTCCCTGACCCCTCTATATCCAGAAGACTGACATTTGGCAGGCATCATTCTGGGACAAAGATAGCAGAAAAAGAAACTGGTAGCATCCCTCACTGTTCCGCAGCCACTATAGGTGCACCCCAGACAAGCAGGGCCTGGAGTGGACCTCAGCAGTCATACGTTGGAGGGGCTCGACTGGTAGAAGGAAAACCAAGTAACAGAAATACTTCATCATCAACAATCTGGGCGTCCACTCAGAGACCCAATCAAAAAGTCAGCAACTACTCAGATGACAGGTGGAAAAATCCACAAAGATGGGAAGAAACCAGCGCAAAAAGGAGGAAAACATCCGAAACCAGTACACCGCGACTCCTACAAAGGACCAAAACTCCTCACCAGCAAGGGAACAAAGCTGGATGGAAAATGACTGTGACGAAATAACGGAATTAGACTTCAGAAGGTGGATAATGAGAAACTTTTGTGAGCTAAAAGAACATGTTTTAAATCAATGCAAAGAAACTAAGAACCTTGAAAAAATATTTGAAAAAAATTCGAGCAAATGATAACAAGAATGGATAACTTAGAGAGGAATATGAATGAATTGAAGAAGCTGAAAAACACAATACAAGAACTTTGCGAAGCATGCACAAGTTTCAACAGCCGAATTGACCAAGCAGAAGAAAGAATATCAGAAGTTGAAGATCAACTCAATGAAATAAAATAGGAAACCGGGATTAGAGAAAAAAGCACAAAAGCGAATGAACAAAGTCTCCAAGAAATGTGGGACTATGTGAAGAGACCTAACCTACGTTTGATAGGTGTACCAGAATGTGATGAAGAGCATGAATGCAAGCTGGAAAATACTTTTCAGGATACTATCCAGGAAAATTTCCCCCACCTAGCAAGGCAGGGCAACACTCAAATGCAGGAAATACAGAGAACACCACAAAGATATTCTGCAAGAAGAGCAACCCCAAGGCACATAATCATCAGATTCACCAGGGTTGAAATAAAGGAGAAAATACTAAGGGCAGCCAGAGAGAAAGGTCTGGTCATCCACAAAGGGAAGCCCATCAGACTCACAGCAGATCTCTCGGCAGAAACTCTACAAGCCAGAAGAGAGTAGGGGCCAATATTCAACATCCTTAAAGAAAAGAACTTTCAACCCAGAATTTCATATCCAGCCAAACTGAGCTTCAGAAGTGAAGGGAAAATAAAATCCTTTGCGAACAAGCAAGTACTCAGAGATTTTGTCACCACCAGGCCTGCTTTACAAGAGCTCCTGAAAGAGGCACCACACAAAGAAAGGAACAACCAGTACCAGCCATTCCAAAATCACACTAAATGCTAAATAGCATCAACATAATGAAGAATCTACATCAACTAACAGGCAAAACAGCCAGCTAGCATCAAAATGGCAGTATCAAATTCACACATAACAATATTAACCCTAAATGTAAATGGACTAAATGCACCAATCAAAAGACACCGACTGACAAATTGGATAAAAAACCAAAACCCATCAGTGTGCTGTATCCAGGAAACCCATCTCACATGCAAGGATACACAAAGGCTCAAAATAAAGGGATGGAGGAAGATTTACCAAGTAAATGGAGAGCAAAAAAAAGCTGGAGTTGCAATTCTCATCTCTGATAATATGGGCTTTAAAGCAACAAAGTTCAAAAGAGACAAAGAAGGACATTACATAATGGTAAAAGGATCGATACAACAAGAAGAGCTAACAATCCTAAACATATATGGACCCAATACAGGAGCACCCAGACACATAAGGCAAGTTCTTAATGACTTACAAAGAGACTTAGACTCCCACACAATAATAGTGGGAGACTTTAACACTCTACTGTCAATAATAGACAGATCAACCAGACAGAAAATTAACAAGGATACCCAGGGCTTGAACTGAGACCTGGAGCAAGCAAACCTGATAGACATTTACAGAACTCTCCATCCCAAATCCACAGAATATATATTCTTCTCAGCACCACATCACACCTACTCTAAAATTGACCACATAATTGGAAGTAAAGCACTCCTCAGCAAATGTAAAACAACTGAAATCATAACAGTCTCTCAGATCATAGTGCAATCAAGTTAGAACTCAGAATTCAGAAACCGACCCAGAACCACACAGCTTCATGGAAACTGAACAACTGGCTCTTGAATGTTGACTGGATAAACAATGAAATGAAGGCAGAAATAAAGAAGTTCTTCGAAACCAATGAGAATGAAGACACAACATGCCAGAATCTCTGGGACACATTTAAAGCAGACTCTAGAGGAAAATATATAGCAATAAGTGCCCATATGAGGAGAATGGAGAGATCCAAAATTGACACCCTATCGTCAAAATGGAAAGAGCTAGATGAGCAAGATAAAAAAAAACTCAAAACCTAGCAGAAGACAAGAAATAACTAAGATTAGAGCTAAACTGAAGGAGATAGAGACACGAAAAACCCTTCAAAAAATCAATAAATCCAAGAGCTGGTTTTTTGAAAAGATCAACAAAATAGACCACTAGCCAGATTGATAAAAAACAAAATGGAGAACAACCAAATAGATGCAATAAAAAATGATAAAGGGGAAATCACCACAGATTCCACAGAAATTCAAACCATCCTCAGAGAATATTACAAACAACTCTATGCACATAAACTGGTAAACCTGGAAGAAATGGATAAATTCCTGGACTCCTGTGTCCTCCCAAGCCTAAACCAGGAGGAAGCTGAAACTATGAATAGACCAATAACAAGGTCAGAAGTCGAGGCAGCAATTAAGAGCCTACCACACAAAAAAAGCCCAGGTCCAGATAGATTCACAGCAGAATTCTACCAGACACACAAAGAGGAGCTGGTACCATTCCTTTTGAAACTATTCCAAATAATCCAAAAAGAGGGAATCCTTCCCAAATCATTTTATGAGACCAACATCATCCTGATACCAAATCCCGGCAGAGACCCAACAAGAAAACTTCAGGCCAATATCCATGATGAACATAGATGCAAAAATCTTCAATAAAATACTGGCAAGCCGATTGCACCAGCAAATCAAAAAACTTATTGATCATGATCAAGTAGGATTCATCCCGGGGATGCAAGGCTGGTTCAACATACACAAGTCTATAAATGTAATTCACCACATAAACAGAACCAAAAACAAAACCCACATGATTATCTCAATTGATGCAGAGAAGGCATTCGACAAAATTCAACAGTCCTTTATGCTAAAAACCCTCAATAAACTCGGTATCAATGGAATGTATCTCAAAGTAATAAAACTATTTATGACAAACCAACAGCCAATATCATACTGAATGGGCAAACCTGGAAGCATTCCCTTTGAAATCCAGCACTAGACAAAGATGCCTTCTTTCACCAATCCTATTCAATATAGTACTGGAAGTTCTACCCAGAGCAATCAGGCAAGAAAAAGAAATAAAGGGCATTCAAATAGGAAAGGTGAAAGCCAAATTGTCTCTATTTGCAGATGACATGATAGTATACCTAGAAGACCCCATCGCCTCAGCCCAAAAACTCCTGAAACTGATAAGCAACTTCAGCAAAGTCTCAGGATATAAAATCAATGTGCAAAAATCACAAGCATTCCTCTACACCAATAACAGACTTAAAGAAAGCCAAATCAAGAACGAACTGCCATTCGCAATTGCTACAAAAAGAATAAAATACCTGGGAATACAACTCGCAAGGAATGTAAGGGACCTCTTCAAGGAAAACTACAAATCACTGCTCAACAAAATAAGAGAGGACACAAACAGATGGAGAAACATTCCATGTTCATGGTTAGGAAGAATTAATATCGTGAAAATGGCTATATTGCCCAAAGTAATTTACAGAATCAATGCTATCCCCGTCAAGCTACCATTGACTTTCTTCACAGAACTGGAAAAAATCACCATGAACTTCATATGGAACCAAAAGAGAGCCCACATAGCCAAGTCAATTCTAATCAAAAAGAACACAGCGGGGGGCATCACACTACCAGATTTCAAACTATACTACAAGGCTACAGTAATCAAAACAGCATGGTACTGGTACCAAAACAGATATAGACCAATGGAACAAAACAGAGGCATCGGAGGCAACACAACATATCTACAACCATACAATCTTTGATAAACCTGACAAAAACAAGCAATGGGGAAAGGATTCCCTGTTTAATAAATGGTGTTGGGAAAACTGGCTAGCCATGTGCAGAAAGCAGAAACTGGACCCCTTCCTGACACCTTACACTAAAATTAACTCCAGATGGATTGAAGACTTAAACATAAGACCTGGCACCATAAAAACCCTAGAAGAAAATCTAGGCAAAACCATCCAGGACATAGGAGTAGGCAAGGACTTCATGAACAAAACACCAAAAGCATTGGCAACAAAAGCCAAAATAGACAAATGGACCTAATGAAACTCCACAGCTTCTGCACAACAAAAGACACAGTCACTAGAGTGAATTGGCAACCAACAGAATAGGAAATAATTTTTGCAGTTTACCCATCTGACGAAGGGCTGATATCCAGAATTTACAAAGAACTCAAACAGATTTACAGGAAAAAAACAAACAAGCCCATTCAAAAATGGGCAAAGGATATGAACAGACACTTTACGAAAGAAGACATATATGAGGTCAACAATCATATAAAAAAATGCTCATCATCACTGGTCATTAGAGAGATGCAAATCAAAACCACATTGAGATACCATCTCACGCCAGTTAGAATGGCGATCATTTAAAAATCTGGAGATAACAGATGCTGGAGAGGATGTGGAGAAATAGGAACACTTGTCCACTGTTGGTGGGAGTGTAAATTAGTTCAACCATTGTGGAAGACAGTGTGGTGATTCCTCAAGGCCTTAGAAATGGAAATTTCATGGCCGGGCGCGGTGGCTCAAGCCTGTAATCCCAGCACTTTGGGAGGCCGAGGCGGGTGGATCATGAGGTCAAGAGATCGAGACCATCCTGGTCAACATGGTGAAACCCCGTCTCTACTAAAAATTACAAAAAATTAGCTGGGCATGGTGGCGCGTGCCTGTAATCCCAGCTACTCAGGAGGCTGAGGCAGGAGAATTGCCTGAACCCAGGGGGCGGAGGTTGCGGTGAGCCGAGATTGCGCCATTGCACTCCAGCCTGGGTAACAAGAGCGAAACTCCGTCTGAAAAAAAAAAAAAAAAAAAAAAAAAAGAAATGGAAATTTCATTTGACCCAGCAATCCCATTACTGGGTATATATCCAAAGGACTATAAATCGTTCTACTATAAGGACACATGCACACGAATGTTCATTGCAGCACTGTTTACAATAGCAAAGACCTGGAACCAACCCAAATGCCCATTGATTATAGACTGGTCTGGGAAAATGTGGCACATATACACCATGGAATATTATGCAGCAATCAGAAATAATGAGTTCGTGCCATTTGTAGGGACATGGATGAATCTGGAGAACATCATTCTCAGCAAACTGACAGAAGAACAGAAAATGAAATACTGCATATTCTCACTCATAGGCGGGTGATGAAAAATGAGAGCACATGGACACAGGGAGAGGAGTACTAAACACTGGGGTCTATTGGGGGGAAAAGGGGAGGGCCATTGTGGGGGGGAGCTGGGGAGGGATAGCCTGGGGAGAAATGCCAAATGTAGGTGAAGGGGAGAAAGGAAGCAAAACACACTGCCATGTGTGTACCTATGCAACTGTCTTGCATGTTCTGCACATGTACCCCAAAGCCTAAAATGCAATAAAAATTTAAAAATAAATAAATAAATAAAATGAGAAGTCCAGACAGTTGTTCCACCTATTTTCTTTGATAAGTGATTCTGTTAAGGTATCCCTGAGAGGCTAACACCTCTAGGTATTTGGAGCTCATTTTGTCACATGATTTTTTTTTTTAAATACAGAATGAGTATAAGTTTATCTAATACAAGTTTAGCATTTATGCAAGTTTAGAAATTTTAATTGGGTTCTATATCTGCTTTTGCTGCCAAACTTCTGAACAGTAATAACAGGTAGTAACGAGATGTTCAAGATGTTATCCAAATAACTGAGAACTGGCAGAAGGGGAAAAAAGAAGAGTTTGGTGTATACACACACACAGACACACACACACACATATGCACATGCATACGGATATATACACATATACTCATGTACATACATACTAACATACAACATACTATCAACCTAAAATCATCAAAAGGATCAGAATCCAGTATAAAAAAGTTTATTCAGGTGCAAATCTAAGAACAGCCATTCCGGTAACACAGACTCTAAAGGAATGTGATCATTGTTTCTAAATGGGAAAGCTAAGGTCTTGCTTATATGGGAGAAAACAAAACAAAACCTGAACAGAATTACAATACATTTTGTACAAGGCTGATTTATGAGTTTCAGAAATTTGATTAGTTATAGCTGTTTTCTTTTTTCCAATTTAAAAAGTATGTTTAATATTTCATCTTAGACAATGTGATAATTGTGAGGTCTTTGTGTATAAGGAGTAAGAGAGAAGTTAATCCATAATGATAATCAACTGTGCAGTGGGTAAAGGTCTTCTCTGGTGTCCTTTAGTCTTTTACAACATTTTACAGAACAATGTAGGTAAAGCAAAGGCTATTCTATAATCAGTGGAACAAAAGTTGCAGCTTCCTAGGTTATAGCTGCCTGTCAGGTGACTCAGTTCTCATAATCACATTCCTTTAAGTCTAAAATTAAATTCCCAACAGCTTTGATTTTGAATTACTTATTTTTACAATACTTATACAAAAGAATTTTTTGTTGTTTATCTAAAATTTGAATAAAACTGGTCATCCTGTATTATTTGCTAGTTCTGGCAACTCCAAATGGAAAGTTCAGAGGTTGGGCATACTTTAGGGGAAACTTCATTCAGCAACTTCTTTGTGAACCAACCACTTGGTTTTTCTCCTCGCACTGCCCTGCCTGTTGTTGTCTCACTCATCTTAAAGCTGACTCCTTTGATGGCCGAAGGTCAGTTCCAAGTTCACTGCTTTTCGATTCATGTCCAGAAAAGATGCATGAGTTCACTTAGCCAAACATTCCTGGCCAATCAGAGAGCTCAGGGGGAGATAATGTTATGATACAATTAATCTAGTTTGCCTATACTCAACCTGGAAATCCAGAGCCATGGTGATCTTCTTCAGAACCTTGTAGAAACCAGAATGTTTAGGAAAGCAGGAGAAGGCATGAGCAAATGCCCCTACACTATGCCCAAATCCTTGAGAGTGGGAAGACCTTGGGCATGGATGAAGTCTCACCAAAGGGCTGTTTGCAAAGCTTGGGGGAGTGTACTTTTGAATGTGGATACTATCTCTGGTTTCCTACATACTTGGATTTTAAAACTGTTATGACTAGAACACATCTGTTTATTATTTTATCATTTGATGCTGGGAATTTTGTGTTTATTCTATGTATTAAGGAGATAGTCAAAGGGTTAAATTAAGGTTTCCTCTAGTGCAGGGGTTGGCAGATGTTTGGAGGAAAGAGCCAGATAATGTGTTCAGCTTTGTGAATCCCCCAGTCTCTGCTGCAACTACTCAACCTTGTGGTCCTATGGAGAAGGCAGCTACAGGCAATATGAAAATGAATGAATATGGTAGTGTTCCATTTATGCACACTGAAATTTGGATGTCATATAATTTTTATCAACATGAAACATGAGCCTCCTTTTGACTCTCTTCACAATCATTTGAAAAACATGAAAATGTATTCTTAGCCAGTGTGTCCTAAAGGAACAGATGGCCAGACAGATTTGGCCCACTAGCCATTGTTTAATGGCTCTTCCTCCGTGGTGATAGACCCCATATCTTGGCCACACATCTAAATCACAGTCCCAGGTGAATCTAATCATACTCCTTGTGGCTGAAATCTCTGAATCACTAGTTCTAGAGTTACCTTGTTGTAGGCAACTTAATTCATCCAGGTGGTAAAAGGATTGAGTTCAGGGCAGAAGATCTACTCAAACATCATTGGGTGTCTCTCTTGACCTTCCGCTGCATCACTTACGCTGCAAATCTGGAGAAAAAGCCCTGGGCTGCAAAAGGTGAAGAACTTCAAGATTTATAGACAGCTTTTTAGGATAAGGAGAGTCTGAATGGCGAATGCACACAAATGAGGAGTCCAGCGATAATCACATTCCTGATACACTCTGAACACTGGTCCAATTGATAGTCTCCCAACAAACATTTTCATAGAATATACATTGCTATCTGATGGCCTGAAATGATCTTTTAAAAGCCAGGGTTTCAAAGTTGATAGTTCTAAGTTACTTAAGGTACCACATAACAGCAAATTGTTTATCACCAGTAGAAATGATTTCTTCAAAGGAAAAAAATAATATATTGAAGACTCCATTAAAACAGAATTATTTCTAATCCAATAATAAAAGTGATAGTTCATAGGGATATTGAATTATAACAAATTTTGGCTTTTACATATATTGATGACTCTCAAATAGAAACATTTCAGATACCTAGATGTTTGTATATGTGTATATGTGTGCATGTGTTTTGTCCAACGTTAGCAAGTGATTTGGTCTGAGTGGTTTATAAAATTACAATAAAATATCATGACAAGTCTATTGTTTCATCTAACAAATTTGCAATATTTAATGGAATGGGCATAAAAGCTTCCATTAATTGAAAATGTGTTTGAAGAGTACAAGGAAAAGGAGAGTTACATTTTTGGGAGACTTACACTTTTGAGACAAACATTTCTCATCTCATAAATGGAAAATAATTAGGGTTTTTGAATTTTGTTAGGCAAATTTACATTAATCATATTTTTATTTTAAAAATAAATATTGAGTTAGCACATTGCATTTATTTTCATGGAACTTCTACAAAATCATATATATATATATTTTTTTTTTTGAGATGGAGATTCTCTCTGTCACCCAGGCTGTAGTGCAGTGCTATAATCTCAGCTCACTGCAACCTCCACCTCCTGGGTTCAAGGTATTCTCCTGCTTCTGCCTCCTGAGTAGCTGGGATTATAAGCACCTACCACGATGCCTGGCTAAGTTTTTGTATTTTTGGTAGAGATGGGGTTTCACCATGTTGGCCAGGCTGGTCTCAAACTCCTGACCTCAAGTGATCCATTGCCTTGGCCTCCCAAAGTGCTGGGATTACAGGTGTCAGCCACTGCACCTGGTCAAAACCCTTTCGATTTCAATTATTTTTCAGACATATCCATGTGTGTGCCTGTGTGAAGTCTGTATGACAGTATATATGTCTACATCTATGTACATGTTATATAGATATTCATGGGTACAGGGCTGGGGATGAGGGATGGGATTTCTTTTTAAAAGATTAGTCATATGGCTTATACAACCACACTATGATCTGTGCTTATCCTTCTAGTTAATAATACCTTCAAATGTGCATGAGAACAACAACAAGATCTCTGCAAAATCATAGTCAGAATGTATCATTTTGCAAATGTAAGGAACAAGTTTCAAAGAGAATTTGAAGATTTTAAATGGTTTAAAGATTTCACACCCCAGTGATTTCTCTTTTATTGGCACAAATAATGTAAGTTTTCTCAATATAAAAATGTAAAAATGTTAAAAGTGTATATAATGTCTACAACTGTTACCTTTGTGTAGCAATTTGACGGGGACATAGAGTGCCCAGATATTTGATTAAACATTATTCTGGGTGTGTCCCTGAGGGTGTTTCTGGCTGAAATTAGCATTTGAACTGGTACATTGGGTAAAGCATATTATCTTCCCTACTGTGGGTGCATATCATCTAACCCATGAAAGACCTGAATACAATAAAAGACTAAGTAAGATAGAATTATTCCTCTCTGCCTGACTGTCTTAGAGCTAAGGCACTGGTTTTATGCCTTCAGACTTGATCTTGGACTGAAAATAACATCATTGACTCTACTGATCCTTAGGCCTTTGGATTCACATTGGAACTTGAACCAAAGTCTCTAGCCAAGAGACTGGAATTCACACCATTGGCTCTCTTGAGTTTCACGCCTTCAAGCTGGAACTTATACCATCAGCTCTCCTGAGTCTCAGGCCTTCAGACTCACACTGGAACTCACCACCCTTAGCTCTTCTGGGTCTCAGGCCTTCAGACTGAGACTGAAACTCACATCCTTGGCTCTCCTGGGTCTTGGGCCTTCAGACTCAGACTGGAACTCACACCCTCAGCTCTTCTGGGTCTCAGGCCTGCAGACTCAGACTGGAACTCAGACCAACAGCTCTCCTAGGTCTCAGGCCTTCAGACTTAGACTGGAACTCACACCCTTGGCTCTCCTGAGTTTTAGGCCTTCAAACCAAAACTCATACCACAGGCTTCCCTGGCTTTCCACCTTTCCCCCTGCAGATCTTGGGACTTTGTGGCCTCCACAATCATATGAACCAATTCTTTATATATTCTCTCATTGGCCATTAAATCAAGAATGGTAATGACATAATGTACCATTTCTAAGAAAATATGTGTTTGCTAAGAAAGATGTTTTATTGTTGCTTGTCAGTAATATCTCTAATCAAATGAGAGTAAATCTGACTTTTAAGACTGACAAGGCTGTTAATTCAATTCATGTTCAAGGCATTGTTCTATGACTTGCACTAAAATATGAATGTGAAGAAGACAGAATTCAGACCCTAGAGCATTTGGAACCATTCAGGAGGGAGATGTGTGCACAATGGGCCATACTACCAAGACTAAAGAGCACCCAAATCATCCTACTTCCCAGTTGCTAACTGCAAACCAGCTTTTGTATAATCTGTTCTGAACCTGAAACCCAAACAAGGTCCCATTGGTTGGAAATGCCTCTATTATGTTTGTCTCTGTTTAATTTTATTCCTTTCTCATTCCTCTGAAATAAAAGAAAGTTAAGTGGTACAAGATCACCCCCAAGTTGTGGTACAAGATCACCCCCAAGTTGAGAACTACTTGGGGGTAAGCTTGTACCACCTCTCCAGGAGTTGTTTAGCAATGTCTGGAGACAATATTTTTGGTTGTCACAATTGAGGAGAAAAGGAACTACTGAGTAAACTCCAGGGGTGGTGCTAAACATCCTACAATGCTCAGAACAGACCTCCAAAACCAAAAATTGTCTGGCCTCAGTTTCAATAGTATTGATCTTGAGAAAGTCTGTCACACTTCAGTTTTGACAATTCTGACAGTGGAGGAAGCAGCACAACAGAATTAATGAACACCTTAACTAATACAATGCTTGTAATAAATCTAATATGAATTGGAGATTTATCACATATTGCACATATTAATTCATTTTTAAAAATTTTGTCTTTTTAAGTTCGTTTTGTTTGAATAAACTTTTAAAGAGCTTCAATTCTATAATAAGGCCTGGGGATACAAAGCTAAGTAAAATGCTCATGTAACACTTGAAGTTCAGCAGAGAAAACAGTTGTGTAACCACATGCATTAGTCAGGGTACTCCAGAGAAACAGAGCCAATAAAACATAGATAGATAGATAGATAGATAGATAGATAGATAGATAGATAGATAGATAGACACAAAGATAGATACAGAGACAGGTATAGATAGTATATTATTCTGTTTTCACACTGCTGTAAAGATACTACCTGAGACTGGGTAATTTATAAAAGAAAGAGGTGTAATTGGCTCACAGTTCTGCATGGCTAAGGAGGCCTCAGGAAACTTAAAATCATGGCTGAAGGCAAAGGGAAAGCAAGGCATGTCTTACTTGGTGGCAGGAGAAAGAAAGCAAGCCAAGGGGAAGTGTCCACTTTAAAACCATCAGCTTTCATGAGAACTCACCCACAATCACAAGCACAGCATGAGGTAAAGTGCCCTCATAATCTAATCAACTCCCACCAGGATCCTCCCACAAAACATGGGGATTACAATTCAAGATGGGATTTGGGTGGAAACATGGAGCCAAACCATATTAGATAGATGTAAAGACATAAATATAGAGATAGATCTAAATAGATAGATATAGAGACATAGATAGACATAGAGATGTATAGAGATATAGCTACAGATAGCTATACATAGATAGATGGATAGATCTGTATAGATAGGTAGATGAATGATAGATTTATGATAAATTTATGAAGGCTAAGAATTCCCATGACTTTCTATCTGCAAGTTGGAGACCCAGGAAAGCTGGTCTTCTAATTCAGCCTGAGTTTGAAGGTCTGAGTACCAGGGGTGTCAATACCAGTCCAAGTGTAAGAGAAGGTGAGATGGGATGTCTCACCTCAAGCAGTAAGTCAGAAAAAAAGGGATGCTGCCTATTTCCTCCTTTTTTTTGTTCTATTCAGGCTCTCAGTGGATTGAATGATGCCCACCCACATTGCTGAGGGTAGATCTTCATTACTCAGTTGACCAATTCAAATGTTAATTTCATCCAGAAACAATGGATGCTAATTTCATCCTTTCATCACTATTATAAGTTTCTTGAGGCTTCCCCAACCATTCACCACTGTGAGTCAATTAAATCTCTTTCTTTTATAAATTACCAAGTGTCAGGTAGTATTTTTGTGGCAGTGTGAAAATGGACTAATACACTATCTATCTATTACTATCTCTGTGTCTATTCCTATATCTATTTATATCTATCTATCTCTACATCTATCCATCTATCTATCTATCTATCTACTTATCTATCTATCTCCCTATCTATTTCTCTATCTCTTATTGGCTCTGTTTCTCTGGAGTACCCTGACTAATACACCCTCACAGAAACACCCAGAATTAATGTTCAACCTGGGCAACCCATAGCCCAGTTAACTCAACACAATTCAAAACAAACCATCCTATCATACACACTACAATACTGTACAATTTAATCATGGGCAACCCCAGCCTCTAGGAAGCTAGGACAAGGATTTATTTCTCCTAGGAGAGCCTGAGTACCTTCATTGAGGTGGAGCATTGGGTGTGGGCCTTGAGGGATCAGAGACTATCAGATGGAAAACAAAAAGAGAGGAAACCAGGATGACAAAAAACAGCCCAGTGTATCAGGAAAAGGTGAGTATGTTCTGAGACATGAAAAAGCCAGTGTGGTTAAAACCAAGTTGGAAATCAATTTCAATAGGATGTTGAGCTACAGACAGGGAATGTGATCATAGTTGTTGATGTGATTGGCAATTTGGGAAATTCACATACTGACTAAAGACAACACTTTCAAGAAGTTTGTCTGTGACAATAAGACAAGTGTCATCAAAACCACAGTGAGATATCATCTCACTCTAGTTAAAATGTCTATTATCAAAAAGAGAAAAAATACATGATCCTGGAAAGGATATGGAAAAAGGGAACTCATACTCTGTTGGTGGGAATGTAAAATAGTGCAGCCACTATGGAGTACCATATGGGGGTTCCTCAAAAAGCTATAAATGGGACTACCATATGATGTAGCAATCCCAATGCTAGGTATTTATCCTAAGGAGAGGAAATCAGTATATTAAAGGAATATCTGTATTGCCATGATTTTTGCAGCAGGGTTCACAATAGACAATGTGTAAAATCACCCTAAATGTCCATCAATGAATGAATAAAGAAAGAAAATGTGATATATATATATATCGAAATACTATTTTTCCATTAAAAAAATGAAATCCTGTCATTTGCAGCAACATGGAGGGACCCGGAATTCATTATGTTAAGGGAAATAAGCCAGGCACAGAAAGACAAATATCACATGTTCGCAATCACATATGAGAGGTGAGGAAGTGGATCTCATGGAGGTGGAGAATAAAATGATAGATAACAGAGGCTGGGAAAAGTAATGGGGAGGAGGGAATAAAGAGAAGTTGGTTAATGGGTACAAAAGTACAGTTAGATGGAAAAAATAAGGTCTAGTATTTGATACCAAATAGGGAGAATATAATTAACAAAAATTTATTGTATATTTTTAAATTGCTAGAAGAGAAGGATTGAAATGTTCCCAACACACAAAATAAGATAAGCATTTAAAATGATAGATACACCAATCACTCTGATTTGATCATTACACATTGTATACAGGTATCAAAATCTCACATTTATCCCCCAAATACATATAACTACAATATATCAATAAAAATATATTTTAAAAACACAAGTGTCAACATAAATGTTTTTCCTCTATTTTGTAATGATAGAGGGAAAATAGAGTTTGCTTTTTGAGTTGGCCTCTTTCAATCTTTGGATTGCTTGCAAATATTTTCATCAGTCTTCACAATAAGTGAGATAAATGTGGTTATGCTTCTCTGAAGCTGCATGTTGAATTTTAGACACCTGTTGGGTTGGAAGAGGTGGGGAGGAGTTGAATCAATAAGCAGAGATGTCAGCTAAGGGGCAGCTGAGACAGTTGCTCTTGGCTCTGCAACGTCTGTTCTTGTCTGCAAGATCAGGCTCTCCCCTATGACTCCAGTCTTGGTTTTGTCTCTGAATGAAAGATCTCCAGCGTTCCTAGGAGACTGTTCAGTTCCTCTCATGGGTTTCTCAAATTGAGCCTCTATTCTCCACCCTTACCACTTCTGACTTTGAACAGTTTTCCTTTGCCTCTTTCAGAGAGTTTTGCAACTGAGATGGCCCTCCATCAGTCTCTCTTTCTTTGTCTTTCTCACTCAAACACTTCTGTATTACTCTTTGAAAGTCCCTGAATATGGTGAAAAATAGGCATCTAGTTTCATTCTTCTGCATATGGCTAGCCAGTTTTCCCAGTACAAGTTATTGAATAGGGTGTCCTTTCTCCAGTTATTTTTGTTGTCATTGCAAAAGATCAGATGATTGTAGGTGTGTGGTTTTATATCTTGGGTCTCTATTTCATTTATCTGTATGTTCATTTTATACCAATATTATTCTGTTTGGGTTACTATAGTCTTGTAGTATAATTTGAAGTTAGGTAATACAGTACCTCCAGCTTTGTTGTTTTTGTTTACAGTTGCTTTGGTTATTCAGGCTCTTTTTGGTTCCATTTGAATTTTAGAATTGTTTTTTTCTAATTATGTGAAGAACAATGTTGGTAATTTAATAGGAATTGTGTTGAATGTGTAGATTGCTTTAAGCAGTATGGTCATTTTGACAATATTGATTCTTCCTATCCATGAACATGGGATTTTTTTTACACCATGGAATACTACATTGCCATATAAATAATAAATTTATGTGTTTCACAGTAACATAGATGGACTTAGCCATTATCTGAAGTAAAATAACTCAGAATGTCAAATATCACATGTTCTTCCTTATAAGTGAGAGCTAAGCAGTGAGTACATATTGTCATAAAGATGGAAACAGTAGGTGCTGGGGACTCCAAAACAGGGGTGATTTTGAGGGAGTAAGGATTTATAAAGTACTTATTGGGTACTATGTTCAATACTTTATTGGGTGATGGGTTCACTAGAAGCCCATACCCCTGCATTACACAATACATCCATGTAACAAACTTGCACATGTATTCTCAAATATAAAATTCTTTTTAAAAGTCTCTTAAAAAAATGAAAAAAAGAAAACCCCACAAAGAATAAAAGCCAATCAAAACTTATTAGCCCAGTACTCCTCTTCTCCACCTGGTGCTTGTAGCCTTCTCCCATGTGGTCCTGATGCCTCACCTCCTGGCATCTCCTCATCTCCAACTGCCAGGTGTGTTCTACTGTGTTTCCTCATCAAATATGTCTCAGCCTCCAAGTGCAGCCACATCTGGAAGAGCTGATGGTCCCTCATTTAAACATAGGGAAAAGATTGGCCTGATTTACATCCCTGACAAGTGACCTAAATATATGATGCATGCAACTGTCACAGAGTCTAATCTACCCCCACCCCCTCCTCACTTGCATTTTCTGTCTTTCCATTTGTCATTTACTTAGCAGAGTCAACAGGTGCCTCCAAGCTCTAAGAAAGAGCCATTATCACAGGAGCAATCGTCCTCAAGAAGCCCGCACACATGTTTATTGCAGTTGATATAGATGCTAGTAAAATTCGGGACAGTTTTAATTCTTTAATTTCTCATCTGCCCATCTTGTGGTGGAGCTACACGGATATTTAATGTGATGTCGTAAAGCTCTGTGTTAGGAGGAGAAAGCAGGCAGGAAGCGGATGTTTGCAAATGACGGGCTTATAAAGGTGAGGGTAGTGAAGTTACCAGATTGACAACCTGGTGTTGCAGTATGATAGTAGTATTTTGTGTTTCTATAGTACCATTCTTCACAGAACTCAAATGAGTCAGATGCAACTTTTTATGGTTTATAAAATTCCTACCAGTGAGCACCAGTTTTATTTTTAGACTGAGCAAATTATTGTTACCAAGAATCTTGTTTTAAAATTGTTAGGTGTGTGTCTGTTTTTCATTTCATTCCCAAATATTGCATCTTAGAATGAATATAATTATATAGAGATTAGAGAAAAATAAAGCAAAGAGAGATAGATACATGGATATATGGCTGTAACCTATCCTCACTGTGATGAGGGAGATAAAGATATCATATCAAAGAAAATATAAAAAGCTATAGATAACATCAGGAAGTACTGCTTTCATTAGCATTCCTTCAAAAGGCACTTTTTTGAATTTTTTAACCTAGACTTCAGCACATCTAATGCATAACAATAACTGTCAGTCATAAGAACAAGTGCAAGACACTGCTACTTTTTAATCCACCCCCTGAGTTGTCAAACAAATACTAAATTGTGAATTCACTCAGGACAAAAATGAGATTAATTTTAGCTTGTACTTCAGTAACTATTCTGTATTTATTTGGGAAAATATCCCAGAGGTTGTCAGCTTTTGTTTGCCTTTCAAAGGAGAATGATATTGGGTTTAAAAAATTTAAAAAGCTGTAAAGAAAAAAACAATCAGAACAGTAAGGTAACAAATACCTTTTATCTATTTTTTCTGCTTTCATTGGTTTTTAATTTTAACTTGCTTTTAAATTTAAATTAAAAGTCACGCACATACATGGGAGGAAAATCTCAAAGGAAAAAAGCAGTATGCAATGGAGAATAAAACTCTTTCTATACCCTTTGTGTATTGTTCTGGTGAACACACGTCTGTGTTTAGTTGTATATATGAATGTGTAAGTATATACTTATGCACATTATTTTTTCACAATTGAAGAATATTATACACTATTTTCTGTACTGTACTTTTTATTTAAATAGCTTATCTTGAAAACCTTTTCATATCTTCACACATACATTATAGCATCAAAGTAATCCTTCGTATGGAAGTACTATATTTTACTAGTCCCGATTATGTCCACTTGGGTTTTTTTGAGCCTTTTATAAATAATATCAAAATGAACCCTTGTGTCTGTAGGCCTTTGTGCACATATTTGAATATATGGGTGGCATACCTATTGAGATTTTAAATTACTATATCAATTTTTTTCCAAAGACATTGCACCAGTCTACATTCTGACCAATAGCCATATAAGGGAGGCTGTTTAACCCATATCTTTGCCACTACTGTGCATATTTCCAAACCTTTTGAAACAACAGGCTAAGAAGAATTTTTGCTGTTTTAATTTGCCAGTTAATATTATGAATATTATTGAGCAACTTTTCATATGTTTATAAGTAAATGGTATTTATTTTTCTGTGAAATATCTGTTCCTATCTTTTGTACATTCCTTCTGCCGGGATTTTGGTCTCTCAGTAAACTGTAAAAACTATTTAACTTCTAGGCAAATTTACACATATATATACATGTATATATGCATGCACATATATATGTATATGGTACACACACACAGATATAAACTATAGATAATATCTTGCATTGATTTCTTTTGACTTTTCTTATTTGGAGCAGGAATTACTGCTTTTCAAATTTATATCATCAAATTTATCAGTTTTTCTGCTAAAGCAGAAATTCAAATATCATAAAGAAAAATGGTGTCTGAAACACCATTCTGAGTATCAGAAATGCCTGTGATACTCTTAAGCTTCATCTCATCTCTTCTGGTCTGCATGAATTTTTTTCTTTGACACTTAAATCTTTGTTCTATGTACAATTATCCTTATTGGAACAAGTGA
The DNA here is from genome assembly GCF_049354715.1 of Callithrix jacchus. Taxonomy (NCBI): domain Eukaryota; kingdom Metazoa; phylum Chordata; class Mammalia; order Primates; family Cebidae; genus Callithrix; species Callithrix jacchus. The sequence continues at coordinate 6,612,802 of NC_133524.1, forward strand.
ACTTATCCTTTTTTTCCCTTTTTCTTTAGTTATTTCACTTAATACATGGATGGACTAATCCATGTGCTCCAAGTCGCTTTGAATTGCTATCTTTACAAAAATAAAATTTTGAACCATACCGAGGGCAGTTGCAGGATTCTCCATTCCTCCATAGATCTGTCTGGTTGCACATCTATATAAAACTTTTATTAATGTTACTTAATACCATGCTTCCGTATTAGGTACACCAGTCCCACCTCAGTGCTTTCAGAAATGTTTTGGTAATTCTTTTGTTTCCATATGAACTTAATATGTATGAGCTTGTATAAAGTTCATATACTTCTTTAGGTTTAAAAACGTATATATTTGGGTGTATTATGCATTATATATAAATAAGCAATTTATATTATACATATTTTATGTTACATAATTATATATTATATATATTTGCAATATAATATAAATTGCATATATGTATATATTTCCTTGTTTCCAATGGTTTTTTAATAACACTCTAGATTTTTTCAGATATAGATTCATATCTACAAATTATTGCATCTCTTCTTTTCTGATATTTATTCCATGTTTCTCTTTTTTCCCACTGAATTGACTAGTAATTTCAGAACAACATTAAATTATTACAATGACAGTGGGCATCCTTATCTTTCACTGACTTTAATAGGATTTTTTTCTGATGTTTTCATATGAATTAAGATGCTGGTTCATGGCTTAAAATGTGTACTCTTATGACAAAATTATCAGTCCATTTTTATTACTCATTTTCATCAGAATAGACGTTGAGTTTTATCAGATTTCTTTTGCCACACAAAGATCACGTGGCTTATATCTTCTCTGATTTATTATTGTGGAGAATGATATTAATAAATATTGATCCATTCTTGTATTTTACAGTATGAACTAATTTTAAGGCTCCTAATAATTTTGGAATATGATAATATTACAAAAAGCATTTATTTTTCAGCACTGGACATCAACCCTGGGCAGAGAGGATCTGATTTTAGGATCAGGAGTTTCAGAATTAAAATTCCTTGAATGAACCCCATAGTGTGGGGTACTTTTCATTTATTCATTTGTTCATGTAAGAGGCAGGCACCAGGCACCAGAAATAGAACAAGACAAACTCTGTTTCTGACCTCACTGAGCCTAGAGATTTGCTTTTGTTCTCACTATGCTCATTAATAAAGTACTTTTTCTTATTCAGACCTCTCTTGTATTCTTTTTATATTTTTTTCATGTGGGCTTTTGAACAAATGAAATTGATTACACAATTAATCTGATAGAAAAAGATGTGTAACCCTCAAAGACATTTTGAAGAAATTTATTTGAAAACATTGAGAATTTTACTTATGTTTATTTGGGCACAATAGCCTACTTTTGAATTAAACTAAATACAGCATGATTGGATCATTGCAACAATGAAAGCAGAGATTTTATTTGCACATTCCTGGGGTGCCCCAATGTTTGATCATGGGTCCTTTTAATGTTTCAGATGGAGTAGACTCTTTAAAACTGAATTTAAACTGCTGAGCTCATTCTTCAGAAAATTCAAAAGAATACTAATTAGTCCCAGTGATCACCAAGTCTGAATACAACACACAGAAAAAAATTGTTTTAACTCCAAGGAATGAATAAAGTATAGTTAATTGGAAAATCATAACAGAATTGCTTTTATGCCATCAATATGAGAATTATCCTAATGCCATATTTTTACTCTTTAGAAAAGAACATATGAATTCAGAATTTTTGCTTTTGATTTTTTTAACTTTGAGGATTTAAAGAAAACCTATATATCTGGGTGGAGTGACTCATGCCTCTAATTCCAGAACTTTAGGAAGCCAAGGTGGGAGAATTGCTTGAGGCCTGGAGTTCAAGACCAGCCTGGGCAACATAATGACATTCTGTCTCTACAAAAAAAATTCTTTAAAAAAATTAATCAGGTGGTGCTCACCTGTAGTCCCAGATACTTGGGAGGCTGAGGTAGGAAGATAATGTAAGCTGAGGAGGTGGAGTTTGTAGTGAGCTATGATACTATGATCACACCATTGCACTCTAGCCTAGGTGGCAGAGAAAACTCCATCTCTAAAACAAATAAACAAAAACCCTTCTAATATGAAACAAAGGTAGGTGGCAATTTATCATTAATAAGTTTTTATTGGTTTCATAAGGCAGTCAATATTCAGTGTTGGGCATTATTGTGAAAGGTAGCAGATACAGTGTTCTGGAATACTTTATCTACTGTAGGGTTTTTTAAAGATAACTTTGAGTGGTCCTGGGATGTACTAGCTTTCCTACCTTTTCTGGGTTTGCTGGAAAAAAAAACAAACCACAAAACAAAACAAAAAATCTCCTGTGAAAAACATAATGTAAGGACTGACCTGGAAATGGACTGCTTAGATTTCACTAACCCATTTTAATCCCTAAAAAATAAAGAGTAAATATGGCCTCACATCTATTAAAGTAGAAATGGTTTCTGGTTCACTAGATGGCATAGAACATGCTGGATAATAAGGGATGCTGATTCTGAAATTTAAGAAAATTAGAGGGTGAGATATGATCACTCATTCTTTACAATTTTAAATCTTTAATTTTTTTTTCCATAAAAAGTGTGTGCCATTTCTCAACCCAGTATCTAAACTCAGTGTGGATATTTAGATCATTGTTGTAGCTACCTCTTCACCCCAAATACATCAAGAATTTGGGTTTTATTTATCTCTCATTTTATGCTTTATTTTCCACCAGTTGATGTTATCCAGGAAATTAGATAATAAGCTTTCAAGTAGCTCCACTAGATAGTTTAATATGTCTTTAAATCAATACCTAGTGATATCCCTTAATAAGGCATGAATAGATACAAACGGGATGCGTCTTTTTGTAAGAGTGTCATTTTAAACTGCAGTGCCACCTGCCACCTCTAATCCCTTCTTTGTCACCTCTAAATCACTGTTGCCCCTATTATAGCCAATAACAATTGGTTATTGATTTACATAGTTATCTGTTTAATGGCTGATCTCCACCCTTTCAATGCATTGTAAGTTCTATGGAAGTTTTAGGCAAGTTCCTGCAGTATCTACAAGGCTTAATAGACTATGAAGAAACATGAGAGAACTACAATTAATTGATTTTTATCTTTTTCACCAGAGGAGTGGCATAGCAAAACAATTAACTTGCTAACTGGAGAAGAGATATATTTCCATTAAAAGCGCTGAGGATATCATAGTTGATGTGACGCAATTTAAGTGGTGAAAATCACAGAGCATGTTCATACACCATTGCCATATTTAATTTTATCAACTCCCTAAGGAGTTATCCCTGTTTTACAGTGTATTAGTCTGTTCTCATGCTGCTAATAAAGACATATCCAAGACCGGGTAATTTATAAAAGGTAGAGGTTTAATGAACTCACAGATCCACATGGATGGGGAGGCCTCACATACATGGTGGAAGACAAAGGAAGAGCGAACAGACGTCTTACATGGTGCAGGCAAGACTTGTGTAGGGGGACTGCCATTTATAAAACTATCAAATCCTGTAAAACTTACTACCACAAGAACAGTGTGGAGGAAACCACCTCCATGATTCAATTATCTCCACCTGGCCCCACCCTTGACATGTGGGGATTATTACACTTCAATGTGAGATTTGGGTGGGGACACAGCCAAGGAATTAATACTTGGATTTGTTGAGGTATTCGACCAAATTCACACATCTAACAAATGGCCTGTCCTCTGATGTTAGATTGTGTCTACGTTCTATTACATGCATCAGATTGGTTATCCTTATTTAATAAGCAATTATTGTGCAACCCATTATGCAAAGTCTGTCATTTGTTCTGTAAATGCATTTTATCCTCTGTGTATTTAATTATTGAGGTGCTCATTGGGTTTTCTTTGGTCCAATATTTAATGTGTGAGGTTAAAAACATTTGAAAACACATGCAACTACATGGAAAGTCAAACTCGAGTTGGCATATGGTATCCTTGCAAGCAAAAAGCAAGTCTAGGTGACTGCTCTCATCAACATCAAGGAATTCCTCAGTGATTTAATGACCTCAGTCTGAAAACAAAACAAAATAGAAGGGTGATGTTCCTGAACTGGCAGGTAAATCTTCCTTTTCTTTTCATTCCAAGTTCAATAATAATAATTCAGTCCCAGACCACTGTGGTGTTTATCAATTTTAGTGTAAATCACAGAGCTATTCATGTAAAGTATTTAGAGCACTTGTATTAATAATGTTAACTCTGTTCTATATTGAATAGGTGTGATTGCAAAGGTCTAGTTTAGCCCTTGAAAAACTAAAGAATTTCTTAAATTAAAAATTAAAGTGCTCTTTACATTCATGTGAAATGGATATTGAACTCAAAACTAGGATATACTTCTAAAGGATAGTGTTTATGCATTATTAATGTCTGAACAGGCCATCCTTGCCTTTATACAACTTTGGCCTCAGCTTTTCAGGGTAAGTTTAAAAAGGAGTTATAGTACATTTTACCTACAAAAGTGTTACTTTTGTAAGAGTAAACTGGCCTCTGACATAAAAATTTCATTTGAAAATAGCTGAAAGAGTATTGAGGGGAAAGTGGAAAAAAATGGCTTCATTCTTTGCAACATTTCTAAATGGACTTTTACTCTTATTATTATTTGAAAAATATTTTTGAGACTGCTCATATTTTTTTATTCATTCCTTCAAGTTTATCTGTTTCCTTATAATTCTAATTTACTGACAAATATATAGAGAGAGCTCAAAGGAAGCTAATATTCAGGGCACAGACAAAAGAGGGGTGGGTTTTGGGATGGCTTTCTTCCATTCAAGCTTCTGAACTGTTTTTGGCTCTGACTCTGCACTGTGCCCCCTGCTGATCCCTCCAGGGAGTAGACAAGAAATGCCAAATCGAGAAACCTAGAGCAACCTTTGAAATGCTGCTTAGGTTATTCAGGTTTTCCTGACATACGGAACTTTATTAAACCAGCTCACCTTTAAAACTCAGGTGGATAATACTAAAATATTTCCTTCTGAAATGTATTCAACCTCATTTTAATCAGATTAAGAAACTAATCAAATGAAGAAAAATAACATTCTACTAATTAGCAATAATATTACTGGTATCGGCCTTAAGCCCCTAGGGCTTAGGGCAAACCAGATGCCCAGACAGGAATATTTCAGTCTGTCTTCTGAGATGCTCTTTGCACTAAGCAAAGCAAAGAAGAGATACAGCTTTCTAGAAGTTATTCATTCTTCCTGCAGTTTCTTCATGTCCAGTGGGGCAAGTCCTATCACAATGTTTAAAGGCCTTGTGAAAGCTATGAAATAAAAGTAGATTCCTTTAAAACGCCTTGATGGTGATTTCAAGTTCATCCCTTACTCTCTTAACACACTGCTTAATTAACGAAATTCCATTCAAGTTCAGGATATGGTAACTGGCGGTAAGATGTGATCGAACACCAACTTTTGCAACATTGGCTTTTGTGAGATTCTATTCAAATAACTATACACATTATAAGAAATGCTTTGCATCCTTTTCTGGATAAGGAAAACGAGGTGTGGAGAGTTCAAATAACTTGCCCGATGTAATAGTTGATAATAAATGATGGAACTAAGTAAGACAAGCCCTTCATTTCCAAAGCTTCACTCTTTCCCCATGCCTTGTTGATTACATAAGACATTTTCCCAATTCAAACGCTGCAGGATTTATACAAGTTTGTGTGATGTGTTGACAAGGAGAAAACTCCAAAAGGAAAAAGTGTTCTTTGCTAAATGTTCAGTCCTACTTTTAAAACTGTTACATTTCCAAATACTTGGGGTAAAAAAGATGAATGGAGTAAGGCCAGGAGAAAAAAACAAGCATATATTTGACACCTTGAGATTTTTATACATGAAAAATCCAAAATAGACAGATCCTGCAAAATAGACAGATCGTCAAACGGCTGATAAACATTTCTGAAGGGTGTTCAACTTGATTAGTTTCAGAGAAAAGAAAGGAAATCTACTGCCTACCATAATGGCTAGAATTTGAGAAGATGGGCAATATCAAATGTTGGAGAAAATGTAGAGCAACTGGAAATCACACTCATGTCTGCTAGAAATAAAAATTGGGCAGCTACATTGGAAAAACAAATAGCTTACACAAAAATTAAACATACAACTACTTGTGACCCAGCAATTCCACACAGCTACATATATTCACGCAAATAGACATATTAACTCTCAAAAATCTCCAAAGCTAGTCAAATGTCCACTGATATCAATATGGACAAACAATTTATGCTATATTCATACAAGGAAATAGTCTCAAATAATAGAAAAATATAAACTACAACCACACACAAAAATATGAATAAATCCCCAAACAATGTTAACTAAAAGCCACCAGAAATGAAAGGTTAAATGCTCTCTCATTTTCTTTAAATACGGTCACAACATAGGCAAAATTAATCAAGGCTGCTAAAATCAGGCTTGTTCCTGTGCTCAGAATGGGTGGTAACTCTCAGACGTTGAAGGCAAGTTACTGGGTGCTGGAAATGTCCAGTTTCTGAATGCTGGTGACATGAAATTTCTGTTTAGCCAAATGCGTCAAGCTGCACATTTGTCTTTGTATTTTTCCCAATGTACATGATATGCCAATCAAAAGTTTCAGAAGCCCAAAAGACAGAGGATAAAGTATTTTGGAGGGAAGAAGACAATTTATAAAGTGGATACACAGATGGAGATTGCCTTTGCTGAACATATTTTACGTGGAAGAGTGAAAAGAAAAAAACAACAACACAGATTTAATGTAGAACTTCTTTTTTTAAGGTAGTTTATTTCCATTTCTATTTTACCTAGACTGTTTTTGTCATTGACAAATAAAAATTGTATACACTTACCATTTAAATCAAATTACATGAGAAAAAGGTAAATGTTGAAGTGTCTTATCTTCACTTGCAAAGGCAATATTACAGACAAAATCCAAACTTTATTAGACTTTAATTTGAAGCTATCTAGAAAACAATATGGGTCTGTCTCCATGATCTTTTCCCAGCCCCTCACTGCATCCTTCTTATAGTGTATGATAATACATTGAATATACGTGCCTGTTACTGGAAAAAATCATATAACAACCTCTCTGGTTTGGTTTTATGCTTATCTCCATGGTTGCTTTGACTTCTTTCTCTTATCACACTTGCCTTCCAAGACTTTTTCTAATTTTCGTCTTGTCCTGAGAGCCTCCAAATCCTCCAGACAGGTGAAAATATTCCTCCAGTTTGCACCCACCACCACATATTTTATGCCTCCTCTCCTTGTCTCCCTAGAGAAGCCACAAACTCCTGCAGGACATCCTTGCCAAAGCTGTTACCCATTGCCTGGTACATGGATGATACCCAAAATTGTGCTGAGCTAATAGATTTAAAAGTCAAACAATAAATAGGCAAATCATACAGAGTGAAGAAGCATGTCTCTTTTTCAACAGAGAGACTGCATACCAGTACATCTATTTTAATCCTCATGCAGGGGACCAAGGTTTGCATAAGCAGAAATTCACCAGGCTTGCACCTTCTCTTCATCAAGCTGGTCCTACTTCATGAGGGTGAGACCCATGTCCTGTAGGGCCCCAACTCAAAGGGCTCATGCTTGGCTTAATGCTCTGCAAATGTGGCCTTGAAGTCCTTAATTTATAAACACTGGTCCACTCATTTTCATTTCCTGAACTCCACAAATTGTGTAGCTGGTCCTGTTCATCACAAATAGAAAAATATGTTGCCAAGCAACATGAGAAAATCTAGATGCCAATTCATTTTCCTAAAGACAAGGTCTAAAGCAGAAAGACAGGTTGACTTCATTTATTTATTTATTTGTTTACCTATTTAATTATTATATGAGACAGAGTCTCACTCCAGGCTGGAGTGCAGAGGAGAGGTGTCTGCTCACTGCAACCTCCAACTCCCATGAGTTTAGGCAATTCTCCTGCTTCAGCATCCCAAGTAGCTGGGATTTGTAATCTAACCACGACGCCCAGCTAATTTTTGTATTTTTTTTTAGTAGAGACGGGGTTTCACCATGTTGGCCAGGCTAATCTTTAACTCCTGACCTCAAGTGACCCATCCACCTGGGACTCCCGAAGTGCTGCGATTTCAGGCGTGAACCACTGCGCCGGCCCAAATTCACTTTGGAATGAACTTTTTTTTTCAAGTTGTAGCATAGTAATGTAGAATTCAGGACTATCTGTATTTCATTATATATTTATTTATTTACTCACTTACTTACCTATTTATTTATTGAGACAAGGTCTTGCTCTGTAACCCAGGCTGCAGTGCAGTGATACAATCATAGGTCACTGAATCCTCAACTTCCTGGGCTCAGGTGATCTTCCTGACCCAGCCTGCCAAAGCACTGGGATTATAGGCATACACGACTGCACCTAGCCTCTGATATTTCACAATTTAATATTTTATATTTGTCATGCAAAGACCCTAAGCATATTTTGAAACAAAAAAATTATCAAAAATAGAACGAGTATTGTCTGCCATCAAGCACTAAAAAGGACATCATTCAGCCCACTGCCTCTTTATAGGCCCAACAAAGAGAGCATCTAGGCAAATATTACAATTTCTATCTCACAATAGGAATTACATAGCTCAGAGCCAGAACCTTGTCAAGATGTAATCAGCCACTTCTAGACCCACTCACTGCCTGAAATTTGAATTAATTTGCTCTGCCTTCAAACTTCATGGGTAAGACAATCCTACTCCAAATAATCTGAATCACAAGATAGCAAGTCAAACTCATATAGAAAAGAAAATATACATATTATATATATTTAGAATCTTTAAACAATTCTATGTAGTATATTTAATATTACATATGCAGAGAATGTACTTTATTTATTTATTTATTTATTTATTTATTTATTTATTTATTTATTTATTGGAGATGGAGTCTCGCTCTGCCTCCCAGGCTGGAGTGTGGTGGCATGATCTCGGTTCATTGCAACTTCTGCCTCCTGAGTAGCTGGGATTACAGGCGCCCACCACTATGCCCAGCTAATTTTTGTATTTTTTGTAGAGATAGGTTTTCAACATGTTGGCCAGTTTGGTCTTCAACTTCTGACCTCAAGTGATCCACCTGCTTTGGCCTCCCAAATTGCTGGGATTACAGGTATGAGCCACCATGCTGGCTTGTACTTTATATCTTAGATGAAGAGTAAACGTTTCCATTTATCTTGAAAATGGCAGCGTATGAGTTTTAAATACAATTTTAAAAATATAAGCATGTTAAATCTAATTTTATTTGTGCTTACCCCTCAAGTTTCTGTGACTCTCGGTGTCATTTTACAATCAGCTACCCAGAAAGCAGTGTTACACTCTCCTTCTTTAAATGTTCCCCCATCACCTAAAGAGTCAGTACAAAGGTCTGAAAATTGCTTATGATTTACCTGTCTTTATATCTTTCTTGTACATTTCTTTTTCCTTCTATATTTCAGTGGATACCACTCACTCAGGGAAGACTTGCTCTATTATAACCTTTAAGACCAATGGTAAACTTAAGAATTGGATACTGAAATATCCTATTTAAAATTTATTGTGATTTTCTCACTTTATTTTTGGTTGGCTATAACAGAGACAGTTTGGTGAGTATATTAGTCTGTTCTCACACTGCTGTAAAGAATTGCCTGAGACTGGGTAATTTATAAAGAAAAGCGGCTTAATTGGCTCACAGTTCCACAGGCCTTACAGAAAGCATAGCTGGGAGGCTCAGGAAATTTACAATTGTGGCAGAAGGCAAAGGGGAAGCAAGTACATTTTACATGTCCCAGAGAGTGAGGTGGGAGGTGATACACATTTTTAAACAACTGGATCTGAGAGATCCATCATGAGACAGCACTAGGGGAATGGTGCTAAACCATTAGAAATCACCCTTATGAACCAATCACCTCTCACCAGGCCCCACCTCCAACATTGGGGATTACAATTCGACATGAAATTTGTGTAGGGACATACAGACAAACCAAATCAGTTGGAGTCAGATGCAACTTCTGTGTTTCTCAACAGCAGTAGCACCTTTGAATTTCTTTAAGTATTTGGTCATTTCTAACTGTATAAACAGAAATCTATATTCTTCCCGTAAACAAGGTACTATTCATATATGTCCCTCAAGCTTTGTACATGAAGACATGGTCTCCTCTCTTTTTTCGTCCTCTTATTAAAAGAAAGCCTTTGCTTACTGGTTAAGTGGCTCCAATTTATTTGAAGCAATATGTTGGGTGTTTATTTCTCAGTGTCAGGAACCTTGGCCAGATGTCCATTTGAAGTATATTTCAGTTGGGTAAGATCCATAGTTCACTCTTTCAGATTATTATGGTTTAGTTGTATGGATGTCCAAGGCTGATAAATCCACTAATTATAAGTGAGATTTCTATAAGATTGATTTTTCACGCTACACTTCATGTTCTATGGTATCAATGACAAATTGCAAAATCTCCTTTCTTTCTTCCCTGTGGGTCTATTTCAGAAATAGTGCAATAGACACTAGATGATGACACATGAAACTTTTGCAGAAACCATACTGTGTGAAGCTTTCTGTTATTCAGGAAGAATACAACTAAGCCCTGTCACATCAGTAAAACTTAGGAGTGTCATAGCACACATTCAACTGAGTACTGTATAGAAGCTAATGATTGTGCTTTTTATTTATCTGGACAATATAAAGAAACTCCAAGAATTTTTGCATTCAGATTTCGTGTCTCAATTTGGAAGAGATTGAGCTATGTCCTGCATTGGAAAGGACTGAATTTTTCTCGTTCATTTGTTGTTAGTTGATTTTTTTTCCTTGTAATCATAAGCTACATGCATATGGCAGGAATAAGTGGAGAATTATTTCACAAGCATGACACCCAGGGCTTATTCACAATCCCTAGTTGCTTCTTAAAACATATGTTAACAAACCTCGTCCCTAAGCCTTCTGAGTCAGTAGATTCAATGCGATGCCTCAGAAGTTTGATCTCTGAGAAATACGCTAGCTGTGACGTGGCTGATGGCAGACGACTCTGAGCAGAACCACCTTTCTATCCTTGCTTATTGTGAATCTGTTTCATCTCATATGTTTCTTGAATGCTTGGTATTTCTTGGGAACCAGATCGTCTCAATAATTCGGAATCTTGATCAGGACAAGTGACTGGAATATCTGTCTGGCCAAATGAAACATCTTCATGACCCAGGCAGAGAAGATGGAATCCCACTGCAAGATCTAACAATTCACAAATGGGTGGGAGCAGGGGCCTAAGGGGCTTGTTGTCACCTGCTGGACCTGCCCTTTGCATTGTAATGCACAGAGGAGGTGATTTCTTTCCATTGTGTGTCACCAGAAGATGCACACAATGGCCCCAACACTAACAGTCTCCTCTAACCATTTTAGATATTTCTCTTTCTCCTCATGAATGTTTCCCCTTAAATTTTTGAAACTGTTTCTTCTCTGTTCAGAGTTCTGTGGTGCACGGGAGAAAATGTACACTCCTTCTGCTAGGGTAGGTAATATTATCTGGCCCTGGACAAAATCCTCTTGATCTGTAGTTTTCAGGTCTTTCATAAATGTTTTGAAGCTTTCTTCTTCCTTGTTTGCTTCTGTGGCGCCTGGTCCAAAGTTTCTCCTTAGATCTACACTGGAATTTGGAGTCTATCTGTCTGCCTGTCTACCTACCTACCTACCTGACTTACAATTTGTGCTGTTCCTTTTAGAAATAACTCTTTGTATAAATATATGATTGGTTTTATGACCATCACAGCTATATCTTGGCAATGAAAAAACTCCCATATTTCTATCTTGTGTTATTTATTTAACCTTTTTTTAGAGTCAAAAAGGAAAAAACAGTATAAAGATTGACTTACTCAAGAAATGACTTCATTTTGTGTGTGTGTGTGTGTGTGTGTGTGTGACATACCTTGCAATGATGTGAGTTCCTGTAGATGGCTAACCATGGCTTTTTCACATGTATTAACTTATTTGTTTGTTTACTTAAGAAGGCCTGCCTGCTTTGGTATTATTTTCTCACAGCCTTTTTTAAAATTTGTATTGTATTAAGTTAAATTGAGTGTTTTTTTTATATGCTTTATATTTTTTGTTCTATTTAGGATTGATTAGAATAGTTTAGGTAAAACACAATGAAGTTCAAATCAGCTAGAATATAAGAGCACTTTCCAATATAGGTTTCTAGAACTAAAATTCTTGAGATCAAATAAATATGAGAAACAGTAAAATAGTTAGAATGTTCGTGTCCCAAAAAATTCTTGAAATGCTAAGAATAATATTAAGAGGTAGGGCCCTTGGGAGGTGATTAGGTCATGAGGGTGGTACCCTTATCATTGGGACTAGTGCCAATAAGAAGAGAGAAAAGAGCTAGCTCACTCTTTCCATCACATGAGGACACAGCAAGAAGATAGCTGTCTATAACCAAGAAGAGCACCCTCACCAAGAACTCAACCATGCTGGCACCCTGACCTCAGACTTCCAGCCTCCAGAACTGTGAGAAATAAATGTTATTTCAGTCACCCAGTTTATGGTATTTTGTTATAGTAGTTCTGAATAAACTAAGACAATCCCTGATTCTGGAAGTCTTTCCATGTAGACATTCACGCTGATCACTAGCATATCAAAGTCCTTGGCACCTGTTGGTGAAGGAGACTATTTTATTTGCCCTTGAAGTTGTTGTATAGTATATGCATTGTGTGTATGTGAATGTGCTCATGTACAACACCTACTAAACTCCTGAGAGATCATCAGCATCCACAGAACATTTGGAGAAATGCTTTCTATACTGTAGTCACCCAATATGCTCAAAATTTCCCTCATGCTTAACTAAAAAAAAAACCAAGATATATTAAAATGTCTAGTCCCCAAGAAAAGGAACATGTATTAAAAATACATATTGCAGTAGTTTTTGTTGCAATATCAAAAGTTCTCATATTTCACTGTGTTCAGATTCCATTGCTTTCTACCACCTAAGGGTTAGGCATCTTAACAAGGTATAATTTCATCAATAATCCTACAAGTTCCTGCTGGAAGAGAATGAGTTTCATGAGAAGTGTACCTTTTCCTTCTGGAAAAAGGCATTTCTTCACACCTGAAAATCAACTTGCAATCGGACACCATCGGTGATTGTTTTGAATACTTTCATCTTTCAAAAGAAAAGTTTAATGAGAAAAATAAGGCAGAAGTCTTTAACTTACCAAGGTGCTATTTATTACTTATCCTATGTTTTTTAGTCTTAAGGCAATTTTCCTAGCAATTTCATTTCCAGCATGTCATTAGAAAGATGATGTTATCACAGCTTCAATTCCATTATGCATAGGATTCTTGCAACAGGCACCAGCAGGTGTGCCTAGAGAGTGGGGCAGAGGAACCTAAACTATTCAGCAAAAACCTACAGGCAGACCTGAGTGTTAACAGAAAACTCATTATGCCCTAATACTGAGAGCTTGCCTTTTAAAAAAATGCAACAAAGAAGCTCTTTTAAATCAGATTGTGCTTTGGAGCATGGTTGGATGCGAAGGTCGACTAGAGCAGGGTTCTCCAAATTTAGCAAGCATCATAATTACCTGAACCGCCCCACTTCCCCAGGTCCTGATTCCTTTACGTCAAGGACAAAACCCTAGAATCTGTATTTTTAACAAGTCTGCAGCTGAGGCTGATGCTGCTGAGCACATTTTGAGAATCCCCAAAGCAGGTGAATTCTTATGGCTCCTCAAAGAGTTAGGATCTATTTCTGATGTGCTGAATTTCTTTCCTCTCTGAAGTTTTCAAGCCATGGTTAAAGTGGGGACGAAATCTCCCATAGACCTACAGAGTTATTTATCTTAACGTGCCTGTAGTTATTTTGCACATGAATTCTTGGTTATTGCCCTCTTCAGTAACCTAGCAGGCTTAATTGTTGCTTTCACAATGTGGACATTTTATCTTACAGGAGGAATATTCTATGGTGCTTTTACAGAGTCTCCGTGTTTGAGGAACCTTTTGGCATTCAGACTACCAAGGTTACCTTTGCTGTTACACGACACAAAATTCACAAGACTGGCTAGAACCCTCTTCTCCATGGATACTTTCCTTCCTGGCATTTTCTGCACATGTATAACAAACTGTCACGCTATCTTCACCCCATTTAAAAACGTGATCCACAAATCATTTTCATTTTCAGCCTCATCAGTTCCATAATGATGGGCTCACCTTCCTTCTTATCGGCCATTTTCTTTTTTCAGAATACTGATATTTCGTAGATTTTTTTTCCAACAGAAATTCTAATGGGAGGTTTACGTTTTTTCTTGGCTTTCTTTGTATTGCTTCTCTATAATGTGTGTACACCTTCAAAGCCAGAAAATTGCATGAACAGCCATGAATTATTTTTCAAGACTTTACAAGAAATATATCAATCTTTTATTTTACGGATTGCTTTGCTAAAAATTTAAAACTACCCTTCAGAAACTGCGAACAGAAGAGACCTTAACTTTGCAAGCCTTTTTTAAAATTTCTTCCCAGGTTCATCAAATGGCTTCTTTAGGAAAATTCCTTCTTGAAGTGTCTTCTTTTTGCCATATTCACCATCCTTCTTAATTGGCTCTGTCTTCACGTTCTCCTTCTGAAATATCTAATAACTCTAATTACTCAGCTTATTCACTTTCATCACCGTAGTATATTGTTTTATTTTTCCAAATGGATTAGGTCCAATAATATAGAGTCAAAATTAATGACTATTCCATCAGGAGATGTCTTTATAAAGAGGTATCTTTGGAAATGTTCATTAGTAACCCAACATAAAGCTCTATTTTATTTTCTTAACTTGGAATTGTTGATGTTTTTGGAGTATATCCCAATTTTAAAATTTTTGCTAATATCAGCTTTTCTCACTTTTATTCAGACCTCAGGTGCAATAATGCCATTTTATTTTTCATATTGGAAAGCCCTGCACATTTGAGAATTGAATACATGAATCTTGGGTTCCAATTAACTAGAATATGGGTTCTAATAAAAATAATTAATTTTTATTTTATTTTAAATCAATTAACTGATTTTATTGGCAATAATAGTTGTACATATTTTGGGGGTTCATATGATATTTTGGTACCTGTATACAATATGTAATAATCAAGTTAGGGTAATTAGGGTATCCATCACCTCAAACATTTATCTTTTCTTTGTGTTGGGAACATTCTAATTCTAGTTATTTTGAAATATGCAATAAATTATTGTTAACTATAATCCTTCTACCATAGTATCAAATAGTAGAACTTATTCCTTCTTTCTAACCAGTATAATTTTTAGAGGTTTCCTTCTCTATATGATAGAGAGAAAACTAAGATGGAGAGGACTTTGCTCCACAAAGATTCAGAAGTTCTGGGTTCTGATCATGGCCTTGGAACTGACCACCCTTGGGGATTTGGAGTGAATCCTAAAAAGTTCGCCTGATGCTGTTTTTTTTTCCACTGCAAAATGGTAATAAGAAAATTTTTCTCTAACTTCACAATTTTTTTTTAGGAAATGAGGCCATCACTGGATAAGACTGTAGATACTAAGATGTCATATGATGACAAGCTGGCTTTTGTGGTTTGCCTAGGGCACATTCTTACCTATCCCAGCAAAAGGCATGATTCCAGCCATGTTTGAAGAATGATAGAGCCATTAGAGTATCCATTCACATATCTCTTTGATGCATAAAATTTCCACACTCCCTGTTCAGTCTTGATGGTGTAGGAAAATATGTCTGTTTTTTTCTTCTGACTTCCATGCTTTCGAATCACTGCCTGGCTTCACATTCTCTTATGAACTCTAAGAAGTGAGTAAAACAAACATACATGGAAATGTTCAAATGGATGTATTGATTTATTATCTCAGTGATGCTCAAGGCCAGTGCCGTATTCTAAAGCAACAGCTTTTGGGACAAGACAAGTCAACGTTTTAGCACAATCCAAAAACAGCTTTATTATTTTTCTAGGTTCTATGTGCAGACATTGAATTCACAGCACAAGATGGGATTCAGTTGAGATCAAGGAAGTTTAGATGGCAGTGAATATCAGTGTGGTCCAATGCTAAGGTTTTATTAGAAAGAGACAGATTGCAGAAGTCCAAACATGCTTATGAATAATAGAGTTTCCATAGCACTCAGGTGTACAGAATCATGTATTTTGAAACTCTGAAATTGATTAGAGATGTATAAGGAAAAAAATGAGAAACTTTAAATCTATCCATGCTACTTACTTGATGTATGAACATATCCATCTACTTGGTTCTATTAAGAGTTTTCGTCAAGGATCTTAAATTTTCCTCTTCCCAGACAGCAGTTTCACAATCTTGTATTCTCAGAGAGTCAAACACCTCATTCTTCTTAACAGGCTCATTAAGCCCCTTTAGCATTCCTTTATAAAATATGTTACTGCCTTGCAGGTTTCTATCATAATTAGCCATTAGGGATATCTTGGGTAGCTGTAAATAATCAAAAGCAACACTGCACCTATGAACCGTATTTTGAAGAATACCAGAAGGTATATGGGGAATAGAAAGAATATATAAAGCTCTCTAATGCAAATCACTCTCTTAGTGGCATACAAAAGGCAATTTTTAATCAGATTAAAGTCTGAGATTCAAAGCCATGATTCCCTGAACAATGGACATATTAGAAATATGCATTAAATGCTTTTCTTTGCCTCAGCACATTCTAATGGGAAATTCTTATATTTCTACTTATTTTGTCAATTCAGTTGCACTGTTGATTATCATTTTTTAACCCGATAGTAGAGTTCATAATGATTAACTGAATGCAGGGAATAAAAGGATAATTATCTGTGTTGGATATGAGTAGTGTAAGATGGACCTATTTTTGGGAACAATGTTTACTCTAATACTGAAATCACTCAAAGAACCCATGTTTTTTATTTAAATTCTGTAGAATAATAGAACGAGAAAAATATGGCTGCTGACATGGCATTAATATTGTGAACATACCCTTAAATGAAAATGACTCATTTAAGCAAAAATGGGTATACTCGGAAATCAGAATGTAGGAATGTAATTTTGAAAACCATAATGGGAGCTCCATTACTAACAGACAGCTTTCCATCCACTCATACCTCGCATTAAATAGAATTAAGTGTATGAAAAGAAGTTCACGGTAAAACCCAACAATTCAATTCAAATATATAACATATGTATTATGGGAAGTTTAACCTGGCAAAAAGCATCCTTTAATTGGGTACACATCAAAATATCTAAGAGCAAATCAATAATGACCCACTTATGATAACATCAGAAAACTCAGATTTTCTTCAGATAGTCTATTGGTAGGATAGATTTACACAATGGAGTAGTGACAAATAATAAATTACAGCTAGATATTCCAACCTTAATCAATTTATCAGCATTAAATTTTTTTAATGTCAAAGAAAAATGTGTCCAGTCAGATCACATTTGTATTAATATCAAAACATGAAAAGTAGAATATTTGTATAACTAATATATTTACATATAAGTATCTACATACAAATATGCAAATGTATTTTAAACAATATTGAATACAGATAAATATGTATGTGATGAAAATATAAATAAACCTAAAAATGGCCAGGGTGGTGGCTCATGCCTATAATCCCAGTGCTTTTGGAGGCTGAGGAGGGAGGACACTTGAGGTCAGGAGTTCAAGACGAAGCTAGGCAATGTAATCAGACTCCATGTCTACTAACATAGAAATAAAAACAGTTAGCTGGGTGCAGTGGTGCACACCTGCAGTCTCAGCTGCTTGGGAGGGGCTCAGGTGGGAGGATCACTTGAAGTCAGAGGTTGGAGGCTGCAGTGGACCATGATTGCACCACTGCTTTCTAACCAGGGTGACTGAGTCAGACCCTATCACCTCCCCCACCAAAATAAAAATATATGAAAAACAAATTACTTAAGCAGAAGGAGTTCTTTGACCAGAATGTGCTACTTCCAGGGGACTTGAATAGAAGTGATAGCTACATAAATGAATTCAAGACAGACAAAGGAAAGGTAACAAAAAGTGGCCCTAATGGAAGAAATGGGAGAACATAAAAAGACAGATTTCTTGTAGAGGAAAGGAATATAGTGAGATTAGTGGAAGCCATCACAGACAAGTATCAAGAAGGAAGCCGGAAAAGATGTTCAGTGAGGATAACAACCCTGTAGGTTATTATTGAACTCATACTCACATAAGCAAAATGTAGGCTTGGGTTATTTTGTTTAATTTTTTTTTTAAAAAACATTGTTGATAAAAATGTATGTGCTCATCAATATAAAGGGTGGATTAAAACACCTCGGATATGTGATCATGTTATACTTGTCAGTGGTATGTAAGGATGATGTGTTAGTCCATTTTCAGGATGCTAATAAAGACACATCCAAGATTGAATAATTTATAAAGGAAAGAGTTTTAATTGACTCACAGTTCAGCATGTTTTGAGAGGCCTCAGGAAACTTACAATGATAATGGAAGGTGAAGGGGAAGCGGTCATCTTCTTCTCAAAGTGACAGGAAGGAGAATGAATGCAGGAGGAACTATCAAAAAGTTATAAAACAATTAGATGTTGTGAGAACTCACCCATTATCATATAAACAGCATGGGGGAACCACCTTATGATCCAACCACTTCCACTTGGTCTTTCTCTTGATACATGAGGATTATGGGGATTATGGAGATCATAATTCAAGATGACATTCAAGTGGGGAAAGCAAGCCTAACCATATCAGATGGTACCTATACAAAAAGAAAATCCAGCATGCTCTAAAAAGCCATACCCAATAATTGCTCTGAGACTAAAATTAGAAAATATAATCCTGATGTGTGTCCTTTACACCCCGGGAGGATATTTTATAATTTTAGATTTTTAGAACAAAACTATAACATTACAAAATGGTTGAGTAGTATAGCCATAGAAAAGGTAAGTAATCCAGCAGAATTTCTGATCAAAAAACAATGAGACCCAAAAAGTTAAACAGAGAATTACTATATGTTACCCAGAAACTCCAACCCTATATGTACACCCAAGAGATACGAAAGCAGAAACTGAAACAGGGATTAGCAGCATTATTCACAATGACCAAAAGGTGAAATCAAACCAAATCTCTATCAACAGATGAACAGATAAACAAATTGTGCTCTATCTGGGCAATAAAATATTATTCAGTCTTAAAAGGGAGTGCAGTACTGATGCATACATAAATGTGAATAAGCTCTGAAAACACCAAGCTCAGTGAAAGAAGCCAGACACAAAAGGCCACATATTGTATTCCGTTTCTATAAATCACATGGAGAGACTCATAGAGACAGAAATTAGATTAGTGATTGTCAGGAGCTGAATGTGAAAATGGGTTGGGAGGTAAGGAGTAACTGCTGCATACATATGGGGTTCCTCTTTTTTTTCAAACAGAGTCTTGCTCTGTCACCCAGGCTACAGTGCAGTGGAACACTCTTGGCTCACTGAAACCTCCACCTCCCGGGTTCAAGCAATTCTCATGCCTCAGCCTTCCGAGTAGCTGGGATTACAGGTGTGCACCACCATGCCCAGCTCATTTCTCTCATTTTAGTAGAGACGGGGTTTTACCATGTTGGCCAGGCTGGTCTTGAACTCCTGACGTCAGGTGATCCACCTGCTTGGCCTTCCAAAGTGCTGGGATTACAGGCATGAGGCATCAAGCCTGGCCTGGGGTTTCTTTTTAAGGTGATGAAAATTTTTAGGAACCAGATAGAGGTGATGGTTGCATGACATTGCAAACACATTAAAAGTGACAGAATTTTGCACTTTAAAATGGTTAATTTTATGTTATGTGAATTTTATCACTATCAAAAAAAAGAATGAAGCTCTTCTGTGCAATAAAAATGGCTTGAAACAAAACCCAATAATCTGCATAGCATATAAGGAATATAGGTAAATGTCTTTAGAACTTTTTAAAAACACTCTAAGACAAACAAAAGAAAAAGATTGCATGCGCCACATGTAAAATGCCAGAGAGTTGCAGGATGTTTTTTTTTCTCAATAATTTAAGTCTTATTTATTCTTTAGCACTTTGTTTGACGATAACTATAGACTTTCCAAAAAGTTTCCAAAATAATACAGAGTTCCTCTCACCCTTCAGAATGCTTTTTCTAATGTTAACATCTTTTGTCATTATAATACAATTAAAAAACCAGGAAATTACCATTAAAGAATGTTGTTAACTGAACTATAGATCTAAATAAAATTCTGACAGTTTTACCGCTAGTGTTCTGTATTAGTCCACTTTCACACTGCTGTGAAGATACTTCCTGAGACTGGGTAACTTATAAAGAAAAGAGGGTTAATAGACTTATAATTCTGCATGGCTGGGGAGGCCTCAGAAAACTTACAATTATGGAAGAAGGGTCAGCAAGGCATGTCTTACATGGCAGCAAGAGACAGCGCAGAGAAAACTGCCATTTTTAAAGCTGTCCGATTTTGTGAAAATGCCCTCAACTATCACAAGAACAGCATGGTCCAATTACCCTCATGATCCAATCACCACCCACCAAGTCCCTCTCTCAACATGTGGGGATTATAATTCAAGATGAGATTAGGGTGGGGACACAGAGCCAAACCACCTCATGTTCTCTTTATGGACCAGGAGCCAATCCAGGATTGCACATTGTATTTAATTGTCATAGCTCCATATTCTCCTCCAATCAGTGACAGTTTCTCACTTTTTCCTTGCATTTTATGACTTTGATGCTTTTGAAGAGCCATCATCAGTTATTTTGTAGCCTGTCTGTGGGGCAGTTTTAAAAGACGTAAAGATCTCAAAAGAAGAAATTAAGTATTTAGACATCAAGCTACTCATGTGAGAAATGTCTGGCATGGTAATAGGCAGAAAGAAATGACAAAAAATATCGGATTCTCAAAAATTAGCAACGCCAATTATTTAAATGATATGGAGTCAAGCCGCAGACATGAGTAAGGTCTCTACAACATGGCAGAAGCGCAAGAAGTTCAGATAGTGAATGGAAACTAACAGGGATGATGGGGAAAAGAAAAATTTGGCAGATGTGATGCCATGTCTACCATTTGCAGTGGGTAAGGGACAAGACTGTCTAGAGCAGTTTAGATGAGGCTCTTATCCTATCAGCAACTCACCATAGTGGCATGACAAGGGCATTCTTGTCATGGCCCTGCTTTGCTTGTTAGTATGTCAAGTGTTCCTTAAACTTAGGCTTCTCAAAGACTGAGATCACTTACTCCCCCCATGCCCTCTCTTCCTGTCCCCTAACTCTTGACATTAATTACTATATTTGTATTACCTCCTTGAGGATCACCTCCCCTCAATAAATTGTTGGCCCACTACTGTCTCTGAGCTCAATTCTCCCTCATGGTATACTCTTTATCAAAGTTAATTTATCACTGAATATGTTTAGCTTCCTCTACGAATATCCTTTAAATTTGCCTTATTTGTCTAACAGAAATCCAACTTATTTTGGGGTAGAAGACAATTGCTACAAATCATAAGACAAATTTATCTTATTTTATTATACCACACTCCTTTATTGATATGTTCTTATAGTACATTTATTTTATTATTTTTAAACTTGTTTATTAAACTTTAAGTTCTGTGGTACACGTGTAGAACATGCAAGTTTGTTACATAGATATACAAGTGCCATGGTGGTTTGCTGCATCCGTCACCCCGTCATCTACATTAGGTATTTCTCCTAATGCTATTCCTCCCCTTCTCCCCCACCCCCAGATAGGCCTCAGTGTGTGATGTTCCCCTCCCTGTGTCCAGGTGGTCTCATTGTTCAACTCCCACTTATGAGTGAGAACATGTGGTGTTTGATTTTCTGTCCTTGTGTCTGTTTGCTGAGAATGATGGCTTCCAGATTCATCCATGTCCCTGTAAAGGATATGAACTCATCCTATTTTATGGCTTCATAGTATTCCATGGTGTATACATGCCACATTTTCTTTATCCAGTCTATCATTGATGGATTGGTTCCAAGTCTTTGCTATTGTGAACAGTGCTGCAATAAACATATGTGTGCATGTGCCTTTATAATGGTGCATTTATGTTAACTTGAATGTGCTCCGATTCACACCCCATTTCTATTGCCTGTTACTCTTGCTTGTATTACTGATGTGCTTAGGCGTGACCATTCACTTCTCAAAGAAGATATTTCCAGGTTGATTATTTTTGTCTCAATGTATACTTGTTAATAGCATATGCTGTATGTAGTGCCTCTAGTTCGATCAGGGTACTTCTGTATTAGAGGACATTCTTCAAGGGATAAATGGATTTATTAATTATCAGTTGTGCCTTCATAGTTCAAATTCATCACTTAGGCTTTGGCATAAATTAGTCAACATCCTTCAGGAAACCTTAGGAATCCTCAAGACAGTGGTAGTTTCAAAGACATTCCACATGTTAGTTCTTTCAAATCCATTATTTAAAATTTCTCAGTAAAATAAATGTAGGGAGAAAGTAGAGCAAGGCATGAAAATCTTCCGTAGTCTTCAATTGCATACACTGGGTGTCCCATTGGTCAAAAACTCTGGCTCATACCAAAATTTAATTTGGACAAATTTTGCCGAGAGAAACTATTTCCAAACAGTTTCCAGGATGAGACTGTATGGTATAGTTCAATTTTCCATTTCTTTACATGGTCTTCCCTTGTGCTATGTTCTTGTAGGCAAGGATGGTACCTAAAGATACTCAGAAGAGTCATTATCATCAAGGACTGTAGAAAGTGCTCTTGAAAAAGCACTTTTAGGTTGTACAGGATGACTCACATATGTAATCCCAGCACTTTAGGAGCTTGAGGCAGGAATACCCCTTGAACCAAAGAGTATAAGACCAGCGTAAATGACACAGCAAGACCCCATCTCTACCAACAAAAGGCACTTTTATAGAACATATTGCTCCAAAAATGTAGAGGAAAGCTCATTTTGTGTTCGTAACATTGTGTGGTATGAAGTATTTACCTTCTAGTAGAGTTTGTGATGAGTGTTTTTACTTGATCTATAAAGAAATTACTGGCAGTGGTGCAACCTTTTCTTCTTTTCCCACTCACATCTGAGATGACAGACAAGAAGAAAGAGAAATTTTAACATAAAAGTTTTTCCTTCTCCCCCTACTCTGCAAAGAAATCCTCTGTATTTTCAGGAAAACTCTTATGTTTAAATGACTATAATGGTTTAATTGCCCTATGCTGAGGTATTTTTATATTCCAACTAAGAGAGCCTTTTACCATAGAATGTTTGAAACTTCATACCTGAAACATTAATATCTCATCAATTTACAGAAAAGACCACTTCTGGGAGAATATAATAATCTTCCAAGATTTGTATGGAGCTGAAAGCACCTTGTCTATGAAATTGCCCATAATATACTGAGACATGATTAAAAATGTGGATCTAAAAATGGAATTGCAGAGCATGCAGCCTTGGGAAAAGGGATGGTGATAAATATAAAAACATTAAGGTGGAAAGTAGTTTTACCACATCTACATCAGCACCAAAATATCACTTGTGCTAAAATAATAGAATGAGATGGGTCACAAAAAGCATGTTTTTATTGCAATATAGATGCAAGATATTTGTAAAAGGAGAGGATTTTTAAAAATCCAACTTCATTTGGGGTATATCTTTGATACACAGCCATTGAGTCAATCTCTCTAGACCATTCAAAATGAGAACATTCAATGCACAATTGTAAATGTGCCCAATTTCATAATCTCCTGTAAATACTATCACTTCCTGGAGAGCTGCTGGGCTTTGGAAGGGTGGGTTGATTACTCTGTCTCATCACAGAATTGGGGGAAAATGTTGTGACTTGAGTGTGGATATCCTATTTATCTCCTGTTTGGAAAGAAGTGTTTACATGTATTATGATGCTTTGAAGCGATGATTTAGAATGGTTAGAGGAAAATATAGTGCCCAAGTTCCAGCCACTGGGCAGATAGATTACCATAATTCTGTGTGAATAACACTTTATAAACACATTTGTCACAAAGGAGCAGTGTCACATGTAATCTGATTTACTCCATGTAATGGATTAGGTGAAATTCACTTAGATTTTCAGCAACGTGTGTAAAATAACTAACTTAACCTATCTGCAAACTATACTTTATCTTTCAAATCTCGTTAAGTGCTCTCTGGGACTACACAATGAATAGGCAGTTATATGTCAATGGGTAATGGAAGGGACAATATCAGTTTCCTATCACAAATCATCATGAAACAAGCCCATTCGGACTGTTTGCTTTACATAGGAAAATGTGTATGACCATACATATCGTAGAATTATCTATGCATATGCATGAAGTCTTGTGTCAAAAAAGTTGTTTCTTACTGAGGCAGATGTTCTGGCTAGGAAAATATCTAAACCAATTCCTCTGAATGTTTGATTAACTGATGGTTCTTAATGCTTAATGCCGTATTTTGGCTTCTTAAGATTTACTGAATGTGACATCATTGCATCTTTCTTCATCTGTCTGGGCTGCTGAGACAGAATACCCTAGCCTGGGTGAATTTTAAAAACTAATTTATTTCTTACAGTTCTGGAAGCTGAGACATCTGAGATCAGGGTTCTGCCATGCTCACTTTCTGGCAAGGACCTTTTGTACAGTTTTTAGACAGCCACCTTCTTACTCACTGTATCCTCATATGGTCAAGGACAGAGAAAGAGAAAGGGAAAAAGAGAAAGAAGTCAGGAGAAAGAGAAAGATGAGAGAGAGAGAGAGAGAGAGAGAGAGAGAGAGAGAGCTCTCATTCTCTTCTTAAAAGTACACAAATTCTATCAAGAGCTACACTCTCATGATCTGATCACCTCCAAAGGTCCCCCACCTCCTAATCTCATCACACAGGGGATCAGGGTTTTGACATATGCATTCTGGAGGAGCACAGACATTCAGTCTGTAGAAGCATCTTCATTTCCTTTTGGGGGAATTGTCTCCCTTTCATTGTGTGAAATTGAGTGCTAAAGTAGGCCAAGTCAACTGTCTCCATTTTAGAAAACCCAATGGGACAAATGTGGTCTCTGGCCAAGGAGCAGGCATTTGACTTAAGCCTCCCTAGTCAGGGCATTGCCTTTTGTGCAAGGGACGACCATGGAATGGATGGCCCATGCCTCGTTGTTGCAGACTGGTGTGATGACAAAAGGCTTCCAGGAGCCTGTAGAAATATCTTTGTTTGCACTTGATCCCAAGTGTTTGTCTTCATACTCAGGTGGATTTTTTATCTCTTTCCAATATATTTCTCCCAAATTCCAAAAAGAGCTTCAATTGCTTTGAACTAAAACCCACACTATACAGATGATCCCCCACTGGAAGGTGTGTGGAAGAAGGTAGACATAAACATTTGAAATTAAATTTCATGCTATTTATCTCATGAGTATCAATTTCATCCAGAAGAAAATGACTACAAAGGCAAACTTCATAAGGAATTAAGTATCTCATTCTCATGTTGTCCTTTAAGACAGTGACTATATCCAGAAAAGTCATTGGACTAAAGGGTAAATTATGTCAGTTTTTTAAAAGTAAAATTTAATCTTGATTTAACAGAGTTTTTCTGAATTTATCATTTTTTTAGAGAAAAGATCTCACCCTGTTGCCCAAGCTGGAGTGCAGTGGCACAATCAGAGTTCACTGCAGCTTATACCTACTCAGTTCAAGGGATCCCCAAGCCTTAGCCTCCCAAGTAGTTGGGATTACAGGTGCACCCCCATGTGCAGCTAAGTTTTTTTTCTTTTTTGGTAAAGTCAGAGTTGCACAAAAGTAAATGTTGACATTAAGACTGCCATTTCACCATGTGACATATATATGTATTGGTCTGTTTTCAAGCTACTGATAAAGACATACCTGAGACTTGGAAGAAAAAGAGGTTTAATGGACTTACAGTTCCACATGGCTGGGGAGGCCTCACAATCATGGAGGAAGGCAAGGAGGAGCAAATCACATCTTACATGGATGGTGGCAGGCAAAGAGAGAGCTTGTGCAGGGAAACTCCCCTTTTTAAAACCATCAGATCTTGTGAGACTTATTTGCTGTCATGAGAACAGCATGGGAAAGACCTGCCCCCATGATTCAATTACCTCATACCATATCCCTCCCATAACATGTGGGAATTCAAGATGAGATTTAGGTGGGGACATGGGCAAACCATATCTATTATATCTATATATATCTGTATCTACCTATCTATGAATTGGGAAGATTCAGAAAATAGCAGAGGTAAGACTCTGGTAGAAACAACAGCTCTAGGTAGAGTCTTGGAGAACTCTGGTATTCTTTGATACATACCGATTCTCACCTGGGAAAGATAAACATTCTACTACTTATCTACCATTTTCTATCAGGGGTTTAGTCCTTTGTTCCCCTTTAAAAAAAGCTAAAATTCATTGAATGATAAAAGCAGAACCCCTTTCAAAATCATATATATATATACACATACATAATATGATATTTATATATATGATATAAGTTTTTATCCACAGTTCCTGAGTCATAATTCCCATAATGCTTGCTATAATGTTGTGGTGATTTTGGCCTCAGAAGCAGACTTCAGAAAACAGAATCTCTCTCTCACATGCTCCTGCCTTCCTTCCACTGCCTTCCTTCTGCCTGCCCAAAACAGTGGGACTCTAATCTTTCCCTGAGTTTCTTTTTTTTTTTTTTTTGAGATGGAGTTTTGCTTTGTTGTCAGGGTCACCACTTGCAGGGGTCTGTCCTGCAGATGCTGACTCATTGACAGATGAATAAAGTACACTGACACACAGATATTATGCTTTGTCAGTTCTGCTGAGGGTCCAGGTGGCTTACAGGCACCCTAGAGAGTGCTGTAAACAGTTGCAAACACTAGCCCTCACAGCCAGTGAGGCTTAGGTTTATTTAGTAAAGTTTAATTGACAAAGGCTTGAGCCGACACCACTAGAGGTTAAAGATCAAAGCACAGGTTCTGATGCCCAAAGCAAACACCATTAGAGGGTAATATCTCTGGTTGACCTCCCTCCTGAGAGGACCATCCAGCTCAAAGCTTAGTTTTAAGACCACATGAGTAAACAAGTTAGTTAGGTAAACTCCCCCACACAGCCTTGCTATTTGCTTTAGTTATTAACTAAATGTAAGGGGGATTTAGGCTTCCTTCAGCTGAAACTTCCACTGAAACTGTGAAAATATCTTAGGCCTTCCAAAAGGGTTTGAGACTATATTCTACAACTTTCTCTACTATTTTTCTGTTAATATTTTTGCCACCATCCTGAGTGAATTTCCACACTCTGTAACCCAGGCTGGAGTTCAGTGACAGGATCTTGGCTCACTGCAACCTCCATCTCTTGGGTTCAAGCAATTCTCCTACCTCAGTCTCCCTAGTAGCTGGGATTACAGACACCCACAACCACACCCAGATAATTTTTGTATTTTTAATAGAGACAGGGTTTTACCATGTTGGCCTGGCTAGTCTTGAACTCCTGATCTCAAGTGATCCTTCCACTTTGGCTTCCCAAAGTGCTTGGATTACAGATGTAAGCCACCACACCTGGCCCTTTCCCTGACTTTCTGATCCATAGTCACATGTGTTATCTTTTGCACCACCTACCCTATTATATGGTTTGGCTGTGTCCCCACCTAAATCTCATCTTGAATTGTAGTCCCCATAATCCCCATGTGTCATAGAAGGAACCTGGTAAGAGGTAATTGAATCATGGAGGTGGTTACCCTCATGCTGTTCTCATGAGAGTAAGTGAATTCTCACAAGATCTGATGGTTTTATAAGGGGCTTTTCCCCTGTCATAGACAGCTTCTATGTTGATTGTTGTTGCAGTGTGAGAGCAGAGGAAAAGCACTTTGAGTTTGCGTGTGAGTTTGTTTGTTTCCCTTGAGACTATTTGGTTTAAAATGTGAAACTGTGGAGTTGCCTCTAGTTGGGTTCGTCCTGAAAGGGGGTGCTATTTTTGTCATCCAGTGAATTTCAGCTTTGTGTTAAAATCACAATAGAAACTGTAGGTAAGGAATGGAATTAGAGTCACATGGTTTTCTTTCCAAGGTGAGAATAGGAATGTGGCAAAAGAAAACCACCAAGATTCTTTAGACTGTAGCTATCATTTCTATAATACTAGTGTCTTACACCTGCTGTTTCCCAGGTCATCCCAATTCAGGTCATCATTGTCTCTTACTGTAATTATTGTAAGACCCCTAATTGGTATCCTTGCTTCTAGTTCCTCCCTTATTCTGCTCTGTTTTTCAAACTACAGCTAGAGCTATCTTTAAAAATTGAAATATAATTGTGACACTGTTGGAAACCATGCATAAGTTGGACAGCTTCCCATATCTCTTAGGGTAAGGTCTATTCCCTTACCTTGTGCTTTTCTATTGACACCCCAGCCTCACCTACCATGACCTCTTCACACTTCACCCCAGACACATTACATTTATTTCTATTTCTTACATAAGGCTTAGCCTCTCAGATCTCTGGGCTTTCTCTCTTGAAGTTCATGTTGTCCCAAAGACTCTCTGCCCTCTCCTGCAATTTTGAAACATCGCATGCATCACCAACACATATATTTTGCAAAATGTCTGCTCACTCTTCTTTCAGTAAGCATTTCCTGTCTTCTCCCATGTTCCCTCTTCATCCTTTCTCTGTCACTAAACATTGTATTTTTTACTTTGCTGATTTCCCTTCTGAATGGTATACCCCACTTGACTGTATTCTTGTGGTGGGAAGTAGGGAAGGCCTCTCATTCACATTTGTATTTCTAGGACCTAGTATAATACCTGGCTCCTAGCAGACATTTTTAAAAAGTCAGCATATTGTTTTCCTGAATACCAAATCCAGTAGAAACTGATGAGATACAATGGCCCACCAGTTTCTATTTCGTCTGTAACCTTCGTCCCTCAATGGATCTTTGAGAATGCTGTTTAAGCCAGGCAACGAGAAAAAAATCTGTCTATTTACAAATTGGGGGATAGTTACTCAGGAAAGACAGCTTGTCCATAAAACATAAAATAAAATAAAATGTTAGAATTAGCCTACACCAAAATGACATTGATTGGGTACACATTCCCACCACACAATACACAAATCGTGCCACAAATTTTCGAAAATGGTAAAATACTGCACAAATGTAAGACACTATCGTATAGGATCATGAGAATACACACACAAAACACTGTGATATGATAGCATGACCAAGGCTGTGGGCAATCATTGTGAGCTTTTTCAGCAACTAGGAGATGGACGAATATCTTAAAATAATGCTATTAATCTATGTGTTATGTAGTCATATTCTGTGAAGCATGATTTTATCTGCACAATTTTGCTACCAAAAAAAAAAACTCATAACCTTCAAAATGTCTGCTTAAAAATGAGGCTAGACTGACATGTTTAACATAAAATCATTAGGAAAATTTAAGATGTAGCAATTTTGGTAATTACCAAATAGTGTGATTCTCTCCTAATATAGCATGTGTCAAATTACAAAAAATATCACTATGTTGCTTTCCTTTTTTAGGATTTTACATATGAAGCATACGAGTGTAAATATTCCCCTGCATTTTGCATATTTTAGTTAAGTTTTTTTTGATGGGTTTTAATGCTCCTTGGCTTTCACTTTTTTTGTGAGTTTCCAAGCACTGAAAGTTTCTTTTGATCTCTTCCCAATAATTTTTCAGGCAAAAATTATATATATATATATATAGCTTATTTGTTTGTTTTGCAAAGACATAGAGTAGGCGAAGAAATGGAAGAAATGGAAGGTGGTGAGGCAGAGTTTTTTTGCTCTCCTAAGAGGAGATAGGAAATACTTCCACATATCTCATTCCTATAGATGACATTTCCTATCAGATGCCTGGTGGAACTAAGTCTATTTGTTTGGTTAACTAATCACCAGTTATGTACTTCATTATTCCCTGTGAAACTCTTCAGACAGCTTATAAGTCTTCTCATGCTTATTATTATTATATTGTTGGTACTATGTTATATTCTTTCAGTATAAAAATAACAATACTGAGTTGATGTTACAAATCATGTGATTTCATTTTTCATGTTTTGTTGTGTTCTATTCTCCAAGTTATGGGGATGATTACTGTTTTGAGCAAATATGGCAGTTACTGATTGGAATTCAGCCTATAGCCACAGATTAATGAAAAAGAAACAAGGAACTATCTCAGGCAATGGTAGTACTTAGGGTTTGACTTTTCTCATAAACACTCCAAGTGTTTACTTTGTGAGCTAATTAAGAATGAGCTTCCCAAGATGATTCAGCAATTTAGAAAAAGGAAAGGAAAAGAATACTCTCTCACCAGAATCCTGGGTTTCCAATTCACAGAAGCAAAATATGTGGACTGGTTTATGAAATACTCACCATTATCTTCTTCCCTCAGGGAAAAGCAGCTTGCTGAACAAACAGTCCATGTCAGAAACTGTTCCAGCCTTGTGAAAAGCCCACTGCGTACCAGTAAAAGTCATGGCTCAAAATTATAACACCAATGTTCAGACAAGGAAGCATTTATATTTACAAAGAACTTGTTCCATAAAACTAGCCTTTTCAGGAGCAGCAGCATCAGTATTGCCATGGACTAAATTATGCTCCCTCCAAAACTCATATGTTAGAGCCCTGACCCCTGCAATGCAATAGTAATAGAAGGTGAATCCTTGGGAAGACAGTAGAGTTTAGATAATGTCAAGTTGGTGCAGTCCTCATGATGGGATTAGTGTCATTATAAGCAGAGGAAGAGTCACTAGAGCTCCCCTCTTTCTCTGCCATGTGAGGACTAAGAGACCAGGTGGCCATTTACAAGACAGGAAGAGAGAGTTCTCACCAGGAACCAATCTTCTGGGACCTGGATCATTGACTTCTAGCCTCAAGAGCTGAGAACATAAATTTCTGTTCTTAAATCATCTATCCTATGGATTTTCGTTGTTGTTGTTGTTGTTGTTGTTGTTGTTATGTTAGTCCAAGCTCACTGATGCAAATATAAGCACAGAATGAATTGAATCCATATGAATCAGCATCCCCCAGGAGACAGAGCATGTACCTGAGTTTCTCAGTGCTCAGGTTAATTATCATAATAGATCTGCAAACATTCAGATAGGAAGGGATGGGTATGATCAGTTTCCTAGCTCCTTAATTATGCAGAAAAGGAAACTGGAGCCCGGACTGGTTGGGTGACTTGATTGATGTCTCACAACCAGTTAGTCACAGAGATTCAAATACAGATTGAGCATCTCACACCCAAAATGCTCCCAAATCTAAAACTTGTTGAGCAGCAACATGATGCTCAAAGGATATGCTCATTAGAGCATTTTAAGTTTTGGGATTTTGGATTTGGGATGCCAAACCAGTAAGTATAATGCAATTATTCCAAAATTAACAAAAAAATCTGAAATCCAAAACACTTCCTGGTCCCAAGCATTTTATATGAAAAGATATTCAACCTGTAAAACCCACCCTTATCACTTGCAACCAGTACTGTTTCAACTACATGACAGACTAGTTCTAGACTTTTAACCCAGCTTTCCTTTTGTTGATGAAGATGCAGAAAATGTTTTGATAATCCCATTCACCCTACAAATAATCACATGTATGTATGAATGTGTATGCATGCATGAATAAGTATGTGTATGTAAACACATCCAGACATGTATGTAAATGTGAAATGCTTTATTATGTCAGCTTGATAATAAATTGCTACATGGTAATATTAAAGCAATCAATAATAAAATAAGAGGAAGGTCATATCTCAAATCCTTCTTGCATTTGACTTTGTCTCTGGTCTAAATTGATAGTCAGAGACACCATCAATAACATCAACAGAAAGTGTATGACAGATTTAACCCCTGGCTTCATCAGTGACTCTTTTGCAATGAGTTTTGGGAGCTCAGAGTCAGCTGGATAGAAAGGAAGGACCCGACATTATGAGGGGTTCATACCATACTCTTTAAAACTAAGATCCTATTTAATGCTCGCCACAATTGTACAAAGTAAATGTCACTCACATTCCTCAAAACACTTAGCAGATTCATAACTGCCATGGGAGGCGCTATGCGGCCCAGTGGTTTGAATTCAGCTTCTTTTCATCTTCACAAGGTGCAAGCTCTTAAAGCAAAAAGGGGTGAGTTATTTATCCTCATATCTCCCCCAGATAAATGATATACTAATTTCTCTATGCCTTGGATTTATAAATTAAGGGCCTCCTTTCGTGTCACGTACTGTTTAAAGAAAGCCTTCCAAATTGCTTTTCAATGTATGAGCACTACAGTGTGAATGTGAAGACTTTGGGCTGTGAAGTCGAGTCAATTTAGATCAGTATCCATTGTTATTTCTCTCCCTGCCTGACTCTGCTTACACTGTTTCTTGTCTTTGCTCCCAGCTCCTGAGGAATAACTGTCTAGGGATCCATTTCTCTGCCACTGATTTTCTTAGCGGAGAAATACTTTCTCCCAACTTGGATAAACTTGAGAAGTTAGCTCCATATACCTTCCTCCCTCTTGGAGAGTGCAAGGAGAAAGATTCTCCCAAGAAAAGAGGCAGGTGTTTGGCCTAAACTATATCCATTTAGACACTCTCCCCAAGATCAATTCATTTTAATCTTGGGCTCAAATTCCCCGTTCTTCCCTGCAATGATTATTCCTACCTATGTAACACTTATAGCCACATACAGGGACATCTCCCTGGAGGTAACATCTTATGTGTGATCTCAGGATGGAAGGAAACATTTTTTCTGCTGAATTTTCAAAAGCATTGTCATTTCTTTTTGAAAGGATGAAGACATCAAAAGGTAGCAGAACTTGGGTAATCCGCAGTCATTGCAACTCAACAGAATGCTCTGATGAGCTGGTGATGTTAAAAGCGCATGACAGCTGACTGTCAAAACAACCTTTGTGTAGGGAACAGAAGAGACATTCATGTGGGTTTGACTGAAGCCAACTTCAAGGCGCCCCAGACTGAGGCATGCTGTGTTTTGATAGCCAGGGAATAATCATGGTAAGCAGGACAGAAAAGTTGAGGAGGCTCCATGGGAACAAGAGTGTCAAATCCATTGAGCAAAAAGGCAAGGTAAAAGCCGATTTCTAGTGATAACAACCAAAACGACTGGTCAGATGATACCTAGGAAAACATGGAAGGAGGGGAATCAATAATCACCCATTTTTGTTTCTAAAATCCGATGGATGAAGAAAGGCAGTGAATTCGGTGAATATTCAAACATTTATTTAATGTCAAGAAGGGCTCTGAAGCCGATGCAGTCACTGAGAGCAGTAAGACTTTGAAGCAGATGCTTTTGGCATTTGGATCATAACTCTTCAGTCTGCTGGAGGAGTCAGCCACAGCTCCAGTAGACAGACTGCAAAGATTTTCCAATTGGGGTTTTATGAGAGAACTCCCCAAGATGCCACAGGGCAAAGTCAAGGGAGATTCCATTTAAAGGCAAAGGTTTGGTGAATCCAAAAAGAGAGAGGGAGAGAGACAGACAGGCAGATTGACAGAGAGAGAGAAGACATACATAAGGAATCCAAAAGATATTCTAAGGACCAGACACAAAGTTCTTGGGCATTGTTTACACATAAACCATGTTCTGCTTTAGAATTGAACCATCAAGGTGTGCACAAAAATTTTTTACTTCTTCGGGAAAATGCAAAGCACAAGTTTATGGCAAGCATTTAAAGCTCTGGCTATGTCATCAAACCAGCTCTAACTGGTTAGGCCAATGTTGCAAACCATCAGTGGAGAAATTAACCATGATGGTCTCCAGGGGCACTTCAGACTTTAAGCAGCACATCCTAAATTCCACAGCCCTTTAACCTGACCAAGAGTCAGAAACCACACTTGCAGGTCGCCTCAGAGATAATGATAGAACTTCTGCTATTCCGTGGTAAATCAGCTCCATCTGTGTAGTGAGTACTTGTTGCAGTCTGCCCTGTGTGGTTCTGCTTCTGAACTTCTCAGGCAGTATAACACAGAGAGACATGCTAGCCCCATGGGTCTAGAAACTTAGGGGAGTAAGTGGACACCCCAGAAACTACCTTCACTCACTGAGGGATGGGAGTTTCTAGATAAATGCTCCAGCTCCCTCTCATCTGAGCTGGACAATTCTGAGATTGCTGCCACCATAGTGCCTCAGGGAATCTCCAATGGGATGAAGATCCCATTGTCCACAGAAGTAGCCCTTTGTCAACACATCTTATATTGTTTTAGGAGGTAGAAATCTAAGATGCAACCCAAGATCCCAGCCTCCTGGTGTTCCCAATATGTATAATACCTGTCTTTCGAGAATAGACAGAGCCCTTGAATATGATGAATGTCACTCACTTGAACAGGTTACCAAGGGGTTCACTGAGTAAATCAGTTACACTGGGTCAGTCTGACCTAATCAGAGGAGACTTTAAGAGGGGGAAGAGTCAGCAAACAGCCATGATGATAACTGCTTATGGGATAATGTGGCAAGGAAATGCAGGCAGAACTTGAGAAGTAGAAAGTGGTTCCTCTAACATAGCTCTTACAGAAAAATGGGGACTCTAGTTCTACAACTGAAAGGAACTGATTTTTACTACAGCTACCTGTGCTTGAAAGAGAACCCTGATGCATGCCTGTAGTCCCAGCTACTCAGGAGGCTGAGGTGGGAGGATTGTTTGGGCCTGGGAGTTACAGGCTGCAGTGAGCCATGATCATGCCACTGTAGTCCAGCCTTGGTGACAGAGTGAGACCTTGTCTCAAAAAAAAATCAATCAACAAAGATCACTGAGCTTTAAATGAGTAGATCTTGATTGCAGCCTTATGAGACCTTGCGCAGAGGATAAAGTTAACCTTTACCTGAATACCTGATCCTTGTGAGATGGGAGGCAGGACTCAACCTCAAAGGTGGGCCAGGGAAACAGGACCAAATTGAAGACTAGCTGAAACAGGTCCTGGACAGAAGTATCTTTCCATCAGATATGCTCACCAGTGTGCCAAGTCAGTTGGTCATTGCCATGGCAACACCCAGGAGTTACCAACACTTTCCACAGCAATGACTTAAAAGTTACTACTCCTTCCCTAGAAATTTCTGCGTAAACCGCCCCTCAATCTGCATGCAATTAAAAATGGGTATAAAAGTGACTGTGAAACCACCCTGAGCTGCCACTCTCTGCCTAGGGGTTAGGTCTGTTCTGCAGAAGCAGTCACAGAGCTGTAACACTGTGGCTTCAATGAAGCTGTTTTCCTCTACCTCCATGTTGCCCTTGAATTCCTTCTTGAGCAAAGCCAAGAACCCTTGCAGGCTAAGCCCTGCTTTGAGGCCCACCTCTCTGACATCATTTGGAAACTCAGAGGCAATATTAATAAAAGTGTGTTGTTGTAAGGCACTTCATTTGTGCTAATTTGTTAGACAGCAATAACACAATTATATAATTTGCTTTTCTCACCTCCCAGTCTCTTTCTGGTCATACTTACAAGGATCACCTTTCAAATAAACTACTTTTACCAAATTCTTCTCTCAGAATCTACATTTTGGGAACCCAAACTTAGATATGGTTCTCAAAAAGTATAAAATCTTGATGGGTAAATAGCAAGGAATTGAGGAAAAATATATGATAATATTCACCTACATTTCTTGAAGTGTAAATGAAATTAAACATGGTCTTCTTTTGATCTAAAATGTTCCCAACATTTAATTGTTCCCAGCATTTAATCCTGACATAATTGGGGCTTTCTTCTCGTTCTAACTAGGAATATTTTTTTTTTATAAAGGAAACAGAGTATAAATTTAAATTATCACATAAAAAAATTAGGAAGATGTTATAATTTTAGGTCTGCAAATTGATCTGTAGAATGTTGATGGAAAATGTTTAAGGTTCCTTTTATGAAGATGTTAAGGAAGATAGTAGGAATTATAATATCTAAGTTGTTGGAATAGCAATTCTAGAATAAAGGAAACAGATCTTCCTGGGGGGAAAAAAGCTAGCTACAATTTTCCCATTTGGCATAAATATCAGTATGTTTACATTATTCTTCTTCTCACATCTTATTCAAAGTTATTGATGCTGAAGAAATACAATACAAGCTAAATTTATCCTCGTGAATGATGTTATAGGAAAGTTTCTTTCCATGCAGTATATTAGTTTTCTAGGACTTCCATAACAAAGTTCTACAGACCAGGTGACTTAAACAACAAAGATTAATTTTCTCATGCTTCTGGAGGCTGGAAGTCTGAGATCAAGGTGTGGACCGGGCTGGTTCCTCCTGAAGCCTCTCTTGTGGGTTTGTAGATGCCGCCTTCTTCTTGTGTCCTCTTGTGGTCATCCCTCTGTGTGTGTCTGTGTCTTCATCTCCTCTCCTTATGAGATATCTTAGTCCATTTCAGGCTGCTGTAACAGAATATCATAGACTGAATGGCTTACAAACAACAGACATTTATTCTCCACAGTCCTGAAAGCTGGAAGTCCAAGATCAAGGCATGGGCAGGGTTGGTTCCTCCTGAGGTCTCTCTCTTGAGCTTGTAGACACTGTTTTTTCCCTGTGTCCTCACATGGTTGTCCCTCTGTGTGTATCTGTGTCCTCATCTCCTCTTCTTATGAGATGTCTTAGTCCATTTCAGACTGCTGTAACAGCACACCATAGACTGGGTGGCTCACAAATAGCAGATATTTATTCTCCCACAGTCCTGGAGGCTGGAAGTATAAGCTCAGGGTGTGGGCAGGGTTGGTTCCTCCTAAAGCTTCTCTCCTGAGTTTGTAGATGCTGTCTTCTCCCTGTGTCTTCACAGGGTCATCCCTGTATTTGTGTCTGTGTCCTAATTTCCTCTTCTTATAAAGACACCAGTCCTGTTGGATTGGTCCCCATCTTAGTCACCTCATTTTTCCTTAATCACCTCTTTAAAGACCTTATCTCCAAATACAGTGACATTCTGAGGTCCTAATGCTTAGAATTTGACATAAAAATTTTGAGGAAACACAATTCAGCCTATAACATGTAGTAAATAATTTTATATGGAAAATCCTTTCAGTTCCTTCAACCTCTGAACTCCTGATTCCATATGCACTTAGACAATTTCCTAACATGCACATGTGGTATTAGAGCTATTATTTTTACCCTGGTTGTACAATTAACATTCACACAGAGAGTTGCTGCTGTGAGTTGTAAATAAGTTCTCAGACTCATCTATGTCACCGTTTTATTTTGCTCTTGTGATGGACAGTTTGATTCTGAATGTCCCAGAGAAAAGATCATAATCACGACCCCATCTTCCCACCAAGCTTGCTCACTCATGCTAGAAAAGGCTGGCATTGCCAAGGGTTCCTGATTGAGAACCACAATCTTCAACAGCTAGCTGCACTTTGCACTGGGCTTCAGCTGACTTCTAGAAGGCCGACCTGTGGACCAGCAGAAAGTAGATGAAAATGCAGAAGACAGATCTCTCTGAATCCTCCAAAATTTCCCTTCTGCCCCATCTCATTTTCCCCTTGGTTTGGACACGTTTATTAAAAAAAAAGCTGTGATAACCCGAGAACCTAACAACGCTGATGGCACTTCTGTAAAAATGACACTGCATGGCAGAATCTAAATTTTTAAAAAGTATTTGGATACTTAGAGGTGCAAGTCATAAAGTCATTAAACTTGTTTTCGTTGCATTGTGGTTCGATGCATAAAAAGGTTGTGTGAAAGGTGAGCTTATTTTTGGCTTTGTTCTGCGAATCATCTGCTCTCACCCTGGAGTCCTGCACAATATCATCTGATTTCTTTCTCATGAAAAGAAAACAAGTAAGACCCAGTTCAATCTCGTGATTCTCTAGTCCGAGCTTACCTTTCTGACTCTCTGCTGATGGAGCAGCATCCATGACATCTCAAAAGAACTTATTTCCAGATAGGGTCAGATTTTGAGGTTCCGGGTGATGTAAATGTCAGGGAGACCCCATTCAACCCATTGCAGAATATGTCTTTCTTTTTCATTGCCATCTTTCTCTGGCTCTCACCTTGTACTGACCCCTCCAAGGAGCTAAGAAATCATTTCCTGCAGGAAGAAGGAGAAAGTCTGCTATTCTTGGTACAGCCTGTTATTTTTAGAGTGACACTGTTCACAGAGCCCATGCCCAGACAGCCTTGGGATAAACAATCTTGTAGGATCCCACATCAGCCGCAGAAATTAGAACAAAAGTGAAAAGCTCTAGCAACAGGATTAGGAACCTGAGCCACAGCCCCAAGGCTTGTGCTCCTCTTATTAATGGGGCTAACTGAAAAATATCCAGGTGTTTTGTTGCTTTAATCGGGTATTGTTTTTGGTTTTAAATGTAATAAGCTCAGCAGCAATGTTGATCTGACTTTTTATCTCTAATTTTTAGTTTGTATTCCCAGGTTGGAAGGCCCTTCCCTGCTGTGATTCTGTCTAGAAGCTGGGTCACCAGCATCCTCAGTGCCTGTCCATCAAAGGGATGCAGGCACAAAAGGTTTTCTCAAGGGCTGCCTGCCAAATCCAAGGAGGCTGTCCTAGTACTGAGCTCACATTCAAGCTAAATTATCAACGCTCTCGGGGGCACTGCTACATGCCAAATAAATATTTACAGAGTGTCTTGAAATCTCACTGCCAGCAGTGAGAAGATTTTGGTGGTGGTAGTGGTGGCAGCAGCTACACTCCAGTTGCTGCAGAAAAGCAAAGAGAGATCCAATGAGTGTTTTGGCTGAGGAAGAGGGATTGAGCTCCATCTGTGTGCAAAGTAGAGGGGAGGCAACTTAATAGCTCATTTCATCTCTAATGGGTATTGATTCAAGTCAGCCAGGATAACACAAGTATATGCACATAAGTATCACTGGGATGAATGAAGGTGTGAAAAAAAGTGTCATTTCCCTGCCTTTCTGAAAGTGGATACCAAAGAAAACGTAGTAAGCATAGTGATTATGGTAAACCTGTATGCATAGATAGTGATTTTTCTTTCTAGGATCAAAAATGGAAATTCTGCCTTCTCTCCTCCCCTGGGGTTAGAATGTATACGTACTTTGATTTCTCATCATCCTGACTTCCTTTTTCAGAATACTGTTGCTTAAAAGCTTTGTGTGTCATCAGGTTCAGCATGTTTTGACCTTGAAGCATTACTTTGATCTTAAGGTTAATTCTCTGATCTTCTTGTTTGAATCCAGGCACATGATGTGGTTAGATCCAGAAGATTAGATCACACAACCACCAGTTTCTATTCACTCATTCTTTCCTGCATCCTCTCATTCAGTATTTGTCTAGAATGTATTACTCATAAAGCAACCATGTGTATCAGGAGTTTACTAAGTGTAGGTGATGTTCTAGAGGCTAGAAAGGCATTGTTGAACAAGGCAGACGGTTATGAGTGATGACTTCCTCCAAGGTAGAGACTACAAGGCTATGAAGAAATAAAACAGTGTGGCCTTGGTCTGTCTGAAAGGCAGAGAGCAGGACTAGAGAGTGTGACTTTTAGCATAAACCTAAACAATATCCAGAGCAAAAGATAAGAGAACACACTGGCATTGTTGGTGGAGGTGGTAGCAAATCCAAGACCATAAGTGAAATGATTTGGATTTGTGTCCCCACCCAAACCTCATGTCGATTTTTAATCCCCAGTGTGGGAGGTGTGGCCTGGTGAGAGATGACTGAATCACGGGGGTAGTTTCTAATAGTTTAGTACCATCTTCTTAGTGTTGTCTCATGATAGAGTTTTCACGAAATCTGGTTATTTAAAAGTGTACAGCACCTCCCCCTCACTCTATCTTCCTTTTGCTTCCACCATGTAAAATGTGCTTGCTTCCCCTTCACCTTCTGCCATCATGGAAAGTTTCCTGAAGCCTCCTAGTCATGCTTCCTGTGCAGCCTGTGGAACTGTGAGTCAGTTAAACCTCTTTTCTTCATAAATTACCCAGTCTCAGGTAGTTTTCTATAGCAATGCAAGAGTGAACTTATACAATGAGATGTCTGTTAGTCAGGATAAGCTAGGTTTTGCTGCTGAAACAAAATCCGTGAGACATAAATAGTCACAGCTTCAAATGTTATTAGTTTCTCATATCACTGTCTGATGGGGGCTGGGTCATCTTCCAGGGCCTTATAGCTTTGCTGTCTGGAACTCATGATCTCACAGGGGACACCTCATAGGGAAAGAGAGAGAAGAAAAAGGAGTATTGACTACTCACTGTCTGCATGTAGAAATGCCACATGTGCCTTCTGCTCATATCCCATCAGGCAGAACTAGTACTTGGTGCTGTGTAATTGTAGGACAATCTGAGAACTACAGGAGACCACTTGATATCTGGTAACTGTCAGGGCTATATCGTTTCTAGCACAAGCCAGGAAGAGGCTAGCTACATTGGAAGAATGAAAGCCAACCTGAATGACTAGGGTAACGAATAGAGGAGAGATAACTCCATAAAATGAGTTTGGAACAATAAAGAAAGACCGCACCATGCAGTGTCTTAAGGCCGTGTTACTGAGTACTTTAAGGGTCATGGGAGGATAGCAGAGATGGACAATGACTGGTTTCTCAACTTTGAAAATATATTAAGTGTATAAGAGTAGATCTAGAGGTTACAATCATTGGCTACTGATTACAACACATAAGCTAAAATGCTCTGCCAGCAAGACAATCATCAGTAAAACTTCATTATTCAAAAAAAAATCAACAAAACTTTGTAATTCAGAAATAAATCAGCATCCTATCCAATGTTAGTAGGTTATGTATTCATCAGTATGTCAACAGTTTGAGAAACTTATGTTAAGATTCTTTGCTCAGCAATGGGGTCTCCATGCATCACAAGACCTTCTTAAGGCAGGTTAACTTAGAAGCCGGCTAATATAGCTTGGATGTGTTTTGCCACCCAAATTTCATATTGAAATGTAATCTCCAATGTTGGAGGTGGGGCCTAGTGGGAGGTGATTGGATCATGGAAGTGGATTTCTTATAAATGGTTTAGTCCCATTCACCGAGTGTTGGCATTGTGATAATGAGTGAGTTCTCATGACATCTAGATGTTTAAAAGTGTGTAGCATCTCTCTCCCATTTCTTCCTCCTGCTTCAGCTGTGTAAGATACCTGCTCCCTCTTCACCTTCTGCCATGATTGAAAGTTTCCTGAGGCCTCTCCAGAAACTTTTGTGCTTCTTGTACAACTTACAGGACCACAAGTCAATTAAACCTTTTAAAAAATAATAAATTACTCACTCTCAGTTATTTCTTTTTAGAAATGCAAGAACAGACTCACAGAGAAAATTGGTGTTGGAGGTGGGTCCTGGTAGGAGGTGATTAAATCATGGGAGTGGATTTCTCATGAATGATTTAGCACATCCCTTTTAGTGCTGCCTTCATGATAGCAAGTATGTTCTCATCATATCTGGTTGTTTAAAAGTGTGTAACACCTCCCCTCTGGCTCTCTTGCTGCTGCTCTGGCCATGTGATATGCCTGTTCCCCTTTCACCTCCCGCCATGATTGTAAGTTTCCTGAGGCCTCTCAAGAGACTGAGCATATGCCAATATTGTGCTTTCTATACAAACTGCAGAACTATGAGCCAGTTAAACCTCTCTTCTTTATAAATTCCACAGTCTCAGGTATGTCTTTATAGCAGTGTGAGAATGGACTAATACTCCTGTCAAATGTGACCTGTAGGTTATCAAAGGCAACAAATTAAAAAGCGAAAGGGTGATGCAAATGAGAGGAGGTGAGATTGTGAATGCAATCCATGGCTGTGGGCATCAACATAGAGAGAAAATAGCTTGTTGGGGAGATATTAAAGATAAGGATGATCTAAGACTAATAACTGGGTTTGGAACATGTGGTAGGCAGAATAAAAATGAACATATCCTAATCCTTGGAGCTTGTGAATATGCAACTTTTCTTGCCAAAAGGGAGTTTGTGGATGAGATTAAGTTAAGGTTCCCGAGATGGGAAGTTTATCCTGGATTAGTCAGGTGGCCCAGTGTTATCACAAGGGTCATTGTACGAAAGAGGCAGGAGGGTCAGAGTCAGAGAGAGATTTGAAAATGCTATTGATATTGCAGACGAATGATCAATAGCATCTTCAAATCTGATCTTGAAGAAGGAAAGCATGAGCCAGTGAATGCCGGCAGACTATAGACATTGGAAGTGACAAGGAAACAGATTCTTCCCTGCACTTTGCAGAAAGAAACACTACTATATTAGTCTGTTTTCACACTGATGATAAAGACATATTCCAGGCTGGGTAATTTATAAAGAAAAAGAGGTTTAATGGATTCACAGTTCAAGGTGGCTGGGGAGGCCTCACAATCATGGTGGAAGGCAAAAGAAACATCTTACATGGCAGCAGGCCAGAGAGTTTGTGCAGGGAAACTCCCCTTTATAAAACCATCAGATCTCATGAGACTTATTCACTATCATGAGAACAGCATGGGAAATACCTGCTCACATGATTCAATTACCTCTCACTGGGTCATCCCACAACACATGAGAATTGTGAGAGCTACAGTTCGAGATGAAATTTGGGTGGGGACACAGCTAAATCATATCAACTGCCATGCCGACACCTTGATGTTAACCCAAGTAAGTCTTTTCATCTCCAAAACAATAAGATAGTACATGTGGTTGTGTAAAGTCCCTAAGTTTGTGGTAGTTGGTTACTGCAGCCACAGGAAAAAAAACACAGGACAGATGAGAAGAGAGAGAGCAAGCTGACTCCCAGGTTATAGAGAACAACTACATGGATGGTAGATCTCTTACCTGCTCCTTCTACAGAGGAGCAGTTCTGAGAATAAAGACACATGCCCTTTTGCACACATTGGATCTGTAACCATGCCAGAGCAAGCTTGTTCAACTTTTATGTAACAAAGTTGTGAGTTGTTTTTCAGTTGTAATGGATCCTCAGTTTAAGGTCACCTAACCTGAGCATTCCCAGATGAACCAAGGTGGAACCTAAGCCCTTGGAACAAGGAATGGGGACTGAATGAAGAAGCAGACACTGCATGGCAGGATCCAGGATCCAATCAGATTGAGCTCTAGTGTCACCCCACGGAAGAATATAGTCAGATGATGCCTCCTAGCAACACCTCATTGTAAGATCCAATCAGATCATGCCTCATTATTCCACGCTTATAAAACCTAACCTATCTCCCACT
The DNA here is from genome assembly GCF_049354715.1 of Callithrix jacchus. Taxonomy (NCBI): domain Eukaryota; kingdom Metazoa; phylum Chordata; class Mammalia; order Primates; family Cebidae; genus Callithrix; species Callithrix jacchus. The sequence goes on from NC_133524.1 coordinate 6,655,829, forward strand.
CAGGGAGAAAGGCTTGAGCATTTCCCTGCCTCCTTTCCTTTCCAGTTGACTTGCAATAAAACTTTCTTTTTCTCTAAAGCCACTTTCATGGAATTGGCTTCTTTTTGCATCAGACAAGAACCCATTGATTTCTCAGTAACACATTTGAGATGAAAATTTATGGTAAATAATTGGCTAGAAATCCAGAGTTCTGAGGCCAAGTCTGTACCTGAGGATAGAGAAGAGCTGGTGTTCAAGCTGTTTGACAGTGGGTCTGAATGAATCTGTGATTGCCTTCTGGCCTTAGAAAAACAAAATAGTCATATTCGTGCAAGGCTATTGATCAACTGGGTGTCCAAGTCCTTCACACAACAGCCAATATGCACACCATCCTTATAGATGGTGCAGATAAACACATAGCCAATGAGAACATTTTGCAGAACACCAATGTTTAGTGCACCAACTATGAACCACACACTATATTTTTTTACTTCGGATCTTATGACATTTTCCTCTGGTTCCTTCAGATATTTCAATCTATCGGTCTTTCTTTCGCCTTTTGCAACATGTTTCCTAGTTTTCTATAACCATTGCCAAGTCCTTTGCATCTTAAAATAAACTCCCTCTTATTTTGAGAGTATGGCTTCCATCAGTCACATTAGTGAGAGTCATTGCAGAGGTGACAGGGAAGGACAGAATTCAAACAGCATTTGGTGTAGGAGAAAATAAGCCAGAGCTATGATAAGGAGAGTGTAGCGGAGGAAAAATGCATTCCTGGGCACCAGTCTATGGAAATGCAGCACACTCACAAAGGCGGGTGTTTTCTTTGATTTTATTTTCCTCTGAGTTCCTGATTTTAGGTTTGTTGAGCAATGAATCCAAGTCTGGTGATACATGTATTCACTTCCAAGCAAAATCTAGACCAAGGGTTCGGGGGGGGGGGGTAGGGGAAAGTGGGCACGTTTATTTATTCCTAATACCATTTATGCACATGACATTACTTTGAATAGATTCAGCCTCCTTTATACCTGGGGCAACCACTACCTCTCCAGTTGGCTCCAGTTGCCAGAAAGCACTATTGTATAACATCCAACTCAATCTGATAGTTAACGTTACTTGCCCTAGCCTTGTACATCCATGAGTTTATAGACCTTAAAATAAAAGACATTCTGTAGGTTCTAAGGTTATCTACATTTCATCATCCTAAGAAAATGAGAAAAGAGGCAAAGAAGAAAGAGGAGGAGGTAGAAGAAAAGAAGGAGATGGACTAGGAGGAGTCTTGGTTATAACACTTAGCTTCTGTGGCTAAGAAAGTTCAATTCCAGCCTGGAACCTCTTTGGCATGTTGAATAATGTTCTACTTCTTTGAGTTCATGTTTGCACTGGACTATCTTACTGTTTTAGGATGTATATAGCTGAGCCTAAATTCTTATTCCATTCCTTGAGTACTAAGGTTTCATGAAGTAATTTGAACACAAAAGTTCACTAACATATTGTTTGCATTATTGCTGTAACCTGAGCATTGTTGAATTTTACCTCTTTCTAAGGCAGGCATTCATAAATGATGGTGCTAGTCTAACCCAGCCTGCTTCTGTTTTAGTAAATGAAATTCTATGGATACAAAGTCATGACCATTTGTTTACACATTTCCTGTGGCTGTTTTCATGGTGTAGAAGTAGATTTGAGAAATTGTGGAGACTCTATGGCCCCAAGAGCCTAAAATACACATCCTCTGGCCCTTCACCAAAAACATTTGTTAGTTCCTGCTGTAGAGGATCAATAGTCTTGTGGAGCAAAGTGTGTAGCAAAGCAGATTCCTCATCTGTGATATGCTTTAAGTGTTGCTGTTTAATATTTTCATGACTAACATAATATTGACTAAGTAAGGAAATAATTGAGAGAAAATCACAAGCCATTCATGAGTATTAAAGAAAAGGTTTAAAAGGAAGAAAGGAAGGAAGGAGGAGAAAGAAAGGAAGAAGAAGGAAGAAAGGAAGAAAGAGATGGAGGGAAGGAAAAAGGAGAAAAGGAAAGAAGGAGGAAGGGAGGGCGGGATGGAGAAAAGAATAGAAGGAAGAAGGCAGGGAAGAAAGAAAGAGGTAAGGAAGGAAGAAAGGGGAAGGGAAGAAGGATGGAAGGGAGGAGGAAAGAAAGGAAGAGAGGGAAGGGAGGGAGGGAAGGGAGGGAAGGAATGAAAGAGGGAAGGAAGGAAGAAAGAAAAGAAGGAAGGAGAAAGGAAAGGAGGATGGAAGAAGGGAAGGAAGGAGGGAGAGACAGAAGGGTAGAGAGAGGGAAGGAAAGATGGAGAGAGAGAAGGAAGGAAGGGCGGGAGGGAGGGAGGGAGGAAGGGAGATGCCATACCAAGACCAGTGAGACCATGTGGAAGATATAAGTTTTGCCCTAAAGATGAACAATAAAATACAACAGAAAAAGTGTTCACTTCCATAACATGAGTCTCTTTCCTACATATAAAATGTCTGTCTGGACCACTAGATGTAAAAAAGAAAAAAAAAAAAAACTTCTACTGTGTTCACATACAGAGTTTCTTTCAGTATTGACTCCAGTTTTGTTCTCCAACATTGTTTCTCTGTGTTTTGAGACTATTTAACGTCTGCAGTACTTGGAAAAGAAAATTGTTTCAGCCTTATCTAATATCACCTTATGGGTGTTTAGAATTGAAGAACGATATTTTAATTTGAATATGCTAATATATATGTATATGGTTAGGCTTTGTGTCCCCACCCAAATCTCATCTTGAACTGTAATCACCATAATCCTCATGTGTCAAAGGAGAGACTAGGTGGAGGTACTTACATCATTGGGGCAGATTTCCCCATGCTGTTCTCATGAGATCTGATGGTTTTATAAGGGACTCTTCCCCTTTCACTCAGAACTTCTTCCTGTCACCTTGTAAAGAAGGTGCCTTGCTTCCCCTTTGCCTTCCATCATGATTGTAAGTTTCCAGAGGCCTCATGCTGTGAGTCCATTAGACCTCTTTGCTTTAAATCTTACCCAGTCTCAGGCAGTTCTTTGCAGCAGTATGAAAATGAACTAATATATTCAGATAGAATTTGGTTGTTAGTTCTTTGTATGTACAGTGATGTGGTTTGGCTCTATGTCCCCATCTAAATCTCATGTAGAGTTTTAATCCCCAGTGTTGGGGGAGGGGCCTGCTAGGAGGTGATTAAATCATGGGTGTGGATTTCTCCCTTGCTGTTCTGAGTCTCATGAGATTCGGTTTTTTGAAAGTGTGTCGCACCTCCTCCTTCACTCTCTCTTTTTGCAGACCATGTGAAGATGCACCTGCCTCCTCTTTGCCTTCTCCCATAACTGTACGTTTCCTGAGGCCTCCCCAGAAGCAGAAGTCTGTACAACCTGCAGAACCATGAGCACAATTAAACCTCTTTTCCTTATAAATTATGCAGTCTCAGGTATTTTTTCATTGCAGGGCAAGAAAAGATGCTAATTTATAAAGCATCAATTTTAATGTAATTTGACTCCCTTTTGAAACTTGATAACATATGTTTACACAACCCACTCCAGCTCTTCTCTGAGAATGACCTACTGGCTTCATACCTATATTTCTGGGACATGCACAGCATGAAAGAACTTGTGTATTTATGCTAGGTCAGACCTATAAATTTCAGTAATTTAATATTGCCTCTAATAAGTTAAGATGCAGTGACTACCTTTCCACAGTGGTTTCACGTTGCTATTCAAGTTTCAGTGTAGGCTATGTCAATGCCAATAGGTGAATATCAGTTCAGAGGACTTTGCTAGGTATCTTTCTCTTTTTTTCATTCTTTCACCTTCTGCTCTACACATGATAATACCCTTCAATAATGCAAAATGGTACAATAGCTGTTCTTCAGCAGTGATCCTGCCAGACCTTAACAACCATAATCTTTAGAACCAAATTCAAGAAGAATTACACTTTCAATATTTTACAAGGTCATGGAGTTAATACTTATATCCATTTTTCTTCATTTGTCATGAACATCCTAACTGTTGTATATTACCAGACCACCAAAATATGTCCTATTAAAATGCATATTAGAAAATGTAATATTCAAAGTATAATGGAGTAACTTTTTTTCTATTTCTGGAAAATGTAAAATAGGAATTAGTTATTCAATGCTGATATAAGAAAACAAACTCACTTACTCTATGAAAATAAGTGAGTGATCATAGACAAACATAAATGGGGCTGGAGGATGGAGTATGGGTTGAAAAGAAGACAACGATGTGAAGTATAATACAAGGTTAGCGTGAGCAGACTATGGTTAATTTAGACCAGGGACTACATGTCCTTTTTCATCAAGGCTGCCTTAGGCACAGATAACTGTCCACATGATCCCTGATATCTACAAACTTCCCTGTTTTCCATTGTTCTTGTTATAAAATTAATTTTTTAAATGAAGAAAATAAAAACATTACTGAAAGACTTAGAAGACAACAAATATAAATTGAGTCATCTGGCATGATTTCGGATGAGACTTTTCAATATTATTAACATGTTAGATATTCAGAGTTAACCTATCAGGTTTGACACAACACTCATGAAAACCACAGTGGAATTTTGCTCTGATCTTGAGATTAAAAAGTGACTTTTCTGATCATCTGGAAGAACAAACGTACTAGCACGGTCAAGGCCATTTGGGAAAAAAAATCAATAGAGGAAGACAGAGGATGATTTGAATTATCTTGTTATAAATTTCAAATTATTAAAATCATGTTATAATAACTGAATGGTGACTGATTATGCAAAAATGAAGTAGACAAAAGAAAAAACAAATGGAAAAGCAAAAAGGCAAAGCATATTGGATTTCCTTGTAATACAAAGTCATAAGCATTTGGATCAATTCTTTAGAAAAAAAATCATTTCTTATCTAATTGAACCTTAGGATTAAATATAATTGTTACGAGTCTCTCTTCCAGGTCAAGAAAGAATATCACTCTCATCCTAATAAACAAAAGAATAGATGTTTGTTAAAAAGTTTTTTTTAGTTAAATAATCACAGTTTTTTAAACCTTTGTGGTTGTTTAGGTTTGTTTTTTTTTTGTTTTGTTTTGAGACAGTCTTACTCTGTTGTCCATGCTAGAGTGCAGTGGTACAATCATAGCTCACTGCAGATTTGAACTCCCAGGCTCAAGGAATTCTCCAACTCAGCCTTTAGAGTAGCTGGGACTACAGGCATGTGCCACCATTGAAAAACTGTTTTCCATGAAACTGATCCTTGGTGCCAAAAAGGTTGGAGACTGCTATTTTACAGATTTGGGTTTGTAGACTGAGAGACAATATCAAGGATATCATGTTGGTACCTATATAACTATTTTAAATGTAGCCCATTTAAAAACGTAGCAATCTATCTTAGCTAGTAGACCACATAAAACTAGGTGGTGGGCTAGAACTTTGCTATAGAATAATCAATAATATTTGTATGTGTGTATGCATGTATATGTGCATATACATGTATAGGTATATATGCATGTGTATGTATATATGCATGCATGCACATGCATATATATGTATGTGTACATACATACATGTGTCTATATGTTTGTTTAGTAGAGTAGATAAAAGTCACATATATGAGTTTATTAGTCTGTTCTCATCCTGCTAATAAAGACATAACCAAGACTGGGTAAATTATAAAAGAAGCAGATTTAATGAATTCACAGTTCCCCATGGCTGGGGAGGCCTCACAATCATAGTGGAAGGCAAATGAGGAGCAAACTTGCATCTTACATAGTAGCAGGCAAGAAAGCTTGTACAGGAGAATTCCCATTTATAAAACCATCAGATCTTGTAAGACTTATTCACTGTGACAAGAAAAGTATGGGAGAAACTGCTCCCATGATTCAGTTATCCCCACTGGCCTCACCCTTGACAAATGGGGATTATTAAAATCCAAGGTGAGATTTGGGTGGAGACACAGTCGAATCTCTATGAAAGAGTCAATCCGAAGGAAGATGTGAAAAGAGTAATGGAATGATAAGAAACAGGTAGAAAATAACTATGGCAGAATTATACCTAACTGAAATTCACACATACATTTTGGTGGGATAGTAAATGGCAAGACTAATTTGTAAAAGCATCTGTATTATCTTTTATAAGATCAGACATATGATGATGTCACAACCCAGCACTTCCTCACCTAGATATTTATTCAAGAGGAATGAAAATACAAGTCCTCACAGAGACTCTTCGAGAATTTCTACAGCAGGTTTATTTGTAATAAAGAAAAACAGGAAACAACCAACATGTCTATGAAGAGGGGAATGAGTAAACAAATTGCAATAGAGTCACACAATGAATACTACATTAATCAATTTTCACGCTGCTGACAAAGACATACCCAAGACTGGGTAATTTATAAAGACAAAGAGGTGTAATGGACTCACAGTTACTCGTGTCTGGGGAGGCCTCACAATCATGGTGGAAGGTGAATCGCATGTTTTACATGATGGCAGGCAGGAGAGAAAATGAAAGCCAAGCGAAAGGGATTTCCCCTTATGACACTATCAGATCTCATGAGACTTATTCACTACCATGAGAACAGTATGGGGAAAACGGTCCCCATGATTCAATTATCTCCCACCAGGTCCCTTCCACAACACATGGGAATTTGGGGAGCTACAACTCAAGATGAAATTTGGGTGGGGACACAGCCAAACCATATCAAATACCATTTATCAACAAAACCCAATGGAAGAATAGATGCACATCTTGATAAATGCTTAGAAATTGGATTCGCCTGTATAATCACTATGCAAGTCAAGAGCTGGATCGACACGAACAACCTTGAAATCCCCCTTGTGTCCTTCCCAAGGAGGGCAATTTTGCTTTCTTTTAAAGATTCCTAAATTTTCCAAACTTTTTACCAGTCAGGGAGACATTTTTAAATAAACATTTTCAGTAAGTTCCTTTTGATTATGAAGTTTCTGTACTGATGTTTCCTAGAATTGATATCCCCAGCTAGCTTGCATATAAAACATGACATATTTAAAATAAAATATTATCTTTTCAATGATTACCCTAGAACTGTCCTCTGAAGCAATTCAGAATACAATTGAAGATTTAATTTAATGTCCGTGAACCTTAATTTCTAATTTGGATCTAGGTTGGAGCAAATAGATTGTAAAAAACTTTTAACACAAATTGATATTGTTTCTCATATCATTTCCTAAGGATTTGATGATTTATCCTGTCCTTAATGACTTTGTACCTCTTCAAAGCACATTGATGGAAATGGATTTTCCCAATTATTTCAGCAAAGTCTTTGAAAGCTAACATATTTTAGTGACACCCTGGAAAATCTCTCTAGTATACTCTCTAAGTTACCCAGGACAACAGCTGCTACAGAAAGAAATCTCTTCGTACCACCCACCTTTGTTCAGCCAGAAACAAAAATAGTGCTTTGATTGCTCTCTTTGACCTACTTTTGTGTAGGAGTCCTAACGACCTAAATTCCCAAAGTCGTGGGCCTTAGAGAAACTGTACAGGATTTTCCCACCTGTCCTCATAACTTTAGGCAGAATTCCACTTCCACTGTGCTAGATTCACACAAGCCTATACTTTTCCCAGAGATTTGCAAGGATTTTGCACCTTTCACTTAGGATTGTCTAACAGATTTTTATGGAAGTCTATGGCTTTCTATTTTGTATTCCAAAAAATAATATGTAACCAGTTCATTTAATGACATTACGAAGTTTCAGAGTTATTCAATGTGAAGGTGGACTGAGCACAGAACATTTGAAATTATAATTTTGTCTGTCATACACCCTAGTTCTATTAGTAGTTCACAGGACCTATTTTTAAGAATCATTATTACATCAGAATCTATCCAGAAAAATCAGCATCCTTACCTGGTCACTGGCCAATGCCAGCCTGATGGGTACCCAGCCTCCTAGGTCTTGCTTGAGTCTTTACCTCAGACATGATAGGTTCACATATTGTTTCCAGTTATTGGCTTTAAATAGTTGTGTCCTGTCTCCTGACCCTTTCATTCATTTTAGCCACATTCTTTTCTCTAACACCCATAGTTATAATCTATAGACTGGCAGGTTTCAAACATTGGCCCTCAATTCTGACTCGTTTCAGAGTCAAAAGAACACTCATTAAAGACAACCTGGCATGCAGGTGTATCAAGTTCCAGAAGGGACTCTTGACTGAACTGACTGACTTCCTTCTACCTTTTCATCCCTTCTCATGCACAGTAAGTTCTCTTGATTCTAGTATCTACATATGTGTGCATTTGTGATTACACATGTTTGTGCACCTGTACTTTGTTTTGTTCTTTTTCCAAATTTGTGCATTTTCTCAATGTTTCCTGCAACCACCCAACTTCATACCACTGTCTTCTTCTGCCTGGACTGTTACAGTAGACTCCCAGCAAGGTATCAATCCCCTCATGCACACCTCCAATCCATTCTCTTCCAGGCAGCCTGAGTGACCTTTCTAAAACAAACCTTAGATTGGGCTATTGGGCCACTTCTCTGCTTAAAATCTTGCAATTATTTTATTTGTTTATTTATTTCACTTTTGGGTAGTCTAAAATGTTTAAAATGGCCTACATAGGCTCTACTTCAATAATCTTGCCCCTGCTTCTGTCCCCCAGAACATTACATTATAATGTTCCTGAAGAGACAACAAACCTTATAAATGGAGTCACTTAAAATATTTTTGTAGGATTTAGAGCAATTTCTACTGTTTTTTGATAGCTGAATTATTTTTTTGAGACAGAGTCTCACTGCGTCACCCAGGCTGGGGTGCAGCAGTGCAATCATAGCTTACTGCAGCCTCCAACTTCTGGTCTCAAGCAATCCTCCCACCTCAGCCAGGTAGCTGGGACTACAGGCACAGGTCACCATGCCCAGCCAATTTTTTAAAAAAATTTGCAGAGACTAGGTCTCAGTATGTTGTCCATGGCTCAAGCAATTCTTTCATCTGGGTTGAGTTCCTGGGCTAAAGTGATCCTCCTACCTCAGCTTCCCAAAGTGATAGGATTACAAGTTGAGCCATCGTACCCAGGCTGATAGCTGAAATTTTAACCTCATGGTACTGTTTGCTGAAAAAAAAAAGTGTGGGATAATCTGCTCTCAGTTTCCTGACCCAAGGCAATCACATTATGAGTTCACATTTTAAGACTTTTGCAGAAAACCATTTGAATGGCTTTGCATCAATTCTGTACAGACCCTGAAAGTTGATCATAGAATTAGGAAGACTTCCTCTCTCCTTTTTGTCCATCTAATTATTCTGTTCCATAAGCCCTATTCTCGCAACCAGAGACATAATCACTTTTCACTGTTTATACTGTCCAAACAAAGAATGGAAACTCATTAAAATAAAATGAAAATATTTTTTGATTGCTGTCTTCATTTGCTAGAGCTGTCATAAGAAGACACTACAGACTGGGTGGCTTAACCAACAGAATTTATTCTCTCACATTCTGGAGGCTGGAAGTCCAAGATCAAGATGTCCCCAGGGTTCATTGCTCATGAGGCTTCTCTTCTTAGCTTATAAATGCCACCTTCTCCCAGTGTCTTCACAGGGTCATCCCTCTGTGTGTGTCTATGTCCTCATCTTCTCTTCTTATGAGTTGTCTTAGTTCATTTCAGGCTTATAACAGAATACGCTAGACTAGGGGACTTATAAACAGCAGACATTGATTCTCCCACAGTCCTGAAGATTGTAGGTCCAAGATCAAGGTATGAGTATGGCTGGTTCCTTCTGAGGCCTCTCTTCTTGGTTTGTAGATGATGTCCTCTCCCTGTGTGCTCACGCAGTTGTTCTTCTGTGTGTGTCTGTGTCCTCATCTCCTCTTCTTATAAGGACACCAGGCCTATTGAATCAGAGCCACCCCTACTGATCTCATTGTATCTTAATCACCTCTTTAAAAACTCCATTTGCAAATACAGTCATATCCTAAAATTCTGGGGGTTAAGAATTCCATCCATGAATTTTGGGGGATGAAGTTAAGCCTGTAATAAGCACTTTAAGTATGAGTGCTGTTCCCGATACCCTCTTCCACAGCCTATCTCTCTGCGTTATATTATGTGCAGAAATAGGTGATTGGCCTGAACTGCTATGGATATGCAGAAACAACCAATCTTGGCATTAGAGTATTCTGAAAGTATTAAGTGCAGTTGGATCCACGTGTCTGTGACTGTTGCCTAGTATGTTGACAAATGTCAGTGACCATTGATAAACGTTTTCTCTCCTATGTTCACTTTTCTAAAACACTAACTAAGAAAATATCTTAAAACTTTAGAAGACTCATTTTTCAAATCCCAGTCTCTGGAAAGCACATTACATTAAAATTTGAAAAAAAAATAGCAATGTTTCAGAAACAAACTTTATTTTGAAGGAAGTTCAGAAAAAGATGTATAATATATATATTCATCATTTGATAGTTGGACCCTTGCTGCCCGTGGGTTACTTAAAAGACTATTATCAACAGTCACAAAATCAGAATTCAAATGGAGCCCAGTTTATTTTCAACCATGTAACTATGGGGAAGGCACTGACCTAATCACAGAGATTAGAAAATTAATTAAACATAGAATGAACCCACCCCTATCCTTTGGAAAAGTCTAGAGGGATGCCTTTACAAATTTACAACAGCTTGACAGAGAAATGCCAGTTTCAAGAATGAAAAAGGCTCACTACCACAACCTATAAATTGTTAGAAGCAGTATCTCAACAAATCAAAATGGCAGTTCTGTTGTGCATCCTGTAGGCTAATGAGTATGATTCAGGACTAAGTGTATGGTTGGTGAAAACCATGATTCACTGGACAATATTTCCAGCAAGACTTCTTTCTACTTTAAAATAAATACTGAGTTTTTTTTATCATTTTTTTGGAAAGTTTATCCTCCCCCGCTTCCCATCCTACCTTCTGTTCTCACGTGATTTTTGTCATCATCCTCAATTTGTTGAATCACAATTGGTCTCTGAGGTGATGATTGCGATGTCACAAACAAGATTATGACTTCAAGTGGGGAATAAACAGCAGATACTCTGAACTCTTAACAAATGAAATCCTATCATTATGCAAATAGCCTTCAAATAACCAAGTGTGACCCAAAATGCACAATTTTCTTTTGTGGGAGTTTTTTTTCTTCCTTTGGAATAGAAAATGCATCATCATCCGCTAAATTCAATTCTAAAAGGAAAATATCATGGAACGTCAAAGACATATTTTAGGTTGAAACACCCTTGTATATAACAATTAAACATCATCAACATGCTGCAAAGATCATTTTATAAAATGTAATGATTTGTCCATATTTAACCAGACAAACTTTCCCAAATCAGAGTAACAGCAAGTATACTGAACAATTGCCAAATTATGGATTTAAAATTAAGGAACTTGTAGTAGATATGGAATATACTTAACTTGGCTTCTGATACTATAACAGCTGCTGATCAATCTCACGTAGTGCCTAAAGCCTGAACAAAGATAGGCAGATAGACAATAGATGAATTGATAGGTGATAGGCATACATATAGATAATAGGGATAGTTTGATAGATTATAGATGATTGATAGATAATAGAGAGATGGATGATAGATGATAGGTAGGATTAGATAGATGATTGATTGATAGATAGACAGAAAAAATGATGTCCCAGACTCCATGAAACTCTCCTCTTACTAGAAATACATCAGAATAAATGTGGAACACACACACACACACACACACATGCACACACCATCTTGTTATTCTCATTTTTATGTGATTTGAAGGCTTAAAGAAATTAAGGACTGAGTTGTGTCTATGGCTAACAAGTTGCAGAGTCAGTATATAAAGCTAAACACTCAACACTACCCCTTAGGCCTCAAATCCCTTGATATAACACAATTATATATAGTCTTAATTACTATAATTATTTCCTTGGTTCTATATAGGTTTAACTGTCCAGCTGTCCAGTCATTGTCTGAGGAGAGCCTTGAGCTCCTGAAATAAGAGAAGGTAGGAGCAATAAACGTTGGCCTCTACCAGGGATGCACAATCAAATAGGCCATATGGCTGGTCGACAAAATATCTACAGGATGTGTAGCTTTGGGAAAATTTTCTGTAAACGTCCAACTGTAATATTCTATGACTAGAAATGTTTTTATGCGTCTTTGAATCTTGAAGTTTAACTCAAATAGACTGTGGAGGGTAGATTTTACACAAAGGGTAGGTCTCTTGAAGGTTTTCTGATAACGAACAACTTGAGGAGTCTTGGGCTTTCTTCTATGAGAGGATGAACTCGTGAAAAATAAAGTGTACGATAGGTATTATGTCTTAGTTCTTTTAAAACGTAGAATGAAATGGCTTCTGTCATAACCTCATGGTGATTTCCATTGTTGTTAATATTTAAAGATACAAGGATTTGTGAGTTGAAATAAGTGGAGAAATCTATGAGAGAGAGAATGGACTAGCATAAAAAGCTGTATGTATTTCTTTCCAAGAGCCATTTAGGAAAGTCGAGGGAGGTAAGAGTGTCTGGGGGGTTCATATATCTACTACAAAAACACCATTTTGTTTAATTAATTAATTTATTTAGAGACAGAGTGTTGCTCTGTTGCCCAGTCTGGAGTGCAGTGATGCAGTTATAGCTCACTGCGGCCTTGACCTCCTGGGCTTAAGCTATCCTCCCGCTGGCTCAGCCTCCTGAGTAACTAGGACTACAGGCACAAGTCACCACACCCTGATAACATTAGCATTCTTAAGCTATTGATGACTGCTCCTTGAGGCCATGAATATTACAGTGAAGGATCACCCAAATCTACCATGATGGCATGTCCCTCTCTATTAGTGCATTCTCACATGGCTATAAAGAAATACCTGAGACTGGTTATTTATAAAAAAAAGAGGTTTCGTTGGCTCACAGTTCTGCATGCTGTACAAGAAACATGATGCTGGTGTCTGCTCAGTTTCTGGGTAGGCCTCAGAAAACTTACAATCATGGCAGAAGGAGAAGAGGAAGAAGGCCATTACATGGCCAGAGCAGGAGTAAGAGAGAAGACCGGGAGATGCCACACACTTTGTAAACCTCCAGCTCTCACGAGAACCAACCCACTATCTCGAGGACAGCACCAAGGGAATGGTGCTAAACTACTCATGAGAAATCCACCCCCATGATCCAATCACCTCCCACCAGGCCCCACCTCCAATACTGGGAATTACAATTCCACATGAAATTTGGGCAGGGACACAGACCCAAACTCTATCACCATCTTAGGAATTGTATCCTGTGTGTCAGTACTGGATTAGCCTAGCAGCCAGACAGTAATAAGGAAACGATCCAAGACAACAATTAACAGGATGCGTCTATAGTGCTGGCTGGGGGCCCTCACTATGTTCCCTCCCACATCTGTTCTGTTTAGGGAGCAGAACCCTTGGCACACATGGTGAGGATGGCACAATGCCTGTTCCACCAGCCTACGACGTCTCTGGCCAACGTTGGCCTCTCATGACTGATCACCTGTGCCTGTGTGGAAAGGAGCCCTTCTAGGAAAACCATTACTCAGCATTGCAAAGATCCATTCCCCTCTGATGCCATTAGGGTCACAAGCAGGACCTAGTACCTCCACCCCATGGTTCCTGGAAACAAGGAAAATCAGTCAGCTGGTGGTCGGTTTCCTTGGCTTGTGGGGAAAGTTAGAGATGCATTCAATTTCATGAAGAAATTGTAGTGAACCTAGATCATAACACCACAGTTCCACCTGGGTGACAAAGTGAGACCCTGTCTCAAACGGTAATAATGATAATGATGATGATGAGATTGAGCATCCTTTCGGGTTCTTATTGGCTATTCATGTATCTTTTTTGGAGAAATGTCTGTTCAGTTCCTCTGCATTTTTGATTTGGTTACTTATTCTTTTATTATTGAGTTATAAAAGTTCTTTATATATTCTGGATAATGTCCCACATAGGATATGTGGCTTCCATATTTTATCTTAATCTGTGTGTTGTCTTTTCACTTTCTTTATCATGTCTTTCCAAGAGCAAACACTTTCAATGTTGATAAAGTCCAATTTTTCTCTTTTGTCATTTGTGCCTCTAGTGTCAAATCTAAGAAATCATTGCCTAACCCAAGGTCAGGAAGAAATATTCATAGGTTTTCTTCTAGGAGTTGTATAATGTAGCTCTTATATTTAGGCTTATGATTCATTTTACTGCAGATGAATGAAACATGCTCTTTGTCTTCTGTTCCCTTTTATTTCTTTTCTTGTTTTGGGTGCCTCCTCTTTCCTGGTCCTAAGTAAACTCATTTTGACATTCGCCTTAGGCATTTCAGAATATGGCCCTCACCCTTACTGTTTTCACATATCATGAACAATTTTCTTCTTTTTCCCTCTTATTTGGGGTGCCTAAGTCTCTCCTAAATGAAATAGGAGCTGATTACGAATGACTAGGCTAAGATGAAAATTATCCATAATTATGGCTTAATAAATATAGATGCCATGGTTTGGTTTGTAACAAGTTTACTGAGGCATAACCTCAATATCTTATTCACCTTCATTAAATGTTTATTTAAGTTACTTTTAGGGTATTCACAGGGCTGTGCACATGTCACCATATTGTAATTTATAACATTTCCAGCCAGGCACAGTGGCTTATGCCTGCAATCCCAGCACTTTTAGTGGCCAATGCAGAAGGATGACTTGAAGCTCAGAGTTCAAGGCCAGCTTGGGCAACACAGCGAGATCCCCTATCTCTACAAGTAATAAAAAAATTACCCAGATGTATGGCATGCACCTTTAGTCCCAGCTACACAGGAGGCTGAGGTGGGAGGATGACTTGAGCTCAGGTGGTCAAGACTTCAGTGAACTGTTATGGCACCAGTGCACTTCAGCCTTGACAACAGAGTGAAATGCTATCTCCAAAAAATAACATTAAAAATTTTAAAAGAATGTGTCCACCACTGTAGAAAGAAAACTCATGCTCATTGTCGGTCACAACCTGTTTCCTTCACCCCACCTTTCCCCTAGCTCTAACGAACTCCCAAGCTACTTTGGGTCTTTATAGATTTGCCTTTCCTGGATATTTCAAATAAATGAAATCATATTGTATACATTTTATGCATCTGTCTATCTTTATTTAAAAATTAATTGTAATGATATATACATTTCATGAAATTACCACCTTAGGGTATACAATCTAGTGACAGTAAGTACATTGTTGTACAACCATCACAACCATCTGTACACAGAACTGTTTTCATCTTGCAAAACCGAAGCTCTTCTTAAGAACTCCAGGCCTCGCATGGTGGCTCACACCTATAATCCCAGCACTTTGGGAGGCCGAAGGGGATGGACCACTTGAGGTCAAGAGTTTGAGACCAGCCTGGCCAAGGTGGTAAAACCTTGTCTCTACTAAAAAAATAAAAACGAAAAAGAACTCCTATTGCCTTTACAGTATATCATTTTTTTTAAGTGACTGGCTTTCTTCTCAAAATTTACCATGTCCTAGCCTGTATCAGTACTTCCTTCCTTTCTCCACTGTGTATATATATTACATTTGTCTATATATTCATCAGATGGTGGACACGTGAGTCGTTTCTACCTTTTGGCTATTGTTAATAATGACTGTTGTGGACAGTCACGTGCAAGTGTTTGTGTGGACAACTGTTTTCATGTCTCTTGGATAAACAGCTAGGAGTAAAATTGCTGTGTCAAATTCTATGTTAACATTTTGAGAAACTGCTACTATTTTATCAAAGCAGCCACACAACTTTCTACTCCCAAATGATATATGAGGGTTCCAGTTTCTCCACAACCTTGTGATCATGTTATTGTCTGCTGTTTTAATTTTAACAATCCTAGTGATTGTGATGTATGAATGTGGTTTTGATTTACATCTCCCTGATGGCTAATACTGTCAAACATTGTGGTTCATGATTATAATCCTTGCACTTTTGGAGGCCAAGGCAGGAGGACTTTTGAGCCCAAGAGTTTGAGTCCAGCCTGGGCAATATAGTGACATCCCATCCCTACAAAAAAAAGTATTTTTTAATTAGCCAGGCATGGTGGTGTGCCTGTAGTCCCAGCTACTCAGGAGGGTAAGGTGGTAGGATTGCTTGAGCCCAAAAGGCAGAAGTTGCAGTGAGCCCAGATTGTAACACTGCACTTCAATCTGAGTAAAAGTGAGACTCTCTCAAATAAGAAGAGTGATGATGATGATGATATTGAGCATCTTTTCCTGTGTCTGTTGGCTATTCATTTATCTTTTTTGGAGGAATATCTATTCAGTTCCTCTGCATTTTCAATTTGGTGATTTATTCTTTTATTATTGAGTTTTAAGAGTTTTTTATATATTCTGGATAATGTCCCTCATAGGATACGTGGCTTTCCAATATTTTATCTTTGTATGTTGCCTTTTAACTTTATTGACCATGTCTTTTTAAGAGCAAACACTTTTAATGTTGATAAAGTCCAATTTTTGAATTTTTTCTTTTGCCATTTGTGCTTCTAGTGTTAAATCTAAGAAATCATTGCCTAACCCAAGGTCAGGAAGAAATATTCATAGATTTTCTTCTAAGAACTGTATAATGTAACTCTTATATTTAGGCCTATGATTCATTTTGAGGTAAATTTGTCTATGGTATGACATAGGGGTCCAGCTTCATTTTGTTTATACATGGACTCAAGGTAGGAACCACATGTATCTTATATGTGGTATTTATCCCCAGCACCTAGCCTGTTGCCAGGAAGATAGTAAACACAAAATGCAGATTTGTTAATATATAGATCTTTAACTTTTTATGTACTTTTAAGTTCAGGGTTACACGAGCAACTTTGTTACACAGGTAAACATGTGTCGTAGAGGTTTGTTGAAAAGATTATTTCATCGCCCAGGTATTAAGCCTACTACCCATTCATTATTTTCCTGATCCTCTCCCCCGCTCACCCTCCAGCCCCAAGAAGGCCATGCTGTCTGTTTTTTTCTTCTTTGTGTCCATGTGTTCTCATCATTTAGCTCCCACTTATACCTGAGAACATGCACTATTTGGTTTATCTGTTCCTGTGTTAGTTTGCTAAGGATAAGAGTCTCCAGCTCCACCCAAGTCCCTGCAAAGGACATGATCTCATTCTTTTACATGGCTGCATAGTATTTTATGATGTATATGAACAACAGTTTCTTCATCCAGTCTATCATTGATGGGCATTTGGATTGATTCCATGTCTTTGCTATTGTAAATAGTGCTGCAATGAAAATATGAGTGCACGTATGTTTATAATAGAATTATTTCTCTTCCTTTAGGTGTATACCCAGTCATGGATTGTTAGATCTGATGGATGTTTTATAATTGTAGAGTCTATGGCTCCAATTTTCAAATCCAGATTTCATGCTTCAGTTGTTACAAACCATCAGAAGAAGGCAGAATAAGACAGGCATAAGAAATAAAAAATATATATATCAGCATATCTCTTCTACTAAGCTTGATACATGAATGGCATTTCATTTTTCTCATTAAACCTTTTCCGTCAGCTGAGAAGGCACATATTAAAACAACAAACTCTCAAGGATGCAAAAATACCTACTCATGCACTTCGAATGGAACAGTTTGAATGGAATCAAGATAAGAGGCAGACTCTTCAGACAATATTGAGCATCTGCTGTGTTAATAATAATGTTTAGTTATAGCAGTCCTTCAATGAATTCTACTGTATCCAAGCATGGAAATACAGCAGTTTAGATGGCACCAAGAAGGGACCACAGTTAGCTGCACAAGTCACTTAACAAAATCACAAGCTACACAAAACGGATTTCTAGTTCAGAAAGGAAATTATAGAATTGGGCAGACATAAAAGGCTGGCATGTAAATCTCATGCAATGACATTCCATATCTATACCATGTGTCACTCTGCCATCCACATGCTTTCTTTGGCAAATTGCTAACACATGGTCTGGCCTTGTATATCCAAGTAGAATTATCATTTAGTTACATTGCTGCAAACAGCCTATAAATAGTTTTACAATTATAATCTTGATTTGAAAAATATGAATAGAAAGGGAATCACTTCCTTGGGGAAGCTGTTAAGTGCATTATTATTCCATCTTTCAAATGAGAATGTGCTTTTAATTCCAGCCTTCCTCTCTGATCAGAATTTCTTTTATGTACTGGATTCTTTGAACAGCATTCTGGAAGTTCATTCTCCACTGCAAGCCCACAGATGCACGATCACACAAGGCAAGGTGCTTCACCCACCACATCTGAGTCTCAATTTTGCCCAGCAAGAATCCACTTTTTTCAATGCTGTGAATCCCCCAAAATGTAATGTATTAGTCCATTTTCATACTATTATGAAGAAATACCAAAGACTGGGTAATTTGTTAAAAAAAAAAAAAAAGAGGCTTAATGGACTCACAGTTCCACATGGCTGGAGAGGCCTCACAATCATGGTGGAAGGCAAAAAAGGAACAAAGTCACGTCTTACATACCAGCAGGCAAGAGGGCAGGTGCAGGGGAAATACCTTTTATAAAATCATCAGATCTCATGAGATTTATTCACTATCATGAGTACAGCATGAGAAAAGTTGTCCCCATGACTGAATTACCTCCGACTGGGTCCCTCCCAAGACGTGGGGATTATGGGAGTTACAGTTAAAGATAAGATTTGGGTGGGGACACAGCCAAACCATATCAGTACACACAGCTAGTTGAGCTGCTTTTTCAAATCACTGAAATAACTCTTCTAAGAGATGTGAAGGGAAAATAAATCTTGGAGACCCCAAAATCATTAAGCTAATGGAAAAAGTCAAGCTGGGACCTGCTTAGGGCAAACTTGCCTCCAATTCTATTCAAAGTCACCCCTCTGCTCACTGAGATAAATGCACATCTGATTGTCTCCCTTAGAAAACCTAACCAGAAGCTTAAAAGAATGCAACCGGTTGTCTCTCACCTACCTGTCACCTGGAAGCCCCCTCCCTGCTTGAGTTGCCTTGCCTTACTGGATGGAACCAATATACATCTTACACATATTGATTGATGTCTTATGTCTCCTAAAATGTATAAGCCAAACTGTGCTCTGATCACCTTGGGCACGTGGTGTCAGGACTTACTGAGGCTGTATCATGGTGTGCATCCTCAACCTTGGCAAAATAAACTTTCTAAATTAACTGAGACATGTCTCAGATATTCAGGGTTCACAGAAGTAACTAATCCATGGAGAAGGTTCTACTGATATTTGATGGCTTAAAAATCCTGGATTAGCTGAGGCTGAATGGGTTGACTTGGCAGACAAGGATATAGTCTGAAAGTAACCACAATTGATATATTAGAATCAGCATTTTGAATGAACTCTGTTCTCTGGCTACTTTTCTCTTCTCTTTACAAATTTTTTTTTCCTGAAGAAATCTGGTTTTGTAAGTTTTTCTATGTATCTTGATTCAACAAACTTTGATTTCATACTTAGTTAGAATTGACAAGATTGCCCTTAACCACACTGCATCGTGGAAAGTAATGACCCTCCTGGTGAGAACGAAGGGCATTTATAAAATTTAACTCCACCTGCCTTCATAAATCCATATTTTCAAAGGAAAATGAAAACCACACTCATTGAACTACAAAGAATATTCTCCCCACTTGACATTTTTCTGTGCACTTTTAAAATAACATAGCTTTTGGAGTCCAGAATGCACACTTGCAAGAGATTTTTTTTGTTCTGTTATTATCAGTGATGGAAGGACCTTTATTGAGAGTATTCTGTAACTCATTGTAACTTGCTTAAAGTGAATATTCCAGCCTCATATAAAGTGAATATTCCAGCCTCATACCTGATTTGTGGTTTCTTCGTTAGGTCTTCTTTTGCACAGTTAAGCAGAAAAGCAACCAACCATTTGTACAAATAAAGGTGGAGAATTAAGTTATGCTGTCATTTTTAAAATTTCTCCCCAAAGGTGCTTTACAGATTCTCTAAACTGGGCTTGTGGGTTATCAGTTTTCTGAAGTTCTGTGGCTCAATTTGATAGGTGCAATTCCAAATTGTAATTTCAAGCACAATCTAGTTGATTGCCCTCAAAATGCTGACCCTGACCCATAAAGACTACTCAGGGAACACAGGATTTCTGCTTCCTTCTTGGACAGGCTGGGTGTTGGCCACACTGCAAAAGTAACAGGGACATAGCTGATGTATTGGCTTTTCTACACCTGCTGATTTCTATTTTTGTTTAAATATTTAGGGCAGACAGATAGTTAGGTCAGTGTCTTGCCTTCTCTTTGTATACTTAATTCCTAGACCAACCAACCCAGGAGCCCTCTTTTGAGGGAGTATATCCATCAAAGCTCCCATGTAAAACCTTGTCTCTGATTTTCTTTCATTTTTTAAAGTTTAAAAACAATAAAAGTAATCTTTGTTTCTCTCTTTTCAGAGAAGCCTAGATCTCAGGATTAATGTTTCAAACTGAAGAATTCAGAACACTGCATTGAAAATATTCCTTCCTCCTTTAAAAAACATCCTTATTTTGTAACACCCACCTCTTCATTCAAATATAGTAAAATCATGAGAAGAAGACAATGGAGAAGCTAGAATCTTGGGACTGGCAACTTTTCAGGAGTGTCTAACAGGGTAGAATCCTCTACATTAGCACTATTGATATTTCAGGACTGATAATGAATCTGCCTTTACAAAATTGCAATAGGAAGAGAAATCTGACATCATTGACTCCAAATTACTTCTGACCTCCAAGCTGTCCTTGGTCATTCCTGGGCACAGGCCAAACTAACTTTGGGAGGAATTTAGTTTATGGTTTAACTTTGAAATAAGAATGATTATAGTCCCTCCCTAAAACACTCTCCTCCATGTTAGGAGCTGAAACCACCTTTGTAAGACTAATGAGAAGTCAGAAGATAGACATAGTTTCTCTCATTTCTTATTGCTCAGGAGTCATGTGGCCAATTCACAAGATTTGTGAGCTACCTAACTGCTCCTATAGAAAACATCACTACTGTAGAAACTAAGGTTGTTGTTGTTTTTTTCTGAGTTGTTTTTCAGGCTGATCCCACCCAGTCTCAGGACTCATGATTGCACTGTTCCTGTGGCCCTACCGAGGTGAACTCAGTGCATGGAGACCGTTTTCTTTTCTTTTCTTTTAGAAAGAAAGAGAAAGAGAAAGGAAGAGAGAGAAGAGGAGTCTTGCTCTATTGCCCAGGCTGGAATGCAATCCAAAACTTCGTATCAAAAACCTCCTTTATGCCGATAATTGTGCTTAATAGCGGAGACAGGAAGGAATAAGGGAAGAAAATAACAAACAAACAGCCGACCAATATTTCATTTAAGTCTGTGAAATGCTATGCAAATGCTGAAGAGTGATTTGCTTCCAATTATGTGGTCACTTTCAAAATAGGTGTAATGTGATACTGAGAAAAATGTATGTTCTGTGGAGCTGGAGTGAAGAATGCTATAAATATTCACTGAGTTTACTTGTTCCAGGTCTGAGTTCAAATCATAGATATCCCTGTTAATTTTCTATCTCGTTGATCCATCAAATATTAACAATGTGGTGTCAAAGTCTCCCGCTATTATTGTGCGGGAGTCCAAGTCTCTTTATAAGTCATTAAGAACTTGTCTTATGTATCTGGGTGCTCCTATATTGGGTGCATATATATTTATGATAGTTGACTCCTGTTGTTGCATTGATCCTTTTACCATTATATAATGTCCTTCTTTGTTTCTTTTAGTCTTTGTTACTATTAAAGTCTGTTTTGTCAGAGACAAAAGTTACAACTCCTGTTTTTTTGTTTTTTTTTGCTCTCCATTTGATTGGTAAGTCTTCCACCAACCCTTTGTTTTGAGTCTTTATGTGTCCTTGCTTATGAGATGGATCTGGATACAGTGTACTGATGGGTTTTGACTTTTTATTCAATTTGCCTGTCTGTGTCTTTGATTGGGGCATTTAATCCATTTAAATTTAGGATTAATATTGATATTTGTGAGTTTAATACTGTTGTTTAATGCTCACTGGCTATTTTGCCCATTAGTTGATATAGATTCTTCATTATGGAGATACTCTTTACCTTTTGGTAAGTTTTGGGGATGGCTGATACTGGTTGTTCCTTTCTGTGTATAGTGCTTCTTTCAGAAGCTCTTGTAAAGCAGGCCTGGTGGTGATGAAATCTCTGAGTGCTTGCTTGTTTGCAAAAAATTTACTTTCCCTTCATTTATGAAGCTTAGTTTGGCTGGATATGAGATTCTGCATAGAAAATTCTTTTCTTTGAGAATATTGAATATTGACCCCCACTCTCTTCTAGTTTGTAGGGTTTCTGCTGAGAGATC
Organism: Callithrix jacchus; assembly: GCF_049354715.1. Classification (NCBI taxonomy): domain Eukaryota; kingdom Metazoa; phylum Chordata; class Mammalia; order Primates; family Cebidae; genus Callithrix; species Callithrix jacchus. The sequence continues at coordinate 6,678,084 of NC_133524.1, forward strand.
TGCTGTGAGTCTGATAGACTTCCCTTTACAGATAACCTGACCTTTCTCTCTAGCTGCCCTTAGAATTTTCTCCTTTATTTCAACCCTGGTGAATCTAACGATTATGTGTCTTGGGGTTGCTCTACTTGATGAATATCTTTGTGGTGTTCTCTGTATTACCTGGAGTTGAGTATTGTCCTTCCTTACTAGGTTAGGAAAGTTTTCCTGAATAATATCCTGAAGAATATTTTCCAGCTTGGATTCATTCTCTTCATGACATTTAGGTACATCTATCAAACGTAAATTTGGTCTTTTCACATAGTCCCATATTTCTTGGAGACTTTGCTCATTCCTTTTTACTCTTTCTTCTCTAATCTTGTCTTCTCGTTTCATTTCATTAAGTTGGTCTTCGACCTCTGATAACCTTTCTTCTGCTTGATCAATTCGACTGTTAAAAGGTGTGCATACTTCACAGAGTTCTCGTATTGTATTCTTCAGTTCCATTAATTCACGTATATTCCTCTCTAAATTGTCTATTCTTGTTAGGATTTCGTCAATCCTTTTTTCAAGGTTCTTAGTTTCTTTACATTGGGCTAGAACATGTTCTTTTAACTCACAGGAGTTTCTTATTATCCACCTTCTGAAACCTAATTCTGTTAATGGAATGCACTCGTTCTCCATCTGGCCTTGTTCCCTTGTTGATGAGGAACTGTGATCCCCTGTAGAGGGAGAGGCATTCTGATTTTGGGTATTCTCAGCCTTTTTATGCTGGTTTCTTCCCATCATTGTAAATTTATCCACCTGTCGTCTCTGTAATTACTGACTTTCAAATTAGGTCTCTGAGTGGACATCCAACTTGTTGATTCCCAGCACTGAAATCTGAGCAACCCACTGTGTCAGCTAAAACAGCGGTGTTAAGATTCATGGTGCTCTTCTGCCTGGGAATCTCCGGTCTGGCTTCCTTCTTCAGTCCCTTTTTCAATCAACTGAATAGGCAATTCTGCCTTCCCGGAGCTCCAAACATTGACCAAAAGGGAACCCAGTCCTGCTTACTCTGCACCAAGAACAGCTGTGCCAGGGTGCCAGCAAAACCGCCACGCCAGCCACAAGAGTCGTGCTGGTGACCAGTGGGGCTACTCCACTGGGAATCTCCTGGTCCGTGAGCAACAAAAATTCATCTGAAAATGTGGCGTCCTCTCGTTCTCTGTGCTTTCACTGGGAGCTACAATCCCGTGCTGCTAGTAATCAACCATCTTGGATCTCTCTCCGTTTTCTGGACTTTTACGATTTCATCCCCAGCCAAGCAGCAGTACCCATTCCCTATCCTTCTGCCCATCAGATTGTCTGTAAAACCCACTAACCTCTGAGCCTTCAAGGAGACCAGTTTCCGTGATAACTGCAGTTCTCCTGTGTGGACTGGTTTCATGTCAATTAAAGTCTTTCTCTACTACTGCAATGCTACGGTCTTAGTAGACTGATTTTGTCTGTGCAATGGGCAGGAAGAACCCATAGGGTGATTACAATAATTCTCTGTGGTGGGGCTGTCCTGTGCATTGCAGGATGGTTAGCAGCATTTCTGGCCTCCACCCACTAGGCACTAATAGAGCACTCCCCTACATCTAACAATTAAAATTTCTTTGGACATTGTCTCCTGGTGGACAAAATTGGCATTGCTTGAGAACCCTATGATGATAAGAGGTTCTTACCCAAAGAAATTGCAATCATTATTATTATCTGCATAGCTATAACAACATTCTCCCTTCTAATGTAAAACTTTTTTCTATTGTAATACTTAAAAAAAATTCCACTTGGTATTTCCAAATCTTTTTATTAAAAGAGATTTATTTTTCTCATTTCAAGGTTTTGAGAAATCCAAGTGGCATGTTGCCCATGAATGTTAGGTTTACCTTTTTGGATAGGAAAATCCTAAGTGTTTTTCTGTCTCACAGATAACTGGCTAGTTCTGTTTCACAAAGTTGTGAAAAGAATGAACACATCTTCTATTCAGTATACAGCCATGTTAAAGATTCCAGAAATTTTTCTGCTCCAATGTTATAATTCGACTGAATTTAATAAAATTGAAATTGGTCAATGGAAAAAAAAGCTCTATAAAATATTTTAAAGAGGTTTATTCTGAGCTCATAAGTGATCACAGCCCAGGGAAAACACAAACCCAAGAAGCCTTGAGTAAGTGATCACAAGGTGATTGAATTATAGTTTAGTTTTAGGGAGACAGGTGTTACAAGCAAAGACATAAGTCAATACATGGAATGTAGATATTGGTTTGACCTGAAAGGTGGGATAACTTGAAGCAGGGGCTTCCAGATTATAGGTGGATTCAGAGATTCTTTAATTTGCAGCAGCCTAACGGACTAAGGCTCTTTCTGGTACTTGGAGTCAGCAGAAAAGAATGGTTAAATTAGATAAGGATGCTGCCTAGCAAGACTGATGGCCTGTAGGCATAACAAAACCATTGCCTGGCATGGCCTGAGGTTCTAATTATAATTTGGTATCTGATTGCCACCAAGTCTTGTCTTGTGATGGAGAGGTTTTTAACATTAATGCTGCTCAGTTGTGTCTAAATTCCAAAAGAGAAGAGGTATAATGAGGTATGTTTCACTTCTGATGTGGTTAGGCTGCTTCCCCACCCAAATCTCATCTTGAATTGTAGCTCTCATAGTTCCCACGTGTCGGGGGAGGGACCCTGTCGGAGATAATTGAATCATGGGGACAATTTCCCTCATACTATTCTCGTGGTAGTGAATAAGTCTCATGAGATCTGATGGTTTTATAAGAGGAAACCCTTTCACTTGGCTCTCATTCTCTCTTCTCTGCTGCCATGTAAGACATGCCTTCTGCCTTCTGCCTTCTACCATGACTGTGAGGCCTCCCCAGCCACGTGGAACTGTGAGTCCATTAAACCCCTTTTCCTTTGTAAATGTCCCTATGTTGTGTATATCTTTATCAGAGGTGTGAGAATGGACTAAAACATACCTCATTATACCTCTTCCCTTCCCATCATGGCCAGAACTCAGTTTTTCGGGATTCTCTAGGGTTCCCTTGGCCAAGAGGGGATCTGATCAGTTGATGGAGGGTTTAGGATTTTATTTTTAGTTTACAAATTTAACAAGATGTGTGGTCATGTGGTGTTTTCAAACACTACTTCTGATACCATCTATGTGTCACTTTCTTATCCCAATTCTGCAATTCTCTGATATCAACTGGGTTTCCAATAGTTCCATTCAATTCTGACACTAACTACCTGGCGTTAGCAAAGACAGGTTAAGGGTTCAGTACCATAGGACTGCAACTTCAAGTCCCAGAGACTGCCTATATTTCCAACCCACTGGCTAGAAGTTTGGGGGTTCCCATAACACCTTCTTCAGGCTCAATAATTCTCTAGAATTATAGAACTTAGAAAAATATTTTATGTCACTATTACTGGTTTATTTACAGGATACCAATCAGGAACAACCAAATGGAAGAGACATATAAGGCAAGGTATGGGGGTGAGGAGAGGGAGAAGGCCAGGAGCTTCCACATCCTCTGAAGACACTCCTCCCTCCCAGGACATCCATATGTGCACCCACCTGGAAGCTCCCCACGCATTGCTCAAAGGTTTTCTTAGAATTCAATGTCCAGCTTCACTTCCCTATGGTCTGAAAGTACCCACTCTCTAATCACAGGTTTGCCCTTCTGGTGACTGGTCTTCACTCTGAGACTATCTAGGGGTCCCCCCCGCCACCATTCATTGGCATAAATTCAGGTATCTGGAAATGGAGTACTTATGAATAACAAAAAGACACTACTCTATCACTCAGGAAATACCAAGGGTTTTAGAAGCTTTCTGCCAGGCCACAGAGATCAGATTTTTTTTTTATTATAGCATAGTGACAGACAGGAGCACTGGCCAAATCCAGCCACAATATCAGGGCCCCAGCTAGGAAGAAATGACAGAAAGGGGAGAAGCTCTCCAGCTGTTGTTTCCTGCATGTTTTGCTGAGCTGAAAACAGCAAGAGTCTGTACAACTGACATTCCTAACACCTCCTAGAAATGGCTGTCCCCTTCTATGGGCGTTCAAGTTATAGCATGTGATAGAATGTCCTTTCTCTTTAAGGTTGAATACTATTCCATTGTATAGATAGGCTACATTTTATTCATTCATCTGTCAATGCACATTAGGGTTGCTTTGACTTCATGGCCATTTTGAATAGTTCTGCAGTGAACACGAGTGTGCAAATACCTCTTTAAGATCCTGGTTCCAATTCTTTTGGATATATACCCCCTAAAAAGATTACTGAATCTTTTTAAATTTTTTTTTCAAAGAAAAATGAACAATGTACTTAAAGTCAGCTTCGGGAAATGAAACTGCTGACACTTGATATGTTTAGATAAAGATAAGATAACTATCCAGGGAGAAGAGTAGTTTACCCACATTTATTTCCCCAGAGCTTTGTAAACAGAAATCTGAGAGACAACTACAGTTTGAGAAGCTGGAGTCCCTGGAAGCCATGCAAATTCTATATTTGTAGTACCTTCGTGTCTTCATTTCCATACATTTTTCATCTACACAGTGTTTTCACCTAATCAGGGTTTGGGGGCTATTTGTAATTCTGTTATTTTACTCGAAAAATGGTATGTCAAACCCTGTGTGATGTTTATCATAAAATGCCTGAGGAGGAACTCTGGTACTGTGATAGTCATTTAAAACCAGCTGTTAGGCTCTGGGTGGTGGCTCATGCCTGGATTCCCAGCAGTTTGGGAGGCCAAGGTGGGTGGATCGCTTGAGGTCAGGAGTTCCAGACTAGCCTGGCCAACATAGTGAAACCCCACCTGTACTAAAAATGCAAGCATTAGGAGGGCATGGTGGTGCATGCCTGTAATCCCAGCTACTCAGGAGGCTGAAGCATGAGAATTGCATGAACGTGGGAGGCAGAGGTTGCAGTGAGCTGAGATCACGCCACTGCACTCAGCCTGGGTGACAGAAGAAGACAAGAAAAAGGAAAGAAGAAAGAAAGAAGAAAAAGAAAGAAAGAAAGAAAGAAAGAAAGAAAGAAAGAAAGAAAGAAAGAAAGAAAGAAAGAAAGAAAGAAAGAAAGAAAGGGAGAGAGGGAGGGGAAGGAGGGAGGGAAAGAAGGAAGGAAGGTAGGTAGTTAGCAGGGGCTGGGGGAGGGGTAAATGGGGAGATGTTCAATGAGTGTAGAGTTTCAGTTATGCACAATGAAAAAGTTTCAGAGATTTGTTGTACAGCAATATGAATATATTTAATGCAACTGAACTGCACATTTAAAAGTGGTTAAGATGGTAAATTTTATATGATTTTACTACAGTAAGAAATAAAATATGAATATATTGAACTGCACACTTTAAATGGGTGAGCACTATGGCATGTAAATTACATCTCAATAAAGATGTTAAAAAGTAAAAGATAAACATTGTGAATTCCAGAAAGTGTTATGGTCTACTTAGGAGAATCTCATGTTTTGCCTTTATATGTATGTATATAAATGTGTATGTATATATAGATTTTGACAATTATCATTCTTTTCTTTCTTTCTGTGTTTTTTTTTTTTTTTTTTTTTTTTTGGCGGGGTGAGGGGGATGGTGTCTCTCTCTGTCACCCAGGCTGGAGTGCAGTGGTACAATCTCAGCTCATTGCAGACTTGGCCTCCAGGACTCCAGCGATTCTTCCACCTCAGCCTCTCGAGTAGCTGGGACTACAGTCATGTGCCATGACATCTGGCTGATTTCTTTATTTTTTGTAGAGATGAGGCTTTGCCTTGTTGCCCCATCTGATCTCAAACTCCTGGGCCCAAGCTAACCTCCCACCTTGGCCTCCCAGACTGATGGGATTACAGACACATGCCACCACATCCAGCCTCATTATTTCTTTTAGAAGACATTTATCAATTGTTTTCAATACACAACAGCATTAAAACCTTCATTTTCATGTAGCCATGCAGAAATAAAACAAGTCATTGTCTTCTCTGTGGCTCAAATTGAGGAGGAAAAACTTTTTCTATACCCACTTAAGTTGTAAAATTGAGGATGTACAAACTAAACTGACAAGAGAAAAAGGAGATTGTCATTTACTTATATGTGGAAATTAACAGAAAAATGTGACTCAAGGAAAGAGAACTTGGGGCCTGTATACTATCTTAGTAATGGAAAGGGAAGGGGATAAGGTTTGAGACAGCGTCTTGCTCTGTTGCCCAGGCTGGAGTGAAGTGGCACAATTATGGCTCATTGCAGCCTTGACCTCCTGGGCTCAAGTAATCCTCCTGCCTTAACCTCCCAAATAGCTGGGACTACAGATGGGCACCAACATACAGGGCTGATTTTTAATTTTTCAAATTTTTTTGTAGAGACGGGGGTCACAGTTTTTAAAATTAATGACCTTTGTGAAAGACAAGTGGGCCCTTATAGATACAGCAGTTTTGTGACAATGTCTGGTGTTATGCCAACTTCTTGTCTCTGGTGATTAGAGTCCATCTTCCCTGGTTGCTCCAAGAAAGGAGATTTATGAGAATTGAGTCCCTCATCTGAAAATCATATTTATGCATGTTCTGGACTCCTTCACCTATTCTGGCTCCCCACTTCTGTCTACTCCAAAACTTTTTAAATTTAGTGGGATACAAATAACCCTTACTTAGCAATCAAGACTCTGCATTTCCTGTTGACCTCTGTCTCATTCTAACCTTATCATAGCCACTAGGTGCAGATAGTATCTCTTTATTCATACGTACCCCGTGGGAAAATGAACAAGGAAAGACACAGATACAGTATTGGAGAGAGAGTTAAAGGATCAGGGCCAGAGAAAACAGCTTTCAACTAAGTCTTGAAGGACTAGCAAACTGCAGCCAAACAGATGATTGTGAAAAGGGTTTTAAGCAGAGGGAAGCTTGCGTGCAAGAGCCGAAAAGCCAAAAAAGGCAGGGATCTCTTACCAACTATCAGTATCTGACAGAGTCATAAGACTTCTGTAGAAATGGCTCTGGATTGGTAGTAATTTTTGGAATCTGGATTTCCTCCTCAGTGCAATAAAGAGCTCTTAAGGAATCTGAGCCCAATGGTGGTGACATGAACATAAGAAATGACATGTTAATGGCACTCTCCTACGGCCTAATTTCTCTCCTGAGGTCCCCAAGTTTGTCAACTTATTTACTTTCTCCTATGCCACCTCCAAGTTTTCCTTCATGCAGACTCTCTGTACCTTTTGTCAGTGTACAGCCAGCATTAGAATTTCTCATTGCCTTTGCAGGAGAAAAAAATATGCAGCATACAATTAAAGAGCCGATTTCATTCAGGTCATTGCAAGAGGGAAAGTGTTCATTAATGAGCAACATAACAAAGGATAGAATTGGAGCCTGGGGTTTTGTAGAGGGAAGATGTGGACAAGGTAATCATTCTTATCATCTGCTAGTGTTACAATGGAAGGAGGTGGACCTTATCTGGGAATACTCAGTTAACCCGTTCATGGAATTCAAGAGTGGGGGCAATAGCGAAGTCATGGAATCAATCTAGGTGTCCATCAACAGTGAATTGGATAAAGAAAATATAGTACATATACACCATGGAATACTACGCAGCCATAAAAAAGGATGAAATTATGTCTTTTGCAGCAACATGGATGCAGCTGGAGGCCATTATTGTAATCAAATTAACACAGGAACAGAAAACTAAATACTGCAGGTTCTCACTTACAAGTAGGAGCTGAACATTGGGTACTCATAGACATAAAGATAGCAAAAGTAGACACTGGGGACTACTAAAATAGGAAGACAAGGAGGGGAGCAAGGATTGAAAAACTAACCATTGGGTGCTATGCTCAGAACCTGGGTGATGGGATCATTTGTACTCCAAACGTCAGCATCACGCAGTATACCCAGATAACAAACCTGTGCATGTACTTTCTGAATCTTAAATAAAAACCGAAAAAGAAAAAAGTGTGAGGGGAAATTGTTAACTCTTGCTATGTTCTGGGAGCTTAGGGCTCAAGTAATGTTCAACATTGTCACTATACATGTGCCATGGTGATGGGCTTGACCTCTACTTCTAAGAGAGAGAGGGAGAAAGAAACAGCACATGTACTAGGGAGATCTTTGGTGTTCACATAGCTATATGCACTTTTTATTTTAGGGTGAGAGTTTGATTGCAGTTTTTCATTAATTATAATTTGAAAAATGTCTTTCACACTTGTAGCTCATTATTGATAACATCATGCAGATTTTCAAGATGGGACCAAACATGGAAACTGCGATTGAGTAGTTCTCATATACATGGACTGTTACAGATGCATTGGCCATTTGTAGTCCTACTCCAGTGGGTTTTTGCCAAACAAACACAGGAATTCATCAAATTGAAATATGTGTTTATCGTTTAATGTGTTGTAGGATATCGTATATTTCTGACAGAATAAAACGTCTATTTTATCAGACATTGGTGAGAATTGAATACTCTCTTAAAATATTATATGTGTGATATTGCAGGAGGGGGGGACCTATTGAATAGCTCTGTCTTTATATATTTGAAAGCTTATTTCTCCTTCTTTACCCACCTGCTTTCACTGCTGGGCACTGAGGATGCATTCATATCCTTGTCCCTTCTCACAGTGTCAAGTGAATGAGGCAGCAGGTGTATTTCTGACTAAAGGCAGCACGTGTATTGCTGGAAGCCAACCATTATGGACCAGGAAACCTAGGAAAATTTAGCATTACAAAGAATTGACTGTGGGCACTCACATCCAAACTAAATGTATTCTCAACTCATCTTGTCTTATTTTGAGGTCCTAATAATGCTCTAATCACCCCAACATAGTTCAAAATCTCTTGCCAGTCACAAGCCTGGATAGAATCCATCCCTAGAGAGGAGAGGTGTATTTCTTCCTAAAGAAGGCAGGAAGCTTATCTCGAAACATCAGTCATGGTGGAGATAAGCTTGAAGGGGGAAAGTTAATTCAAAGCAATCCAAAGTAAAAGCAGTTCAAAGAAGAAAAGAAAGTTCAAAAAAAATAGAAAGGGGAGAAGAAAACGTCAACCTCTAGAAGATTCTTCCTTGACACTAGGCAACTTTCTGAGGATGTACTTGAGCACCGAAGGGATAGTGCCTAGAAAAAAGGAAAGTTCCCTCTAGATTATTATGTGCAGCCAACAACTCTGAGGCCATCTCTCAGAAAATACTAAATTTTTCTTTAATAAGTACCTGTGCTATGTCTTTTTCCATGACTAATAACGCATTGTGCTTGAAATTGCTAAAATCACAGGAGGATAAAATCATCACAGCAATAATAAGATAACAAAATGGACATATTTTAATAACTTTAGTTTTTAAAGCAATTTTACATAACTCATTGATTGAGAGAACCAAGCAGATTGATTGGTTCCAAGACAAGCTTTTTGAAAAATCACAAATGTATAGATCAAGAAGGATGAAATAGATATACAAATGGAGGCTTAACTGGTTTCTCTAGATGGGATGGGGAAGAAGTCAATCATGCCACATAATCAAGCCAATGTGGAACCAAAAAGAATTTGCAAATCTCTAAGAATTATTTTGGCATTACTATCTATTAAATACAACTTAGAGAGATATAAAATAATTCAGAAAAAAACAAAGGCTAAAATCAGATAACTCAGGAGAGTGTGCTCTATGATGAAAATGCATGTTTTTAAGTACTTTTTTGTTTTGGCCACTGTCTCTCCAGCTAACTGGACATCTCACTGTTTTGTGTTTGACTTGTGATAACTCCAACATTATGCTATTTTCATTCTAAATAACATGTGATTCTAAAAGGAATTTATTTGTAGCCAATGACACAGAATGTAAACACACAAGTGTGCATTATCCCCATCAAGAAAAAATAATTGTCTGAAGCTCTTAAGCACATGGGAAATGGTCAAGCTAGGTTTTCAAGTCTTTGCTTGGGATTATTTTTTAAGCCTGCCACAAAGTATGAATAATCTCATTGGTTGCAAATTTATTTTCTTTATGTTCTACATTTTTTCTTGGAGCAAGCAAAAACCACTTACGCACAAGCTTGGAAAGTAAAAGGAAGCCCAAGATGAATACTATTCTGAATTTAAGTGCAAGAACTTAGATAGCATCCTGGGTGATATTTTTTCAGCGATTTATGAATTAGTATCCAAAGGGAGATTTCTAGAAATGAACCAACCGGTGGTAATATAATTGGATGAACTAGAATGACTCAAATTTCCTTCTGCATTGATTTTTAATGGGGACAGGGAGGGGAAACTTTTGCCTCCTGGGGCTTACTTGGCAGTATCTAGACATTCTCAGTTGTTAAAAGTGGGTGTGCTGGGTTTTGGTATTTGTTGTATAGAGACTGAGTGCTGCTAAAGATCCTGTAGTATACAGGACAGTGATCAGAACATAGGTTATCCAGCTTGAAATTTCAATAGTGTAAAGGTTGAGAAATTTTCACCTAAAGAGACTAGTCTGAAAAGTGAAATTCCTTTCATTTCACGAGTTAAGGCATCCAGGTGTTGGGGGGAAGAAAACAGATCTTATTACTTTTCAGGCTTTCTTCTATCTTTCTAGAGGCCTTTTAAAACTCATTCTTAAAATGTTTCCTAAAGTCTTGAAATTGTCTCAGCAAACTGTGGCAGACAGAATGCCCCAGTTCCAAGAATGTCCATGTCTTAACCCCTGAGACCTCTAAAAATGTCACTTTATATGAGAAAAGGACTATGCAGACGTGATTAAAATTAATATCTTTAGAAAGGGATATTATCCTGGAATATCCAGATAAGAAAAGACCAATCACAGGAGCCCTTAAAAGTGGGAAAGGAAGTCAAAGTCAAAGAGATGGATATTATGATTTGAATGCATGTGCTCCTTCAAAAATTCACATGTTGTAAAATAACTCAGAAACAGAAAGTCAAATACCATTTGTTTTCACTTATAAGTGGTAGCAAAACAATGAGTACACGTGGACATAGAGAGTGGAATAACAGACACTGGAGACTCAGAGGGGTGGGAAGAAGCTGAGGGATGAGAAATTACTTTCCGGGTACAATGTTCAATATTCAGGTGATGGTTACACTAAAGGCACACAGTTCACCCCATACAATATATTCACATAACAAAAATGCATGTGTATTCCCTAAATCTATAAAACTAAAGAATAGATTTATACGTTGGAACTTAAAACCCAGAGTCATGGTATTAAGAGGTACGACCTTTTTGAAAGTGATTAAGTCATAAATGCTTCACTCTCATGAATGGATTAGTGCTCTTATAAAAGGCTGAACGCTGATTTTGGGTTACTGTTTTTTGTCTATCTCTTCTTCCATGTGAGGACACAGTGTTTATTCCTTATTGACCTCTTCCCCACCATGTGAAGATGCAGTGAGAAGGCACCATCTGGGAAGCAGAGAGCTGACCTCTCTAGACATTGAATCCACTGATGCCTTGATCTTGGACTTCCCAGCCTCCACACCTGTGAGAAAAAAAAAATGTCTGTTCTTTCTAAATTGCAATTTTGTGACAGCAACCCAATGGAATAAGGCAGGGAGTCAGTGAAATTTGATGTGAGAGAAGGACTCAAAACGCCATTGTTGAAGGGGTCTTCAAATGGAAACACTGAGTGAGAATGCAAGCAACCTCTAGGACCAAATACCAGCCTCTAGTTGACTTGACCTTGGACTTCCCAGCCTCCAGAACTGTCAGAAATAAATGTCTTTTATGCAAGAAACTGAAGGAGTTTTATCCCCAGCATTTTCTGTAAGGCACACAGCCTGACAGACACCTTGATTTCAGCCTTGTGAGCTCTAGCAGAGGGCTCAGAGGATCCCACAAGATTTCTGATGTATAGTAACTCTAAATAATCAATGTGTATTGTTTTAAGCCTCAGTGTATGTCTGTGGTCATATGTTACAGTATCAAAAGGAAACTAATATGGTTGCCTCCTAAATGTTGTTGCCCACAGTTAAGGAAGCCGAAAACTCCCAAGTGAGTCTCAAAATTGTCTGCACTATGAACAATGGCTCTCCACGGAATAGGTGAGAAAATAGCTTCAGCAGGAACCTGGGGCTGTTTCCCAGTTTTAAAGATGCATTGTCTTTTCACAACATATGGTGTAAGGTGTCCTCCTAGAACTTCTGTCTTATGACAGCTTCCCATTCTATCCATAGCTTCAGCAACCAGTTCCTATTGATACAAGAAAAACACAGCTGAATTAAATTTAAAGGAGTTTAATTGAGCAATGAACACTTTGTGAATTAGGCAGCCCCCAGAATCAGATTCAAAGAGATTCCAGCACAGCTATGTTGTGGAAGAGGATTTACAAACAACAAAAAGGGGGAATCATGTACAGAAATTGGAAGTGAGGTGCACAATGGCTAGATTGGTCACAGCTCAGTGTATTCCTTGTTTGAACACAGTTTGAACACTCAGTAGTGTATGTGTGGTTTGAAGTATGGCTGCTGGGATTGGCCAAGACTTAGCTATTGTTATAGGCGCATACTACTAAGTAGGTTTTCAATTTTATCTGCCTGTTAAGCTAGGTTACAGTTGATCCACAAGGACTCAAATATAGAAGTACGAAGTCCTTCTCAGGCCATATTTAGTTTGCTTTAACATTATATAGCTCCACACTGGTGCACCTGGCCAGGTGTGTTTTGCCAGACCTATGATACATTCCTATTGTCTCCCACACAGTGGCTTATCCCTGAATACCTTAGGAAATGTCGCAGAGCTCCATCATGGGCAGGAAGTTATCATAGAGGGAACTTCTCACTCTTAGGGGAAATAAATTGATCTATGTGTCTTATTTTTTCCTCCCCCTCTTCCCTTGGATAGACTACCCCTGAGATGGCTGTCACTTGACTTTTCAGGTGGCCACCAGCTGCCCTTGCAGGTGGGCAACGCATCCTTGCCATGGCTAGATCTTCTCTAATTCACTGCCCCAGCCATCTTGCTGCCTGGGATGTCATGTCCAAGGGAAGCACTGTCCTGTAAGCCATTGGCCCAGGCTCTGCTCTCAGGAGAAGGCAGGTGAAGATGAGCAGCCTTCAGCCTTTGCATTCTAGTCTACAGTATATTTGAGTTTGTGTTGATGATGTTGAACTATACCCAAGCCCTGTGATCCTGGAAACAGCAACAGTTAAAGAATTTCTCCCACACTTTGAGTTCTGGAAAATGGATTACTGCAAGGAACTATCCTTACCCATATGACTTAGATAAGACTCATAAATGTTCCCCCAGTTTACATAGGACACGACCAGTCCCAGACCCTCCAAGTTTCCATTCTTTGCCTCATAATTGATAATTGATTATCCCTACTAATCAATGGGAACAAAATGCTTGAAAACCAAACATTGGGTCAGTTATTTTCCCCAGGACCCTGGACTTCAGCTCACCCTTTGCATATGCCAACAGAATACCCCTCCTTAAGGGCCTATTCTGAAAACAGACTGGTCTGGCGGTAAACCATTCTCTGAACTACTGTCCTATAATATCACCCTTTATCAAACTTCCCCTCCTGTTTTTCTCTAGCCTCATTTCTTCTTGCCCATAAAATCCCTGTCTGCCTAACTCTTCAGATACTTGCAGACCTACAGTCAGAACGTTCTTGCTATTGCAATAATTCACCTTTCCCAATTAAAATAATAGGTAAACAGTCCTCCCCAACCCTTGCAATAATTATTTCAAAGAAGTACTTTCTTACTTAGTGTAGATTTGTTTTTTCATTGACACTATTAATGTAAAAGTAATTCTTCTATTCCCTATGCTTCCAGAGACTTTTTATTTTTCTTAAGATATGGGGTCTCACTCAGTCACCCATGCTGGAGTGCAGTGGCACTATCATGGCTTACTGCAGCCTCAATCTCCTGGGTTCAAGTGATCCTCTTCCCTCAGCATCCAGGGTAGCTGGAATTACAGGCATGCACCACCATGTACAACTAATTCTTTTTAATTACTTATAGAGACAGGACCTCACCATGTTGCCCAGGCTGGTGTCAAACTCCTGGGTTGAAGAGATCTTCCCATTTCAGCCTCCCAAAGTGCTGGGATTTCAGGTGTGAGCCACCACACCTGGCCTGAGTATATATATTTAAACCATATTCACCAGTAACATTTCCCCCCAAAACTGGAGACCTGCATAGGGTTGCCAGTAAAACAAAAAATTAAAGAGTACCAAGTAATTACTATAATTCATAGCATAAAGGATGTGGAGGGCAAAACTGTGTGCTTCTGGAAGAAACTGCTCATTGTTTCTATCTCACCCTTGCTGGTATGTGATTCTGATTCTATAGGGTTCTGTGCCATCCACTGTCTTTGAGTTATTTTACAACTCTGTACATTGCAAATGATCAAGGGTAATGCAAAATGATTCTTGTCTCTAGACATGCAAATTTACTCCTGTGGAAGTGCAAATGACTCCCCCCATCCACAAAAATGAAAATCTGTTTTTCCTCTCTTTGGACATTCATATTCATATAGGATATTTTTAAACCTATAAATAGGATTGTTCTTTGGATTGTTTTTTAAATGTGTTGTAAGACCTTCCTGATGGTTCACACACCAATAATGAGTTAAACAACCTCTTTAACACTTGTTTATTTTTACCTATCTAAGAGTCATATTTTTTCCTTTTCTTTGAAAATTATCCTTTAAAAGGTATTTTTCATGGAGTGGACTTAGTTTTAGGAAAGGAAAAACTTTCCAAGGAAGAATTTTTGACAAACTTACACCTATTTGTTTTCTCCTAGAGATGTATTTGAAATTTTCATGGAGAAAACAATTACAAGATAAAGCTCTATTCTGTGATATTGCATGCTTCTCTTGGTAGAACTTTGTCAGTTTCCTGACCTTTTTTTGCTTTCTTCCAATGCAAACTGGAACTGCAGCTTGAATGTCAAGCTTCTTATAAATCTTTTAAAAAATTGATAATGCTTGTCAGCCAAAGAGCTTTTGTTTGTTCTTGACTCTCAGTTACTTCTTTGCTATAATAAGAATATTCTGAGAAATGAGACCTTTGGCCTTCTTCTCTTTTTCTTTAAAGAACCTTGTTATAGTTTGGATCTTTGACCCCTCCAAATCTCATGTTGAAATTTGATCCCCTACTGGTAAGTGTTTGAGTCATGGGGAAAGATCCTTCATGAATGGCTGGGTGTCCATCCTCACAATAATAAGTGGGTTCTCACTTTATTAGTTCCTAAGAGGTTGTTAAAAAGAGCCTGGCTCCTCCTCCTCTCTCTCTTCCTTCCTCTTTATCCATGTTGTCTCTACACACGCCAGCTCCCCTTCCCCTTTCACTATGAGTGGAAGCAGCCTGAAGCCCTCACCAGATGCAGATGCTGGTGCCATGCTTCCTATACAGCCTGCAAAACCATGTGCAAATTAATTTCTTTTCTTTATAAATTGCCCAGCCTCAGCTATTCTTTTATAGCAACACTAAACAGACTAAGGCAAATCCTGTAAGAAATTTGGCAATGGCTAGCCAGATGCAATAGGGAAAGGGGTTTGTGGTTAAAGGAAACTCTTGCATGTATGAAAGACACCAGTTAGGAACTGATCTGAAGGAAGTGTCAAAATCTGAAGAGAACATCTCAACAGCGAGCACTAACCTGTTTAATGACATTTGGGAACCCTGGCCTTACACTCCTAACCTTTATTGAAGGACAAGCTAAAATTTAATGGAGGTCTTCATTTTGTTCTTAATTCCTTTCTACTCTGCAACAATTACTCAATATGATTCTTGTATTGTTGGTGAAACTATTTTTTGTATATAATCATTTTCACATTTGTCCATTGAATTAGTCAGCTCTCATGCTAATAATAGAGTTATACCCAAGACTGAGTAATTTATAAAGTAAAAAAGGTTTAATGGACTCACAGTTCCATATGGCTGGGGAGGCCTCACAATCATGGTGAAAGACAAAGGAGGGGAAAGGCATGTCTTACGTGGTGGCAGGAAAGAGCACATGTTCAGGGGAACTCCTCCTTATAAAACCATCAGATCTTGTTAGACTTATTCACTATCTTGAGAACAGCATGGAAAAGACCTGCCCCCATAATTCAAGTACCTCCCAGCAGGTCCTTCCCATGACACATGGAGATTATGGGAGCTACAATGCAAGATGAGATTTGAGTGAGGACACAGCCAAACTGTATCATCCATTAACTGGATGGTTATTATCAGATTAACAACAGAATATGTAACACATTATTTTTTAATAATGGCATTCAGTGAGATCATCTTTCCTTTCTCCAGACTGAATGAATGCTGTCTTCTGTATACTTCTTCTAAATACTCTAAATGATCCCTTTTCCCAGTAGGGAACTAAAAGCTAACTGTATTCATTTTCTAATGCTTCATAACCAATCATTACAAACTTGGAGACTTCAAATATATGTTTGTTTCCTTGGAGATCCCTTAGGTCAAGTGTCTATACATGGCATAGGTGGGTCTTTTTCTGGCTTTTGAAGGCTGCAGTCATTGTCTCATGTGAGCCTAGGTCTTCTTTCCAACTCACAGTTGTTCATTGAGTTTATTTTCTTATGGCTGCAGAGTGCATGGTGACTAAAGAGATCTGCTGTTTCAGATCTCTTGCTCCTAGACTTTCTCTTAAAAGGTTCTTTGAATTAGTGAGATCTCCCCACTGTAATCTCCTTAACTCAAATTCATCTGATTAGGGAGCTTAATCACATATACAAAATAACATCTACAAAAATCCCTGTAGCTATTCTCAATACTATAACCCAGTCTCTGTCTTGACATCAATCACAGTGAAAGGTACTGACCATACTTAAAGTCCAGGATTATGCAGGATATGTAGTCTAGCGGGTGGGAATCTTAGAGGCTGTACTGTAATTCTGCCCTTCACACTTAGCATAGAACCAGATATTCCCTTATAAATTCTGTGCCATGCTGTAAAATGACAGAGCAAGTCAGTTTTGTCTATGACTTAAGTAATGTCGATTTTATTTCTAAGGTCATCTTTCTTTTCAAAAGACTTAATTAACCTGCAGATACCTCTAATGAGAGATTTTGCTGGTGTTTGAGAAATGAGGTTTATGCAAGAACTGTGTTCCTCTATCCACTTTTTACAAAACTTCTGCTAGCAGCTGATTTGATTTAGACTCTGAAGAGTCAAGTCAGTCATGCAGATTCAGGAGAAAGCTACCACATAATTCTCAGGGTTGGGAATTGTACTTGTTCAAAATAGCAAAATAAAAGAACATCATGCCCAGTTCAGATTTATTGCTGACTCTTAACCATGCATATAGAATGTTGAGTGAAGTTCAAGTGCTAAGTAGGATTCATGGCTTAGGATGGAAACCAATAGATTATAGATTGTGGAATTTGAGATCTAGAAAGGACTATAAGTACTTTTTCTCAAATATCTTTATTCTAAGAGCTGATAGCCCTGACTTAGAGGCTTCCCACAGTTTGCAAAGGCAGTGGATTCACAGACAGAAGAATAACCCAGGTGTCAGAGTCCCAGCCCCCTGCATACTCCAATTTGGTTCTGTCTACTGTTGTTTGTGAGTGACAATACCCTACACACTGTTGATGCCTTGGCAGCCAGAAGCTAAGTCACAATGTTGGAAACTAAAAAGAAAACATAATACAATCTGTCTGAACAACTATAATGTATCTTCACTTGGAATTCTCAGAGCACGATGCTGGCCTAAGAGCCTCAGGACAGACAGGAAATTAACTGAAAAACAACTCAAAGTGAAAATATCAACAGACACACACAAATTTAAAAGACCATTCAGATAAGGCAATTAATATCCAGAGGGTTGAGACAGAAGGAAGGTAACTGGGAGGTATGATGAGAATAAACTGAAAAAGATTAGGGTCTCTCTGTTCTAGAAAAAAAAATGGGAAAAGAGGAAAAGTTTGGAATGATGATTCTCTTCTATAAAGTCAGTCTAGGTTGAGCATGGTGGCTTACACCTATGATCCCAAAACTTTGGGAGGCCGAGGTGGGAGGATAACTTGAACCCAGTAGTTCCAGACCAGCCTGGAAAACATAAGGACATACCATCTCAATAATAATCATAATAATAAAACATTAGCTAAGCATGGTAGAGCATGCCTGTGATCCCAGCTACTCCAGAGGCTGAGGCAGGAGGATCCCAGGAGATCGAAGTTGCTGTGCCCCATGATCTCATGATTGCACTCTAGCCTGGGTGACAGAGCGAAATCCTGTGTCAAAAAAATACAAAATACAAAACACATTTTAAAATAAAATATATAAACTCAGTCTTGCCCTAACATTAGCTCTGTGGACATCTGATTCTGCACGTGGGTTCAGCTTCAGGTATACTTGCAACATGATCCCTCCATGGCTGTGTTTAAGCTGGTCATGGGAATTCGGATTCACTCAGCCCAATCTCTGCCTCATCTTCCACCTTCTCACGCCCCAGGTTAATAACAAAATCACTGCCTTGTTCTCTGTGCCTAAAATCTTTTCCTTCAAACCTATCACGTTCTCCAGTTTCTTCAAGATTTGGGCTTTACTTTCCTCTTGTTGATTCTTACCTTGACCAAAGTCTTTCTAAAGCAATGGTTCTCAAACTTGAATGTACATCAGAAGCTTCTGGAGGATAACAAAACATTGATTGCAGAACCCCATCTCAGATTTCCTGATTCAGGAGGTCTGGCATGCAGAGGTAGGGTTGAAGTGAGAATCTGCAGTTCTATTTTTGTTAAGAGATAAGATCTTGCTCTGTCACCCAGGCTGGAGTGTAGTGGTGCAATCACAGCTCACCGCAGCCTTGAACTCCTGGGCTCAAAGAACCCTCCTACATCAGCCTCCAGGGTAGCTGGGACTACTACGCCTGCCTGGAGAATTCACGCTTCTAACAAGCTTCCTGTAGATAGTGCTGCAGCTGGTCTGGGCACCACACTGAGCCTGAAGACTTAAGTAGCAACATGGTATTACAAGTCAAGCTGTCCGCTTTCTGTTTTTGGTTTCCACTCCCATTTTTTTTCTTACACTATCTGCTTCTAGTACCACCATTGCCAAACTCAACCTATGTGGCTAAAATTCAAGTGGTCTACAGCTGGTCACCACTGCAGTCCTATTATATGCCTTCCCCCAGTGCTTAAGGCAGGCATTACTATCCCTGTTCAATGTGGAAACTGAGCTTAGACTCAGAGAGTAACTTGCTCTTTGCACAGAGATTATAAAAGGCCACGTTAGGAAGCCAATCCTGTCTCTCCTGGCTTCTGTGTTTTCTTTTTATTTCTCACCATATTGCTGTTAACCATCTTCTTTCCGAAACCTGGATTCTGACAAATGTTAGCTCCCTTTCCTTCTTCCATCTCTTTCTGATGCTTTTGAAAAGACCGGTTTATAAACAGTCCATGAGGTGGGAAGAACAACGTGGACTGAAGGTCAACAATTTGGAAAACACAAAGCTCAGCTGTTCCTCACCTGGCCAAGACACGCTGCCTGTTTTTGGCCGTGTTTTCTCTCCCCACCTTGTCACGACTCTAATGCTTTGTTTTCTGATGTCAGTGAGCACCTGTCCTTGAGAGATGGAGAAGCACAGTTTAGAGAATGATCCAATTTTGCAGCTTTCACTGATTGGCAAATTGAGTTACACAGAGGTTAATTAGCTTTCCTAATATCTCAAGTTGGCTACGGTATTGAAATTAGCAAGGCAGAGTGAGTAATTGACAGCCCTGTGCTGTGATGGCTCACCAATTGTCCTCTATAGAAGAGATCATTGACATTTTCTGGGTTGCTCTTAAACTCATTATCTGCATACATTAAAACGGACCCTGTACACTTATTATAGACTTTGATAAATATATTTATTTACAGAAAATCAACAGGCAAAGCATCTCAAGTTAATTAGGTCAATGACAGTTTAGAACTTTGAATTCATAGCAGCAGTGCTCTCTAAATATGTAAGTGAACAAAGGCTGGCTTGAAATAAGGGAAAGAATAGAAAGAGAGTATTTCATGGGCAGGGTGTTCTGGAACTCTGTGAATGAGGTAACGAATAGGTCAATGTGGCAATCCTCACCCGAACTCCTCATCCATCCACTCAAGAAAACAAAAAAAGAAGTTCAGACTGGTTGGTGCTCCTAAAATGATAAGGGGGAAAAAATGACCAGAGAGATAAACAGAAAATGGTCTTTTTAAACTTAATTTCATCCTTCTAGAAACTGGACGTAGCTGGAAAAGGTCACACAAGCCATATATCTCATTCAACAAAATGCAGCACTTTGCCATTTTCCAATGCCCTGCTGTGGGTATTTTTCCCCCTGAATGAACCCAATAAGTTGTTTGAGCAAAATGTCCTATCTAAGTAGGCTAGCACATCTGTTTCAATTTCCTACATTTGATCTATTTTAGCAGTATCCTCATTGTGTCATGAGAGCCAACTGAGCTTGCCAAGCCTAATAAAAATGTTACCCAACTATCTTCCACTTAAAAAAAACTTAAAAACTTCAGCATCTATTTATTTTTTGATTTAACATTTATCATAGCTTCTCTCTCTCTCTCCATGTACATATAGTGAAATATACAGTAATATATGCCCTATATTACCATAAAATATAATTCATATACTATATGTGAATATTTACTATAGTAATATATTACTATATACCATATAGTATATAGTAATATATTATTATTACTATATTACTAGTAATATAATGGATATATTTATAAATATATTTATATATAATTTATATTTGTATACAATATTGTTATATAGTGTGTGTATACACACTATATTTAACATACACTATACATAATTATATACATCGTATACATATACACTATATATAAACATCATATATATCATATAACATTATATATGTAATATTTACATTACACATAATACACATATAATGTAATCAACTGTTATTATTATATATATAATGTAGAGAGAAAAGAATAAGAAAAAAGACTCCTAAGTCATTTTTTAATGAAGGATAGTTGGGTACCATTTTTATTAGGCTTTAATAGCACAGTGGACTTCTCACATGTATGTGATATTGATATATGTATACGCACACACAAACACACATATATATACACACACATATATGTATCTAATACCCAGTAAATAATACGTTTCTTGAGGTTAGTGTTTGTATCACACTTAAGTTTTATATTTTATTTCTTCCTTTTCAGAAAGTCAGGCTCAATGACAATTATTTTATCCTAAGCACCTTAATACATTATTTGAAAATTACAGGTATTTAACAGAAATTGTTGAATGAATGAATGATTTAATAGCCCTATTGAGTTATTAATTGCAATATTTTACTCTGTCTTCATAAACAGGTTATCTTTATTAGGAAATGGGTAGTTTACTGAGGATTTTTCGGGTTTTGAAAGTACTGATTTTGGGGATTTGGGGGTACTACTGAAAGTCTGGCATAGTTGGAGAGACCCAGTTTTGGACAGAGCAGGAATGGTTAGTCACCCTATTTGGAGAGATTATGCTTTCATTTTTTTTGCATTCTTTATTCTTGGCAGCATGTTGCTCCCTGTGAACCCCATCCTTCCATCTTTACATGTTTCTAATTTGTCTCCACGTCAGAAGTGAGCTGTATGTTTCTATAACTGAACAAAAGCCACTGCTAGTGATCCAGTGTCTACGTTATTTCTCCACAGCCTCCTTTAAACAACTGTTTGTTAGTTAATTCAGGGAACCAGGGGAGGAGAAGATAGACTGCCCTAGTCTAGATAAAGGTTACATTAAAGCAAGAAACGGACCCATAGTTATTGGGTACCTTCAGGTTTTTCCATCTTCCTAAGTTTTTATTTTTTTATAATTTAATTTTAAAACTATTTTTAAAAAATAGAGACAGAATCTCACTATATTTTCCAAGCTTGTCACAAACTCCTGGACTCAATTGATCCTTCTGCCTCAGCCTCCCAAAATGCTGGGATTACAGGTGGGAGCTGCCATGCCACTGAGGCACCAAGCCGCTTTTCACTTTTCACTTTAAACTTACAATGTAACAGCCTCTCTGAAGATGTACATGCCTAGTGATAGACCCTGAGAAAGATTCTGTGTGAGTCTCCTGATGCTGTAACAAATTCCCACAAATGCAATGGCTTAGAACAACACTAACTTATTATTTTACAGTTTTGGAGGTCAGAAGTCAGAAATGGGTCTCACTGGGTTAGAATTGAGGTCTCAGCAGGGCTGTGCTCCTGCTGAAGGCTCTAGGGGAGATTTTGTCTACATGTCTTTTCCACCTTCTACAGGCCTTCCTTCTTCAATTGTTTAAAGGCAGCAATGCAGTGTTTCAAATTACTCTCTGCTTCCATCATTATGTCGTTTTCTCAGACCCCCTTACCTTATTATAAAGACTCTGGGGCTGATCACAGTGGCTCATACCTATAATCCAAGTGCTTTGGGAGGATGGCTTGGAGAATTTCTTGAGTCCAGGAGTTTGAGGCCAGCCTATACAACACAGGAAGATCCAGTTTCTACAAATATTTTTTAATTAGTTGGGCATGATAGCACTCACCTATAGTCCTAGCTACCTCAGAGGCTGACGTAAGAGGATCACTTGATTCCAAGAGGTTAAGGCTGTGGTGAGTTGTGATCTCACCACTGCTCTCCAGCCTGGGTGACAGAGCAAGATTCTCTTTAAACAATTTTTTAAAAAGCGTGGAGGCAATCCCTGACCATGGTCTAACTTTGTTGTACATACTTTACTTGATCAGAGGATGCTTTGCCACCCAACATGAGTATTGGATTTTGCAATAAGCAAAACACTGAACAATTTAAACTCAGTCTTGGTTAAATGAAAGGCCGGGGAAACTATCGTCAGTCAAATAATGACCCCCCAAAGAAGTATCCACATCCCAATCCTAGATGGTGTGAAAGTGTGACATAACCTGGCAAAAAAGATTATTCAGATGTGATTAAGAATCTGAGATGTGGAGATAATCCTGGATTATCTGGTGCTGATGTACTCACAAGAGTTCTTTTGTTGTTGTTGTTGTTTTGTTTTTTGAGACAGGTTCTCACTCTGTCACCCAGACTGGAGTATAGTTGCGCAACCACGGCTCATTATATGTTTGAACTCCCATGGTCAAGCCATTCTCACCCCTCAGTCTCCCAAATAGCTGGGACTACAGGCATCTGTGACAATATCCAGCTAATTTTTTATTTTCTGCAGAGCAGAGACGGGGTCTTGCTATGTTGCCCAGGCTTGCTTCTACTCTTAAAACAGAGCCATCTCCTTCATGGTTTCTCTGTCAAAGCCAACAGTTATTCTTGACTGACTCATTAGTTCTTCAGGCTAAGTCATAAGAAGAGGGAACCCACTGCTTTGTTGTCCCAAATGCCTTATCTTGCTTGGTGAACATTAAAAGAAGCATTTATCAGTGACTAAAGTTTATCCTGTAATCAAAAAAGGGGACACACGAACTTAGTATTTTGACGTCCTTTCTGATTTTTGCTTAACTATTTTCCCAAAATGAGATGCTATGTACATATCTCTAACTCATCTTAAGGCACTTTTTACTGATGTGGCTAAAGAACAAACTACCAAATATCACCCCAAAACTGCAAATATTAGCATACAACTGGTATTCAATTGTTTTTGACCTACAAACCAAAGTGGCAATTTCTTGTAGTTCAATCAACTGAGAATAATTCATCAACTGAGAACTCACTGTGTGTTTATGCTTTCTTTCATTCTTAAAATGGGAATTGAAAGAGTTGAGATGCAGGTTTTGGTTTCAGTGAAGTGTTTTCTACTGAATTCAAGAAGTAAGGGTTAGTTGATTCACTGGCTCACTCATTCTATGAAGATTTATGGATATTCATTGTGTCCACAAATGTACTGTATTGTGTGGCTACAAATCATAAGGAAACAGTTTGTGCCTTAAGGAAAAATTGAAAGTGGATTGGTTCTAGCATGTTCTATAAGAGCTGTTAAAGTCAGAAAACTTAGCACAGCGCTGGTATTTGTCCGTTCTCACACTGCTAATAAAGACATTATCTGAGACTGAGTAATTTATAAAGTAGAGGTTTAATTGACTCATGGCTCAGATGGCTGAGGAAGCCTTAGGAAACTTAAAATCATGGCGGAAAGGGAAGCAAGCAAGTCCATTTTCACATGGCAGCAACAAGGAAAAGTGCCGAGCAACAGAGTGCAAAGCCCCTTATAAAACCATAAGATCTCGTGAGAACTCACCCACTATCATGAGAATAGCAGCGGGAGGGTAACTGCCCCCATGATGCAAAATTCCCTTCCACTGGGTTCCTCCCAGGACACGTGGGGATTATGGGAATTCAAGATGAGATTTCGGTGGAGCCAAACTGTATCAGCACCATTCTTGACTACTTCGGCACTGGTGTTGTGAAGTTCTGACTACAGTCTCAGAATATTTTTAAAAGCCCATAGAACACATTGCCTAGTGTTTATCCTTTAAAAAAAATTTTTAGTAAAGGATTGGAAGCTTAGTACAGCATAAGGAAGTCAGCATAAAGAAGAATGTCCTGACTATAAAGCATGCTGTCTCCCCAAAAAGCATTAGATATTCATTCCAGGAAAGGGTTAATCTCTACATATATTCTCATAGAGTACACATAGGTGACAATGACATCTCAAGGTTTATTTGTTGAGTCCTGTGATTCTCCTCCAATGCATCACATTTTTATTCCCCTGTCCCTGTGGGGAAAAATAAAGATACGGAATAAAGCACTTTTACAACTTTGATTAACTTTACACAGAAGGACGACATCATGTATTTGGAAGGTGAACTTGGGATTTGTAAGATGATGAGTATATTTAGTAGCACCATAAAGAATAATGACCCTGCTATGGAAAATGGTTAGGCAATGGCATAATGTCTCCAACTCTTTATTTTCTGGGGGAGAAAAAGCTCTAATAATGATTATTATATTTTATAATGGGATTTAGTGGTTGCCTAACTGTGTTTTGATTTTCTGGGATTACTGCTCCATGCCATAATTGTAACTCCTTCTGATTGCAGACTGCACTGCAGTTTCCAACCACTTGGTTTCTTCTGAGCACCAGCCTCTGCGTTCTTTCCAGGCTGATTTGAAGGCAATGAAGCAATCTATATTTAGGCATTTTGCAGAGGTTTTTATTTTTGGCTAAATGTTAAGTATACATTTTCCTGTAGCAAATGCTGCTAACAGCAAAGGAGTAAAATGGATTTTCAGGAGAAAGTATTTGAAACCTGACTTGACTTTAATCAGCATCATCTCATCTCTGTAGCTCAAAGCCCTTTAAATGCAGATGAAGAAGAAATTAGAAGATGGACTACATTTGCCAAAGTCTATCCAAATACCATCAAACATTTGATGTGGAGTACAGTAAATAGCTTAAGGGATTCCCCCATTTAAACTTTAAGCAGTAGAAATTTTAGTACAGATACAGGCTACCTTAGGAGTAGAAACAACTCAACATCCTAACATACTGAAGGTCTGGCTCTCACAGAGCAGGCACATGGAATGCATACTTGCCTAAATCAAACCCCTGGCCCTACTTTATGTCTCTATTCTAGTTTTCTCCTTTCCATTATCACCTAAGTTTAGTGTTTGATTTGTTCATTATTTTATTCATTTATTATAAATTTTTTATATTTATTTTATCTGTTTTTGTACAATACCTTAAATCCTTTGTGGAAAAAGAGGATGGATGGATGGATGGATGGGTGAATGGGTGGATAGATAGATGCATGGATTATTGGATGAGTGGTGAATGGGTAGATGAATGGATAGATTGATGTGTGGATAGGTGTATGAATGGATATATGATGTATAATAGGGTGGGATAGATGAATTGATGAAGCAATGGATGAAGAGATGAGTGCATAGATGGATAGATGGTAATAAACAGGTAGACATGTATGGATTGATGGATGAATGTATATAAAGTTGGGATGAGCAAATTGATGAAGAGATGGACAAATAAATAGGTAAATGGATGTATAGAGGGAAGCAGGTAGATGAATGTGAGAATAAATGGATAGAAAGAAGGATAGATGGATGAACAAATTGATGGAGAGTGGGTAGATGAATCTAGAAATAGATGAGAGATTGAATAGATTAATGGAAGAGTGGGGTGGATTAATTGATGAAAATATGACAAATAGGTAGATGGATTAACAGAAGGAAACAGGTAGATTAATGTGTGGATGGATGAATGAATAGATGGAAAGATAGAAGGGTGAGATGGATGAATTGATGAAGAGATCGACAAATAAATAGGTAGATGGATTAACAGAGGGAATCAGGTAGATGAATATGTGAATAAATGGATGGAAGGATAGATGGGTGGATGGATGGATGGTGAGTGGATGAATGTGGGAATGGATGAACGAATGGATGGATAGATGTATGGAAGGGTGGAATAAAAGAATCAATGAAGAGATGGGTGAATAAATAGGTAGATGGATTGACAGAAGGAAACAGGTGTGGATGGATGATGGATGGATGGAGAATGGATGGATGAATGAGGAGACAGATGAATGATCCATTCACTTATTTAAGTACGCATTTCTCCACTTGCTTGTCTATTCATCCATAGATGAATTCATGCATAGATGAATAGACAAGCAAGTGGAGAAATGCATACTTACATAAGTGAATCTTTTGAAAAATCATAGCATTCTACCATATGATCATTTATTTCCAGTCCTTCTCCTTCTCTCTGTCACCATCAACATTGCCATTGCATTAGTTTGGTTCTTTGTTCCTCAGGTCAAACTATTTCTCTTCCTTTAAGTGTCTTTCCTCTGAGAAACGCTTCTTTCTTGCACCCTCCTCTCTTTTTCAGAATGTAGACACTCCTTTTTTTCTATATCCAAATCATCTTGAAAATAACTGTATGATAGCACTTCTCACACATTTTGTAATCTTTCAATCTCATTTAACAAAGAGTGGGCCTCTTTGAGACTCTTGTTTTGGAATTATCTTAGAATTCCTGATGCTAGACATAGTGTTTTGCACACTGCAGTAACACTATGTGGTTTTTTTATGGTGCTCCTACAATCCACTGTGTCTGTTATATATACTTCTGGTGTCTTGTGTCCTTTATCCTCATAACAATCATAAGTGGTAGGTGTTATCATGATTCTCATTTTACATTTAAGGAAACTGAGGTTCAGAGGTATTCAGTGACTTGCCTATCACAAAGCTGATAAGTGGCAGGACAGAAAGAAACAAAGGCAATCTGAGTCTATAGCATGCTCCTCAGGCATTTTTAATGGGGATAATATCTCCCCAAAGGGGATGAAAATTGGTTCTTAGGAGGTGAAAAAGTCATCCATCAACGAAGCTCAGGGATACTGACATACACAGTTAAGCAGTATATTTGTAAAATGTGCATGGGGGGTGGGTTAGAAAAAAATGTGTAAAATATATCTTATCAATGATGAAGAAAGGTTGAATAATATTGAGTAACACCATTTACTCTCAAGTGCTATAGCATACAGTCTGTCATTAGAAAATGAAGAGATGGATACACAGAAGAACGTTATTTGTTTCTGTGCTTAAGAAACATGGCAAACAGACACTAAGATGGCACTCAAATGACCCCTATTGGGAGAGTTAACTGCCCTGCTGACTTGATTCAAATCCATAGAATACATCAAAGATGGCAGGATGTCACTTCTACAATGAATTTCATAAGAGAAGGGCTTCTGTCTTTCTAGTAGAATTTCTTTTGCTGGCTTTGACTAAAATAAGCTGTCATATGGAGAGATCTACAAGACAAGAAACTGAGGCTGACCTCTTGCCAATAGCCAGCAAGGAAATGAGCCATTTTCTCCAACAATATGCAAGGAACTGAATCCTGCCAAGATTCACATGACCTTGGAAGAAGATCCCACCCCAGACAAGACTTAAGGTGAAACCTACTTGTGGCCAACACTTTGACTGCAGCCTCGGGAGACAAGCACAAGACCCATCTAAGCCACCCCTGGAGTCCTGACCCACAGAAACTGTCAAATAACAAATATGTGTTTTTCAAGCTGAGAATGTTGCAGTTTCGTGTTACACAGCAATAGATCCTGAATTCAAGGAGTTTAAAATACTTGGTTTAGACCCAGGAGAAAAACTCAAGGCAGCTACATGAAGTGTGGATTCTGTGTATTGGTTTGTTTTCACATCACATGAGATCAGCTAAACGAATTTTAGACAGACTTAAAATTTATGTTTGCAGATGAGTTGACTTCAAAGTATAGGGAGGTCACCAACTTTTTTACTGGTTGAAGGCTAGAACTGTGCACTTTGAAATCCTTCCCCAGCATAGCTACAGGCAATGGTTGAGTTGACTTGTTTATGCATGGGTGTGTGGAAAACTCCATGATAAATTTATTTAATGATGATTAGCTAGGTGGCTGGCAAGGTTGATGTTTTAGGTGAGTGTCCAGCATCCCCTGATGGACTTTGGTCAGCCCCCTGTTCAGAGATTTATGGATGTACTGACAGGTGACTCATGTTTACCAATGAATAGGAAATACTTGATTACACACATAGTAAATGACAAGAGGATTTCCCAAAAAGAAGGGCTCGGGTTCACTCTAGAGTAAGGGGTTGGGGGCAGTGGCTCTGAGTTTTCTTGTGGTTCAGAGATAGGGCCAGGGTGAAGCCTCCTGCATGCACATGCATTAGGATGTGCATGGTTTAAACATCCCCCACTGCCTCCCAAGTGGGTAGCTCCCAGGCTTTCTCATTGGCTTGTCCAGCTGTGGGACAAAAAGGAAAGGATAAGGCATAGAATTTGAAAACTATCAGTGGTCAGCCATTAAAAATTGATTCAGGCATGGCACTATGGCTCATGCCTGTAATCCCAGCACTTCAGGAGTCTGAGGTGGAAGGATCACTAGGGGCCAGGAGTTCAAGACCAGCCTGGGCAACATAGTGAAACCATATCTCTAAAAAAATTTTTAAATTAACCAAGCATGTTGGCATGTGCCTGTAGTCCCAAATACTTGGGGGTTTGAGGCAGGAGAATTGCTCAAACCCAGAAGGTCGAAGCTGCAGGGAGCTATGATTACACTACTGCACTCCAGCCTGGGTGACGGAGCAAGATCCAGTCTCTAAATAAGTAAATAATAGATTCAGATCCTTCATTACAGTTGTTACTTAGTGATAGAGTATATGAAAATGATCATTAAGACAGAGTACATAGGACATGACTGATCAGGAAAAGACTGAGATGATCACATATTGGTCTAGCTTGACTGAGGCAGGAGGGTTTCTCCCATTTTGAAGCATTCGTAGCATCACCTGATATGGTTTGGCTGTGTCCCCACCCAAATCTCATCTTGAATTGTAGCTCCTATAATTCTCACATGTCGTGGAAGGGACCTGCTGGGAGGTAATTGAGTCATGGGGGCAGGCCTTTGCCATGCTGTTCTTGTGATAGTGAAGTCTCATGAGAGCTGATGGTTTTATAAAGAGGAGTTCCCCTGCACAAGTTCTCTTTTGCCTGCTGCCACGAAAGTCATGCCTTTCACTCACCTTCCACCATGATTGTGAGGCCTCCCCAGCCATTTGGAACTGTGAGTCAATTAAACCTCTTTTTCTTTACAAATTACCCACTCTCAGGTATGTCTTTATCAGCAATATTAAAATAGACTAATACATCACCCTTGAGATAAGAAGACAAACACAATAGTAGAATGGAGAGAGGAATCAGAACTTCAGAGTCCCCAACCTGGATGCAGTCATCATCATATTATCAGTTTCCAAGTTCTATCCTTATAGATAAGGTGAATGCATGTCTTGGTTTGCCTAGGAAAGTCTTGATGTACATGTTGCTCTCCCAACAGAATTATCAAGAGTGCTTTCTTTTGCTCCCTAGAATGTCTCAGTTTGGTGGATAGAGAACATACTTTTCCTCCTCCCCTACACATGCATAGAAACTACCATAATACACACCAAAATCTGTGGGCTTTTTTCCACCGTCGTGGAACTTAATATTTAAGACAAAGCAGTTCAGTGTTAATTGTGATTAATATCAAAGGATGGTTTAAATGCCCACTGCAAAGAGCTGTTTTATTCATGAAGACCTGGGCACAAAGTATTCAATCTCTGAACCGATGCTGGCTTACTGTCATACAGGGCCCTGTGGTCTAATAAGGCTCTTTCATCTTTTTGTCTTCATGAATCCAGAAAGAGAGTCTGTGAGGTAGAGCAGGTATCAACATACCCAATATCAAGATAAGGAAATTGAGGTTTGGAGGCATAGATTAATGAATTTACCCACATTTGTACAAAGGAGAGTTTGTCCTAGGTTACTAGAATGAATCTATAACAGTCTAGTGGGCTTTCCATTCTCACATTTAGACTGAGCTGCTCTGCTAAACTGTGCATCTGATCTGGGTGTACAGAAGAAAGATAGATTCTACACACTAGAGACTGGAAACTTGCGGCCCACTTTGAGAAATCATATTAATCATTCAAAGAATTCATAGGAGAATTAACTATAAGAAGCTCTAATAAAAAGACAGAAAATTTTCAATGTGACCGCCCTACACTATTACCCACCAAAGATACTCAAAGCAGAGAAAGAAATAGCCTTACCTTAGTGTGACGGTCTCCATTATGTAGCCCCAAATAATTGCTGTAGAATAACATTATTCCCTGTATCCCTATGGCAGCAACAAGTTCTGACGATGAGTCAGTTTTTTTGAATTTGCTTTTCAAGTCTCAATGCTAAACTTTTCAGGAATGCTGCCACCATTGAATTATCAAAGTAGAAAACAGTTCTTGGTGAGGATAAGATAGAAATTTATCTTGCACCAGTTGTGTGTCTTGCCAAGGGAAAAGGTGAGTCAAAGAGAAATAGAGAGACAGTGGTAACCCGAGGGTGATATCTCTAATATGTTCACTAATCTTGGTTTATATAAGATTTCTGAAAATGTTCTATCTCTAGGTGGTGTTTCAAAAAGAGCATTGCATATTGGATACTGGACCCCCTGCATCAAAGAAAAGTCACCTAAAATTTTGTCAGCCAAATAGTCTTTCTATATATTTTATCTTGTTGTTATTATAATTCTGAGGATCCTAGAAAATTTTATGACCATGCAAATAAGAGAGGAATCTTATTCTTTCTTTTTCTTTTTTCTGAAACAGTGTTTCACTGTTTTCCAGGATGGTGGGTGGTGGCACCATCAACTCACTGCAGCCTCGACCTCCTGGCTCCCATCTCAGCCTCCCAAGTAGTTAGGAACACAGGCACACGCCACCATGCCCAGCTAATTTTTTTTCATAGAGATTAAGTCTCAGTATGTTGCCCAGGCTGATCTCAAACTCCTGGACTCAAGCAATCCTCCCACCTCGGCTTCCCAAAGTGCTGGGATTGCAGGCCACTGCACCTGGCTGAGGCATGCTTCTTAGTAGCTATAAATGGCACAGAGCCACTGCATGGTTGAATCAGATAGGTATGCTTTTTATTCTATTCTCTTCTGACATGGTATGTACATAATAAATTGCATGCATGAAACAGACTAACAGTTCTCCCATGAATGTAAGCTCCCAGGGAAACCCAGTAGGCAACAGAAAGGAGAAATGGAGCTCAATAAGTTGATCTGAAGCTAATTGCATGATAGACTCAAGGGTTGGCCAGTTGCAAACGCCTGTGGAACAGCTTTGAGAGCATTTGCTGAACTTTAATCTTTACTTAGGGAAACTCCCATGATTCCACAGGAATTTTGCCTCTGTAAAGACCATAACATATGGTCCATTTGCAAAGACATATGTTTGAGTAATGGGCCCTGGAGCAAAACATTCACAAATTCCTCTCTTGCTCATTTTTAAATTTCTAGCATGCTGACAGTCGATGAATAGTTACTGTCTAATTCCTTTGCATCTAAAGGTAGGGTATGAGTGGGTACCTTTTAGACCGTTGTGTCTGATGATCTGTCTCCATAGGAAAGAGAAAAGACAGGTCATCAGGAACTTTACTCATACTGAGAAGAACACTATTTTGCTGTTAATCTGGAAAGAGCATGAACAACTTCCTCATTGCCTTTGGTTCTAGAAGATCAACCATCTGTTGCATCAGAACACTTGGCTACTCAGGAATAGAGTAGAGTCAAGGGGACTCAGGCAGAACTGTGACTATGGAGGGGCTCTGGCAATGAAAGAGCCCAGCCTCACCAGCAATGTCAACATCTGGCCCCATGAGGGAATCTTGCCTCTGCTCCCCAAGTAGAGAGTGTTGAATGAACATGCCATTTTCTACTGAGGATAGAAGAATCCCTCTGTATCTCTATCAGTGATTCCTGAAGACATGTTTATCTCTCTTTGCTCCAACTTCACCAATGCTGATACCTCTTTAGCATCACTAAGACAGAATACAGCCAGGTACAGTGGCTCAGGCCTGTAATCCCTGCCTTTGGCAGGCAAAGGCAGAGGATTGCTTGAGACCAGGAGTTTGAGGCCAGTCTGAGCAACATAGTGAAGACCCCCCGCCGACGCCATCTCTACAAAACAATTTTAAAAATGAGCCAGATGTGGCAGCAAGTGGCTGTAGTCCCGGCTACTCTGGAGGCTTAGCAAGTGGCATTGCTTGAGCCCAGGAGTTCAAGCAGTGAGACATGACTACACCACTGCGCTCCAGATTGGGCAATAGAGTGAGACCCTGTCTCAAAAACAAATTAACAAACAAAAAAACCTTAAAATTGAAAACATAGAATAGATAAGACAGATGTCTCTTAAGCTTATCAATTTGCGGTAGGGGTTATGAACCAAAGGAGGTGAACTGGCATTGAGACAGTCAGCAACAGTACATAGAGAAGCCGGTGTGCACACCCTATGTAACCCAAGAGGCTTCCATACTTAGGGTCACTGAATTGCATCTTTTGCACAGCAGGGAGTCTTTTTTTTTTCTTCTTTGAAACCAAAAGTATCTATGTAGTATCCACCACATGGATCAGTCATTGGAGAGATTGCAGCCAACAAGATAGATGTGGCTCCTGCCCTCAGGGAACCAGAAATGAAAAGCATGGGTTATGTACAAAATTGAACCTAGTCAAAGGAAAACTATAAGATCTTAGGAGAACGCATAGAAAGAGAATTTTACC
This sequence comes from Callithrix jacchus, assembly GCF_049354715.1. Classification (NCBI taxonomy): domain Eukaryota; kingdom Metazoa; phylum Chordata; class Mammalia; order Primates; family Cebidae; genus Callithrix; species Callithrix jacchus. The sequence continues at coordinate 6,711,102 of NC_133524.1, forward strand.
ACGATGACAGAAATTGTAATGCTTTTCATGAGAAACGGGCATTCTGTAGCTCTCGAACCACCCTGCACAGGCATAGTTTCAGCTGTGATTGGAATATCTGTTCCCCAAAAATTCTTATATTGAACCCTAACCCCCAGGGTGATGGTGTTAGGAGGTGGGGCCTTTTGGAGGTGATAAGGTCATGTGATGGTTAATATTGAGTGTCAACTTGATTAGATTGAAAGATGTAAAGTATTGTTCCTAGGTGTGTCTGTAAGGGTGTTGCCAAAGAAGAAGATTAACATTTGAACCAGTGGACTGGGAGAGGCAGACACACCCTCAGTCTCAGTGGGTAACATCTAATCAGCTGCTAGCATGGCCAGAATAAAAGAAAGACTAGACTGGTTTAGTCTTCTGGCCTACATCTTTCTCCTGTGCTGGGTGCTTCCTGTCCTCAAACATTGGACTCCAAGTTCTTCAGCTTTTGGACTCAGACTGGGTTCTTTACTCCTCAACTTGCAGATGGCCTATTGTGGGACCTCACCTTGTGACCATGTGAGTTAATACTCCTTAATAAACTCCCTTTATGTATACATCTATCCTATTAGCTCTGTCCCTCTATAGAACCCTAATACAGGTCATAAGGGTGGAGACTCATGAATGGGATTAGTGCTGTTATAAAAGAGACCCCAGAGAGCTCCCTCGCCCATTTCACCATGTGAGGACGCAGCAGGAAGGCGCCATCTATGAACCAGGAAGTCCTCACCAGACACTGAATCTGCCACGCCTAGATCTTGAACTTCAAGCACCTAAAACTGTAAAAAAACAAGTGTCTTGTTTATAAACCACTTGCACTTGATCTAGGGTAGTTTCTATTAGCAGCTCAAATGAACTGAGAGCATCTCTTTTTCACGTGCTATCTTGCAATATTAATCCATTAAATCTACCCTCATACTTACACAACCCTCTGCACTTAAGGACAAATTTGTGCACTAGCCATAGCTACTAGGAAGAGGATTGTAAAGTGTTGCTCTGCTTTGTGTTGTTTTTCATTGGGATGGGATGAGAAGCAATTATGAGAGCAACAGGCAGTTTTAAAGCTGTGAGGAAGGCAAGCAGAGAATGTTGCCAAAGATGGCACTGGGGCAAGTGAGAGCCGGACGAGTACTGGGTGACTCTGTGCATCCCTGAGGGAAAATAACTAAACGTAGGCAAAGGAGATCCTAAGAAGCTAGAGGCAAAATGTCATCATATGCATTTTTTTGTGCAAACTTGTCGGGAGGAGCATAAGAAGAAGGACCCAGATGCTTCAGTCAACTTCTCAGAGTTTTCTAAGAAGTGCTCAGAGAGGTGGAAGATCATAACTGCTAAAGAGAAAGGAAAATTCGAAGATACAGCAAAGGCGGACAAGGTCCATTATGAGAGAGAAATGAAAATGTATATTCCTCCTCAAGGGGAGACAAAAAAGAAGTTCAAGGATTCCAATGCACCTGAGAGGCCTCCTGCAGCCTTTTTCCTGTTCTGCTTTGAGTATCGCCCAAAAATCAAAGGAGAACATCCTGGCCTGTCCATTGATGTTGCAAAGAAACTGGGAGAGATGTGGAGTAACCGCTGCAGATGACAAGCAGTCTTATGAAAAGAAGGCTGCGAATCTGAAGGAAAAATACGAAATGGATATTGCTGCATATTGAGCTAAAAAAAAAGCCTGATGCAGCAAAAAAAGGGAGTTGTCAAGGCTGAAAAAGCAAGAAAAGAAGAGGAGGAAGATAAAGAAGATGAAGATGAAGAAGATGATGATGATGAATAAGTTGGTTCTAGCGCAGTTTTTTCTTCTTGTCTATAAAGCATTTAACCCTCTGTACACAACTGACTGCTTTTAAAGAAAAAAACTGAAGTGTAAGGCTGTGTAAGATTTGTTTTGAAACTGTACAGTGTCTTTTTTGTATAGTTAACACACTACCGAATGCGTCTTTAGACAGCCGTGTCCTGGTGGTATTTCCAATGGCCACTAACCTTGCCTGGTACAGTCTGGGGGTGGTAAATTGGCACTGAAATTTAAAGCACAAATTAGTTACATATGGGGATGGTAGGTTTTCATCTTCATTTGTCTCTGATGCAGCTTATATGAAATAATTGTTCTGTTAACTGAATATCACTCTGTAATTGGAAAAAAAAAAGTTACAGATGTTTTGTTGACATTCTGAATGCTTCTAATTAATACATTTTTTTTTGAGACGGAGTTTCACTGTTGTTACCCAGACTGGAGTGCAATGGAACGATCTCGGCTCACAGCAACCTCCACCCCCTGGGTTCAAGCAATTCTCCTGCCTCAGCCTCCCGAGTAGCTGGGACTACAGGCGTGCGCCACCATGCCCAGCTAATTTTTTTTATATTTTCAGTAGAGACGAGGTTTCACCTTGTTGACCAGGATGGTCTCAATCTCTTGACATCGTGATCCACCCGCCTTGGCCTCCCAAAGTGCTGGGATTATAGGTGTGAGCCACCGTGCCCAGCCTAAATACATTGTTTTATTCATAAAAAAGAATGTTACAAAAAAGGACTGGTGAGAATTAATGAAGCAGAGTGTGTATTGACAACAATGAGTTTTGTATCTTACTAGTCTGCCTAGGATGGGGACTTGGCTGCCACATTTTAGCTAACCTGCCTTCTGAACAAATCCCCAGCTGGGACCTCACACAGTCCATCCCACGCTCTTTATTCTCTCCCTTGAACCAGAGCTTCTCCTTACTAACAGGGTAAACAGAATCTTATTAAGACATCTGGCTAATGTCAACAGCTTATCTGTAAGGAAATGTGACTGTAAATCCATCCACCAACAAAATGAATGTGTACAAAGTACAAGCAGCTCTCCACGTCAAAAAAAAAAAAAAAAGGAAATTAAAAAAATAGGTCATGGGAAACAACTGCAAGGGATTGAAATTAATTTTCAAGCTCTACCTACAGATATTTACATTAGGATGTGAGTCTGGTAAACGACCCAGATTCTATCAACTCACCTATGGATTTATGCAAAGAAAGTAAACAGAACTGATATTGGGAGAGGCAGCCCCATAGTGATTTTTAAGCTGTGCAACGATGTGCATTTTCAACCTTGCATTTGTCATTTTCATGGATCAGGGAGCCCCAGTTTTAAGAATGAAGCTCTTTTCCTTTATTGCAGCTCCTTGAACTCAACACTATATTATTATCATTATAACTTCCTAAATGCTCTGCTTTGGCACTCTTCGCTTACTTCCTTTATCCCTGTGCTAGCAACGCTAGCAACGGCTGCCTACTCCTCTTACAAATCCCTTGATAAAACTCACATATTACACTGAGCCTCAAAGCACTGTTTGCATTGCGGCTCCTATCTGCTCACTTGAGCGTTTTGCCAAAGTGGTGTGCTGTCGACAAGAGTATTTACTGCTGGCGACGAGGATGCCATCTGCTTAGGTTGGGTAAACTACTCACAGAGCTACCCTGGGAGACACACAGGGATCTTCCTTGCACACTACCTGTTCAGAATGAAAGGGTCCAGTGTGTGTTTTTCTCAAAGTAAAAGGCGATGGCAAATGACAAAGACCCGTCCTCCCCCACCCTTTCTCTCTCTCTCTCTCTCTTTCTCTCTCTTTCAGTATGAATTGAGAATGAATTGTCTCTGGGTTTCCTTGATCACCCATTAGTTGGTCCATTTGGAAGGGGAGGCAAAGCTGAACCTCAAAATGATGCCCAGGGAGGGAGATTTGCCAGGGACAGTAACGGAGAGTAAGAAAATCCAGCCTGGACTCCCCCATCCAAACTCTCTTTTCTCCTATGTTCCCTGAAGAAGGAGAGAGGGGAGGATGGAAGTATGATCCTAGAGCCAGATGCATAGCCCTGAGTTTTTTTCCTAAAAGGAGATTGGGATTTTTGTGGGAACAATTATAAGAGGAAATGCTCTCCTGAGAGATGTGAATCTAAAGATAGAAGAAGCACTAAGGGTTTTGTTTTGGTTTGGTTTGGGTTTGTTTGTTTGCTTCTGGAATTTAAGAAAAACATATGAAGCCTGAAGTTTGGAAACATACTCCTATTGTTATCGTTTCCTGTAGCTAACTCCAACATAAGCAACAACCTCAAATTATTGGTAAGAACACATTTAATCATACATATAGCAACAATTCAACAAATACTGTTAATGATTACCGACTGGCAGGTAGGTAAACTGCTTACAAAGATAGCCTTGCTGTGCATGATTATAATTATTTGCATACGCTAGTTTAACCTTGACAGTGAGGAATACAAACTATAGGGGTCGGCACCGACCCCTCATAGTTCACCTGTTTCTGTTGCTTATGTGGAAGGAGAATGTCTTCTCCGGGGGTGCTAGGAACCAGGGAGTTTAGGTAATAATTAACAACAATGCAAGCTATGAATGATCCAAGGCAGATCTAGAAGAAACAATATAAACATGACATTTACATCCTGAGCAACATAGTGAGACTCTGTCTGTACGGAAAAGCAAAAAACAAAAAACAAGTGAGACTCTCTCTAAAAAAAAAAAAAAACTAGTTAGCCAGAAGTGGTGGTATGTGCCTGCAATCCCAGTTACTTTGGAAGCTGAGGCGGGAGGATTGCTCGAGCCCAGGAGGTTAAAGGTGCAATGAGCTGTCATTGCATCACTGCACTCTAGTCTGAGTGACATAGCAAGACCCTGTCTCAAAATAAAAATAGACACTACATATAGGAAGCAATGATAGAGTGGACAGGATAGTCATGGGCATAAAAGAAACCTCCATCTCTCCCTAACAGCTAGACAGAAGTAATCCATGGGGCGCTGAGGATGATGTTTTGGTTAATGTACATCAATTACTTTCCATGTCTGTAAGTGTTATAACTTCTACTTTCCAGATAGAGAAATGAAAGCTCAAAGGACATGTAACTTTCTCAAAACATACACAGTAGCCTTGTTTCTACCGTAAGTTCCATGCCTTCATTCCTAGCCTAAGTCAAAAGAAAGCTGTCATTTCCTACAGATGACTGAGTTCTGCTGGTTTAAAGTGTTGACCCATTTTTTTCCCTATCAGGTGATTCTTGGCACTTTGATTTAACAATACCTTAACTGGTAAAACATTATTCAAAGCTGTTTGAAAATCTTGTCGTATAGCATCCAGTGAACTGCCATTGTCTCTAGTGGCAACAGTATCTTTGAACATCCCTTGCAATGGTGCTTTAAGAAAAACCTCTGCTTCCTAAATCCTTGCTCGCTATTTCCAACAAAATAGCCCTTTCTGAAGTGGTCTCTCCATATGTTTTACAAAATTGTTTCTAACATATTTCCCCCACAGTGGTAGAAGTTATAAAGCTCACTATTGACCTTCTTATTGAAAAATGGCATTATACATGTCACTTTGGAGGTTTGAATAAATCAACAGAAATGCAGGGATAGAATTCAAGTTACAGAAAAGTGAAAGTAGTTGATTTCCTGTCTTTTTGTCTTTTTTAAAAAAATTCATTTTTTAAAGACCATTTTTGTAGTCTTTTCTCCTACATGGTTTCTAATCCATTGTGAAAAATTAAGTTTAATTCTAAGCTCTACCTGGTGAAATAAAGAGAATGGGAGACATGAGTGTGTGTGTGTGTCTGTGTGTGTGTGTGTGTGTGTGTGAACAACCATTGTAGTAAGAAATTGATGGACCAAAAGAGAGAGATGATTAGAATGCAGTCATAGAGAGAACTGGCTCAGTCCATTTAATGATGTTCACATCAGCTATGTTCATCAGTAAAGTGTATGCAGCATACCTGTCCAGATGAATGAGTGATCACAGGAAAATACACCCACAGAACCACAACCAAAATAAAAAAACTAAGCACTGTATTCATCTCCAAGCACCCATGTATTAATTAGTCCATTCTCACACTGCTATAAGTACATATCCGAGACTAGGTAATTTATAAAGGAAAGAGGCTTAATGGACTCGGAATTCTACAGGGCTGAGGAGGCCTCGGGAAACTTATAATCATGGCAGAAAGGGAAGCAAACACATCTTTCTTCACATGGTGGCAGCAAGGAGAAGTGCAGTTCTAAGGGGGATTAATCTCCTTATAAAACAATCAGATCTCATGAAAACTCATTCACTATCATGAGAACAGTGTGAAGATAACCACCCCCATGATTCAATTACCTCCCACTGGGTCCCTCTCACGACTCGTGAGGATTATGAGAACTAAAATTCAAGATGAGATTTGGGTGGGGACACAGCCAAACCATATTAATTCAGTTCCATATTCCCTTCCAATAATTACCACTACTCAATGCCAAAATAGTTACATTTTAATACTATAGATTGAGTTTGTCTGTTTTCAAACTATATAAATGGAATGATACAAGATTCATTATTCTAAATGCCTCCTTTTACTTAACATTATGTTTCTGATACATAGCCACATTGTTGTATAATCTGGGTAGTTTTTTTTAAATTTTTTACCTCTAAAAGCTATTCTATTGTACAAAGAATGAAGCTTTACAGAGAAGTGACTCAGTTGATTTAGTGATAAATGTCAACGTCAGCATTTTATTGGCTCTTCAGAGGGAAATAACTGCGTTAGTCACTGTGAATAGACACAAATACCAGCCTTTCTTATTTGCTTTTTCCCTTTAGTGGTCAGGCTAAGAAAAGAGTGAGTGTCAATGATTCTATTCAATTAACCATCCAAAAAAATGTACCACATTATAAACAAACATCTCCATTATGGAAATCTGATGAGAGAAAACAGATCGCATTTATATTCTCCTTAGCCTTTTGCCCCACCTAATTTCAAATCACTGGGCACATCAAGTTTTAGAACTCTCCATATGGATAGGAATGAGTTGAAAATCAGACCATGTGTAAAGTCACAGTTTGTGGGGGGAAAAAAGTACATTGTATCTTTGTAGTACTACCTAACGCTAAAAGGGCAAAGAACATTCCATTCAGGCCACAAAGGGGAAGAGAGGCAGAAAATGAAGTTCCTAGAAAACTTGTAAAACTTCCGGTTTATCTTAGGTTTGAAATGCAAGTGAGATTTTATTTCATGCAAATATCAGTCCTTGGGTCCATAATGTGTATGGTGACAGGTGATTGGTTTAATCAAGTGGCATTAAAAAGCTATGTTTTTGTTGATGTGTGACATTGAGGAAAAGTGTGCACAGCATACCTCCACAGGTGAGTGATCACAGGTAAACATGTCCACAGAAACACCATTAAAGTTAAAAAATGAAGCACTGCATGCATCTCAAAGTACAGCCCTGTAGTCCCCTCCAATAATTACCACTCCCCGTGCCAAAATAATTGCATCCTGGCTTTGTTTGTTTGTTTTCAAACTCTATATAAATGGAGTAATGCAGTATTTTTTATTCTGTCTAGCTTCTTTCACTTAGCATCATGCTGATGAGACCTAGCCATATTGTTGTATAGAATGTGTAGTTTATTCATTTTTTATCTCTATATACTTTTCTGTTGTATAATGACACCTCAATTTATTTAATCATTCTACTATTGACAAATCTTTAGGTTTTTTTCCTGTTCTTGGCTTTTATGTATAGTGATTGTATTAGGCCATTCTTGAATTGCTATAAAGAAATATTAAAAAGTAATTTCTAAAGACTGGATAATTTATAAAGAAAAATGAAATACTAAAAAGCAATTTCTAAAGACTCGTGATTTATAATGAGGTTTCATTGGCTCACAGTTCTGCAGGTTGTACAGGATGCATGGTGCTGGCATCTGCTCTGCTTCTGGGGAGGTCTTAGGAAACTTACAGTCATGACAGAAGGTGAAGGGAAAGCTGACATGTCACATGGCTGTAGTAACAACAAAGAGAGAGACGGGAGGTGCTACACACTTTTAAACAATCAGATCTCCTGAGAACTAACTCACTATCATGAGAACATCACCAAGAGGATGGAGCTAAACCATTCATGAGAAATCTGCCTCCATAATCCAATCACCTTCCACCAGACCCCTTCTCCAACATTAGGATTACAATGTGACATGCAATTTGGGCAGTCCAGATCCAAATCATAGCAGTGATGCTATGAACATTTTGACCCAACCTTTTGGCACACAAAAGTACACATTTCTATCTAGTATACACTGAGCAGTGGAATCTTTGAAGAATGATCACCTTCTTCAAAAGTTTATTCTATGGTCAGCTTTTAAAGACACAGCCAAACAATTTTCTAAAGAGTATGCTCCCTTTCTGGTAAATCCCTCCAGCAATGTACATGAAGTCTGATTTTTCTGTGTGTTTGCTCACAGTTGATGATGCCAATATTTCTCATTTTAGCCATTTTGGTGGTGGTGTAGATGTCTCCCTCTTGTGGTTTTAATGCAAATTTCTCCAATGCGTGATGAGTTTCAGTACCATTTTCACGTGTTGTATTAGGCCATTCTTGCATTGCTATAAAGAAATACCTGAGACTGCATAAAGAAAAGAGGTTTCATGGGCTCATAGTTCTGCAGGATGTACAGGAAGCATGGTGCTGGTCTCTGCTTGGCTTCTGTAGAGTCCTCAGGGAGCTTTTTACTCACGGCAGAAGGTGAAGGGGAAGCAGGCATGTCATAGGGTGAGAAGGGGAGCAAGGCAGAGGAAGATGCCCCACACTTTTAAACAACGGGATCTTGTGAGAACTCACTATTGCAAGGACAACACCAAGCCATGGGAGATCCACCCCCACGTCCCACCCCTATCCTCCCAACAGACCCCACCTCCAATACTGGGAATTACAATTCAACATGAGATTTGAGTGGGGCATCCAAACTATGTCATGTGTGCATTGGGCATTTGAATATCCAAGGTGTAAAGTGCTGGTTCAAATCTTTTGCCCATTTTTCAATTGGGTTGTTAGTCTCTTACTTATTGATTTATAGGAGAAGTTTCTATATTCAGAATATGTGTGACTTTTGTTATTTAAACAGGTTGCAAATATCATCTGTGTGCATCGCCTTTTTCCTCTCGTCATGGTCTTTCATGATCAGTGCACCTTACGCGTTTATCCTTTCCTTTTACCGACAGTGCTTTTTGTGCCCAATTTAAGATTCCTCACTTTCTTCATGGCTTTCTAATGTTGTTAATCTTCTTGCTTACATGTTTCTCTTTATTATCTATAGGTCAGATTATTTGAAGCCACAACATGTTGCTAGAAGCAGAACTGTCATCAGATAGTATTTTGATTAAACTATAATTAATTGTTCCTCAATTATTTCTGTATAACTTTATTTTTATTGGATATTGACAAATCATTATTGTATATATTTATGCAGTACAAAGTGATTCTGTGATGCATATATACCCAGGGAAGTGATTGAGTGAAACTAATTAACATCATGTTCATCACCTTAGTTCTTATCATTTATTCCTCTTGTCTAATAGAACCATTGTACCCTTAGACCCATGCCTCCTCTCCCTTTATTTCTTTTTAAATGAATTTTATTTTCCTGTTGTATGTGGTAAAACCAACTGAACTTAATTTCTTTCTTTCTTTCTTTTTTTTTGACATAGGGTTTTGCTCTGTTGCCCAGGCTAGAGTGCAGTAGTGCAATCTTGGCTAGCTGCAGCCTTGACCTCCTGGGCTTAAGCAATCCTCCCACCTCAGCCTCTCAAGTAACTAGGACTACAGGCATGTGCCACCATATCCAGTTAATTTTTGTATTCTTTCTGTGGAGGCAAGTTCTTGCTATGTTGTCCAGGCTGGTCTGGAAATCCTGGACTCAAGTGATCCTCCCACTTCAGCCTCCCAAAATGCTAGGATTACAGGCATGAGTCACTGCACCTGGCTTAATTAATTCCTTTCTCCTAAGGCTCTTCCCTCTAATAAAATACACTGATAATTTTCAAACGGAACCAGTATCATGCACTTATAACTTAGTACAATTATGTTATAAAATTCATCTTATTTATGTCATGTTAGGAATATAAACACTATGAGACAAAAATTTTCTGTGTATTTATTAAGGGAAGAAAAGCTGACCAAAAGGCAAGTTGGAGAAAATTAAAGATAATTTCAGCCTACTTCAATAATGGGCAAATTGCCAAATCTTGCAATATACTGCTGGGTAAAAGAGATTAAATCATTCATTCTATAGCATTTCAAATAATATGAGTAAGAACTATTAGAATACTGAAGACAGCAACAACTCAATAAACACTGTTCACTGTTAAATACTGACAGGTGAGAATCATTGCCTTCAGAACTCATCTGACTATGGCTTATAACTTTGCCTCCACAGAGGAACAAAAACCTCATACAACCTTTCACCCTAGCATGGATTGTCACATATAAGAATGGCATTACCACGTGAGGTATATAGGGGTAATTAGTTGGATTTATTTTAAAACATAAGTATGTCTTCACCAATTTATACAATTCTTATGCAAAATGAATCATGATGCTATGTAAACTTCCTGATAATATTCAGTTTAGACCTCTATTACATTACATTTTCTTAGCCCAATTATTTTCATAAATGCTTCATTTAAATAAAATATGATTCTTTAATGAAGGAAATCTGAGTAAACTATTATATTTTTATATAAACAAAATGAATCAACATTGGCAAAGAAAGCATAAATTATTAATTCAAGGTTATATATACTTTTCAGGGCTACATTCACTAATACATAAAGTCTTTCAAAAAACATTTTTATTGTTCTGTTAAAAATAAATCCTTAGGTTTTTGGAATAATTTTTTTATCAGATTAAAAATTGACCAACTTTTGCTCTGGCAAATAATAAAATCTGTAGCAAAGCTAAAAGATTGATTTGTGATGACTGCTACAGACAATGAAAATAGAGATGAAATAAGAGATGTTTTTTCTTTCTTCATCTATATTCAAATCTGCCCTTTATGTGAAAATTGAGTAAGGTCCATTAGTGTTATGTTTACAGATGCTAGATTATATATAAATTATATATGCCTGCCAAGAATTTCCCATTTAAGGCTTGCATTTGCACCTGGAGACTTTTATCTACTTTTTAAATTAAGCCTAAAATGCATTTCGCTCTCAACCTCACCAGTGAATTTTTTTAAAAAGGGATATTGGCAGAGAAGAAATAGCAGGGGTGATAGACATTAATTCCAATGACAGAATGGGCTTTAAATAAACAGAAAACAGAAATGTAAGGAAATAGAAAAACGCCATCTTATTTACTGTATCTCACTCTGGAGAATCTCCTTTATTATCAATACATGTAGCTGTAAAATAATCTTGCAGACTTAAATTTCAGAAGACAGAGGGTGTTTATGTATCTACCCAATTCAAAATAGCTTTTGAGGGAGGTGGCATACTGAGGGAATTTTCCAGGCAATCAGTTGGAATTTCCAAATTTCACTTAAAGGAGAAAATAGAAATACTTGAAATCTATTTTGTCTTGCTCAAGTTGGTGATGGAGTGATCTCTCTGATTTACAAAGTTTCTTCTCTGGAAACTCTAGTCGTTCCACTCTATTTCTTTTTACTTCAGGAATTTTTAACCCAATGGCTATTTTTAAGACCTATCATTGGAAATAGATAAAGACAGAAATCCATTTGGGAAAAGAACAAGGGAGGCATTGGCAGACATGAAGAAAAGTGTTCACACTTTAGAAAAGATTAACAAGAATGAGGCAAAGTCCATTTCTAAGGAAAGAACTTCCAGCTGTGGCCAGGAAGATCACTGGATGCCTGCAGAACACCCTGCTGTGTTCTAATGAAAAACTGTAAAGGCTATCTAGTTGGAGCCACATAACCATGGCCATCAGGGAGGAGTCGTGAATAACACATTTTTTATGAGTTTTGCAGATTAAATAAATGAAAGAGGTCTGATATTTTCATCTTCATCCAATCAAGTAGTCTCTTTCAGGGACCATGTTTAGTCCTGAGAGATGGAAAAGATAATAATTCCTAGTGGTAAAATCAGAAAGATATGGAACATGACAATGGAAGAGAACACTAATAAAACAATGTGTCATAGAACACAAAAACAATCAAAAATAGACATGCTCTTCATTCAGTAAAGATTGACCAAATGCTTACTTGAAACAGGTGCCTTATATGATAGGCACCTGTAAAATGATCAGTTAAGACCTATATCTCTACAAGCTCATTTTCCTTTATTCCTGTTATAAGAGTTTTTTGTGATGCTAGAAGTTGAAAAGAAAATATAGCATTTCTCTCCATGTCTAAGTACTTTTCTAAATATATAATGCTACCATGAATATTTTTTTCAAGTCTAGAGTCAGTTCCAGTATGTCTGTTGCTGGTGTCTCACACTCTCCTAGAGTCTGCAAATAATGAAAATAATCTTTTAAAACTGAAATGATGACCTTGTTTCTAAACACCTACTATATGCCAGGAAATGCGTTATGAACTTTATATATAATTCATTTAATCTTCAAAATAATCCTTCATGGTGTCTTTACAGAAGGGGAATCCGAATGGAAGATAATTCAATGTATTTAAACTTCCAAGAAAGGGTTGAAGAATCTGAACTCAGTCTATCTTAGGCAAAAACTGAAGCTCTTTTAATTCATCTGGCTCAAATGGATTCACAATCCAGTACCCAGTGATATGACCTGGCTCTGTGTTTCCAACCAAATTTCATCTTGAATGGCAATCTGAACTGTAATCCCCATGTGTTGTGGGAGGGACCTGATGAAAGGTGATTAAATGATGGGGTGGTTCCCCCATGCTCTTCTTGTGATAGTGAGGGAGTTCTCAAGAGATCTGATAGTTCTACAAGGGGCTTTTCCCCACTTTGCTCTGCACTTCTCCTTACTGCCACCAAGTGAAGTGGACATGTTTGCTTCCCCTTCTGCCATGATTGTAAGTTTCCTGAGGCCTCACCAGCTCTGGGGAACTGTGAGTCAATGAAACCTCTTTCCTTCATAAATTACCCAGACTCAAGCAGTTCTTCATAGCAGTGTGAGAATGGGCTAACACACCAAAGAAGAATGAAAACAATTTTTCTCCTTCCCTTTCCCTTTTCAACATAGCCATGACATTATATTCCAATGATGGAAGAGAAGGCATGATTTAAAACAACAGTTCTCAAACTTGAACATGCCTCAGAATCACGTAGAATGGGAGTCCATAAGCTTTTTCTGTAAAAAGCCAGATAATAAATATTTCTCAATTTGCGGTTTATACGGTCTCTATCACAACTACTCAACTGTGCTCTTGTAGCACTAGAGCAGTCACAGATAATACAAAGTGAATGAATGATTGTATTCCAATAAACCTTTATTCATGAACATGAAATTTGAATTTCATAAAATTTCCATGTGTTATGACTCTTCTTTGTAATTTTCTCCAATGATTTAAAACTGTGATAATTATTCTTAGTTCAGAGGCATGAAAAAGCAAGTGGTGGTTCTCTTACCAGAAAGGAGTCCTGATCCAGATCCCAAGAGAGGGTTCTTGGACCTCATGGAAGACGAATTTGGGATGAGTCCATAGGGTAAAGTGAAAACAAGTTTATTAAGAAAGTAAAGGAATAAAGAATGGCTACTCCATAGGCGGAGCAGCAGCTTGAGCTGCTGGACTGAGTATACTTGTAGTTATTTTTTTATTACATGCTAAACAAGGTGTGGATTATTCATGAGTTTCCCAGGAAAGGTGTGGGCAATTCCTGAAACTGAGGGTTCCTCCCCTATTTAGACCATATAGGGTAACTTTCTGATGTTGCCATGGCATCTATAAACTGTCATGACACTGGTGGGAGTGTCTTTTAACATGCTAATGCATTATAATTAGTGTGTAATGAGCAGTGAGGGTACCCAGAGGTCACCCTTTTTGTTACCATCTTGGTTTGGTGGATTTGGGTGGCCTTCTTTACTACAACATGTTTTATCAGCAAGGTCTTTGTGATCTGTATCTTGTTCTGACCTCATATCTCATTAGACGTAGAATACCTAACCTCCTGAAAATGCAGCCCAGTAGGTGGCAGCCTTATTTTTCCCAGCCCCTATTCAAGGTAGAGTCATTCTAGTTCAAATGCCTCCGACAGTTCAGGTTTGGTCCCCAGCTGAAAACCATTCATCTACATGGTGGATGAAGAAAACAGGTCAAAAATGAGTAGCTTATGGGCCAGTTCTTCTTTAATGCAGTGCTGATATTTCTATTATTTTCATATTATTTTCAAATGTGCTTGTGCTACACATACTTTCTTCTTTTGGACTGTTCTTGAAAAATGCAGAGAACAAGCAATATAAAAGTTGCATTCCTGCCTGGTAATACTTGCTCCACTCAGGAAGAGTTCATGCCCCATATGAAGAGCCATGGTCTTTTCCTAGTTGGTGATTGTATTAGTTCATTCTTATGCTGCAAAAAAGAACTTAACTGTGACAGGGTAATTTGTGAAGAAAAGAGATTTAATTGACCCACAGTCCTACAGGTTGAGCAGGAAGCATGGATGGGAGACCTCAGGAAACGTACATTTATGGCAGAGGCAAAGGGAAAGCAAGTATGTCTCACCATGGCACAGGAGGGGAGAGTGAAAGGGTTCAGTGTGACACAATTTTAAACAACCAGATCTCTTAAGGACTCACTCACTATCATTAGAACTGCAAAGGGGAAATCTAACCCCATGATCCAATCACCTCCCAGCAGGTTCCTCCCCCAACACTTGGGATTACAATTCAACATGAGATTTGGGTGGGGACACAGAGCCAAACCATATCAGTCATTATCGTCCTTTATTTATGTGGCCTCTGTGGTTTGCCTTCACCATTTTTAAAGTACATTAATAGAGAAGGAACACACTACCTTACATCAGAGAACTTATTAAATAATACATCATTTGTGCCAGGCGTGGCATCATATATTGTATAGATGTATACAGATGACCCTAGAACAATCTAGGTTTGACTTACATGGGTCCACTTATACACAGATTTTTTTTCAATAAATATATTGGAATTTTTTTTTTTGGAGATCTGTGAACATTTTTAAAAACCCACAGACAAACTCCATGGCCTAGAAATATTGAAAAAATTAGGAAACAGACATGTCATTAATGCATAAAATATATTCAGGTCATGAATGCAGAAAGGCATGCCATGAATGCATAAAATATATACGTATGTTAACACATATGTATAACATACACAGTTGGTTAACACATACATATGATAAACACATATGTATACATATGTATGTGTTAACCAACAGTTTGTTATCAGTAAGGCTTCTGGCTAACAGGAAACTGTAAGTAAGTAGTTAAGTTTTCGGGGGAAGTCAGAAGTTATATGCAGATTTTCAGCTGTGCAGAAGATCAGGACCCCTAACAATTGCATTGTTCATGGGTCAATTGTATGTAATTGTATTTATTTATACATTGGCCAGCTATGTAGGCATAGTGTCTTAGTTTGTTCCTGCTGCTATAACAAAATATCTTAGACTGCGTAAATGTATAAAGAACAGAAATTTATTTCTTACAGTTCTTGAAGCTTCACAGTCCAAGATCAAGGCACCTGCATGTGGTGTCTACAGAAAACCTTCCTGCTGTGTCCTCTCATAACAAGACAGAACAAACCCACTCCCTCAAGCCATTTTATAAGGGTCATGATCCCATCCATGATGCTCCACCCTCATGACCTAAGGCTCCACCCCTTCATACTATCACATGGCCAATTAAATTTCAACATGTAAATTGGGAAAGACACATGAAGACCCTCATACATTTGCTACCTCCATTTTCTAGATACAAAAAGAGAATTACAAGGTTAAATAAATTGCCTAAGATTACACAGTTCACATGTAGGAAAGACACTGAATCCCAGATCTGTCTGACTCAAAGTTGCATGGCCTCTTCTCTACATATTAAGCCTCTCACCTCTCAAGCACAGAGCAAAGGAAATATAAATATCTCCTACAGCAACTGTTAAGTTAAAACATGAAAAGTTTGCCTTTGTAGATATGCAATAAGATATACGGCAGCAGGTTGTTTACCAGAAACGAATATCAAATTTTATAAATTTTGTATCACTTATAGTTTCATGGCTTTTTGAAAATGCAGCAGTAGCTTTTCTTAAAAATTGCTTTCCTTTGCAAAACTTGCATAATATTTTATTTCCAACATATAATTGCATACCAATCAGTTTTATTTTTTGTTCGTGATATATCCCTGATTTGCATCTTCAAAAAACAAGCTATGTCTTGAATAGGAGAATCAGAATTGACGTTGTTGTCAAAGACTACCTAGGCTATCTACCATGGGAGATTGGTTCAAAGGTTATATGTCAAAACCCCTTCAGAAATTTATTATCTTCAGCAATACTATGTATTTATAGAAAAATCAGCATAACAGTTGTTTTAACCTATGTGATGTTGTAAAAGTACACCTAACATACACTACTTTGCCATATGTATAGATGACAAAGTAATATGTTAGGGGAAGTTTTTGTAAGTATATAAACTAACAAATATATTTTATAAACTATAATATAATATTGTTAAAATGTTTATATTAAATATCATGTTTATATATTGCTTATGTTATAATTGTATATATTTGATATATTAAAACATATATATTACAACTTGTGATAAATATTAAAACGTACGTTTTAATCCATAAACTGTCATAAAAGTGTATTTAAACCATGCACTTTGTAGTACATATAAATATATGTATATAAATGAGTACATATATTTATATATGCAGTCACTATATGTGGTATAAATATATACTGTGTAAATAAATATATATTATGTGTAATATATATTTACTTATACATGTAACTATATACGTATATATAGTCATGCATTGCTTAACAATGGGACTATGTTCTGAGAAGTGGGTCATTAGATTTCGTGCACATCACAATGTCCTTACACAAACCCAGAAGGTGTAGTTACTACACAACTAGACTGTATGGTACAGTCTACTGCTCCTAGGCTGCAAACCTTCACAGCATATTATTATACTGAATACTGTAGGCAATTGTAACATGGTGGTATTTGTGTATCTAAACACATCTAAACCCAGAAGAGTATGGTGAAAACATGGTATTATAACCTTATGGGACCACAATCATCTATACAGTCTATTGTTGACTGAAACATCATTAGATGGTGCATGACTGTATATTTGTACATATATATACATAAAACAAAGAGCACATTTTAGATCTGTTTTTATGGCATTATATGAATTTAAGCTGTTGATGAAGAGAGTTAAACTCTGTTAAATAGTTGAATAGATTTATTCTGAGCCAAATATGAGTGACCATGGCCTGTGACACAGCCCTCAGGAGGCCCTGAGAACATGCGCCCAAGATGGTCGAGGTACATCTTGGTTTAATACGTTTCAGGGAGACATGAGACATCAATCAAATACATTTAAGATAAACATTGTTTGGTCCAGAAAGGTGGGACAACTCAAAGTTGCAGTGGGGGATGGGGGTGCCTTCCAAGTTATAGGTAGATTTAAAAGTTTAATTATCAATAGAAAGGAATGTCTGGCTTAGAATAAGAGATTGTGGCGAACAAAGTTTCATCATGCAGATGAAGGCCCCAGGTAGCAGGCTTCAGAGAGAATAGACTGTAAATGTTTCTTATCAGAGTTAGGGTCTCTGTTGATATTAAATCCTGGTCTGCTTTTCCTGAATTCCACAAGGGAGGAGGGCATAATAAGATATGTCCAACCCCCCACTTCCGGTCATTTAATCTGAACGAGTCTTTCAGGTTAAATTTTGGAGTGCTGTGGCCCAGAGGAGGAAGTTCACGCCCATGGAGTGTGGCGGGGGGGGGGGGGAGAAGGGGGATGTAAAGCACAATTGTTCACAATTGTTTTCAACATGTGAATTTCGGGTGACACATAAAGACCCTAGTACATTTGCTATCTCCATTTTCTAGGCACAAAAGGAGAATTACAAAGGTAAATAAATTGCCTAAAATTACAGAGCTCATATGTAGGAAAGACAACTGAATGCCAGATCACACAGATCTGATATTCAATTTTAATTTACAACACACATACAATATATAACTATACATAGTATAAATATGTATTTGTATCTAAATATATAGTTTATATTATATATGTACATATATGTATGTGTATACATATCTATATAATCCACATACATGTAAGACATTCTTATCAGAACTCATATTAGTTATGAGAGCCATAATTCCTGGATGTTAATCTATGTTCAGTTATGTAATTAATTTTCAAGAGCTATATTTTTCCGTTCCATGATTGCACAGTGTGTGTGTGTGTGTGTGTGTGTGTGTGTGTGTGTGTGCACATGTGCTATTTCTCTGGAACCCTTTCAGCTGTTTTCCCGAGTTGGGGCCATGGGATGTTGCCCCTCCAGTATTGATCCCAGCTCCTAGAATGTACTCTGTGCTCCTTGCATGCTCAGTAAATGCACAATGACATCGCCCGTATAAGGCATAGCCAGCAGTTTTGCAGCTATTGTGTGCAGCAAACACACCAAAACCTGCAGAAAAGCCTTTTAACCCTAAACAACTGTCACTGGATTAGAAACAAAAAGAGCAAATCATGTCTATAAACACTTTAACGCTGAGATTATGATCTGGAAGAAAATTGAAGAACTGAATTCACATTTAATGTATTTTCCAGTATAATTTATATGTATTTAGTAAGAACATTTTAATTTGTATGAAACTTTCTCTTTTTTTTTTTTCAGTAGCTTTTGGCCCTTTCAAGTAGAGTCCTGACTTTGACCACACTGTGGGAGCTCAATCTCTTCACTGAGTTGACAGATCAAAAGACTGGGAATTTTTTCCAGGAATCCTGGCATTGTTAACTACACTCAGGCCTGCCATGTTTGTCTGTAAAAGAACAGGAAACTGCTTTGAGGAGATGCAAAAGGAGATAAATGTGAATGACAGCGTTTACATTTCAAATAAAGGGAAAGGCCAGTAGAGACCAGGAATGGAAATGATTCTTCTTTTTCTCTGCCGGTTAAATGAAGAACCTTGTCCAGACTCCTTCTGTGATTTAAATGTAATTTCTCTTTCATTTACTCTCTGGAGGAATTTTCATTTGTCTATGTGGAAAGCATAAGTTCTCTCTACAGTTTTCAGGATGGACTAGGAGTGGCAATAAATTATTGCAAATGGATTCTTGGTGGGTAAAGTATTATTAGCGCAATGGCTCAGAAGTGCTGAAAGCAAAGATTTCTAAAATTCAAACAGGCCAAAGTGGAGAAAAATATACTTAATCAGATTCACAATGTCTAAGTAGTATATAATAATGCTATATTTTTAGAGAACCAAAAGCACTATCTTTTTAAAAGGAAATTTAAAACTTTTTCTCAGAACACATATATAAATACTGAAAATAACTCTCATTTAATCTAAACCTTGGTTAACATAGGCCAGACATTTTACTGCATTACAAACCCAAAGGCCCTCAGTGAAAGCACTACATTGTTTTGTTTTGTTGTTTTCTTTCGGTGCACTGGAACATGCTTTGCAGTTTTCTTTCCCTGAACATGTTCTCCTGTCAGATCTGTCCTGATGTGTTTGACCAACTCGTTTCACGCTTACCCAGCATTTTCTGTTTGGATAAGTATTAGGAGAAACCAACCCAAGTGCTCAATTTGGCATGCAAAATTCACCTTGGTAATTTGAGCCTGACATGGCAAGAATAAAGCAGTTGCCTGTCTGAATTTATTACATTTAAACTCATTTATTATATTACTTTATATTTTTCTTTAATACTAGAGAGCATAGGTTGTACAATTCTGATTCTTTGGAAAATATTGACACTTCTTTTATGCCTAGGTCAAGGTTAATTTTTCTGAAATGTATATCTTATAAAGATTGTGGATGAAAAATTCAGTGTGTATCTCATGACACATTCTTACTAATCGTATTGCTCAAAATATAACATCTGTACTTCGTAAACTGCTTTTGCAAAACTATAACTTAGGAAATCACGATACTAAAAGAAATCACATCTAACCGACTCCATCTTGCTTCTAACCTTTAAGCTGTCATTGTTCATTCCTTGGTGTAGGCTGAACTAACATTGGGAAGAAATTCAGTTCATGGTTGGACTCTGAAACAAAATTGATAATAGCCCCTTCCCAAAAAGAGCCCCTTCTTGCCTGGGACCAGTCTGCCTTTATAGAACTAAGAAATTAGCTACAAGATTAGAAATTACACTTTAGGGGTCATACAGCCTCTGGCTGCAAGAGTCTGAACCTCCCCAAATTGCTCCTGGGAATAACATCACTGTCGTAAAACCTAAGATCAGTGCTTGGTTCCCAAATGCTTGGGGAGACTGATATGAGTAATAAAACTCCGGTCTCCCACACAGTCAGCTCTGCGTGAATTACTCTTTCTCCATTGTATTTCCCTCTCTTGCCAAATCGGCTCTGTCTAGGCAGTGGACAAGGTGAACCCACATTGGGCCGTTACACTTCTTTATTTATTATTATTTGACAGTTTGATCTATCAATTTCCAAACTTAAATTTCTTATGGACAAAATATTTTTCTGAAGCTTTGTCAGTCATATTTGATATGGTTTGATGCTCTATTGTTTGGTTCCACATGTTTTCACAGTGGGCAAACTTTCTTATTCTATAATTTTCTCATCTAGAATACGGCATCATCCTTGTGAGGGAATGTGTTCTCTTTCCGGGTCCACAAAGGGCTGTAGTTTTAAGGGCAAGAAGTTCCTAGCACCATGCCCCCTCCCATCTCTCTCCATCCTGGAGATTTAACAGTTTATGTTTGAATTCCGCGGGAGCAGTAAGAAACTAAGAGTCAATCACTCCAGCGGAAGTTCTAAGGAACTCCTTTCATTGGCCTGGGGTCTTAGAGAAGGTGGGGGTTCCTCTCAGGTTAAAAGTCCCCTTCTTCCACACCTCTTCGGACTCCATGTTTGGGTCCCCTTCCACGAACAATCCCTTCGTGGAAGCGGTCTTTCTCTCTCCTGGATTTCCCCTCTGGGGTCCCCTTCCACACTCTCTCATGGAAGCCTGTCTTCCCCTCCTAAACTCCCTTCCATCTCTCTCTATTCCCTTCCACTCAATGTGGAAGCTGCTTTTCTCTCCCGGATTTCATCTGTCTGAATTCTCTCACTCAATATGAGAGTTAGCTGTTTCTTTCTCTCGCCTTCTCTTGTTTCTCTCTCTCTTAAATAAAATCACTTTCTACGAACACTTTTGAGTACAGTATTTACTGCAAACTGCGCCGTGGTCCCCTCTCTCATTCTTGAGAGGGCAGGAGACCAAGAACCTGAAGAAACGTTCTCTCAGGGGAGCTGAGGGCACCCTGAATCCCTGAACCCCAGTATTACACTTGAACCCTTAATTATAAATTTTTCGTCTAAATTCTATGTAGTCAGACAATAAAATTGCTGTCCCAAAGCAGACATTTCTTAGAAAGAATACAGAAAGAATTAAACATAAAAGAAAAAAAAGACATATTAGACTTTGTCAAAGGTAAATTCTTTACTAATCAAAGCATACTGTTAGTAAACAGGTACAAAAATTTTGTTATAAACAGTTGCAAAAAGAAGCCAAAGACTCAGAGGAAAATATTTGCAATACATGTTTGTGATAAAGGACTTCAATCTGAAATATATAAAAAACTAAAACATCAATAATAAAAAGAATAGCAATCCACTGAAAAATGAGCAAATATTTTAGACACCACTAAAGAAAGTATAGAAATGGCCAACAGATACAAAAAAAGATGCTCAACATGATAGTCAGCAGAGTATACACACTAAAACCATGAAGACCTCACTTCCCACCAACTGCAAGAACTGAAATTTTTAAAAATGGTGATTACCAAGATTGGTACTTTCCCATATTGCTGAGGGAAACCACCATTTTCTTATAAATCCGCACATACTGACTCTACAATCTATACTTTCATGCTTAGTATTGACCCGAGATAAAGAATATTTTTATGTCCACAAAAATACTTCAGCAATATTCATAAAAACATTATTTCTAATAAGCAAATACTATAAATAATGCAAATACCATCAACAGAAAAATGGTGGTATACTCATACAATGGAATATTACTTATCATTAAAAAAGAGCAAACCACTGATGTATGGAACAGTATAGAAGGTGAGATGTGGTCCTACTGAGTGCATATTAACTTCAAAGAAAAACATCTAATCTACAGTGATGGAAATGAGAAACCTTGCTGCCTATGTTGAGTGGTGGAGATAGACTGGAAGTAACCATAAGGGAACTTTCTTATGGTCACGGAACTGTTCTACATTTTAATTAAAATGCTGGCTACATGACAGTAAGCATTTATCAAAATGCACCGAATTGTACACTTAAGATTTGTGCATTTCATTAGCATGGAATTTTAATATACTTAGACACAAAAATATGCGAAACGTGAGGAAAACGTATAAAATAAATTTATTTCTTATATAAAATAAACATTTCTCAAATGCATGACAGCTAATTATCTTATTGAAGTTACTATCAATTTAAGAATAAGAAACAAAATCTACTTATATTTTGTTTCAAAATCTCGTAAAAGGCTAAAAAGTCAAGAACAAAACATGTTTATTCAAAACGAGTAATACAAATTTATCCAAAAATTTCCCTCCAGATCCAAAAAAAAAAATGCTGTTTTCCCATTCAAGAGCTATGATTATGTTTGTTTCAGGATATCAGTGAGTCATTCATACTATAAAAGAAGTCTCAGAATTCCCTTATCAGAGTAGTTTTAGGTTGTAGATGTAAAATACAGAGTTTTCATTTAACCTGTGTTACCTTGGACTGCATTGCCCGACTGGTGGAATAAGACTATGGTGTCACCATAAGCATGTTCGCCTTCTCAGGACAATCTACAGCTTCTTTCTTCTGCACCAAAAAGGATAGCCTTTTCAACTTCAATTGGGAGAAAAGACTCAAGTGATGCTAAGAAGAAAAAGCCATAACAATGAGCCCCTGCACTGTCTTGATTCACATAATCCACCAAAAGCAAACTCAGCAGGAGGTACAGAGATCAAGTAGAGGCAACCTTAAATAACAAGGCCTCCAGGATTCAGGAGGATTAACATACCAGCACTCAGATCTTCCTTGAGTTCTATGCTACTTCTAACCTGATTAGAAATGGTTTGCAATTTCTGTCATCTCCTTGGTCTACACAGTTACAGAACAAATTATGTTCTGTAAAAAAGTGTGCATCTCTTCCTTTTTCTCTGTATCTCTCTGTTCTTTTCTCCTTTGGAGAGGGGAGATTTTTGCCTGGAAACAAATTGAAGATGCGAATTCAAAATGGATTATTTATTTAAAATTCAGTGAAGACTGAGAAAGCAATTTTTTTAACTCTAAAAATTCAAAATAGTAAATAAAACAGGTATAATAAAAACATTGCACTGGAAGTTAGAGAATAAAAATTTCGGGTTTGTTTGCTTTTATGTTTTTTAACTCTTTTCACTATTGGGTAAGTTCTTAACTCTGCAGACACTGATAAGTCTCACTGTATTTACTGAGAGTCATGTTGCAAACATTCTGAAAATTTTTATATATGTATAGATAGATATGAAAGTATATTGCGGAGAGCTGAAATTTTGGAATTAGAGATAGATAGATGATTGATAGGATGGAAAGGTAGACACATGATTGATAGATACAGATGTTAGATAATAGAAAGATGAATGATAGAGATAAGTGATAGAGAGATAGAGATACAAGATTGATGGATGATAGAGATAGATGATAAATAGAGATAGATAATGATAGATATGGATGATATATAGATAATAGATAATACATAGGTAATAGATGATAGATAATAGAGATGGAAGACTGCCATAAATGATAGGTAATAGATGATAGATAAAAACAGATAGATGATAGATAGATGATAGATAGATAGATAGATAGGGAAGGGGATTTGAATATGCTACCCCAAATATGCCATTTTGGCATTATGATTATTTTTTAGCTGACTGTACATGATAAGCAACAGATACAGAAAGACTTCTCTGCTCTCCCTCTTAAAATCACGGCATTTCACTTTTTAAGTTGATGTAAATTTCTATTTGTAAAGGGGTTCCCCTTTCCCACGAGTGGTTTAGTTAGGTGTAATAAACCTTACTAAACAATTCTTAACTACCACATGTTTCCTAATCACCTTTCCACCATTTATTGCCCCAAGAAGCCCAAATCCGCACCCCACTTTTTTTGTATAGTCATTTCTCCACAACTCACCACCTCTTGTGAAAGTGGTAGAAAAGTCCTGGGGTCTAACTGTCTCTTTTTGTTTTGAACCTCTTTTATGTGGGGTCCCCATGCACATAAAAATGTTAATGTTAATAAAGAAACATATGCCTTTTAAAATCTATATTTTGTCTATTTAGATCACAAGTCCCAGTCACAGAACCAAAGAGACAGAAAAGTTTTTTGCCTCCCTTATAATTAATAGGTAGGAAGATAGATAGATAGATGATAGATAGATAGATAGATATAGATGACAGACAGATGATAGATAGATAGATGATAGATAGATAGATTGATAGATAGATAGATAGATGATAGATAGATAGATTGATAGATAGATAGATGATAGATAGATAGGCAGACAAGGTAGAAACAAAGAAGGATGGATAGATATAAGGCTGGATTGATGAATGGATGGATGGTCAGGCAGATAGATACATAAAGAAAGGTGATAAATAAAAAGATTCAAAGTTCTGCCTTCACCAGTGTTATTTAGAGGACTAAATGAGATAATCTATATCAATATCTATTCTTGTCAGCTGTATAAATTTTATTACTATTTTCCATGTTCTCCTACATTATTATTTCTGAATGAACATCTCCACTTACTGAAACATTTCCTTTTTTAAGCAATAAATTTTGTATAGCGAGCACAGTAAAAAAGCACTGAGAAGAGAACACATTTTTAAAACTTTGAATTCTCCATAACTCTTATAAATAAAGTTACCTTCTTTGGGGTCTTCAGTCCACTCTGCTTCCTACAGAATTCAGATTCCAATGGCCATTGCCTTTAAGAGTACTGTCAGTTCAACTAATCATCCATCGCCAAGAACCCTCATTGCAAGTACTGCTGGGGTAAAAACAGGCACTAAACTTAGTTGTCATTAGTGCCATCAGGATAAAATCCAACAGGAATGAGTCCTTGAAGCTGGCCATGGTGGCTCGCGCCTGTAATCTCAACACTTTGGGAGACCGAGGCAGGCAGATTGCTCGAGCTTAGGAGTTCGAGACCAGTCTCGGCAAGACTCTGTCTCTACTGAAAATACAAAAATTAGCCAGGCATGCCTACCAGAGAGGCTGACGTGGGATGATCACATGAGTCCAGGAGGTCAAAGTTGCAGCAAGTTATGATCATCCTGCTGTGCTCCAGCCTGGGGGACAAAGTGAGATCCTGTCTTAAAAAAAAAATGCAGGGGATGGGGAGGGAAATAAATGACTCCTTGGACCAGATGTTAAAATATCTGAGCTCTAAGCTCTAGTTCTCTTTTGGGCCCACCACGAACTAGCAATTACTTTGGAAAAATCTCTGTACATTTTTGTATCTCAGTCTTCTCTATCCAAATCTTGTTACCTTGCCCCCACTGCAAATGGAGACAGAATAAACATCATGAGATTAAATTACAGTATGTTAAGTTTTCTAAAAGCAAAAGAGATGAACATCAGCCTGAGGATATATAGTGGCTCCCTATTCCTGGCCACCTGACTGTGTTCTATCCCAGGATACCATTATGCACCAACTCTGGTAATTCCATCTCTTCTGCCATGCATGACTCACTGCAAGGGTAGGTTCACCCATTCTAAATTGGGCCAATGAGTGGCAAAAAGACATTTATGGCACGGGGCTCCTGGGAAACTGACCAGTCAACTCTCCTTCCATCAAGACACAGATCAGAAAGCCCTGGTTGTTGCCAGAAACTGCCTGTGGCTATGATGACACTGATGCTATAAAAGGCAATGTGGGGGGACTGCTGAGTTGTTAAAGCAAACTTTTCTGAGTTCTGCCCTACACCTGAATTTAGTGGTTTGAGTAGAGCTGTCCGTGCTTTGCAGCCTATCACCTCTCCATGGATGTTTATTATTAAAGTATCTTTACTTATTGGCAAGGTGTGGTGGGTCATACCTATAATTAGCACTTTGGGAGGGTCAGGCAGGCAGATCACTTTAGGTCAGGAGTTTGAGGCCAACCTGGCCAACATGGAGAAACCCATCTCTACTAAAAATACAAAAATTAGCCAGGTGTGGTGGCACAAGCCTGTAGTACCAGCTACTTGGGAGGCTGAAGCAGGAGAATTGCTTGAACCCAGAAGGCAGAGGTTGTAGTGAGCCAAGACTGTGCTACTGCACTGCAGCCTGGGTAACAGAACGAGACTTCATCTCTAAAAAAAATGAAAATAAAAATAAAGTATCTTCACTTATTAAGCATCTGCTGCGGGACTGGAACTGAAGAGTAAAAATCATGCACCAAATATAGTCTCTTCTCTGTGAGATCTTATAATATTTTTCTTTCTACGTTTGTTTGTTGAAACTGCAAATTGATCGTCAGAAAAGTCACTCCTTTGCAATTCAAACATCTCTCCAAAGAGGAGAATTATTTTTCTTCTTTATTCAACTGAAAATGTATGTTATTTTGTGTCCAATATAGTTAACTGTCAAAAACCAAAGGTAGTTTTCCAAGTACCTTTTCTGAGAATGTTTTGATTTGTGTGTTTACTTTTTCTTTCATCTCAAGACGGACCCACAAAGAATAAGATTTCAAAGTGTTAATCTGTATAAATAAATATCTGTGCTATACTTTTAATGAAATAAACAAATTTCAAGTATAAGATAATCCCATACTTTAATAATCTGTGTCATGTATAGAGGTATAAACTTGTTATATGCAAGTATATAAATATGCAGTTATACAAATTTGCTCTTAATTGCTTAGAAACCACTATGTTGCAAGATTATCTGGCAATGAAATTGGGGACTTTAAGCAAATCACTTTATTCTTTTTTCCATAGAAGTGAATCTAACATTGGGAATAGCTTCCACCAAATTCTTATGTTGTATTAAAAAAAATTTTTTTTAAGTTCTCAGAAAACTCAATTACTTTTTTTCTGTATAAACAGAACATAATTAATGAGATAAATATAATGTCAAATTAATGAATTCTAATAATTTTAATTCACCTGCTTCTTTAGAGAATCATTCCTCTGTGCCTCTCCATTATAACTAGAAATAAACAAGTTATGTAATTTTCTCTTTTTCTGTTTATCTATTTTTTGTATTTCCAGTCTTCAAGATGTTCTCTAAAGTCACCCACATAACAAGAACCTTCAATAGACAAATGAGTGCTCATTAGAAATATATTGTCTACGTAGCATCATTGATTATGATGCATTCAATTCTACAGATGTTGCAGATTCCATAAAGTAGATATTATGGATTAGTCAGAAGGAGCCTGCCATTTTTGTAAATAAATATAATTTTTGTGACTAATCTAATTTGAGAACATTTCTGGATTAAGCATACTAAAATAAAGTATATTCCATAATTAATTGATTTAGATCAAGAAGTGAAAACTGTCATGCCCATCATTCCCCCTCCCTTACCGAATGCTTTATAAAGTCAATCCTCCATAAAACACTGAAAAAAAAGTTTCTGTTAACATCTAGCAATTGGTCACATTTGCAAACATATTCTCTCTTTTACTTGGATTTAGCAATGTCTCTTTCATTTATATATTTTTATTTATTTTTTGAGACAGGGTCTCACTCTGTTACCTAGGCCATCATGATTTACCACAGCCTCAGTTTTCAGGGCTCAAGTGATCCCCCTGCCTCAGCTCCCTGAGTAGCTGGGACCACAGGTGCATGACACTATATCTGGCCAATGTTTGTATTTTTTGTAGAAATGGGGTCCCACCATGTTGCCCAGGCTGGTCTTGTACTCCTGGGCTCAAACCGTCCTCCTATATCAGCCTCCCAGAGAGCTGGGATTATAGACATGAGCCACTGTGCCTGGCCCCTTTTGTTTTAAATAGCATTGGTTTATTTCTTGGTGAATATGAATACTAATTAAATGGTTTATCATTTATTCTATAATTAGAATTCAGAACACATTTCTTGTCTAACAAGTGGTTCTCAACCTAGAGCACATCAGAAATATCTGAGGAGCTTTTAAAAATATGGCTGGGGTCATTCCCACATTTTGAATGCTATCAGTGATGTTTTGGTTTGACTTGTTTGTTGACAAGATTGTTTTCCTCTCTCAAAAATATGGACATTCACCCTGAAAACATCATTACATGGCTTGCATCTGCTTGCTTTCTTACTTAACTAGCCATTCAGTAATTTAGTTTTCTGCTTCATTTTTCTGAAGTTTACTTCACTAAGCTATGTATGCTCAGCTATTGGAAAATTATTGACTAATACAACACCGGGACCCCCAGAGGCTCTCACTGAACCTTTCATGTGGGAGGCAGTTTGAAAATGCAGAGAGAGGTTTAATCTAAACCATGCTCTGCCTATATTAGCAAATGTGCCCTTGACTATTTTCCAAACTAGAAGCATATGTGAAACTGGGTTATAGGAAAGATGAAGGTATAAAGGGAAAGGTGGATTAGTCAGGGTTTTCCAGAGAGGCAGAACCAATAGGATAGATGGATAGAGATGGAGAGAGAGAGAGAGAGATGGTAGGTGGATAGATGATAGATAGATAGATTAGATATGTTAAATAGATGAGATAGCTAGAGATAGATAGATGAAGTAGATGAGAGAGAGATAGATATATGAGAGATAAGGTAGATAGATGAAATCGATAAATTAGAGAGATAAATGAGATAAGTAGATAGAATAGATAGATTGAACATAGATGGATAGATATATTAGACACATTAAATAGAGAGAATAGAGATAGAGAGATGAGATAGATGAAATAGATTAGAGAGATAGATACGTGAGAGATGAGGTACATAGATGAAATAGACTAGATAGATAGATAGATGAAATATGTAGATTAATAAGATAGATTAGATGAATTAGATAGATGACAGATGAAACAGATTAGAGAGAAAGACAGATTAGATAGGTAGATAGATAAGAGAGGGAGAGATAAAGATAGGTCAGTATGTAGGTAGGTAGATAGATGATAGATAGGATAGATAGAGGAGACAGAGAGATATAGAGATGAGATAGGTAGATCGATAAGGTAGATTAGATAGATGAGGCAGATGATAGATGAAAGGGATAAGATAGATTAGATATATGAGAGAGACATGAGATACATAGATGAACTAGATGAGATAGATACATAGATACCTGAGATAGGTAGGTAGACAGTTAGAAGAGATAGACAGATAGATAGATAGATAGATAGGCAGACAGATAGACAAATAGGCAGATGGAGGTAGAGATGTCAAAGGGGATTTATTATCAGAATAGGCTCATGTGATGAAGGAGGCTGAGAATTCTCATGACAGACCTTTTCCAACCTGTAGACCCAGAGGAGCCTACAATGTGGCTCAGTCCAAGTCTGAAAGCCTCAGAGCAAAGCAAGCTGATGGTGTAATTCTCAGTCCCAGGCTGAAGGCCTAAGAAACAAGTGGGGCATTAATGCAAGTCCTGGAGTTCAAAAGCTGGAGGACCTGGAGCTCTGAGGTCCAAAGGCAGAATGAGAAGAGTGTCCCAGCTCTGGAAGAGAGAAGAATTTACCTGTCTTCTCACTTTTTCCCATCCAGGCTCCCAGCCAATTTGACAGTGGCCACCTAGACTGAGGGAGAATTTCCGCCACTCGGCCTACCAACTCCTATACCAATCTCCTCCGGAAACACCCTCAGAGACACACCCAGAAACAATGCTTAACCAGCCATGTAGGTTTCTCTTAATTCAGTCAAGTTGACACCTAAAATTAACCATCACAAAGGACTTTGGCTTGTTTTGTTATTCCCTTAAATTCACTTATATAGAATTGTTCCTCTGCAAAAGAAGTTAAGAAACATTCAGTTAGAAAGCACCAATTACACACTATTTCAAGGTTAACTATATCTTCACACACAAAATATTGGCAAAACAGGATGAGGGCCTTCTGTAATTTCATTATTTTAATTGTCAGTGGAATAAAATATCAGCATAGGAAGCTTAAAGCAAAATAAACAAATGAATTCAAGATTACTTAAATAATAAACAAAATGTGGTCTATGCACACAATGGAATACTATACAGCCTTAAATAGGGAGTGAATGCTGACACATGCTACAACATGGATGAACCTAGAAGATATCATCCCAAGTGAAACAAGCCAGACACGAAAGGGCAAATATTGTATGATTCCACTTGCATGTGGTACCTAGAATAGTCAAGTTCGTAGAAAGAAAAAGTCGATTCATGGTTATCAAGGGATGGGGAATTGGGAAAGGATGGATGAGAATTTATTGCTGAATAGGTATGGAGTTTCACTCTCGGAAAAAGAAAAAAGTTCTGGAGGTGAATGAGAGTCCTGATTGCACAAGGGGAATGTACTTAATGCCACTGAACTGTGCATTTTAAAAAGGATAAAATGAGCCAGGTGTGGTGGATCGCACCTGCAGTCGCAACCTTTCACCTCCTGAGGCAGGAGGATCTCTTGAGGCCAGGAGTTCAAGGCTGCACTTAGCCACGACTGTGCCACTGCCCTGGTTGACAGAGAGAGATCCAGTCTCTAAAATAAGTAAATAAATAGGTTAAAATTATAAAGTTTATGTTATGTATATTTTTCTATAACTTCTAAAAGATTACTAGAGTGAACATCGATCATCATATATGATAATTTCTTAAAGGATGGGTGGAATTCAATATGCAAAAGAAAAGTGAGGTGCTGTGAAGGTGCAGGAGATCAGAATATGCCACCCCAAATACGAAACTGTGGCATAAGGATTATTTTGAGGAAAGGGAGACACACAGTGAAGCTCTCTGCCCTTTTTCAGCCCCCCTAAAAGCAAAACAAATTCTGCCTTGCTTCCCCCTTTTCATGACCAGGGCCAAGATAGGACAAAAAAGAATCTAACAGCACACCTTGCCAAATAACTCTCATCAACCATCAGCATCCCTTTACATTCACCTTCCCAGCATTTACAGCCCCTAAAAAATCCAAAAATCCTTTTTGTGTTGTCTTGTCACTTGTCTACAAGTATATCATTCTTTGAATGGTATAAAAGGCTCCAAGTCTAGGTGCCTCTTGGGGAATGAGGGAGAATCTTTCCTTCGTGAAGCACGCCCTCACCACAATCCACCAATGTCACACAAAGCTTATCATCAAGTTAAAAGTGTATGCTTTTCTGCCATTAATTTGTCTTTGCCAGTTTGTTTTGCAAGCTGAGCCACACAATCTAAAAAGGTAGAGGAAATTTTTCCTCCTTTACGAAGAAGAAATCCTACTAGACGGCCCCCTTGACTAGTAAAAAAAATTCTAGAGGATTCCAAGCAGTGCACCATGCTCCAGACCTGTGGCTGGGTGCTTCCTTCTACAGCAGTGGTTCCCAAACTTTATGCTACCAGGAACTGGTTTGGTGGAAGACAATTTTTCCATGCACAGTGAGGATCCAGGGGGATGATTTTATGATGATTCAAGTGCATTACATTTATTGTACACTTTCTTTATCTTATTATTACATGGTAACATATAATGAAATACAACTTACCATCATGTAGAATAAGTGGGAGCCCTAAGCTTGCTTTCCTGAAACTAGATGGTCACATCTGGGGGTGATGGGAGGGAGCGACAGATAATTAGGCATTAGATTGTCATAAGGAGAGCACAACCTAGATCTCTTGCATGTGCAGTTCACAAAAGGCTTCGCGTTCCTATGAAACTGTAATGCCCTTGCTTATCTGACAGGAGGTAGAGCTCAGGTGGTAATGCAAGTAATGGGGAGCAGCTTAAGTGCACAGGAAACTTCCCTCACTTAAGCCGCCACTCATCTCCTACTGTGCAGCTCAGTTCCTAACAGGCCACAGACCTGTCCCTGGCGGGGGCTTAGGCATTCCTGTTCTAGAGCACAGGATGGATTGCAACAGAGTAACAAGAAATATGGTTGGAAACACAGTTTCTTGGCAGCCTATGAAGTTGGCACTTTCTTTTATAACCTTGTAACAACTCTGGAGAAGCACCTATCATCATAATCCATATTATTTTCCACAGTTGAGCCCTGTTTCACAATGTCACCGTTCATTTTTGATGAGGCTCCTTTAAAGCAAGAAACTTGGGTGGGATTTCCTGCAATCCTGGCTGGATCACCCAGAAAATGCACTTCCCACCCTACCCCCCAAAAAACAAGTTGAATTCTTAAAATAGTTTTAGTAACTCAAAACAAGGACCAACCAAGGAGAGACGCCCTAAAGAAAGAATGGCCTGTCTGTTTCCACATTCCTGAATAGGAAAGTCATCCTTTTGTCACCCTCATAGAAAGAATTCTTTTGAAATGCCAACAGCCTCTGGTAGCATTTGGAATGCAAGGATCCCCCAAACAGTGTGAGAAGGGCTGTATTGAGATAATTTTCCAAAATAAGACTTGTCTCTCTGCCAGGGTAGAAAAAGCCTCTGCAGCCCAAGGTAGGACACTTGGTGTCTCCCTTTTGCTTCCCTAATCTATAAACTATGGCCCATGGCTGTCAGGCAGCTCCAGAAAATGCTGAGGAGATTAATGAGATTGTATCTGTGGAATCCTTAGAGGCTCTGGGAAAATGTGTTGCATACAAAAAGGAGCTGCATTTTCACATTGGCCTGTATGCTAGTATTGTTCACATCAACCAGATTATTTAGCAATGACAGAAAATGTAACTCCTTCTCCTGGTTCTTTATCATTTCATCAAATAAAAATGACCTTTGCAAATAAATAATTTATCAGTTTCTTTGGCTCTCGTTGTTTTCATCATGGTCCATTTATTTCCAGGGTCTCCATGACCAAGGTCCCAAAACAAGCCTCTGAGGATGAATAACATCAAGGAACAAGCTTGGGCTGAGGTCCCAGCAATCCTCGTTTCTCTAGGAAGAAATGTCACTTAAATGTCTAAAGATATCACCAGCCTAATGCTGTTTTCCTGCCACACCCTCTAAACTCTGCAGAATTTAGTGGTAGTGGCTAATTTTGTGGTAGTGGCTAATTTACTCAATTTAAAATACAGCAGAGTCCTCAAGACAAGAACTACCCTAGATGAAGCCACCTGTGCTCACAGGTATATATACATCGAACACACTTGTAAGCAAGACAGTACACATAGAGTTTGTTCTCTCAAAACACTGACAGATGAGCATGGCTCAGGGAATTGGACGATCTGAAAAAGAGCACATCACTCCAAGGCTTTAGGGTAAAGCTGCTAGAATCATCCTCTTAGAAGATTTAGATTAGGGAATGTCACTTCCCCCTCTTCAAATCCCCATTGAGACTGCATTGCCTGTGAAATAAAACCCAAGGTATTTAGCATAGCACAAAGGATCTTCCAGGGTCTGGTCTCTCACCTGCTGTTTAATCTTACCTCCCAGCACGCGGTGCTATTGTGCTCTGTGCTCTGATCACACTTCTGTTTAATTCGTGGTTCTCTTGATATATCACACACTCTCAGGCCCTCATACCCATCCTCCAGTCGCAAATGTCCTTCCACTCCACTCCCCTTCTATCCCCAAGTCCACTTATCCATTAAAGTCCAGCTTTTAGTCCATCTGCTTTGGAAAATCTTTCTTGATCTCTCAGACAAAAGGAATCCCTCACTCAACAATGGTGCTTCCATCACCTGAAGTATTGCATGACACTTTTATCACTGGAATTAGTATGAGAGTCACTGACAGTCTCTCAATTCAAACTGACATTGGTGAGAGGTCTCAGTCCTCTCCTTCCCTGGACATTTGAAAAATGTTGCTTGAGTGGAATAGAGTATTTCCGACTGGTGTCCTTAAAATGATGTACTCTTTTGCTCGGACTATAAGGTGATGCATTTCCATCATCTGTTTGACAATTCGCTTTTAAGTCAGGGACTTAGATACATTTTATTTGTCGTTTCCTTATTTTCTCAAAGCTAAGGCTCAACCAGAGAAACTGGACATTTTTAAAAGCTAAATTTGAGCCAGGTGTGGTGGCTCACACCGGCGATCCCGGCACTTTGGGAGGCTGAGGCAAGTGGATCACCTGAGGTCAGGAGTTTGAGACCAGCCTCGCTGTCATAGTGAAATCCCGTCTCTACTAAAAACACAGAAATTAGCTGGGCATGCTGGTGGGCACCTGTAATTTCAGCTACTATTTGCGAGGCTGAGGCAGGACAATCACTTGAACCCAGGAGGTGGAGGCTGCAGTGAGCTGAGATAGCGCCACTGCCCTCCAACCTGGGCGACAGAGCAAGACCCTGTTGTCCAAAAACAACAACAACAAAAACAAAGAAACAAAAACTATCAATTTGGGAGCCTAGCACACACTAAGCACAAAATTTTCTAATCACTCCCAATCTTCAGTCCACATTAATGATATAATTGTCCATATCATCTGACCAATTTAAGATAGACTCAGCTGTAGTCGTAAGCAGGTAACACCTCAAAACAAAGGCAGTTGACTTTGGCCATGCATTAAACCACTGCTTGAATGCACTGTAAACTATAAAACTTAGCTAAGTGGAGCATCTCGCCATCCTTCCACTCTATCCCCAGAGTAAAATAGAGGTGAATCTTGAAAGCAAGCCTCACTCATTCTTCATTGACTGCATTGCTGTGACCTCTCAGGACTCACATGTCGTAAGTCGGTGGCCTGTTCCCGTCCGTCTAGACCCAGCAGAAATGGTTGGCATCAAATGTTCAAGGAGCTACACTTTGACAGTGTCATTATTATTAAGTGCAACAAACTGAACTATTAACACCATCTGTTCATTGTGGCGGATGTCAGACGTGCCGTTCCAGATAGGGCAGGAGCTGCTGACGCTGAATTTCAGAGAATAAAATCACCTTCTGCTCACTTGACCGAACTGGAGGAGCACATAACCATGTGCCAAAGGTCTGGGATTTTTCTGTGTGTTTGTTTCAATTTTAATCATTTTTGATTATCCAATTTCCTCTGAAGCCAATAAGAAACACTGTGTATGTCCCAGTTTTCCTCCATAGCTCGAGGTTGTGACACACCCAAAGCCTCATTGTTGTAAATCTCTTCAAAGTACACAGCTCAATTGAAGACTGGGACCCATGGAAAGAGAAAGAAAGAAAAAATGTGTGCAGTTGCACTGACCAGATAAGTAAATTCCCTTTATTGGAAATGTCCTAACTGGGAGGAAATATCACTTGGAGAATGTCAGGGCCAAGGGAATACATCCTGATTGCCCTCTGAAGATTCACTGAAATCACTGACAAGAAGCAGATTATTAGAAGAAAAGACACAAACATTTATTTCATAATATTTTTGTATGACACGGGAGCCTTCAGAATGAAGACCCAAAGATACATGGGAAACTGTCCATTGTTATGCTTGGGTTCAACAAAATCCATGTAGAAATAGGACTGGAGGAAAAGGGCCTGATCTAAAGCTAATGCACTGAGTGGGGAAACCCAGCCAGACCTGTCTGTCTAGATTCTTCTTGGCCTGTCTGAACAGCCTTCCTTCCTTCTGGGTGGGTGGCAGGACCCTCTCTGGAATGGGGGTCTTAGGAGCTACAGTCAAATCAGGCAGATCAGAGGACTTTTTATGGCCAGTTTTGACACCAAAAGGAGGAGGAGGGTAAGTTAGAGTCTTATTTTAGGTTTTATGTCTGACTTTGGGGAAAAAGGGGCTCTCGTTTCTATGAACCACCTTGGGAAAGAGAAATTTCTGGTTTTTATGAGGCCTTGAGGAGAATGGGACTGAGAGACAAAAGGGCAGGAGAAGGTAAGAAAGAAACTTTTGCTTCCGAGGCTTCTTCTGAGGCCTTCACTTTGGGGTAGTGTTCTCTGAGCACAATG
Source organism: Callithrix jacchus (assembly GCF_049354715.1). Taxonomy (NCBI): domain Eukaryota; kingdom Metazoa; phylum Chordata; class Mammalia; order Primates; family Cebidae; genus Callithrix; species Callithrix jacchus. The sequence continues at coordinate 6,746,974 of NC_133524.1, forward strand.
ATAACTAAGGAAGAAACTTAGGCTTTGTCTCCATAGTAAATGCTGGTCCACGTGGGGCTGCACAAACCCTTTGTTGTGTCCAATTCACCACAGCTCTCAAAGCCAGGAAGCACTGCTTCTCCACTGTGTCTGGCTCACAGGGCGTGGGTGCCTCAGGCATAACCAATATTCTGCTTTTAGATCTGATCACTTACTGTCACGTCCTCAGACTGTCAATCTACAGCATGTGCAGCATTCAATGTTTCTTTCCCGGAGTCAGCACACTCAGGCTCTCTGGCTGGAGTTGACTCATCTCTAAACTGCTCTCTACATCCACCAAATAACTGTGTGCCACCTATTGGTGCAGGGCTAAGGAACCAAAGGATGCAATGCCCTCAATGAGCCCAATTGTATATTATTATTTATCTATTTTCATTTTTATTTTTTTGTGACAGAATCTCACTCTATCGCCCAGGCTGGAGTGCAGTCGGGTGATGTCAGCTCACTGCAACCTGCGCCTGACAGGTTCAAGCGATTCTCCAGCCTCAGCCTGTGGAGCAGCTGGGATTACGGGCACATGCCACCATGTCTGGCTAATTTTTGTATTTGTAGTAGGGACGAGTTTTTACCATGTTGGCCAGGCTGATCTCCAACTCTGGACCTCAAGTGATCTGCCCACTTCAATCTCCCAAAGTGCTGGGATTGCAGGCATGAGCCACTGCGTCCAGCCGATGAGCCAAATTTTAGTGGGAATTTTGGAAACAGTGCTTTGGAATATATAAATCATGAGAGCTTAAACTTGGGCAATGATAAGGAGCTCGGCTCTCTAGGCAATAGCCAGTAAGATGGAGTGGTTCAATGACTTCGGCTAGAAGAATAGGATCCTGCACCCTTGCCGTGTGCATCTTGGGGGTTCTGGGGAGTCATATACAGTGGAAGCATCCCTCACAGGATCAAGACTCCAAGACTCAAGAGAGGCAAAAGCGCCACACTACTAAGTCTTCCTTGGGTCTTTGCAATTCTGCATAAGAAACACCAAAAAGGGCAGGCGCAGTGGCTCACGCCTGTAATCCCAGCACTTTAGGAGGCTTAGGTGGGTGGAACACTTGAGGCCAGGAGTTTCAGACCATCCAGGTCAACATGGTGTGATCCCATCTCTACTATATACACAAAAATTACCTGGGCATGATAGCATGCCCTGTGGTCCCAGCCACTCAGGAGGCTGAGGCAGGAGAATTGCTTGAACCTAGGAGGTGGAAGTTTCAGTGAGCTAAGATCACGCCACTGCACTCCAGCCTGGGTGACAAAGCCAGACTCTATCTCAACAACCAAACAAACAAAAAGAAAGAAACACCAAAAGCCTTAGCCTTAGATAGATAGATAGATAGATAGATAGATAGATAGATAGATAGATAGATAGACAAATGGAGATAATAGATAAGATAGATATGATAGACAGATGGAGATGGTAGATAAATAGGATAGATAGATGATGTAGATAGAAAGATAGACATGATAGACACAAGGAAATGATAGATAGGTAGATAAAGATGATAGATATGACAGACAGATGAACATAGAGATAGACAGGATAGATAGATGATTGATTGATAGATGGATAGGATAGATGATGATGATGAAGAAAAATAGAGACAATAGAGATGATAGACAGAGATGATAGATGATAGATATGATAGATGGATGGAGATGATAGATATGATAGACAGATAAAGATGATAGATATGACAGATAGGATAGATAGATGATAGACAGATAGATATGATAGATGGAGATGATAGATAGGACAGATGATAGACATGATTGGCAGATATGATAGAGATGATAGATGACAGTTACGATAGAAATGATAGATAACTGGAGATGATAGATTATACATAGATATGATAGATAGATGGAGATGATAGATATGATAGACGGATGGAGATGATAGATGGTAGATAGATAGGATAGACAGACACATAGATACATAGACAAATGGAGATGATAATAGATGATAGAATGATAGATTAATAGATATGATAGATAAATACATATAATAGATATGAGAGATAGATAAATGGAAATGATAGATGATAGGTAGATATGAAAGATAGGATAAATGACGATAGGTAGATAGAGAAATAGGACACATAGACTAGACAGTTGATGATGATGATGGTGATGAAAGAAATGATAGGTGATAGACATGATAGAAAGATACATAAATAGATAGGATATATAGAATAGACAGATTATGATAGATATGATAGATAGATGGTGATGATAGATAATATGATAGATTGAGATGATAGACAAGATAGATGATGATGATAGATATGATAGATAGGATAGACAGATGATGATAGATGAATGGAGATGACAGATGATACATAGATATGATAGATAGATGGAGATGATAGGATAGAGACACATAGATAAATACATAGATATATATAGATACATAGATAAATGGAGATGATAGATGATAGAATGATAGACAGATACATAGGATAGATGAATAGACATGGTAGATAAATGGAGATAATAGATGACTGATAGATGATAGACAGATAGATATAGGTAGAGATATAGATGTGGATATGTAGATAAAGATGTATCTTATCTATTGGATATATTTTATTGACTCACATATTGCAAGTGATTCTTCAAAACAACCTTCATTTATTCCTCCTTTGACACATCAGTGTCACCACTCAGATCTATGTGTCCTAAATTGCTGCCTGTTCCAGTTCTAGACCCAATAGGATATGTGTATATATATATATACAGCAGGAGTTATACAGATATATAGTTGTGTGTGTGTATACATATATCTGTGTGTATTTATTTTATAAGGACATATATCCTTATATATAAAAACGTATATATACATAAAATATATACGGACATAAATATATATACACACATATATTTTTATAAAATTTTTTTTTTTACCGGAAAGTAGTTCATATTGATCATGTTTTATTTTCATTTTTAAACTGACATCCTTGAGCCATATTATTTTTTTATTTAATAGATCATGATCATTTTTACACCCCAATAAATATTTGTGCATCATTTTGTGGATCCTGTGGCATTTCATTGTGTGGCTATGCTTTTATTATTTAATCATCCATGCTCTGGATACTTCTTCATTTTGCTAACTAGCCTTAATCTAATAAAATTGTGGACCTGATCTCACTCCCAAAATGGTGTCAAGTAACAGGTAAAGAATTTCTCCCTGATAGAGAAAAAGATGAATAGAATAAATGCAACATTCAGCAGTTAGACTAAGCTCAGACACTGTCAAGTCATGGCTAATGATACAGGCCTGTATATTGCCTTACTCATGGAATGTATTCAATACATGATGCCTTAATCAGTGAAACTATGTAATTACAGATAACTAAACAAGCAAACATTTGTAAGAGGCTGAATAAATTGCTCTCTTTCACAACATGAGTTATATATCAGTTGAGGTAGACAGAGGACTCAGGACAAAGGAGCTCAAAATGTTGGTATTATTGCTGATGAATAGAATACTGGAGGCCATGATTAGGTACATAGTAGTCCTGGGGTTCCCTGGATAGAGATCCAGAGGTGGGCAGGCTTACCCTCACAGCTGCAAGAAGCACAGAGCCACCCACTGCCCTATCCCTCATGGCTAACAGCAGATCTGAAGTGGGGTGTGGGACAAGCCAGGCTGAGCTGCCCAAGGCGGGGAACCCAGGTGAGAGGCCAGGGGACAGGGACTAGGGAAATATGTTCCAACAAAAACCCAAACCATGTCAGAGAAGGGCTCCCACAAAACTAGATCATGTTCTTGATTCTAATATCTATTAATCACCAAAATAAAGGACAGGCTTGAGATTCTTCCAAAGCAATAAATACATACTTGTGAGCCTAAATGAATATGTTAGCTTCAAAAAGAAAAGGTCTCCAATTCACATCCATAGCTGTCTTCACCAATTTTGAGAAAATGCTGATTATTTCAGGGGGAAGCATTATATGTAAGCTGGTGGAATGGCTCATGGCTGAACTTATCCCGAATGGTAAATCATCATCTTACTTGTGAATATAATGTGTCAGCAGAATTCATATGTGTGCTGATTATTTACTTTAATGCTGATAAAAAGTGAAATAAACTCCTTGAAGAAAAAATATTCATGGTAGACAGCAGCATGCCGAGACTGGAACTGACAGCTACAATGAATGGCTTGGTGGGTCCTGATAGTAAATACAATTAGTATCCAACACTCTGAAAAGAATAAATATGCATGTCAAGAGGAAAGTCCAGAAGCAAATAAACTGAGATGTCAACCACGTGCTGATGGGATTACACATAATGTTTGTTTCCTTCTTCACCAAGTTTCAGAATTTCTGAAAATTGATTTTCCTTTGAATATATTTCTGTGTATTTATTTTTTTTGAGACAAGGTCTTGCTCTGTTGTCCAGGCAGGAGTGCAATGGTGCTATCACAGCTCACTGCAATTTCAAACTCCTGGGTTCAAGTGACTCCTGTGCCTCAGCCTTCTGAATAACTGAGACTAGAGAAACATAACACCATGCCTAATTTTGTTTTGTTTTTTAAATTTTTTGCAGATCTGGAGTCTTGCTATGTTGTCCAGGCTGGTCTTGAACTTCCAGTCTCAAGTGATCCTCCCAGCTCAGCCTCCTGAGTAGCTGGGACCACAGAGGCAAACCACCACGCCCAGCTAATTTTTAAATTTTTTGTAGAGACAGGGTCTTGTCATGTTTCCCAGGCTGGTCTTGAACTCCTGGCCTCAAGTAATCCTTCCATCTTGGCCTCCCAAAGTGCTGGGACCATAGGCATGAGCCAACATGCCGGAATATATTAAATCTTATGATCAGAGGAAGTATATGTTACTTCCAGAAGAGGAGTGACTGATCCATCCTCACCTTCAGTAGGAGAGAATGTTAGCACTGTGCTATAGGGTCATTTTTAACCACTTTTAGGACTCCCATGTTGGCTTTAACATGTTTCCACCATTGACGGCTATCACCTGGAGTACTTCATCAGAATGATGTCCTTGGGGTGGTGGAGCCATTGCATCTTTATGCACAATGAGCTACAAGTGTCTGGGATTTTGCATCTCCCTTCCCTTCCCCAGTGACTGACAGCGATGGGGCGTCAAAGCTTGCTGCTCTGGGTTGGAATAACACTGAGTGCATTTACAGAATGAGGCTGCTCTCTGCTGTCAGTGCCAGGTGCCTGACCTCACGTCTGTTCTTGGTTTCTTTCCCTTCTATCCTGCTTCCTGCATTTCCTACCAGACTATTCATGGAAGCACCTGGGGTCCCTGCGGCCTTATGCTCACAGCCTACACAATCCCCTCCCGTTCAGCAGGGACAAGACCTGTGACTTGTTTCTGGCCAACAGAACATGGCTGAGACAAAGTACTTTTGCATATGTGGCTAACGTTGAAACTTTGTTGACTTTGAGTTCTTTAAAAGGGGGGATTATCTTCAGTGGGCTTGACTTGATTAGGCAAGGAGCAGTAAAAGGCAGATGTGGTCTTCCCTGAGGACAAAGGTTTTCTCTCTAATTAATTTACATTCTCACCAACAGCATAAAATCATTCCCTTTTCTCTGCATCCTTACCAACATCTATTGTTTTTTGACTTTTTAGTAATAGCCATTCTGACTGATGTGAGATGGTATCTTTTTGTGGTTTTAATTTGCATTTCCCTGATACGATGTTGAGCATTTTTAAAGTGTTTTTTAGCCATTTGTATGTCTTCTTTTGAGAAATGTCCTTTCATGTCCTTTGCCCACTTTTTAATGTCTTTTGTTTCTTGTTGAGTTATTTAAGTTCCTTGTAGATTCTGAATATTAGCCCTGTGTCAGATACATAGTTTTGCAAATATTTTCTCCCACTTTGTAGGCTGTGTGTTTACTTTGTTGATTTTATGTAAAACACTATGGAGATTTCTCAAATAGCTAAAATTAGAACTACCATTTGATCCAACGATCCTGCTACAGGGTATATACCCAAAGGAATAAAAATAATTGCATCAAAAAGATGCCTGCACTCATATGTTCATTGCAGCACCATTCACAATGGCACATATACGTAATCAACTTAAGTATCCATCAACAGAGGAGTAAATAACAAAAATCTGGTACACATATTCCATGGAATACTTACTACTTAGACATCAAAAAGAATGAAATTATGTATTTTACAGCAAGAAAGATGGAACTGGGGGCCATTATCTTTAGTGAAACAATTCAGAAACAAAAAGTCAAATATTGCACAATGTCACTAATAACTGGGAGGTAAATAATATCTACACTTGGACATAGAGAATGGAATAATAAACACTGGAGACTGGGAAAGGTGAAAGGGTGGGAGGAGAGTGAGGGATGAGAAATTACTTAATAGGTACGATGTACGCTATTCAGATGATGGCTATACTAAAAGCCCTTGACTTTTTCACGGAATTTATCCATGTGAAAAACTGCACTTGTACCCTCTAAACCTACAAAAATTTTAAAAATCAAAAAATGCCTTAAAAAACAAAGACTTTCTGCCTATTTTTGGACTAGAAGACCCAAACTCCTATGCTGTGAGAGAACCTATGTAGATAGCTACAGGGCAAAGAACCAACCGCAGGTGGTTTCTTGGAGCTGAGAGCAACCGCTAGCTGACAGCCAAAATGGAAGTTTCAGTGCTACAGCTGCAAGGAGATGAATTCTGCCAACAACTTACAGAAGAATGAGAGGAGATCTTGCCCCAAAGAGGCCTATGTGGAGACCTTGACTCTGGCTGACACCTGGATTGGAGTCTGTGAGAGACCTTGAAGCCGGGAAACCAGCTCTTTTGTTTGGTTGGGCTACCATGACAAAGTACCACAGACTGGGTGAGTTAAAAGACAGAAATTTATTCTCTCATGCTCTGGAGGCTGGAAGTCCAAGACCGAGGTGTGGGCAGGGCTGGTTCCTCCTGAGGCTTCTCTCCTTGGCTTGTAGAAACTGTCTTCTTCCTGTGTACTCACATGGTCATTCCTATGTACAAGTCTGTGTCCCAAACTCATCTTCTTATGAGGACACCAGTCAGATTGGATTAGGTCCCACCCTTACAAACTCATTTGAACCTAATTACCTCTTTTTTAAAAAAATTATTTTTTTACTGATAACGTCAAAGGAAATTTCAGTGTTAGAACCTACTTACCTCTTTAGGGTCCAAGGACCCATCTCCAAATACGGTGACATTGTGGGGTAGGGCTTCAACATATGAATTTTGGGGAAACACAGTTTAGTCCATAACAACAGCTAAGCTATGCCCGCAGATTCCTGACCCACAGAAACTGTGAGATAGCAAATGTATGTTGCTTTGAATTGCTAATTTGCAGTAATTTGTTATGCAGTAATTGAAAATCAATCCAATCTGCTTCAAATGAGGTGAAAGTTTTAAGATTGGTGGATATCCCTGTCAATCATTTCTGCCCCAAAAGAGGTTACAAAAGAACCTAGAACATCTCACTTTCCTGTCCCATTGATCTCTACATCCACCCCTCCAAAAGTCCAGATTTGCTAGGAGAAAGAAATATGCTTAGCAAATCACTGGTGCATGAGTTGGCCAATGTATTAAGTGCATGCACAATCCAAGGTCAAACATTTTCTCAATTCTTACTCTTTAAGATGAATTCTGAAGTGGATGTGTAAGAATAGGATAAGCTTCAAGTAAGTAAGTCACATTGAAACTGGCACAGCCACTATGAATGATAGTATAGAGGTTCCTCAAAAAATTCAAAATAGAACTATCTGATGATCCAGCAATTTTGCATATATATCAGAAGGAAACAACATCAGCATCTCAAAGAGATATCTGCACCTCCATGTTTATTGCCACACTATTCATAATAGCTAAGATATGGAATGAACCTAAGTGTCCACCAATGGATGAACAGACAAATAAAATGTTTATATACATACATATGTATATTATATATATATTCATATATATGAATATATATGTATTAAAACATATATATATATATATATTAATAGTACTTGGCCATAAATCAGTAGGAATTCCTGCCATTTGGGTCAAAGTGAATGAAGCTAGAGGGCATTATGTTAAGCAAATTAAGCCAGACAGAAAAAGACAAATACCATACAATCTCACTTAGATGTGGAATCTAAAGAAGTTGAATTCACAGAAGCAGGAAGTTGAAAGGCAGTTAAAAGGCGCTGGGGTGTGGGGGGCACTGGAGAGATGTTGGCCAAAGGGTACAAAGTTTCAGTTATAAGTAAGTTCTGGGGATGTAATCTACAGCATGGTGATTATAGTTACCAGTACCGTACCGTGTCGTTTGCTTGAAATTTTTTGAGAGAATGAATCTCAAATATTCACACTATCACCATATAACAATAATAATAGCTATGTACAGTGATAAATAAATTATTTACTTGGTGCATAGTAAACATTTCATAATGGCACATTTATCAGAACCTCACATGGTATACAGTATATTCAATTTTTACTTGCCAATTATACCACAATAAAGGTGGGGGAATAAAAGAACTCACATTTCTATTCTGTGGCCCTGTGTTCTCTGATTCCCTCAGTGTCTGTCTCTGGAATCCAACCAACCTAAGAGACCTTCCCTTGCCCATCAGAAGAAAAACATGCCAAGGAAAATGGCACAAAAATGAACTTTTTAGGTACAGCTTCATGTCACACTTTAAGGTACCTTATTATTTCATGATATCCTGGGTCAAATTCCTTTTCATTAGTTTAGACTTAAGTTCTTTATTTAATTTTATTTTTGAAAGAAAAGATACAAATAACCCATATGGCCTTTAACACTAGTCCTCAGGTAAGTGATAGCAACAACTGAGAGATTTTCTTTAGGCTGATAAATTTAACATGATTTAATGAAAACAACAAGATAGGCTTGCAAAGTTTCTGTGAGAAATCCTCCTTTAGAAATCATGCCAGCTTTTCATGGAAAGCAATTGCAACACAGTAGAAAGAATCTGCTCACGGAACCCACCCCAATCGAGGTGAAGGTGTTATGATTGATAGACGTCCCTGCCAATCATTTTTGTCCTAAAAGAGGTTATAGGAGAGCCCAGAATATCTCTTACTTTTGAAATTGACTTCACTCATCTACTTCTCCAAAGGTTCAGATTTAACCAGAAAAGACTGAAAAGGACGAAGTCTCACCAAAGCCGAGGGCTGCAAACGGTGTTGGTAATCCCCAAACGTTGTGGTTCTAAAAGAACAAAGGACAGTGGAAAAACACAAAACATTTCAGATATAAAGTATCTAAAATATACTTACTAAAAGACATAAAAGCCCACTATGAGGATAAATAACTTTTTTTTTGAGATGGAGTTTTACTCTTGTTGCCCAGGCTGGAGTGCAACGGCGTGATCTCGGCTCACTACAACCTCTGCCTCCCGGGTTCAAGCGATTTTCCCGCCTCAGCTTACTGAGTAGCTGGGATCACAGACATGTACCACCACGCCTGGCTAATTTTTTATTTTTAGTAGAGACAGGGTTTCAACATGTTTCCCAGGCTAGCGTCAAACTCCTGACCTCAGGTGATCCACCCGCCTCAGCCTCCCAAAGTGCTGTGATTACAGGTGTGAGCCACTGTGCCTGGCCGAGGAGAAATAACTTTTTATGTATTATAGGACATAACAGAAGATGTAACAAATGGATAGATGCATCATGTTCACTAAAGGGAAGATTCAATATCTTTACAATGTTTGTCATCCTTAAATTATATACGTATATATATATATATGTATAATCTCTATTGCATGGAAACCACCTATGAAATCACAATACAGCATATCCTTAAACTGGACAAGTTGATTCTTATTTCATATGGAATGTAAGTGGCTGAGAATTGCTAATAACATTTTGAAGAATACTAATAAAGATGGAGAAATCTCCTAGTAAATAGCAAGATATTAGGAAGATTGTTGGAACACTGGATAGAAAAATTGATTACACTTAGCAGAATAAAGAGACAGAAAATAGAGGAATATCTAAAATGAAGTTGACAATATGGCAGAAATTTGTGGTGTAACAGTGGGAAAGGAACAAGCTAGTCAATTGTGTGTAGCAACGAGGTGGAGAAGTTGGCAGATCCCTTCATCACCCTACCAAAAAAAATTTTTTTAATCTGGTGGATTAAAAATCTAAATATTGGCTGGGTGTGGTGGCTCTCTCCTGTAATCCTAGGACCTTGGGAGGCTGAAGAGGGCGGATTACTTAAGGTCAGCAGTTTGAGTCCAGCCTGGCAACATGGTAAAACCCCATTTCTACTAAAAATACAAAATGGCTGGAGGTGGTGGCGCACACCTGTAATCCCAGCTACTAAGGAGGCTGAGGCATGAAAATCGCTTGAACCCAGAGGCAGAGGTTACAGTGATCCAAGATTGTGCCACTGAACTCTAGTCTGGACGACAGAGTGAGACTGTCTAAAAAAAAATATGTAAATTTAAAGGAAAATGCCCAAACAACCAGAAGAAAGTATAGTAAAATATTTTTATGATCTTAGACTGGGGAAAGTTTCCTGAAAACACTGAATGCATACATTTTAAAGGAAAATATTTGAGTATCAAATTGCATGAAAATCAAAATTTCCTGTATCGGAGGAGACATTGGAAACCACCCTAAAAGATAAGCCACAGATGGAGAGATGTTTAAAAGGAATCGAACCCAAGATCGATTAGTTCCTACTCCAGCAAAAAGTCCTACCAATCAATAAGGAAAGAGAAGACTTAGAACAAAGTGATCAAGTAATATAGGATGGTGATTCCGAGTAAAGGAAACTGAACAACTAAAAATATGAAAATTTGTTCAAACCCTAAAAATTAAGAAAGTATGCCTTAAAGCAACATTTGATACCAATTAGAATCTTTAAAAGAATTACAAGATAGGGTAGTACCAAGTGTTTTCAAGACTGTGGAAAATGAAATTTTTCACACTCTTCTGATAATACTGTAAATTTGTTAAACTGTTTTGGAAATAACTAGTAAACTTGCAAATGTACCTCATTGTGATATTACAGCATAGTAATTTCATACACACAAACACATACATTCCTAGAAAAAAAGCTCATAAATAACCAAGGACACACAAAGTATTGTTTGCAGTTAAAAACCACAATAACCTTACTGTCAGGGTATATATACAACAGTGAAAAATAAATGAATACATGTACATATGTGAACCTGGATACACCCCAAAAAGCATAGGTGACAGCCTGGGAGATGCAGCGAGACCTCCGTCTCTCTAAAAACAAACAAATGAAAATTAATAAAAAATTAGCCTGGTATGGTGGCATGTGCCTGTAGTCCCAGTTATTCAGGAGGTAGAGGCTGGAGGATTGTTTGAGCCCAAGAGGTCAAGATTGCAATAAACTATGACCGTGTCACTACACTCTAGCCTGGGTGACAGAGAGATACTCTGTCGAAAGTAAAAGAAAAAACTTGAAATGAAAAAAATCAAGTGGCATAAATATATAGATATGTAGCTTGCTATTATTTATGCATTTTTATTAAAAAGAGAAAGCTATACCACAGATTGTTTTTAGAGCTGTATGCATGTTTACATAAAAGTGTGATTGGCTCAGGAGGCCAAGGCGAGAGAAGATCACTTGAGCCCAGGAGTTTGAGTCCATCTTGGACAACACAGCTAGACCTCAACAACAACAACAAAAAAAGCCTGATTGGTTTGGAAGATAGATTCCCCACTACTTGAGGACAATGAGTATTTCTAGGGAGGATGAAAAAGTAAGATGTAAGTATGGCTTCAACTGTATATGTTATATTTTGTTTCTGGGAAAAATTGGAGTTTCAGTAAATATAACAAAAATGCTAGTATTTGTAAAACATGAGTGTTGGATTTATGAATGTTCCCCATATTACTCAAAAAGATTTTTTTTTTATTTTAAGAAGCTCAGTTGATTGGGTTCAGCAAAATATGTTGATGGCAGATTTAATTCAACATTCGAAAGAAATCTGTTGTTTTATTCCAAGATTAGTCTTATTTTATCTTGCATTTTAATCTTTTTCCCTTACATTTTATTTCCATTAAACTACACTGCCTAAAACATAACAATTCCAAATAAAAAAAACTCACGAATAATGTAATTTAATGTGCAATAATGTCAAAAGTCACACCCCATAGCAGAGACAGAAAAAAGCACAATTCAGAATTTCTTCCAAAAAGACATCGCCTGAGTTACAATATCTCAAGCAATAAAGTGAGTAAATTCAAACCTTGAAAGGTCAAGGAATAATAAAACCATCTCATTATGCATTTACTAAAATGAGCAAACTTATACTTCATAAACCTTACGAATTGCTGCTGTTTGCAAATATATGTTGTATACTTTTCATTTCTCTTTTCTATTCTTCATGACATTTTCATGATATTTGAAAAGAAAAATAAAAATGTGAATTAGAAACCACTCATTTGCAAAAAAAAAAAAAAAAAAAGAAGGAAAGTGTTGGGGAAACAACGAAAGTAGGAAACTCCTGCCAGAATATGTTCATTGCAAGGTCAAAGAAAATTCATGATTTTAGGACTTATCTTAAATGAGCTCCATTTGATCTCCCAGTTTTTATATTTTAATAATTTGTGCATTAAGCAGTGTTCTAAATTAAAGTAAGAACTGCTCTTGTATGCAGGATTGTCTAACCAGATGGCTTTTTGATCTCACTTGGCTGAATCTTGGAAAATATTTGTAATAGTGACGGTTCCCACTCCCTACCCATCACGAGCTGCAGAGAAACTGCAGCTCATCAATATGGCTGTAACTCAGGCAATATCTTGAAGGTGTTAGAGGACCTTTACAGAAGTCTATTCTAATCACCCCAACCCTGCAGTCTGGCAGCATGGAGCACTCTTAATACCAGGCACTTCAAAGAGAAAGAAGGAGTTCTTTTTAAATAAAGAAACTGGCAATGGAACAAAAGACAGCTACTAACTGTCCTTCCCCCTAATTTTCATTGCATGCTCATGGTCTGTAAATGCTTCCTCTTGGGTCCAGTACGGTTAGTCCCTGATCACATTGCCATGGATGGTGATAGAACTGGAACAGGTATGTTTCCTCCCCAAGGATGCCACCAGGGGAGGGCTGAGAGAATGGAAATGATTCTCAGAAAATCATCCCTACAGGATGGATGGGGAATTCCCAAGGTTATGATAAAGTGGAGGCTTGTATTGTATTGCATTGTATTGTATACATTTAATGGATACAAGTGCAGTTAAGTTGCATGGGTACATTGTATAGTGGTAAAGTCTGGGCTTTTAGTGTATCCATCACCTAAATAATATACATTATATCTACTTCATAATTTCTCATCTTTCATCCCCTTCTCACCTTTTTATCAATAAGATACTTGCACTTGTATGAAGGTATTTTATAATCCTCCCTGTACCTCCTGAACACACAAAGCAAGCAGGAATTTGTCATGTTTTCCTCCCTACTCAAATCTCTCACCTTTCAGAGTAGGGTTTATCTCTTATTGGCTTATTTCTCCTCCTACTTTAGAGAAGTAGCAGGTTTAAACATCACTGGCCATTCTTCTTGATCATACTGAAGATGACAAATTATAACTTAGGAATTAAAATGCACATGTCCATGTGTCCCAACATGTCCTCTGGTACATGTGTTAACAGTATACATTCTACTGTGGTTACTAAAGGCTGGGAAGCATAGAGAGCAGGGGAGATAAGGGAGAAGTTGGTTAATGGATACAAACTTACTAGTAAATGGGAAGAATAAGTTTTAGTGTGCTGTAGCATTGTGGGGTGAAAGATGATTATCAGTAATTTAGGGTATGTTTTCAGAAAGCTAGAAAAAGCTAGAAGAGAGCATTTTGAATGGTCTCAACACGAAGAAATGATAAATGTTTGAGGTGATAGATATGCTAATTACTTGATCATGACACATTGTATACATGTATCAAAATATTACTCTGTAAATACATACATTATTTTGTAATCTTACCCTATAAATATGTACAGTTATTACCTGTCAAGTAAAAATAAAAGGAAAAAATACATATTCTAAAGAAAATCCTGGTATGATTCATATTTTCTTCTTCTCAAGTCAAGTTGAGATGGTTGTAAAACACACAGTTAGAGAAATGTCACACGCATTTAAAACCAGCCAAAGGAGATTTTTTTTTAATGTGTAAGGACACTAAAAACATATTGCTCAGGAAGCCTTCCTGGAAATACATAAACACTTGGAGATGTACTCCAATAAAATGAAAGCCCAATCAATCGAAGTCAATTCATTTAATCAATTAAATTATACTAAATAAGAGACCAATCAATTAAAATCAATTTCAATTTTTTTTTTTTACAATTTTCTATGAAAGGCAGTAAGACATGAGAGGAGAAGTGGTAAATAAAGGGTCTCTTTAACTATGTAATTAAGTCTAAATAATTATGAGAAACACCATTGCAAATGGAATGTAAATACTAAATTCTTGAAGGAAATTATACCAGTGTAATAATTTATGATTACATGATTTTTTAAAGGTATACATATTTGAAAATGTTTTCTTGGGAAAGCAGAAGAAATAATGCTAACATACACGTAAAATTTAATGGATGACAAAATGGAAGAAATCACAAAATGTATAAACATATTCAAATATAAATCTTTAACTCCCTCTTAAAAATGTTGAAGAGGAAAAAGGATAAAAATAGAGATAAAGGGAGGGAGAGTGAAAAGATAAAAATAGAGATGGAGATAGAGAGAGACAGAGAGAGACAGAGAGAGAGATTGCTAAAGTAGAAAACCATAGAATTGATAAATGGGCTATAATTATAGATACAGATGACATAACAGAATCTTAAAAGTAGTTAATAGAACACTATCCTATGAAGTTTTAAAATCTTTATGGAATCCATGCTTAAAATATAAATATATAAATTAAGAAAATTTAGACTAACTAAAAAGACCAATTACCATGGAAGAAATTAAACATGTTCTTAAGGATCTTGACTTCAAAGAAGGCAAATTTCCTCTTTAAAGAATTTTGGAGAATTTATTTCTCAGCACTTTTTCCCAGTGGGTGTGCACTCTTGTCTTGTTGGATACAGGTGGCTTAATGAGTAGACCAATCATATTTGAGAAGGAGGAACACGGTTGTAGGTGGAGAAGTAATAATTTTAAAACCAGCTGTCTTAGATGGCCAACCTATTTTTATATACCTGTGGTCAGTGGGTGTGTTTCATCACAGCATGCACACTAGCTATAGAATTATGGGCGGCTACCTGCTTCCCAGAGCTTGGTACTCTCAGAGAGGTGTTGTAACAGTACAGGTGGCACAGGATGATACAAGTGGTCTTCAGCTGAACAAACAGATATAGAATTCAAGCTATTGATGGCACTGTGAAACCTGGGACTGAACATCTATAAATCAAAGAAAATGACTGAGGCAAGTCTCAATCAGGAGGTTGAGGTTTATTTAGGAGGTTTATTTATCAGAAGGTTTATTTGCTGTATTAATCTACATTCATGCTGCTAATAAAGACATACCCAAGAATGGGTAATTTAATAGAAGAAGAGGTTTAATGGACCACAGTTCCATGTGGCTGCGGAGGCCTCACAATCATGGCGGAAGGCAAAAGGCAGGTCTTACATGGCAGCAGACATGAGATAATAAGAACCAAGGAAAAGGGGTTTCTCCTTATATAATCATCAGATCTCCTGAGACTTATTCACTACCACAAGAACAGTATGGGGGAAACGGCCCCCATGATTCAATTGTCCCCCACCAGTTCTCTCCCACAACACATGGGAATTATGGGAGCTGCAATTCAAGGTGAGGTTTGGGTGGGGACACAGCTGAACCATATCATTTGCCGAAGTTAAGGACACATGCCTGAGAGACAGTTCTTTCTCTGAAGATGATTTTGTGGCCGTCAAGATTTAAAGGACAAAGAGCAGGTTATTGGGAGGTACACAATTCTCATGTGAGGGGTGGGTAGGGGAAATAGTCCTTCATGCCTTTGTCTGGCTCAGTGAACATGCATTTTTACATAAGATAACATAGACAATAGGCAGAGGGAACAGTGAGATATGTATTTGTCTTGGTGGGCAGAGGGATGACTCTGAGTTCTGTCTTGTGTCCCCACACCTATGAAGATAAACTATCAATTTACTTTGCCATGGTGAACTACAACAGAACTGCTTTAAGGTAAGGGTCTTGCAGCCCATAAGGAATTTCCTTGTGAGCAAAATGTGTGGTAGGTATGTAGGTTTTCGTCTTTGTAGCCATCTTATTTAGGAACCAAATGAGAGGCAGGTGGTCATGACCCAGTTCCCAGCTTGACTTCTCTCTTTGGCTTACTGAGTTTGGAGTCCTAAGATTTATTTTTCCTTTTGCACATCACTGGATGAGTTGGGGTAAGCAGAAAAGATTTCTTAACAGACAGGGTAATAATTTTCAGTTGCAAAAAAAAAAAAAAGTCATAGAATGTTCTAGAACTCCTTTTGTGGTTTTCATTTTAATAATGTAAAACTGTTTGGGGATCTTCCCTAAAAACAGTTTCCCACACATGCATGACATGATCTCATTGCCAAAAAGTAGGGGTTGCCTCCACAAACAATTGTTCCTGCAACCTCACTAATTTCCAGGGGGTAAAACAAAAATGATGTATTAGTTACTACTTGTGAATAAAAGTTATTATTTTCGCAGATGTCATGAAAAATTTCATTGGCTCATTTTTTATAACCTTTGACCACAGGCTAATTCATTTTCTTGCCAGGGAATACATTTAGCCAATAATTTATTCTGAAAAGTTTAGAGACAAAATTTATTGCCTAAAAATGATGCTTCTATAATATGGCATTACAGAGATTTTTTTCTAGAGCCAGGTGGGTTACTGATAATCCTTGCCATAAAAATGTTCCAAATTATCTTGACCATGCTTAGAAATGAAATGTAGAAATACAGTAGCAAAATTAATTTTCCCCCTAAAAGCTAGAGGGGGGACTTTTGTTGGTGATAAAGCACCTAGCATTCTAATGTCACCATTAATAAAGATATTGATGGCCATTCATTCATCTATCCATTTATCTATTCAATAGATATTAATAAACTCTTCTTATTAGTGAGGCTGTGTGTTAGCCTTCAGTACAGTTGCTATTAAAAACCACAATCAGGCCAGCCATGGTGGCACATGTCTGTAGTCACAGCACTTTGGGAGACTGAAGCAGAAGGATCACTTGAAGCCAGGTGTTTGAGACCAGCCTGGGCAATATAGCGAAACATCACACACACACACACACACACACACACACACACACACTTATACATTCGAATTGCACAATCTTAACATAGGAAGCAATTACATCATACAACAGCAACATGTTTATGCTTATTTACTTGATCTTATTGGACAATTTTCCAGAAACTGTTCTAAGCCCTTTATAATCTCAATACTATAGTTATTATTCCCATTCTCCATATAAGAAAACCAGAGCACAAAGGGATTATGTGACTTGCCCAAAGTCATGTAGGCAGTGAGATGTACACTTAAGCTTTTAATTCTGGAATACTTTTTAAGTTCACAGAATACTGAAATGGCTATTAAAAAGAGTTCTTGTTTACCCAACATCCAGTTCCCTCTGTTAGTATCTTGGACTTCCATGGCACATTTGTTGCAACGAATTCATCCATTACTTTTAGTAAATTCCAGACATTATTCCAATGTCCTTAGATTTTCCCTGATGTCCCTTTTCTATTCCAAGATCTCACTCAGGACACCCCACTGCAGTGAGTCGTCAAGTCTCCTTGGACTCCTCTGGCTGTGACAGTTTCTCAGGCTTTCCTTGCTTTTTATGATCATGATGGTTCTGAGAAGCACTGCTTAGGTATTTTTTAGAATGCCCTGCAATTTGGGTTTGTCTTGTGCCTTTCTCACAATTAGACTAAGGTCAGGTGTTTAGGGAAGGAAGACCCCAGAGGCAAAGTGCTGTGTTCCTCAAATCACATTAAGGGTAAAACTCTCAACATGACTTATGTGAAAGGAAAGTATCTTGGACCGGTAAAATGACTAAGCTAAAGAGAAAACTCCAGCTGGGAACTGCTTAGAGCAAACCTGCTTCCCATTCTATTCAAAGTCACCCCTGTGCTCACTGAGATAAATGTATACCTGATTGCCTCCTTTAGAGAGGCTAATCAAAAACTCAAAATAATGCAACCATTTGCCTCTTATCTACCTATAATCTGGAAGCCCTCTCCACGCTTTGAGTATTCCGGCCTTTCCAGACAAAATCACTGTTCATCTTACATACGTTGATTGATGTCTCATGTGTCCCAAAAATGTGTAAAACCAAGCTGTGCTCTGATCACCCTGGACACATGTTGTTAGGACCTCCTGAGGCTGTGTCACGGGCACACGTATCCTCAACATTAGCAAAATAAACTTTCTAAACTAACTCAGACCTGTCTCAAATTTCTGGGATTCACATTTTGGTAACCATGGAGGGATTCTGAGTGGAGTTGCCCTTGACCTTTGACAAATATTCTCTTGGTGCATGTTAATAGTATGAGCTAACTTTATGGCTCAAGCCAATAGGACAATTTTCTGAGGTCTGGAAGCACCCACTTCAGAGCATCCGTCGTCTCCCACTGATGATGCCGACCTGATCACCTGGCTGAGGTCATGACTGTCAGGTTTAGGCATGGTAAAATGACTTCTTCCTTTCCTTTGCTCATTGTGCTCTTTGGAAATAAGTCTTGAAGCACAGACTGCACTCAAGGGTGGAGCGTAGCATGGATTTTGACACAAGATGTGTTTTTAGCCATTACGCAATCACAAAACTGGGAATCACTAAATTGGGGGAAAAACCAATTGAGTTCCAATCCTGCCGTCCTGTCCTCTTTTATTTGGTTTTGTGTGCTTCTGAGAAGCACACTCCCTTGTGGGAATCCTTTGATCTAGGGGTGAGACCCACAAGTCAATAGAACAAAGGTTCTAGTATGAGGTTATGAATACACATAGCAATGGATATCGCTGCTGGGTGTTCAGAAAAGGACTGGCTGTCGGGGGAGTGACCTTTCTGCTGAATATTGTCAAATAAGTAAGAGTTATCCAGCATAGAAATAAACTATTGCCAACTAAGAAACCACCCATGCTAAGAGCTGGAGACTTGAGTAGATAGCTAAGTCTACTATCCTTGGAGCGCAGAGTGCTATAAGTCATGCACCAAGCAACAGACCTAAAAAGAAACTCACAAAGCACATCACAAAGAACCTTGAAGTCTAAGACTCAAGACTTGGCAGAAACCTCTGACAGCTAGTGGAGTTTGAGAACTGACATTGGATCTTTACTTTCCAATAAAGAACATCAATATATCAGAGTAGAAATGCACTTGGTTTCTAAAGCCATGGCTTACTCAACTGTAGAACATCTATAGTCCATACCCTTGTTAAGAGATACAGTCTTTTTACTTTTATTTAATGTTTTTAGAGACAGGGCCTCACTCTGTTGCCCAGGCTGGAGTGCAGTGGTGCTATCATAGTTCATGGCAGCCTTGAACTTCCTGGGCTCAAGCTCTCGTCCTGCCTCAGCCTCCCGAGTAGCTGAGAATACAGGTGTGTGCCACCACACCCAGCAAACTTTAAAAAAACTTTGTAAAGACAAGGTCTTGCTGTGTTGCCCAGGCTGGTCTTGACCTATTGGCCTCAAACGATCTCACTACAGCTTCCCAAACCACTGGGATTACAGGCATGAGCCACTGTACCCAGCCCAGGGGATACAATCTTAAACTACGAGCTGTCTGAGTCTTGCCAAAATCTCAGTGGACTAAAACCTGGTGAAAAACCAACTAAAATAATGAGATACCCATTGTTACTCATCACATTGGCAAAGATTAACACATTTCAGACAACCTTGGAAATATTGTCCTTGGCTGTTCTTGTTCAACATTCAAAATGCATATGCCCTTTGAAATAATGTCATTTTCATATTATAACCTGTAAAATAAGCTACAGCTACACTCATCCAAATGTACAAACAGGTTCACACAATTACATTTCACAGTGTTTTTGTTTCTAGTAGCAGAAACTGGAAACAAAGTTAATGTCCAGAAGCTGGAAAGAAGGAAGGAAGGAAGGAAGGAAGGAAGTAAGGAAGGAAGGAAGGAAGGAAGGAAGGAAGGGAGGGAGGGAGGGAGGGAGGGAGGGAGGGAGGGAGGGAGGGGGAAGGAAGGAGGGAAGGAGGGAAGGAAGGAAGGAGAAAACACAGGGAAAGAGGAAGGGAGGAAAGAAGAAAGGAAGGAAGAAGAGGAGGAGGGAAGAGAGAAGGGGGAAATAAGAAGGTGTGAGGAAGGGAGGAAGAAACAAAGGAAGGAAGGAAGAAGAAAAGGAGAGGAGAGAAATCAGGAAATCAGTGAGGAAGTAACTCTGTAAATAAGATTGTTGAGTCTATAACTGGATACATGAATTAATAAAGTTATATGTAATTTGAGGGCTCTGATAAATTTGTTCCACTTTATTTTCATATATCTTTTATGAAACCAGTCTAACCGCGAAGTACCATTTTTCTTTCCTACACTGTAGGTTGATTTTAAAGATACATTAGTGGTCCACAGCCAGGAAAGGATGCTGAGGTCAGCTGCCTGCGTGAGCCATAAGTAAGCATTTCACAGGAGCATTGGTGCATTCAGGAATGGTGTCTCAAATTGCATGCCCAAAGTTGGTGTGTGGAGCCAACACCAGGTAAAAGACTGCAGGGTGATGAGCAGTAGCGTGGATTGAGCCATCAGACCTGTGCTGGCTCCAGCCTTTGCATGGAGCTTGTCCGTTTACACATGGAGCCTTGTCTTCTACAGGGAAAAGGGGCAGCAATGCTGGGTATAGGGGGCTGGACACCAGGCGACAGGATTAAGTAGGGCCTTTAAGTGAGACGGCATGGGGAAGAGGAGCAAGACTTGAGGCAGATGAGGGAGCCAGCAAGGCTGCTTGGAAGAGGTGTGCTTCTGTCCCGGTGAAGAACAGACCAGAGCAGCCAGTCCAGGGGGCTCTGACCCCTTCCAGGAATAGGGAGGAGGAGCTAGGATCATTG
Organism: Callithrix jacchus; assembly: GCF_049354715.1. Classification (NCBI taxonomy): domain Eukaryota; kingdom Metazoa; phylum Chordata; class Mammalia; order Primates; family Cebidae; genus Callithrix; species Callithrix jacchus. The sequence continues at coordinate 6,768,043 of NC_133524.1, forward strand.
GCAGGTGGAAATAAAGTCACACAGGTGAAGTAGAGGTGGAGGAGCCCTGATAGGGCAGTGCCTCAGAACCTCATGGGAACTCTGGCCTTGATTCTAGAGAAATGGTAGCTAGTGCAGTGTTTTGAGCCAAGAGATGACATCATCAGATGAACAGGGTTTCCCAGTCAAAGTCTCCCTTCAGCTGCTATGCTGAGGGTATTTGGTTTGGGGGAGACTTCTTCAGGAATCTGGAGAGAAATGGTCCATTGCAGCTCAGACCAGAAGGGTAAAGAAGAGGTTGGACTCTGGATCCAATATGAACACACTGAGATTCAGAAAGGTGAGAGACTGAGCCAAATTCATGATGGGAAGTGGGATCCACAGATTAAACTCGGATCTGCCCTAAACCAAAGCTGTTTTTTGTTTGTTTGTTATGGAGTCTCACTCTGTTGCCCAGGCTGGAGTGCACTGACAGGATCTTGGCTCACTGCAGTCTCCACCTCCAGGGTTCAAGTGATTCTCCTGCCTCAGCCTCCAGAGTAGCTGGGATTACAGGCACCCACCACCATGCCCAGCTAATTTTCATATTTTTACTACAGACAGGGTTTTACCATATTGGCCAGTCTGGTCTTGAACTACTGACCTCAAATGATCTGCCCACCTCAGCCTCCCAAATTGTTGGGATTACAGGCATGAGCCACTGTGCCTGGCCAAGCAAAGACCATTTCTGGGACAGCTGTTTCTGCCTTGATAGGGATCCAGTCTGCTTCCACTTTTGCAAAGCTCAACAACGAAAATCTCATTTCAAGAATGTTGCTTTGTTGAGTAGCGAAGGGAAGAAACAGGAAGGTATTGTCCAAAAGGTATGAAGTTTCAGATAGAAGGAGGAACACCTTTTTGAGATCTCTTGCGCAGCAAGGTAACTATAGCTAATAAGAATTTATTGCGTATTTCAAAATAGGCAAGAGATTAAATTTCAAATGTCTTATCACAAAAAATGATAGGTAAACGAGATGATGGATATGTTAATAGTTTCATCATTCTACAATGCATACAGCAAAACATCACATTGTACCTCATAAATGCATACAATTATGATTTGTCTATTACAAATATTATTAGGTTTGGTGGGCTGGTTCATATCTGTAATCCCAGTGCTTTGGGAGGCTGAGGAGGAAGGATCACTTGAGCCCAGGAGTTGGAGACCAGCCTGGGCAATGTAGCAAGACCCCATTTCTACAAAATAAAAAAAAAAAATAGTGGTGTACACCTGTAGTCCCAGCTACTCAGGAGGCTGAGGTGGGAGGATTACTTCAGCCTAGGATTTCACAGCTGTGGTGAGCCATGATCACATCTTGCTACACAGTGAGACCCTGTCTCTAAAAATAATAACAAAAATAATAATGAAACAAAAATTAAAGAATGTTGCCTTAGATTTTGCAGCAAGGGAGTGCTAGCAAGGGTCAAGTGTTTGGGGGCTTATCTCGGATTTATGAGAATCAGGTACACAGAGGAATTACTTATAGGAGGGCTGATGCTTACAGTTTATCAATACAAAGCTGGAATATGCCAATCAATTTACAAATGAATGAATTATAATAATACAGAATGCCTGGTGGATCCAACTGGTTACATGGTATTCAAGTGCTTCCAACCACAATCTGTTCTACATCAAATAATTCCTTTAACCTCTTGCTTATCAATGGCTTTCCTCTGTAAGCCAGTGATATTCCGGAATGGGGTGCACGTCGTGAACTTCTCCTGTACTCCTGACAGCACTTGCTGGTTCTCAGAGTGCCAGTTTTACTTAGGGCAGGGTAGTTTCTTTTTAACCAAGTTAAGATTGCACTCTGTTAAAGAAATAAAATTTTTTTTGTGGTTCAGGTAGTGTTGGGCTGAGACTATCCATACTTGGGACACAGATCTGTCCACGCTGCCTGCCCTCTTCTGCAGATGTTTTCAGTGTCCAACCACTCTGGACATTGCAAAGTGAAGGAAAACGTTTTGACTCAACATTAAAAAAAAAATGTCATGAGGTCATTAAAAATGCTGAGGAGGCCGGGTGCGGTGGCTCACACCTGTAGTCCCAGCACTTTGGGAGGACTACATGGGTGGATCACAAGGTCAGGAGTTTGAGACCAGCCTGGCCAATGTGGTGAAACCTCATCTCTACTAAAAATACAAAAATTAGCTGGGTGAGGTGGCATGCGCCTGTAATCCCAGCTACTCAGGAGGCTGAAGCAGGAGAATTGCCTGAACCTGGGAGGCAGAAGTTGCAGTCAGCCAAGATCGTGCCACTGCACTCCAGCCTTGGCAACAGAGTAAGACTTTGTCTCAAAAAAAAAAAAAAAAAAAAAATTCTGAGGAAAGCAGAAAAGGTAAAACCTCCATAGAAACAAAATATACTTATTTTTGCATACCTTTCTTTGTGTACTTACTTATTTTACATAAGTATTGCATAAAAATAAATTCAGACATAGAAGCGACAATATTTCACAAAATGATCTACCTACTTAAGCAAAGAAATAAAGCATTACTAACAACTGCAATCTCTTGTGTATACCTTTGCAATCAATCTTCACTCCCCTCCACCTTGTAGTAATTCATCCCTCTCTTGAATTAATCTTTCAGTCTGTTCCATGCACAGCTTTATACTTTTATAATAGTGCTGTTCACACTCCACTTACACACTTGATGTATACAGCTTGCATATCCACATGTATTTAGCACTTTGTGCATCCCTTAAACTTTATACTGCTTCTATTCTCTTCAACGTGCTCCAGAATGCCTTGATCCACACCATGTTTTTGAAGCTCACCCATGTTGATCATTGAGCTCTCATTCATTCTCTTTTCACTGCTGGGTTACAACTCATGCATGTCTCTTTCATTCACCCATTTTAGGTTGAATATTTAATATAATTTGCCCTCAACTTTACCAGGTATCTCCTGTTGCTCTTCAAAATCTGTACAGCCATGGAAACTCTTGCCTCTGAGTTCCTCTGGCTTCATGTTTTTCCCAGCACATGATTTTAAAAAATATAATAAATGACTTTTTTTCATACTTTCTGGTTTGCTTTTTAGAATAATTGAAAATTTTTTACTGTAAGTGTTTTCCTTAACTGGTGATAAATAATATATTTCGCTTCCCTTCTTTCTGTCCAGGTGTTTTTGTCTTTATTGTGTTTTAGCTTGAAAGTGTAAGTCTGATGAAAATTTCTCTGTGGCTGGGCATGGTGGTTCATACCTGTAATCCTAGTACTTTGGGATGCTGAGGCGGGCAGATTGCTTGAGCTCAGGAGTTTGAGACCAGCCTGGGCAACATGGCAAAACAACATATCTAAAAAACAAAACAAAACAAAAAAACTGGCTGGGTGTGATGATAAGCACCTATAGTCCCAGCTACTCATAAAGCTGAGATGGCACAATTGCTTGAGCCCAGAAGGTTGAGGCTGCAGTGAGCCGAGATCACACCACTGTACTCCAGCCTGAGCAACAGAGTGAATGAGACCGTGTCTCAAAAAATTACATGAAAATAAGAAAATTTCTTTGTAGTGATCTAGGTGGGAGCTGTATCTCCAGTGTTTTCTAAATTCTATCAAATTCTCAATGATTAAATCTTCCTCTCTCCTATTCTGTTGAATTTCTGCTTCTGCAAATCCAGTGAGTTCGAAGTAGGCATGATTTAACCATCTGTGCGATAAGTCTTCATCTCTCTTTCTTATTTGGCAACTGTTTTTCTCCTGGTGCTACCTTCTGGGTAATCTTTTCAGAAGTACCATCAATCTTTGACCTCAGTCGAATCCATTGAGGTTTTTCTTTAATTAATATCGACTCCAGCATGGCACGGTGGCCCACACCTGTAATCTCAGCCTTTGGGAGGCCAAACTGTGAGGGTTGCTTGAGCTTAGGAATTCAAGACAAGCCTTGGCAACATAGTAGGACCTCATCTCTAAAAAAAAAAAATTAGCTGGGCAGGGTGGCATGCACCTGTATTCCCAGATACTTGGAGGCAGGGGTGCTGAGGTCAGAGGATGACTTGAGCCTTGGAGATTGAGGTGGCAGTGAGCCAAGATCCTGCCACTGTACTGAAGGCTGGGCAACAGATCAAGACTTGGTCTCAAAAAAAAAAAAAAAAAAAGAAAGAAAGAAAAGAAAAAGGAAAAAAATCTATTCCATTAAGGTATTTCTAAACCAATAATTACACATTTCATTTGTAAATGTTTATTCCTTCATTCAATAATTCAAGAAAAACAATGAAAACTTTATTGAGCTTCTAGTATATTCTAGATGAGAAATATAGCAAAAGCATAAGAAAAAATTTAAACCCGTATCCTTAGTGGATTTTAAATTATAGTGAGGGAAGATATAATGAACAAACAATACAAAAAATAAGCAAGTGGTGTAGTAGACTGAGTAATGCCCTCCTATCCCCAAAGATACCAGGTCCTAATCCCAGGAACCAGGAAAGGTTACTTTATATGAAAACAGGGTCTTCAAAAACGCAATTAAGGATTTTGAGGTAATGAGATTATCCAGGTGGGCCCTAAATGTAATCATGTGCATCCTTACAAGAAGAAGGTAAATATTATTGAGCATATATCCAAAGAAAATAAATCACTCTACCATAAAGACACATGCATACATATGTTCATCGCGGCATAGTTCACAATAGCAAAGACATGAAATCAACTTAAATATCCATCACTCGTAGGCCAGACAAAGCAAGCATGGTTCATATGCACCCTGGAATGCTATTCAGCCATAAAAAAGAATGAGATCATGTCCTTTGCAGCAACATGGATGGAGCTGGAGGCCATTATCCTAAGTGAAGTAACACAGGAACAGAAAACCAATAACTACATTCTCAGTTATAAGTGGAGATAAACATTGAGGACAGACAGACACAAAAAAGGGAGCAATAGACACTGGGGCCTACTTGAGGGTAGACAGTGAGAGGAGGGTGACGATTCAAAAACCACTTATCAGGTACTATGCTGATTACTTGTGTGATAAAATAATCTGTATATCAAACACCTGCAACATGCAATTTTCCTAAATACCTGCACATGTACCCCTGAACCTAAAATAATAGTTTTTAAAAAAATGAATGCAAGGAGGCATTTGCCATACACAGAGAACAAGACAACGTAGAGAAACAAAGATCTGTGTGCTGATCTTCAAGATGAGTTTCAGGCTAAAGGGGGATTTAGATTCAAACAAAGGAAGGCCAGCTACCACCAGAAGCTGCACTAGATAAGAAAGGTTCCTCTCCTAAAGCCTTCGGAGGCAACTCAAACTTTTTTGATTTCAGACTCTGGCCTCCAGTGCTATGAGGAAATACATTTCTGTTAGTTTTAAGCCATGCAGTTTGTGCTGATTTGCTATAGCAGCCTGAGAAAGCAAATACAGTTGGCAAGAAATATTATGAAGAACATTAGAGAAGGAATAGCTAGTGCTTGGGGTAGGGAGTTGCAATTTAGATAAAGTAGTGAGAGAAGACTGCTCTGAGGAGACATTTGAGCAAAGACCTCAAGGAGGGAGGGAAGAGGATTTTGTTTCTAGAAACTGGTAATAGCTGGGGACAGTTTTGCAGCAAGGGTGAGCAGCAGATATTAGGACCTTGAGGGAGAAGCATGCCTGGAACTCCCTAGGAGTCCAGAGTGGCCATGAATGAGTGAGAGAGGGAGAGTAGTAGGAGATGGAGCCACAAAAATGATGGTGGGGACCATCTTTGCACATCACTGCAAGGCTTTCAGATTTTAGGATGCAGCATTGTAGGACATTGAGGCGTATGCCTGGCCTCTGCCCAACAAATGTCAGCAGCATCACCCACCCCATTTCCTGTTTCCAAGTTGGGAGGTTGATACAACTTCGTCTTCTATTTTAAAAGGATTACTCCAACAGCTGGGTTAGAATAACCTTGAGAGCTGTGTGCTGTCCATGCAAGCACTGAAGCAGAAAATACAAGTATTATTATTACTATTATCCTGCAAGACCCAATGGCAGGAGTTTCTAGAAGGTCATGATGAGATCAATAAGAGGTCATATTCTGGATATGTTTTTAAAGTTCAACAGGAAGGACTTAATGAACTGGATATGAAAAAAGGAGTAGATGAAGCTGCCATCATGGCACCCTAGAAAATCGTGGATAACGCTAGAAAATGCAGGTGCAGGCAGTGCTTGATGCAAGTCTTGGTTTCTGGTATCCCAGTGGGTATGGTTGGTCCCCCAGTCCACATCATCTACTTTAGCCCATGTACAAGAGTTCTTAGACATTTAGAAATGGACACATTTTCTAGAAATGAGGATGATTCTACTGTTTATGAAACCATTATGGATGACGGGCAACAATGTAACGGAATCTGTTGCTGCCACGCAGAAGTGCTGTGAAGCTTTAATCAGACTCTGGTCATTGTTGTCTTCTCTTCTAGATCAGTAGCTCCCAACTCCACCTGCACCTTAGAACCACCTAAGAAGGTTTAAAGAATCCTGTACCCCAGCTGAACCCCACACCAATGACTTCCAAGTCTCCAAGCAAGGAACCCAGGCATATGTGTTTTTGAAAGTTACCCTTAGATTTTTTCCTAAATGTTTTGAGAGACTGTCCATTTTCTCTTCATCTTTATCCCCTAAACTAGTGATACTCCATAGGAGTTATTCTTCCCCTAGGGATATCTGCTAATGTCTGAAGACATTTTGGGTTGCAACAACCCAGTTAGCATCTGTTGGGTAGAGACCAGGGATGTTACTCAGTACCCATCAATGCACAGCACAGCCCCCATCACAGCGAATGACTTCACCCTCAAAAGTCAAAGTTGAGAAAACCTGCCCCGAAACCCTCGAATGTCAAAGTCGAGGATGAGAAAACCTGTCCCAAACCTAGGGAATTGGATTATTGCATCGATGGGTTCATTAAACACTGCCAGACATTTTTAAATGCCTGTCCTCTTTTTTCACTGCTTTTGAATTTAATTGACAAATTGAAGGTCTCACGGGGATAAAAAAAGCAAACAACAACAACAACAAAAAAAAACAAGGAAATAGAAGAAGAGACAGCTAGAGTAGAAACACCTGCGTTGAGTCACTGTCTCCTGCAGCCCTGAGTACCTCTAGTAGCTAGTGAGGGGAACAATTAGCAGTTTTTGAGAGTGATGAGAACAACTATTTGCATGTTCTTTTCCTTCCTGAATTGTGTTTGTGAGAGCCAAGTTAATCATTTGATAGAGCCACATTCAACACGCCAGGTGCTGAGGTTGAACACTGATGCCTGTTTCTTCAAGGTTTTGAAAATGGTGCACGGACGGGCCTGCTTTTTGCTGAAATCATGCACGTGGATGGTGGAACCACTTCCACTCTCAACAATCACATGGCATCCATTAGGAAGCTGCAGCAACCTAGAAGCAGTCAAGGACTATGTCTCATTAGGGTGTTGCTTTTCTGAGCAACCACTTTCTGAGTTTGCTTCTCTGTTTGTGAGACCTTATTTTTCAGACTGGCCCAAATAGGTTATAAATTTGGAGCAATATTGTTCCTCTCCAAGGACATTTGGCCATGTCTGGGGACATTTTTGGTTGTCACAACTGGAAATGGTATCGTACAAAGCACAAGACTGCCCTCCACAATAATGGTCCAGTCCCCAATGACAACAGTGTCAAGGCTGAGAAGCCCTAGAAAGAGAACAGTAGGATAAAGAAGAAAGGAATGAACTTACAAATAATCTGTACTGTATGATTTAGATAGAGGCACCAATATTCCCTCTCTTCCTCTCCAAATATTTTCTCCTTCATTTGTTAATCTTCAAGGGAGTTTTACTGTAAAACTTTGAGCTTCTCTTCATGTTCCAAGAGGGATGGAACCTGAGCTAAAATTTAAATACCTGGCTATTCCTTGAGTAATAATTTAGTTTCTAGAACCTGGGAAAAGAAATTGCCTGAATAATGCTCTTCTCGTTTCTTTATTAGCCTACTAAGATTTTGTGAATGGTTACAGTAAAAACAGCGGTTAAGTTTTATTTATCCCAGAATGTCTCTGGCATGTTTACCATAGACACCTTTAGCAGTGTCATTTCTACTGTTCCCTATTCCATTAGGGTGATCAACTCATCCTAGTTTGTGCAATACTGTCACCATTTTAAGACTGAAAGTTCCATATCCTGGCAATTTTCTGCATTGTGGGGTGGTTGATCACCCTGCATTCCATGGAGTTTTCCAAGTAATAATTTTTGTGAAATGCAGCATTGGTGTTTCTTATTTTATTTTACTTATTTGGTATTTTCCCAAAGGATAACTTGGTAATTAGCATTCTCTCATTGGGAAAATAATTGATCAAAAATCTCTTGTCATGGAATATACACTTCTTTGTACATGTGGTTGGGCCTTTAGGGAGATAAAAGATTATAGTTTTAAATTAAGAATACCTATTTTAGAGAGTTGTTTCTACATTTTTCCAGGTTTTTCATTTCAATATTAAATTTATTTGTATCAGATTTTATAAAGCTCACGGGCCACCAGAGATGTCCCTAAGAGTAAGGTTTTTTGATAATTTAAAGAATCTCTCTTTGCATGTCCGTTAGTATTGTAATCACTTTTTCTTTTCCCAACACAAGGTCATACATTAAATTTAAATAATAGCCTTATTATTAAATGAAATCCACTGGAGATATTCCTGAGAAGGCCTCGAGCCCACATGTTGACCCCAAGTGAGTGCATTCATTGAAGTGTCATGTTGGCAACATCAAGAGGGCTAATAATGATCCACCCTCTGTGGTCCTCATCCACACTTCACAACATCTTATCAATAGGTTCTAATACAATGAACTTACATTCACTTGATAGAAGAATTGCTATTTTAATTTAAAAACTCGGCAGAGACTGAAGTTGTTTGTACCTCCAAGTCTTAGTTTTCCTCTGCAGCTCTAAGCAAGTGGAAAGCTGACAAATTCCCAAACAATTTCGAGAATTATCTATGTGACATCAAACGTGTTATGTTACATTCCCAAAATGGGTTCACAAATGCATACATATGGCAACAGTTGTATATGTAAATGAACGTATGTATAGGAAGTCAATAGAAATTCAATATATGTTTGTGTGTGAATTTATTTTATTTTTTATTTTTTGAGACGGAGTTTCGCTGTTGCTACCCAGGCTGGAGTGCAATGGCGCGATCTCGGCTCACCGCAATCTCCGCCTCCTGGGTTCAGGCAATTCTCCTGCCTCAGCCTCCTGAGTAGCTGGGATAACAGGCACGCGCCACCATGCCCAGCTAATTTTTTGTAATTTTAGTAGAGACGGGGTTTCACCATGTTGACCAAGATGGTCTCAATCTCTTGACCTCGTGATCCACCCGCCTCGGCCTCCCAAAGTGCTGGGATTACAGGCTTGAGCCACCGCACCCGGCCTGTGTGTGAATTTAATAGAAATTGATGTGTGTCTACATATGCATATATATGTATGTACACACATATATACATATAGACATATATAGACAGATGAATATAGATAGATAAGACAGATATATAAAGGTATACATAGAGATAGATGATAGATGAATAGATACATAAAACAGATATAGGCATATGTAGAGAGATGTGTAGATATACATAGGTAGGTAGGTAGGTAGGAAGGGAGGGAGGTAGGTAGGTAGGTAGGTTGACAGGTTGATTGATTGACTTTATGATACATTCTGGCAAGTTACATACAAGTAATTCCTAATATCAACTCATTTTTTGCCATCTTTGCCTCCTCAAAGTAGAATGTTACAGGCTTACAAAAATATTTGTTTTTAAATATTTATTTATTTATTTATGTCTGAGATGGAATCTCACTCTGTTGCCCAGTCTGGAGTGAAGTGGTGCAATCTCGGCTCACTGCAACCTGCATCTACCAGGTTCAAATTACTCTCATGCCTTAGCCTCCTGAGTAGCTGGAATTACAGGCACAAGCCACCACACCTGGCTAATTTTTCTACTTTTTTTTTTTTTTTTTTTTTTTTTTTGAGACGGAGTTTTGCTCTTGTTACCCAGGCTGGAGTGCAATGGCGCGATCTCGGCTCACGGCAACCTCCGCCTCCTGGGTTCAGGCAATTCTCCTGCCTCGGCCTCCTGAGTAGCTAGGATTATGGGCATGCACCACCATGCCCAGCTAATTTTTTTTGTATTTTTAGTAGAGACAAGGTTTCACCATGTTGACCAGGATGGTCTCGATCTCTAGACCTCGTGGTCCACCCGCCTTGGCCTCCCAAAGTGCTGGGATTACAGGCGTGAGCCACCGCGCCCGGCCCTTTTTCTACTTTTTGTAGAGACAGGGTTTCACCATGTTGGCCAGGCTGCTCTTGAACTCCTGACCTCAAGTGATCCGCCCGCCTTGGCCTACCAAAGTGCTGGGATTGCAGGTGTGAACCACCGCTCCTGGCTCTCTCTTTTTTTAATGTGTATGTTTGGAGGATTCTGGATAAATAACAGGAAAATGATATAACTGGATTTACTGAATTAACTCTCAAAACGCTTTTCTGAATTCAGACATTGAGTGGGTTGATTTAGGCCAACGTCTGCAAATCAGAGCCCACAAACTAAATCTGGCCCACTGTTTTTATGAATCTAATTTTATTGGAACACAGTCACATCTGTTTATTTAGGTATTGTCTGTGGCTGCTTTTGCTGTGCAATGGCAGAGTTGCCTGTTTATGATGGAGACTGTTGTTCACAAAGCCAAAATATTTATTATCTGGCCCTTTGTAAAAACTCTTTGGGCTGAGTGTGGTGGCTCACACCTGTAATTCCATCACTTTGGGAAGACGAAGAGATAGGCTCACTTGAGCCTAGGAGTTCTAAACCAGCCTGGGCAGCATATTTTGCAGAGAACTCTCTACAAAAATAATAAAAAAAAAATAGCTGTGGTGAAGCACACTCCTATAGTCCCAGCTGCTCGGCACGCTAAGGTGGGAGGGTCACTTAAGACTAGGAGTTTGAGGCTGCAGTGAGCCATGCTTGCGCTACTGCACTCTAGCTCGAGAAACAGAACAAGACCCTGTCTCAAAAAACAAACTGACAAACAAAAAAACCGAAATCAGCCCAACAAAAAACTTTGCCTATCCTTAAATAAGATTAAACACAGCCAAGTTTAGTTATTTTTAAGAACACATGGTTTGTGAAAACTGAAATACATAGCTTCCGCTCAGGTTACAAAGTCACACATACTCAAATACAGTGTTTTCAAAAATTAGGAAAATAAAAAGCCCCCTTTTAAAATGGTGGGCTTTTTTGTTTTGATAAATGGGAACCATTCCGTGTTGACATTGCCTTAATCTCCTTCCAGATGCTTTCCATAGGGGAAACTTGATGAAGAAAACTCAAAAGCTTCCTGTACATCATGCTGCAACTTCTTGTAAATCTGTATTTGTTTTAAAATAGGAAAACATTTTAAAAAAATATGAGCTCAAGCCTGCATCGCTCTGTTCTTATTGCAGTGACTGTCTCTATCATTATTGCATGGTTCCCATAAGACATGGTTGTCTGAGGGCAGCCCCACCAGTCAGTCAACAAGATTCATTGTGAATAAAATTCCAAAATTTGTTTTGGATACAACACAAGCCACTGTGGCTTCCATTGCTACAGGCTAACATTGACTTAGTGTTTACCATTGACTAACATTGTACCAGGTAATGTAAAGGGTTTTGGCATGGGGGGTGGTTCTTTCAGATTTCATCCTCTAAGGAACTCAATGAGGACTTGCAGAATTCTTAATACATACCAACCTGGTTTTATCTTCACTTCCAGGTTTTCCATTGCGTGTGCGTTTCACATCTCATTTCCTTTGTGTCCATATGTTGAATTTATATCTGAAGCCATATTCAATGGACATGGGGACATGAGAGCATGCAAGTTAATAAATGGGTCAATATCAGTATGAGCAATGGCTTGCAGCTGCAACACGATGCCAAGAATCCATATTTGCAGGTCTGTCAACATCAGCGCCACCACACATTTGCCATGTGACTTAAATCATCCAGACACAAACTACAGTTTCCCCAGGTGTGCCATGACAGGGGGCCCGCAAAGCTGGAATACCACCAAGTTCCAAAATGCCAATTTCTTATTTGGCATACAGGGAAGTTATGATAAGGGGAAGTAAAATGATCTAGAATCTTGAATTATAATTCTCACCTTATTTTGTTGTGTCATTTATAACGACCACATCTATGTAGTAATGGGAAGTACCACTGTGTCTTTATGTTGTAATATTCCAAGGCATTTTATGGAACCTCATCCAGTGACATCTTTTAGCCGCCCCATGGAGGTCAAAAGTTGCAGGTCACACATTCAGCAATTGAATGGCTTGGGGGAAATGAGATCTAGACTTCGTGTCAGATATTTGTCTACATGCATTTTGGAAGAATTAGTAACCCACAAGGTTTGAAGGAGGACAGCTTTGTCAGTTATACAAACACTGCTGTACCCCTTAAAACATTCCTAAAAAGTGTTTCTACTTCATATTATTTCTAAAAAAGTAAATTGGCAAGATAGAGCAAGAATGTTAAAAATGTTGGATGCTTTACAGATAATTCTGTTTCTGAGTTTTTATTCCTAGGGATGGAATCTTCAATGTGCAGGATTCTTTATGCACAAAAATCTTCATAATTGAACAATAAAAGACAGCGTAAAACTGGACCCAATAGATTCAAAGATAGAAGAAGTGTTATGACTAGAGTGGAATGTATGCTTGATGGAATCTTTTGCAACTATTTAAAATGAACTATTAAAAGAATCCTATCCAAAGTCTGACAGGTATTTCCCAGGGGGGTGAAAGTCATCACTGATTGTAACATCTATGCAATAACCCACTAGTCAAGACTACCTCTTCATGCAATATACATGATGCAATAGTATCCCTTCAGGCCATAAGCACAACACAAAATTATTCATATTATATCATTGGTGCAATATTCTAAAACCTAGATAGATGAAAGCAACAATAACAATAAAAACAATCTCAATAGAAAAATATTAAACTAAACACTAATCATCATAATAATAAACAAATAGTAATAATACAATATCATCAATGAGTTAGATTGGCCAAAAGAATCCAGAAAATAAAAACCAGTTTCCACCACCTGTCAGCAGCTACTGTGACACTCCTTGGTGCATAAATTTTTACATCAACTTCTCTGCTTTTTGCCTGTTTACATAGTGCTGCTCAAAAAAATTCAGCATGATGGCAACATCAGGGACTGCGTCAACACTCTGTAAAGAGAATGAGTTGAATGGAGCCATAAGCGCAAATGTGATTGTACTTGGGTGAAATTAAAACTCTACCATGCAGCTGCTCACTAACTGAATTCTCTCTGGCATTGATACCTTACTTCCTCCTCACCACTAATTTTAGAGACTTCCATGAATAAACAAACTCTCTTTCCTCACATATGGGGTCTTCTGTGTGCAGGATTCATGCAGGAAGCTGTGATTCCATTTCATGATAGTCCCATTCCAGTACTTTCTTTGTGGTAAATTGTTTAGTAGTCTCGGTCACTGCACTGTGACCATTGCTCCCAGTGGAAATGAGTCAAGGTGCCAAGAGAAAACTTGGAGTAAACAACAAAGATCACACCCCAGAAACTCACTATTAGGCAACTTTCAAGACCAGTACTACCTGTAAATGAAAATTGGATACAGGATCCTCTTTTCTGAAAGTGGCCAGTGGGGTTTTTTCTAAATATGTTATAAACAGTATCCTGGATGTCACATACTCTTTGTTTGTTTGTTTGTTTGTTTGTTTTTGTAGAGAAATGGGTCTCACTCTGTTGTCCAGGCTGGAGTGCAGTGGCACAATCAGCTCACTGTGGCCTGGAATTCCTGGGCATGAGCATTCTTCCCACTTCAGCTTCTGGAGTAGCTAGAACTATAGGCACGTGCTGCCATGTCTGGCTAATTTTACAAATTTTTGTGGAGATGGGGTCTTGCGATGTTGCCCAGGCTGGTCACAAGCTCCTGGGCTCAAGTGATCCTCCTGCCCTGGCCTCCTAAACTGCTGAAATTACAGGCACTGCTCCTGGCCCCCATGTCCTCTTTTATTGACCCAATATTGACTCCTCAGAACATTTCCATAGAGAGGAACAAGATCCACTCATCACAAAACTGCCTGGGACTGTGGCTTAGGAATTTAAATAACTGAAATTTCTTGTTGAAAGAAATTTCAACAGGAAGTGCTGTATCTTGTCAGCTGTTTAAATTGGAAGAACACATAGCACTTCCCTGTGGCTATACATTCTTCCTATCTAACTCCAACAGCATCATCTTCAATAACCTCACACTCTGACCTTACCCAGCCCAGCTCTCAGATCAGAATCAGTGGTTAATGATTGTGAACATGAAGAACTCTCTGTCAGGGCCTTCCTTGAGAAATTTATTTTTACTTGTGCCACAAACTTATTTTTCCATCTCCCCTTTGAGACATTAAGTGACCAGAGACTGAGCACTATATTTGATTTGCCAGTTTTTTACTCTATTCTTTCTTTTTTAATTTTAATTTTTAGTTCTGGGCACATGAGCAGGTTGTGCAGGTTTGTTACATAGGTAAATACCCACCACCTAGGTATTAACCCCAGCATGCATTAAGTATTTTTCCTAATCCTCTCTCTCCCCCCACTTCACCTCCCAACAGGCCCCAGTATGTGTTGTTCCCCTTCCTGTGTCCATGTGTTCTCATTGTTCAGCTTCCACTTATAAGTGAAAACATGTTGTTTGGTTTTCTGTTCCTCTGTTAGTCGGCTGAGGATAATGATTTCCAGCTTCATCCGTGTCCCCACAAATATCATGATCTCATTCCTTTTTATGGTTGCATTGTATTCCATGGTGTATATGTACTATATTTTCTTTACCCAGTCTATTACTCACCGGCATTTGGGTTGATTCTATGTCTTTGCTATTGTGACTAGTGCTGCAATGAGCATACATGTACATGTACCTTTGTAACAGAATGATTTACAATCCTTTGGGTATATACCCAGTAATGGGATTGCTGGATCAAATGGTATTTCTGCTTCTAGATCTTTGAGGAATCACTGTACCGCCTTCGACAATGTTTAACTAACTGGTATTCCTGCCAACAGTGTAAAAGTGCTCCTGTTTTTCTACAACCTCCCTGACATCTATTGTTTCTTGACTTTTTAATAATCACCATTTTAACTGGTGTGATTGGCCATTTTTAAGTAGAGTACCCTAGACAATACATACTTTTGTAAAGGTATGAGTGAATAAATACATGATTTAATCATGTCCAAAGGAGGATATTATATTTCCCCTCTGGTTTCAGTACATGGGCAGTGTCTACGCTTGAATTTGTCGAGATTTCATGAGCTGGGAAGCACATGAGCCATGGTTTTTCAACCTTATTCTCAAAAGGTACAATGCCATCCTATGACTCATCTTGACCTTTTCAGATACATACATATGCATGAGACCCTTGTCAATATTAAACATTCTTTCAATTTAGATAGACATTCCTCTGTTGCTGCCCAATTAACTATATGTATCATTTTAGAGAATTTTCCAATTTCTAATGAGTATATTGATCATTGGCTAATGTTAATTAGACAACATAATCATTTTTGGAAATACAGGAAATAATATCCCACATTGCTTTGGAAAGGTATATTTAAGTATCAGTTTAATGTTTGAAATACTTATGAAAATGCCCCAGTGGGAATACTTTTACGGGATCATAATACTCGGTAAAAATTCTAACTAGTCTCTGACTCATTATTAAAATTCAGAATCGCAAAGCACCATATACCAAGTGATGTATTGTACATAATGACTTTCTTACTCAATTTTTCTAATCTATTTTTTATCCCCTAGGGGTTTTTTCTCAGTAATTGTCCAGAGCTTTAAATAAAAGAATAGTAGTGATTGAATCTTCATGCGTCTTTATTTTTAGACTCACATCTTGAAGTCTGCAGAACGAGCAGCAGAGAACATAAGAGAAAATTGTGTGTGAAGATGGTCTATGGAAATCATTCTAAGTTATTACATGTCCTTCAGTTCATCACACCAAAAAAGAAGACAAAAACCTTGGAGGGGAAAATAAGTCTCCTGTGTTTTCTATAAGAGCAGATTGTCTTTCCATATCAGGATTTGTTTATTTGATACCTGGGGGTCTCATCAGTAATAGGATACAGACATACATAAACCCTGTCATCGTCATTGCAGAATAAAGATGCCATTCATGGGTCATGACCTGGTAGAAACTGTGCAGTGCACATGTGTACTGAATCAGGGAGTCCAAATCACCACACCTGTACCAGATCCATTTTTAGTTGTCTGAAATACACAGCCCTCGGGCCCTGAGTCTGAATAATTGCTAAAGTTCCTACAGGCTTCTTTTATGTTCAACCATAAAGATTTAATACAAATTCTTATTTCAGAACCATGGTCACATTATTGTTGATGAAATAATTTCTTCCATCAAAATCAAAATCCAATGTACTAATTTCCGAAATACAGTGCAGGCGGCGTTGTGGTAAACAGCACTGAATGGACTTGTTTTTCAGTGTGCCTCTCAGCCAAAGCTTAAATAAATGCAAAAATTCTAGGAAGAGAGTGTGCTGTTTGAACAACGCAGGTTCAGTTTAACACTTTCTATTCCTTTGAAAAAAAAATACAGTCTCTTAAAACGAATCATGAATGCCACTTTTTAAATCTTAATATATGCAGAGACCACGCAACAATGTGACTGAAAAGAACAGATTAAGGTTGCATTTAGGAGGTCATTGGTAAGTGACCTCAAAGATACCTATTTCTGAAGAGTAGTGCATTCTGAAAGCAGAATGAGCAGGAAGTGTAAAAGTGACAGTATGTGTGGACACATTTGTGAATGTTTGCCTGGCAATGGATGTGCTAAAATTGGAAGCATACTGATGGATGACATTTGGCAAGTATGTTGAGAAGCAGAGAGACCTAATTCATCTGCAGATTTGCCATTCTTAGAAAGGTTGGCGATAAAGAAGAGAAAGGAGATGAATGATGGGGACCATCATGTGGATGAGATAGAATTTACAGAGCAGATAGGGAGATTCTTATCCTGGGTCCTTTGCACCCCAGAGACAGCAGTGAAGAAAGGATGCAGGTATAGATCATTTTGCAGCAGATGTAAAACATGAAGGAAGGTTATTCCTGATAATGTCTGTTTCTCTGTGCATTAGAAAGAAAGATTGTGTGCTGAAAGTGAGGGGTGAAGTGGAAGACTTGAGACGAATTGGTGTACGTTGGCAAAAGCCAGCATGAGAAATGGGAGAGAGAGTTTATCAGGCAGCAGCATCGGAATTGTGCACGCCACCAGTTAATTTTGGTGTTCAGAGAGCAGTAAAGACATGAATTTTCACTGGTTGATGTGCCTGGTGATAGTAACAGAGGGAGTATATAGTTTGATTGATCTGGCATTAGGGGTTGGTGGGACTGAGTTGATTTGAAGAAAGAAGACGGAAAGGAGATGGCTGTGGTGTTTAGACTGTAATTGCCTGGATAGAAGAGGACAGTAACTGAAGCTGAATTGCAGGGTGGATGGAACATTATCCAGAACGAAAGAACTAGGTCTATGTCCAGGCAGACAGTTACTCAAAGATTTACAATGGAGGCTTTAGAAATGAATCTTGGCACGATGAGTTTCACATTGCTGCTCAATGTTAGGTGCACGTTAAATATTTTGTTTCCATAATGCCTTTGCCTAATGTATGGGAAATGATCATTTATATAAGATGTGTCTGTAACCACAGATCTCATTTTTCCCAACAAGCCATGTAAAAATCAGTCTCCTGCAACCTGAAGGTAACGAACACATTGAGTCACTAACAACCTCTCTTACATTGGTGTCCTCTCACATGACTGAAAATGGCCCTTAAAATCTGCCCATGAACCACAGAGATTGAGTGCATTAGTTTTTTCTCCTCCCTTTCCTTCCAGCAATGATTTTTGCCCAAAGACATGAGATTCAATTTTGAAATAACTATTGACTAACTGCGCTAGAGGATGACGGAAACCAAAGAGTCAAGTATAAAATAAGTGAAGTTAAATGGAATGTATTCAGGGAGATGAGATGACACCAAGGGAATGGATGATACACACTTGTTGAACCTTTGCCATTCAGCTTCTTGCATTAAGAGATGACACGGTCAAGGCTGCACCCAAGGAACTATTACAGGTGTCATTTCAGAATGTGGAGCTGTTCATGTTCAAAAGGTTGGATCTGCGTTTCAAATATACAAAATCTCACAGATTTATAAGAATGATTTCATCAGATTGAAAATGGTCTCAGCAATTGCAACCAACTGGAGTCTTGGGCTACTCTCTGCCACTTTCACTCAGCACCTAGGCATTGTGTTTTTACTACATTACTTTGTGCTTGTTGACTGGTACCTTTGAAAATAGGACTTTGGCTGAATTGTGTGTATGTGTGTGTGTGTGTGTTTGTGTGTGTGTATTACTCCCAAAGAAAGATAATACATACATGCACACTGTTTAAAGATTTTCTCATTTTAGGTGCTAATCATATGTTGCTGACTGGCTAACTTCAGGTAGATGGAGTTTTCTGCTGGAAACATTGACCCCGAGTACCTTTGTTTAAAATGGTGGGGGGTTTGCATTTCCCTCAATGAAACCATTTCAGTAAAAATTCCAAAGAACTGGCCGGGCGCAGTGGCTCACACCTGTAATCCCAGAACTTTGGGAGGCTGAGGAGGGCAGATCAGGAGGTCAGGAGTTCGAGACCAGCCTGACCAACATGGTGAAACCCCATCCCTACTAAAAATACAAAAATTAGCCAGGCATGGTGGTGCACGCTTACAATCTAAGCTACTCAGGATGCTGAGGCAGGGAATCACTGGGAGGTGGAGGTTGCAGTGAGCCCATATCGTGCCCCTGCACTCCAGCATGGGTGACAGAGCAAGAATCTATATAAAAAAAAATCCAAAGAACTCATTTAGGAGCTTAATTCCAGCTATAAGATACACTACCAACTTCACAAAAACACTGTTTCCATCAATGGTAGTTTGGTTATTAACCCAGTAACTACTTCAACCAAAAGACCTGAAGGGCATATGAAGGTGATCTCTGAACACTGGGCATTGTCAAATTATCCTGGATATTTCTAGTTTTGCAACATGATTGCAGCTGTGTCATGATGCTTGCAACTGTATTCTCTGAAAGAATTATGTTTTTTATATGTTAAAAATAAAAAAGAAAGATCAGAAGCCAATTCTGGTGTTCATCGTTTCTACGGATGGATTTCCTTAGGTAACTTGCTTGGCAATTCCCTTTGCATAGTCTCTGGTTTTCAATAAAGAAATCACAGTAGCTAGAAATGGAGGGACATTTTGTCCCCAAGTCAAGTTTTTACAATTGCCTCTTCCAGTTATATGTTCTATGAATTTATTTAGCAAACAACCTGTTCATCAATACCTGAGCAATAAAAAATACCAGATATTTTCTATAAAAAGAGAAGAAAAAGAAATAAAATAGCATGTAGCCACAATCCTATTAGGTAAAGAGAATCTCTTGGCAGGGGCCTTGCAATCATTTTTCAAGATAAAAAGTGCAACCTTTCATCTCACTTTAAGAGACGTCAGAAATATAAAACTCATTATCAGCCATGCTTAGGTGAATATTTCTTTTTGCTTCTCACCTCAGAAATCCCCATATTTGTATCAATGATATTTTAAGTGCAAAAGCCTATAAATTATGCAAGATATTTTTACAGCAGGAAGAATTTAGCTGAGCACTTAAGCAGAAGAATGATTGGTGTTTTTCCAACTTTGCTGGAGGTTTGAGAAGTCAGAATTATGGTGCAGTATCACCTTTGCTTCTTATAACCTCTCTCTGTCCTGAATCCTCTTTGGCCACTGTGTTGTCTCTCTCCCATCAGGAGTCCCAGTGGGATAATCTATATTTCATCTCATCATTTCCTAAATTTCCCTTCTTCAGTCCCTAGCAGGCGAGTGGTGCTTTATTCTTCTCAAATTGTTTCCCCAAGGGATCTCCCACCTGCTACACCCAGGGTACTATAAATCCGTATTCATTCTGACCTCTTTTGGAAGCATTTAAACCCCATATCACTTCAAATTCTCTCTCCTTTGGCCTCTAACAGCACTCTCTTCCTGGTTTCCTGAACTTCACTGAATTCCTTCTTCTTGGTCTTGATCCATTTAATCATTCCTCCTTTTTATGATCTACCAGGAGGTGGCATCCCCAAAGGTTCTGAGTTAGACTCTTTGCACATACCTGGCCATTACTGAATTTTCATCTGATAACCCACTGCACATATTGTATGTCTGATGGAGGAGGTGAACTTTTACCTGAAGGTAGGGGCTGTGAAAAGCCACTGAAATATTCTATGCAAAGGTGGCCTGATCCAGGCTGTCCTTTTTTAAAAGCCACACTGTGTTCAGAGTGGAGGATTTATTAATAACTAGGAAATGGCAGAGACAAGATAAAGCAATCTGAAGAATATTTTCCTTAATACAAATGAAATAAAGGTGACACTAATGCTGTGGTAGTACAGGAAGGAGTTTGTAGAACACAGTGATGTCAGGAAAGCAAAATCAAGACGCCCTCAATGATGCCTTGGATATGAGAAATGAGAAGCAGGGAAGGACCAGAATGTTTCCCAGATTCTGCCTGGATGTCGATGGTGCCATTTACTGAGATGAGGAACTGAAAGAGAATCTAGGAAGAAGAGGGAGAAGATATTATTAAGCAATCAAGGTGATCTCATCATATGGTTGGTCATCTAATGTAGGAGCCACAGATTTTAATTTCTCAGAAATATGTGATTATCTCTTAAGTGTGTACATATAAACATATATGCATGTAATTAGTTAAATTTATGCCTATAGATAGAAATATAATTTATATACACAAAATTTGTAACTGATATGGTTTGTCTGTTTCCCCACCCAAATCTTTTGTTTCTTTTTCTTTCTCCCTTTTCTTTTTTTTAGTGCCTAGACATTTAGTACCTCTTGCATTAGGTGTTAACTTGCTTGTTTTGTCACATATGTCATAGAAGGTGGCTTTATGCTCTAAGCTGCAATTTTTTTATTATTTATTTATTTGTTTGTTTGTATGTTTCCATAGGCTGTCGGGGAATGGGTGGTGTTAGGTTACATGAATAAGCTCTTTAGCCGTGATTTGTGAGATTTTGGTGCACCCATTACCCAAGCAGTGTACACTGCACCCTACTTGTGGTCTTTTATCTCTCACCCCTTACCACCCTTTCCCCCAAGTCCCCAAAGTACATCATGTCATTCTTATGCCTTTGCATCCTCATAGTTTACCTCCCACTTGTGACTGAGAACATATGGTTTGGTTTTCCATTCCTGGGTGACTTCACTTAGAATAATAGTCTCTTATCTCATCCAGGTTACTGCAAATGCTATTCATTCATTTCTTTTTACGGCTGAGTAGTATTCCATTATATACATATACCACAGTTACTTTAACCATTTGTTGACTGATGGGCATTTGGGATGGTTCTACATTTTTGCAATTGAGAATTGTGCTCCTATGAACATTCATGTGCAAGTATATTTTTTGTATAATAACTTATTTTCCTCTGGGTAGATACCCAATAGTGAGATTTCTGGATCAAATGGTAGTTCTACTTCTAGTTATTTAAGGACTCTCTGCACTGTTTTTTATAGTGGTTGTTCTAGTTTGCATTCCCGCCAGTGGTGGAGAAGTGTTCCCTTTTCACGACATCCACACCAACATCTACCTTTTTTTGTTTTTTGGATTATGGCCATCCTTGCAGGAGTAAGGTGGTACTGCACTGTGGTTTTGATTTGCATTTCCCTGATCATTAGTGATGTTGAGCATGCTTTCGTAAGTTTGTTGGCCATTTGTGCATCTTCTTTTGAGAATTGTCTATTCATGTCCTTAGCCCACTTTTTGATGGGATTGTACATTTTTTTCTTGTTGATTTGTTTGAGTTCATTATAGGTTCTGGATATCAGTCCTTTGTCAGAAGTATAGATTGTGAAGATTTTTTTCCACTCTCTGCATTGTCTGTTTACCCTGCTGACTGTTCTTTTTGCCTTGCAAAAGCCCATTAGTTTACTTAGGTCCCAGCAATTTATCTTTGCTTTTATTGCATTTGCTTTTGAGTTCTTAGTCATAAAATCTTTCTTTAAGCCAATGTCTAGAAGGGTTTTTCCAACATTATCTTCTAGAATTTTTATAGTTTCAGGTCCACATCTCATTTTGAACTGTAGTTCCCATAATCCCCACATGTCATGGGAGGCACCCAGAGGCAGGTAATTGAATCATGGGGCAGTTACCTCCATGCTGTTCTTATGATAGTGAGTGAGTTCTCATGAGAGTTGATGGTTTTGTAAAAGACTTTTCCCAAGCTTCACTCTGCACTTCTCTTGCCTGCTGCCATGTAAGACGTGCCTTTGCTTCTCCTTTGCCTTCTGCCATGATCATGAGGCCTCCCCAGCCATGTGGAACTGTGAGTCCATTAAACCTCTTTTTCTTTATAAATTATCCAGTGTCAGGTATGCCTTGATTAGCAGCATGAGAACAGACACAAAGTAAATAATTATATATAAATTGGTGAGATCTGCTTATATACTATAACATATGCATAACTCATATATGTCATACATTATAAATTATATCATTATGTATTTACCACATATAAAATCACAGACTATTATAAAATATTAGAAATTATGATATTAAAAGTTATAATCTTACAACAGTTTATAAAATATATCTATTATACTTCTTATAGCTTTATACATAATTTAGCACATTATATATTATAGATATATAAATTATATATAGTGGATCCTCATATGAAGATTCTGTATTTACCTATCTGCCTACTCACTAAAATGTACTTGTAACTGCAGCATCAATGCTTGGGGTGTGTTCACAGTAATTTACAGACATGTTCAACGTAGGGAAAAATCTAAGTCACCAACCAGACACATTCTCAGCTGAGGAGGAGCATGGTCACACTGTACATGCATGATTCAGTTCATTCTGCAAACATGTCCTTTTAGCAGTCAATTTCATGTCATGTTTTTTGCATGTTTGTGTTTTTTCTTATTGGTTTTGCTGTGAAAATGGCCCGAAACCACAGTGCTGGAGTGCTGTCTTGTGTCTCTAAGCACTTGATGCCCCTTTTGGAGAAGATTCATTCAGGCATGAGTTAGAGTGCTGTTGTTCATGAGTTCAAGGTGAATGAATCAACAATATGTATGAAGTTAGGACTCTCTGTACAGAAACACAGAGAAAACAAGGTCAAGTATTTATTAGCTGACAAAAATGTTGTAAACAGGGGCTCAAAAGAACCTAGACAACAGTTCAGGTAATTCAGTGTTTTTGGTGACTTTATAGAACATACTGTAATGACCATGAACAATGAAAGTTAACTGTATATACAAATTATAGACATTTATATAACATAAATTAGTTCAACCAACAATCACTGAATGTCTATATTTCAGACACATTGCCAGGTACTAGGGAAACAGAGATTTAGAAAAATGATAACCATTATGTTTCCTTCTCTCAGTGTACTCATACTCTAATGAAATGATGTCCAAATTTTTAAGAAGTCTTTATACCTTGTATTTACAACACACTCTCATCAATAATATATTTCAATCTTTCATGACATAGAGCTATTCTCATCCACTTGGATGAAAATAGCTAACAGGGTGGATGGTCGTTGCATTCATGAAGAAATGAGTCAGAGGAGATGATGGATACAGCACTGTTTTCTTGAGCTTAAGATTTTTATGCAGCATCTGTGTAGGGAGCTTCATCCTACAGCTCAGGAGAGAGATCTGGGGTGATGTTACAGATTTTGAGTCATTAGTGCACCGAATATCTGGGAGGAGTATGCTCAGTGAGAAGATAAAGATGATGGTAACATGAGAGAGGCACCGAAGTGTGATTAAAGGAGCAAAAAAAAAAAAAAAGTTAAGACTCAAGAGAGCTTTCCCAGGAGATGAGAATGTTGTCCTGAAAACCAAAAGAGAACAGAGTTTTCTATGAGAAGAGGTTAGGAAGGTCAGAGTCACAGAGATCAAAGTTAGAGAAAGATTTTAAACCCCTTAGTGGATTTGGCAACATGGAAGTTACTGGTAACCTGAGATAAATAGATTCCCCATAAATGATGAAGTAAGACCACAGGGTGAAGCAGACTGCATATGGAGGGTAACAAGTGGAAAAAAGAGTTTTGGAAAACAATCCAGTAGTTCCTGAAAAGCTTAAACATAGAGTTCTCATAAGAACCAGCAATTCCACTCCTAGGTCTATACTCAATAGAAATGAAAACATATACCTATAGAAAAAAAATGTATATGGATGTTCATAGTAGCACTATTCATAGTAGTTTAAAAGTGAAAACATCCCAAATGTCCATCAACTGATGAATGGATAAATAAAATGTAATCTATACATGCAACGGAATACTATTCAGCCATACAAATGGTTGAATGAATGCTAATGGGCATAGGATTTCTTTTGGGAATGCTGAAAATATTCTGGAAGTAGACAGTGGGGATGATTGCACAACTTTATGAACAAAAACCACTGAATTGCACACTTTAGATGGATTAATAATGTTATGTAGTTTATATTTCAATAAAGCTGTCATTTTTAAAAGGTGAGAAAAAATAAATATTGTTATGGTTAAATATGACTCTAGGTGACTGACCATGAAGAGTAGAGAAGATGTCATAGCAGTAGCTAGATGAAGATATTTAACAGACAAAGAGAGACATTCTTTAAAAATTGATTTAGTTTCCTGTAGTTTTATTTGGTTGTTTTTATTTTGGAGTGAAATATACATAATTATATAATCAGAGGGGAAAATTTAGAAGATACAGCAAGAAAGACTGAGAAAAAAACAAGGGAACAAATAAGATCTTAACAGCAGAAAGATATTTCCCTTAGACTACAGGAACAATATTTCATCCATGACATCAGAAGGAAGGAGTTCAAGTGGGAAGGAAGATCTGTAGATCACAGGATACACACAAGATAGAGTAAGTGGCAAAACACGATGTGTCCTCATACCACATAGATCCTATGTTCCCTCCAAAGTAGAGAATAGACAATCCTGAGAGCAGAGCAGAGGGAAGACGGAGGAGGTGAGAATGCCTTGAGCAAAATGATGACGATTTAGAATTACTACCCTAAGGAACACAAAAGGGGATCATCGTGGGCAGGATTGCTAATGGCACTGGAATCATGTAAATTGGAAATAGATAAAGCCGGATGATCCCAGCCTCCTAGAAACACTGAGCAGTTAGAGTCTGAGAAGCTCATTTGTTCTTTAGCCATTAATATAGTCAACATACTTTAAGCCAGGGTCAAGAAATTTATGGGGCACAGAAAATAGAGAAATGAGGGTTAAGGGAATCCATACTGCTATGGAGAAGAAAGCTGAAATTAAAAAGTTTGGAAAAATGGAAGGAGAGGAAGATACTTTTCATGGTGGGGGTGGGTGGGAGGTTGAAATGAGTAGCAAGGCCGACTTGGATGGGGGAAACCATCAAGAACTAGATATATTGATAAGCCCAAAATTTATCAACAACAGAGTAAAGTATTTTTTTCCCCTGGAAGAAAACTCAAGGGGAAATGATGAGTGTGATAAGTGTTTTCGCAAGAGGTGCAATGGACTATACATTTTTCGTTTTGATTTACAAATTAAAAAGTTCAAACAAGGTTATGCAGAGTATGGTAGGCCCTTAAATTGAAACACATTCACTTGAATGTGAACAATAGAGAGAAATGTCACTGGGCAGGAAAACAATGGAAGTTGATTTGCATATGTCTCTTAATGCCGAAATTATGCATTTTAGGTTGCGCTAAGGAATATGTTGTGAAATGTTGATAGTCAGGTGTTGTTTTGAACAGTAAGTTTGTGCTACCACGTTTTCTGTGAGTTCCTTGTACTAGCATTTAACTCAGTAGAGTCGCTTTCCAGTGATACCCAATTCTTCAACATTTGATTTGTCTTAGTGATGTGAGATGCTGTCAATTCCCTCAAATGGACATCGTTTCGATGTTGATCATTGATAGTTATTTTCTGTGTTGCTGAGAGGGGATACACTGAGAGACACATTTCGCATAAACTATTTCAGAAAATAATTGTGTAAATTTAAAGATGATTGAGACAATATGCTCACTTCTTGGAGAAATATCTTCAAAAAATATATCAGTGTCAAGCTACCTTGGTTAAGCAGTAATGAAATAAAAGTAGGCTGGGCACAGTGGCTCATTCCTATAATCACTGCACTTTGGGAGGTCAAGGCAGGACAATCACTTGACCCCAGGAGTTTGAGACCAGCCTGGGCAACATAGTGATACCTGTTCTCTACAAAAAAAACTTTTTAAATTAGCTGGGTATGGTGGCATGCATCTGTGGTCCCAGATGGTTGGAAGACTGAGATGGGAGGATCACCAGAACCTGGGAGGTTGAGGCTTCAATGAGCTGTGATGGCGTCACTGCACTCCAGTCTAGGTGACAGAGTGAGATTTTTGTCTAAAAACAAACAAAAAAATTAAAGTAAACATTGAAAAGAAGCTCATCCTTGGCTCAGTTAGCAGCCCAGAACAAACATTTTGCAAAGCATTCTTAATGCTACCAAGGTAACATTAGATGATGGGTCATGTAATTATGAGACAAAGACCTGACATGGATTTTCTACCACCTTTCTAGTCAATCCTAGTACAGAAAAGGGAGACTTACAGACACAATTCTAGAGTAGTGTCCATCCTCCGGTTTTAAGGCAGAGCCCTCAGAACCAACTGACTCAGAATCAGACAAATCATGGGCAAGATGGCAGCCAAATCACTACAGTCCCTCTGTGCGAAGTTGAAGAGACATGCCCCATTAACGTGGTTATAGGAAGCAGAAAGACATGATGAAATGCAGAATCCAGCCGTGTGGCACAGCCTTCAGCCATAATGATGAAATCGCTGCAGACGTAGGCTATGATCACCAGCCAAGTCGCTGGTTCCATAAAGAAGCATCACACAGAGATTCTGGGTAGAGAGATGAAACCACAGCTAGTTCCCGGCCCTGCAAAAGGTGTTCACCTTGCTAATCAGAGGACAGATTCTATGAAATGTCAGACTGATTCTTGGCTGTGAACTTCCCTACTTAGCCTCTGACAAACATAGCATTCCACAATACAAAAGGTAAATTTACAGTTGTCATTTCATGGGAGCCTAAAGAGTCAGCTGTTCTCTTGTTTTCCTGGGTCATCAATTTGATTTCTGTGCAATCAGCCTCATTACATATTTCATTAGATATTCATTAATATATCATATTACATATTTTCAGCACCTTTAGGAGCTGTAGTGGCAGTTGACACAAGTGTGACATTTTCCTTTATTTTTCATTTGTTTTTTTGGTGACACTTTCCCCAGTCAAGTTTTTTTTGTGCTTCATGCACTATGCCATGAATGTACGGCAAGCAGATTCTAATACCAAGCTTCTCACAGTTGGTTCTCATGAAAGGTTCTCTGCAGGGAGCAGGGCTTTTCAACTTCGACGCTGGTGACATTTGGGCCCATATAATCTTTGATTGTGGGGAGCTGTCCTGTGCACTGTAAGATGTTTAGCAGAACCTTGACCTCTGCCCACCAGCTGCCAGTAGCACTGCTCCCTAAGTAGTGAAAATAAGAAACGATTCCAGATATGGTCGGATGTCCCCAGAAGGCACAATCACCCTTGCTTTGGAAGCACTGGCATTGAGTATGTTGACACTTTAGTCTGTAGGTAGTTTTCTCTGTTGCTTTTATGGTTTTATTCTGATATTTTCCTATGCCTCAGGACATGCTCCCTAGCTCTAGGAGAGATGAATATGCAACATACTCACATGAATTCTGTTGGCAAAAGTACTGGCCTTATCGTGTTTGTTTATAACAATGCTGCCAACAAGCTCTGTGGCATTGTGGACGCTTCTCATTCGCCATGGCAACAGGAACATTGCTCGCTAACAGTCTGCAACAGTCTGCATGCCCTTGATATCTGCCATGGCACCCTCGCTGTCAATTAAGAGGGAAGTGGCCAAAAACACATTGCCATGTTGAGAGAACCTTCCCTCTTCTTGTACACCGTGTGTTGCTGAATTTTCTTTATTGATCTATTATTTATTTAGTTTTTTTCTTTAATGTGAATTACTGGAGGTTGGCAGATCCAACTGCAAGGCAATGGTACATTTCTACAAAGTATTCAGGAGCAGAGTCAAGACAGCCCCCATGTCAGTTAACTTGTATGTACAAAGGGAGAGCACTGAAATTTGTTCAAGCTGTCCCTCTTTTCTCAACTGGGAATGAATTTATCCCACTCCCATCTGTCAGCCATTCTCTGGGTTGAGCATCAAGATTTCATTTTCTTCTGAGCCCAGGAGGCTCTGTCCAGCCTCAGCACTCTGTAGTTTTATGGCCCTGAATATGATGTTGATATGAAGAGCAAACCTCAGCCCTTCGGCAAGACAGGACCTCATGTTACCAGATTGCCAAGAAGCTGGCAGAAGACATTGCTCTGGTTAAACTAGACACTCCACTCACATTCTTCAGGGTGGGGTTCACGGGAACCAACTTTGCAGATACAGAATGCATCCTATCTGCACTTGGGTAGTAGTTTTACATTCAAGGAATCATGCATTCCTGTTTATTCTTTTATCAATTAACTTCTCAAAGTAGAAAAGACCTTTTCTGCAAAGCCACAAGTCGAAAATCAGTCCCAATTTTCAAAATTTGTTAAGTTTTTCCTGTGAGGCAGGCACACTTCATGGACAAAATGATATTCTTATTCTTTTTTTCTTGTTAAACTTATTCTCCCTTATTTTTAACATGGAGATTTTTCTACCTGTGAGACATTTCTTTTTAAAATTAGCATCAAATTAATAAGCATCACTACTATCCACACCTGTCATATGGTAATGATTTAGTATCATTAGCTGATTACACTTATATACATTTTAACGGAATAATAAGATTGAAGCTGTGTTTGATTCATTATTGTAAGGTCACAGATCACATAATTCTTACCGTCTGTGCTTGAGAACAGCTAGAGTAGACTTGGGTACTGGCTCCACCACTAACTAGCTGTTATCAAAGAAAGATTATTTTTCCAGGACCCAATTCCTTCATTTCAAGATCAGGTTAGAGTAAGCTCTAACCCCATATTGTTGTTTAGATGATTCAATGAGACAGGGCGTGTCAAGTGCCTAGGATGACACATGGTATGGGATGGATTTGTATAGGCCCTGTGGAATTAGCATTGTTCCTGTAGGGTCTTATTTCCTCTTCCCTCACAATTTCTCCCCTGCATGGCATAAAAGACAAGGTGCTTACACTCTATAGGGGATCTACCCTGCATGGTTTTCATAACAAGGAACGTGCAAAGCATCTAGAAGTTACCTGGCTCCACTAAGAGTAGGGCCCCGGCATTCTTCCTCATTTGCAATCTCCTTGACACTATTTTCTGACACCTTTGTGAACACTTGGCCTGTTTCCTTTATATGTGGCCACACCCCAGTGCTTAATGCTGACAGTACTGTTGCTTCTCTGGCTTGAAGCCCTATCTTCCTTCATTAATTATTGTTCATTCAGTACCAACGCAAATGGTGTGCTCACATATGGCTGCCACCTTGTCATCTCTAGTCTTTAAACCAGTGCCCTTTGAAAGTAGGCACTCACTGAAGAGCAGCCAGGCAACTCAATAGATACGGAATGTTAAAAAAAAAATCCTAATAGGATTTTTTCTGGGGAAGAGGATTGAGATGCTGGTAAGTTTGGAATAAAAACAAGCCACCCAGCATAGCTGCCATGTTGCCTTCTCTTCATGGCTGCGGTGATGGCGAGGCATCTGCAGCAGAAGAGGAATGATTACATTAATGAAAATACCTGGGATACAAGGGGAGTCCTTGTATGCTCTTTATGAGTCAAATGAGAATATTGCCAAGAAAAGGCAAGCCACTTAAAGCATTCTTCCTGCACCTGGTCAGGCACAGTGGCACATGCCTGTAATCCCAGCACAGATGTGGGAGGCTGAGATGGGTGGATGGCTTTGAGGGCAGGAGTTTGAGATCAGGATGGGCAACATGGCAAAACCCCATCTCTGCAAAAAATACAAAAATCAGCTGGGCACCGTGGCATACACCTGTAGTCCCAGCTACTCCAGAGGCTGAGGCAGGAGGATCGATTGAGTCAGGGAGGTTGAAGCTGCAGTGAGATGAGATCACACCACTGCACTCCAGCCTGGGTCACAGAGTGTGTCTCGTCTCAAAAAAATAAATAAATAAAATGAAATAAAGCCATTCTTCCTGTAACTATGATGAGGGAATCTTGACCCAATGGTCTATATTGAATTTAGTGTACATTAAAGATAAGCCTATATTTAATTGTCTTCAGTCTGGTTCAGTTTTCTGTTGAAAACATCATAGTTACAACATTGAGAGATTGCATGATGCTAAAGATGTTAATATTAAATCAGTGGCTTTGAAAGGAAAGTACACTTTTCTACCTTCGTTTGCAGTATAATTAATATGTTTAATATTTTTTCTCCCGTTGGCTCAAAATAGAACTTTGAAAAATGTCATACATGACAAAGATTGTTGGGAGGGAGAGGAGAAAAGAGAAAGAGTGAGTGAGGAAATGACTGAAGGATTTCTGAAAATAAATGATAAACATCTCTGAAAGAAGGAAACAGATGACAGGCAGAAGAAATTAATTTCAAAATAAGTAAAATGAATCCTTAAAATAACAGGAAATGAACCAGCTTGAGAATAATTTTTTAAAGAAAAGTATGTTTTAAAGTAATGTTTCCTATTATAAAAATAATACTCCTTGTAAAGCATTTAGCAAACACAGAAAAGCATACAGAGGGAATAAATATCATTTAGAGGCCATCCTGGAGATAAAAACATTTTAATGCTTTTGGATATTTCTTTCTAGTTCTTCTTATATTCCTTTCTTCTTTTAAAATGAGGGCATATTCTAAAAATAATTTTATTGTGAAGCTATTCCTATGGAAAATAGCATTTGAAAATATGATTTTAGTAGCTATGCCAGGGTTGACAAACTGCAACCAATGGCCAAGCAGTGTCCCTTTGCCCATGAGCTAAATATGGCTTTTCCATGTTGAAATCGCTTTTAATAATAAAAATGAAAAATAATATTTCAGTGAGACGTGGTGGCTCCTGCTTGTAATCCCAGCACTTTGGGAGGCTGAGGTGGGTGGATCACTTGAGGCCAGATGTTCAAGACCAGTCTAGCCAATGTGGCGAAACACCGTCTCTCCTAAAAATACAAAAATTAGCCCAGTGTGGTGATGTGCGTGTGGTCCCAGCTACTTGGTAGGCTGAGATGGGAGAATCATTTGAACCTGGACAGTGGAGGTTGCAGTGAGCAAAGATTGTGTCACTGCACTCCAGTGCCTGAGTGACGGAGTAAGACTCTGCCAAAAAAAAAAAAAATCATAACACCTTAAAATTATATGAAATTCAAATTTAAAGGAGGTTTTATTAGAACACAGGCACACCTATTTCTTTACGTATTATTGACTGTTGCTGCTTTTGAGACACAGAGTAGAACTGAGTAATTGTGACAGAGAACATAGGTTCCTCAAAGCCTAAAATATTCACTATTTGGCCTCTTAGAAAGAGTTTCCTCACCCCTAGACTACCTCTGTTTATGTCAAAACTTAGTTAAAGGCCTCCCTATCGTTGCTTACCATGGGGTTTTGTTGTTGCTGTTTTAAATAACATTGTTGTGAATGCTCTTGACCTAAATTGTGGTTGACATCTGTGAATATTTTTCTAAGTAATTAATTATCAATCAAAGGTCATGGACATTTTTATACTTCTGGATATATTATCCTTTCGAATGGCAGAAAAGGAGCAGATACCTTGTTCCAGCAGCAAGGGTGTTACAAGAAACAGGAGCCTGAATTGGCACCAAGATGTTTTTCTAGACAGAGAGTTATGTTTTCAACCAACATACAACTAGAAAAGTATTGGCTGTGTCTTTCTCTTTCTAGAATTATTCCAACCCTTTATCATGATATTGGGAGCTAGAAAATAATTCGTATCTACTTGTCTCACCCATCTAGAGTGCAGCAAAATTTGCATCTTCATATCCAGCAGGGATTTTAACCAGGAAAATAACCCCTTGGGTTGTTTGACCTTCAGAAAGTAATCAAACCAGGCAAGCATAAGGAAATAGGATGGTAAAGGCAGAGAGATTCCTGCTAAGTAGACGGAGAATGGGATTGATGGGGCTAACCGGTTTGCCAAGCAGGAGGCAAGGCAGAGGACACCCCATCATGGTCTTGGCAGCCAGGGTTATAAAGAACTAAAATTCCCTGCAAAGCAGCTATTGAAACGGAATATCAGAAACAAAAGCTGCATTGGACATAATCATGGTCTGGCGAATTTGCTGAGTGAAAATGGCTTTTTGGCCATGTGGGTTTCTTCTGTCGGCTGCCCATCTTTCCATTGTGGGAGTTTATCATGTTGGTCTTGCTTTGTAAGATTTCTTTATGCTTTAAGAATATAAACACTTGTCTACAAAGTGCAATGCATGTGGGATTTCTATGTATTTTCCATAGGTTTTTGATATGTATGACTTGCATGTCAGAAAGAGTGGGTTAAACAAGGCTAGTTGGGGCCCTTAAATGCAGGACTTCTCAAAGTCTTTCGTATGATACAATGAATGTGAATCAGCAGGTGATGAATTTAAACATAACATTTATCTAAATTATTGACTCTGGGCAGGTTTATTTATTAGGCATATTTCAGAATATGCCTGAATCTGTTTTGTAGCTACAATTTGGGCATCAGTGGTAGGAAGTAAAAAAATATAAAAGGACCATATTGAAAAAATACTGAATGCTTCTGAAAAACAACTAGCAATTAATTATACATTTTAATAAAATGACTACATGTAAAATAAATATAATAAAGCAACAGGATTTCTATACACACAATAAAAATAGTTTTAAGATACTACCTGAAAAGAACCTATCCCAATAACAATTAAAACTGAAAATATGGGCAGGTGTGGTGGCTCATGCCTGAAATCCCAGCAATTTGGGAGGCCAAGGCAGGAGAATCGCTTGAGCCCAGGAGTTTGACACCAGCCTGGGCAACATGGTGAAACAGCATCTCTACCAAAAAAAAAAAAATTTACAACTATTGTCTGGGTGTGGTGGTGTGTGCCTGCAATCCCATCTACTCAGGACACTGAGGTGGGAGGATGGCTTGAGCATGGGAGTCAAAGTTTGCAGTGAGCCGAGATCATGCCACTACAACCTGGACGACAGACCCAGACCTTGTCAAAACAAATAAACCAAAACAAAAACAAAAAACAAAACAAACAAAAAAAAACCCACCAACAATGAAAAACAAGACTTGAAAATACTAGAACTAACCTTGACAAGAGATATGTAAAGCCTGTCTAGAAAATCTTAAAGCCTTAAATTAAACTGCTTAAAACTAAACAATATAAAATTACAGTTGCATAAACAGGATAAACAAATCATATTGCAAGATTCAAGCTACAAATATTTTAATTATGTCCATTTTTCATACTGTCATGTTGATTTCTACAATGACAATTAAAAACCTTAGTAAATATTTTCAGGAACTTGTCAGATTTCCTATCTAAAATTCATCTGAAATCATTAATAAGCACTGTTATCAATAAGCCTTAAAAACATTAGTAAGAAATGACTGAGATGTAATAGCAAAATATTTTATACAGAAGGATCATACAAAGTCCACTCAGCCCTAGTCAGGAAGAGATACCAGACTCCTTCTTTGGTCATGCAATGTGAGCTGTAATTAACAATTAGGGATAAAACAACGCTAAATGCCTGAAAAAGAAGAGAAAGAGGGTGGGGCCGAGAAAGTACTCAAAGAAAGGGTAGCTAAAATTTCCATTTGCCAAGAGACATAAACCAACAGATTCAAGAAACTGAGTGAAGGCCAAACAGAGTAAATCTCAAGAAATCCATGCCAAGGCACTCCTTAAACTTCTGAAAACCAAACACACAAAGCAAATTTGAAAACAGCCACAGAAAGCAACACCTTACCTCTAGGGAAAAATATTATTCAAGTAATAACAAATTCATTACCAGAATTTATGGAGGACAGATGGAAGTGGAACAGTATTTTTCAGATGCTGGAAAAAAAAAGGACTGTCAACCCAAAACTTTATATCCAGTAAAAGTATTCTTTAGGAATGAAAGGGAAATAAGGACATTCTCCAATGAAGAAAATCTAAGAGAATTTGTCAACATCAGACCTACCCTAAAATAAATGGATTAAAGAAGTTCTTTAAATACAGGGAAATGATAACAGAATATATCTTGGTGTGCCAGGAAGGAAATTCAATATGTAAAACTATGGGTAAATAAATATGCTCTCCTCATCTGGAATACACTAAACTATATTTGAGGGTTGAACCTAAAATTAGAACATTTGTTTGATGTGGTTCTATGTAGCTGCTGAAAATATACCTAAGATAATTATAAATGGGTGAAGGTAAAGGGAAGTAAGGTTTTTACATTCACTAAAAGTGATAAAATTGTGACATCAGTAGACTGTGATAGTTATGAATATATAATATAACACCTAGAGAAACTACTGAGGAAGGTTACAAAGACATAAACTAAAGCACTATAGATAAACCAAAATAGGAATAGTATTTTATAAAATTTTACTGCAACATGACAACCAAGATACTGTTATTCACGTATTCATGATACAGGATATTTCCATCTGCACAAAGATCTCTCATGTTGTCCTTTTAAAGCTATACTCACTTTCCTCCTGCCCTCCCTCCTTATTTTTCAGCATGCACTAATTTGTTCTCCAATTCTACAGTATTGCCATTTCAAGAACATTATGTAAATATGCACTAAAATATACAGGATCCCTCTGTATTCTATCTTACAACTACATGACTATAATTATCTCTAAATAAAATGTTTTGTTAAAATAAAAAAGAATAAAGCTACCAGCAACAACAGCAACCCAAAAAGGACCTTTAATGAGATGGATAAACGCACATGTCACATTAATTAAAATGGTCCATACCATTTTTTTAAACTATAAGAGGTGATGGCAAGTTGATCAAGAATTTGCAAGGTTTGTCTTAACTTTGTATTTTACATTTTAAAAGGTGACATTCATAACTAGAAAAACTATACCCCAATGTATTGAATAGGCCCAGCTTTGTAAAGTGGTGGAATAATTTAGTGTGACTAAGCTAATGATATACAAAGAATCTGTTTAACAATGACACGCATTTGGATCCATTGTTAACAAACAGAGAGCCAGTGCCCTTACTGTTTGTAAAGCACCTGCCAAAGGAAGGGCTTATGGGTGTTGGTGCTGCCATCTGTACATTCCTGCTTTATTACGGCACTAGTTCATTAATGAGGCCCTGCAATGTTCTGCATGGAGACCTCACAGGAGGGGAGCTGCTTTCTATTTTATCTTCCTCATTAGTCGCTGGTGAATGTGGAATACATGGCCATACAGAAATAATAACACATTTTAATGGTCTCACCTTGTTCGTAATGAAGACTTAGGCTGATGCCAGTTCACCCTTCATGGCGGGTGCCCTTTGCCCATGATGGAACATAGCAGCACAGTCATTTCATATCAGCCAGGAAGCACAAATGAACTTCAGGGGGAGCTTCCACAATACAGGTCTGTTTTAGTGGAAGTATGTTAGAACTCAGTGAAGAAAGATTCAAATTTTCTTGAAACTCTTTCTCATAATGGAGTGGGCTTCTAGGACAATGAGGAATGGGATTTGAGTTTTATTGGTTTAAGCCTTTAAGAAACTTTACATTGAGCCCTTCTCCAACTCCATGCCCACTTGAAACCTTGTCTGTCAGCAATTAACCTGCATGTGTGCTTTAAAACTAAGTAATTTCAAACTCCATCAGTTCCTTGGTTCTCATCTCAGTCTGTTCCAAATCTGGGGTGTCTCTATGACAGTGGCACATACTGGAATTCTGGGGTTTGCAAAGCCCTTCCAGATCTCTCGTTTCCCATTTACTCAACTCCCTTCTGACTCCATATGAAAAACTAGACTATTACAGAAGCTTGACCAGGAACAGACTTCAACTGGACCAAATTCAATTGAAGTTGCCACTTTTGCAGATTAAGAATAATCAAATATTGAAATTTTATGTAGCTCGACCCAGCGGTTCTCAACCAGGGGTGATTTTGTTCTCCCTGGGGACATCTAGCCATTCTAGAGCCCTTTTGGGTGTTACAGTGAGGGGTTGTGGAAATGGCACTGGCAGTTGATGGGCTGGAGCCAGGGATGCTGCTAAATATCCTACAATGCACGGAACAGCCCTATACAACAAGGAATCGCCCAGCCTCAAACGTCACGGGTGCCAGGGTGGACAAACCATGGTTCTGCCTAATGTAGCATAGGATTTAAGAACATTGAGTTGAAGTCAAGTGCCTGAACTCAGTGGCTTTACCACTTAATTTCTGTGTGTGCTTGGGTATGTTAGCTACAATGGTTACAATGATAATTTCTGACTCAGGATTGTAGGGACAATTAAGTAAGCATATATATATATATATATACATATATATAATGCCCTTTGAATAGTGTGGGGCTATTGATGTCTGCTGTTATTATCAGTAGAATGGATTTTGATAGTAAAAATTGCAAGATCCAGTCTGTGAAGAGGGAAACATGAAAAGAAAAAAAATTAAAGTTTTTTAAGAATTGTAAGATCTAGAATTCACAGAAAACTTATAAGAAATATCTAGATTGCCAGAGTTAATTTAAGATTCATTTCTGTCTTTGTTTTGGGGCCCCAACAGATTTCATTCCCTTTTTATGAACATATATGCATATTCCAAAAGTAAATAGTTTTCAGCAAGAAGTTCACAACAGATAGAACATCCTTTTACAAGTTTTACAGAGAAAACACTAGCTCACACAGGAAAACAATGGCTTTCCTTGGTGTTGTTTACTCTTGCCCCAGAGAAATGGTCGCCATACCAATGAAATCCACAAAGGCTGCACTCCACTAAAAGTGATACAGCCACACTAAAGTAGCACATTTTGTACATAAAGAAGGCACTCATTAGCATGGTGTTTGAAATGTCACATAAATTACGCCATGCTCCTAAGAATGGATTTTGAACAGAGTATATAAATATTTGCTGGTCTCCCATTCCATGTGTATCCCAGAAAGTCTGTGTGACTCCTCCAACCTGATTCCTTGTTTTCTGCCGAAGATAAGCCACACTCAAAGGGCTTTCTGCTCAATTTCAACATGGAAGAAGTGAAAAAGATTTTGCAGCAATTGCTTGGATTAGTAACGAAGAAGACAGCTGGCGAATTAACAGGTCAGTTTTTCTCATTAAGGTACAGGGAAAACAGTCTCCTGCATCCTGAATGCCCTCCTCACCTTTGGCGGGGAAGGCAGAACAATCTTATCAGGTAAGGTCATTCCAGATGGCAGGTCTGCCATTCCTGCCTTGCCCTTCATTATTCCACAGAGGCATGTGGGAGGAAACCCATGACTGTTCATCACCCAGACATCAGCAGTATCAAGGCAGGCTGTCAGCAGCCCTGGGAGCCTCAATTTCAAATCCGCAATTCAGAACACAAAAGCCAGGATTATGCTTTTTCTTTCTTGTTTACGTTGTCATGGTTCCTCCAGTCACTGGTGTTTTGAGTTCATCTTTTTTGTGCTTCAAAACTTCGCCGTATCTGAGAAAATTGCAAAGGTACGTTATCACTGCAGCATCTTCCTGTTGCTTGGAGAGCTGCTTTACAGCACAATCGCAAGCTCATCGAGTCTGTTGGACCGGATTCTGCGTAAGCCTGGTTCCTGGGCTCTCAGTCATAGTTAAATAAATCGCAATTTTGAAGGCGAGAAAATATTAATATAAAGAAACCATTTCCAATCGTGTACTGTGGTCTGTTTGCACCGTGGGTTCTGAACCACTTAAATGGGGGATAAATTGCAAGCAGTCTGTTTTGCAGATGGTCTGCAGAGCCCTACCGTCTGTTTGGGGCATGACAAGCGTCAAGGACAGGTGACTGGGATAACTTAAATGAACTCCTTCCCACAATGGGGTTCCATTTTCATTTTGTTTCTGGCCCCATTCAGAGCCTTTCCCTCTGCAAAAAGGAGTCTCTCCCATTACAGAAAATGAAAAGGTCAAGCACATTCTTTGTTTCCTTCTATTCTTGACTTCCCATCATACAATCTTCTTGGAGCTGGAGGAGTTATTTAGTCCAGGGTTGGATACACTTCAGTGCGCTGGGCAAATCTGGCCACACACATTCATTTGCATCCTTGTTTGTGGCTGCTTTTCTTCTACAATGGTAGAGTTTAGTAGATGCAACAGAGATGCCATGGCCTGAAAAGCTGAACCCATTTATTATTTGGCCCTTTGCAGATAATATTTTGCTGAACTCTTGTTTCAGAGTTAAGAAACCACAGACCCATTGAGGTAAGATAATTTGTCAAAACCATGCAGGCAGATAGTAATGAAGCAGAAGCCTTGGTTTTGGTTTTTGTTGTTATTGTTATTTTTAGGGTTTTGTGATGGATCCATGACCTGCAGTCTGGGTGTCTACAGAAAGTCAGCATACATCACACAGCCACGCATTCTCTAATGCAAACCAACCTGTAAGAAACACATGTCCTATGACAGGCAAGCAAGAAAGGAGATACATAGGATTTCTGGCTTTTGGCTGTGACTGTTTCCTCCCAAACAGTGTTTCATACCACCAACTGATCCACACGGTGCCCATCTGTGTTAAGAATAGAAAGCCAACCTCTAAATCATTTAGAATCTGACTGACAGATATGCAATGCTGGGCTGCCTGGTGAATTTGAACAGAAGACCCATCTGAAAGCAAATATCTCTAATTACGTCTCAAATGATGAGGAAAAGATCATGACACCCTATCGTCTCATGGCAGAAGTCATCATGAGATGGAAAAGTTCCCTGATAGAGGAAAAAGGCAACCTCCCCACCCTTCTAATGCAACTCAGTCATATAGAAAAGTTAAATCATTTCAAATAGGTTGTTGCTTCATTCTCTAAAACTCTTCCTCTGAGTTCTATGCAAACTCCTCAGTCAGGAATGTAAAATCTGCCCCCGTTCAAGTTCATTCCTATTTGCCTTGTTTCCCACCCCTCCCTGACACATATTCCAGGCTCAGAACCCTGGAGAATTGCACAGTATAGGAAATGCACAGGGAGATGACCCCATGGAAAGAAACGTGCCACCTAGAAGTCTTGTTCTGCTCCAGAAACCCATTTAATAGATGTACTTCATCACCTCCTGCACTTTCACAGCCTTCTGGCCAGCTTCCTTTCTTTGGACACAGGAATTATCTCCGTTTTATGCATTTCATTTTTGAAGACTACTTGAAACACCACTGCCCTTAGGAAGCTGGTGCAACTACTGGACTGCTTTCAGTTGTATTCCTCTTTAATCCATCACTCAACATAAAAGTTTGTGAATATCTTTTCCAGAGCATGTATGCAATTCAAATTAGTAGTCATTTGCCTTCGCCTATTAGACTATTTTAAAAGCGAGAACAGTTTTTCTCATCTTCCTAGCCCTCACTTTGCCTTTCACATAATAGATTCTCAAAGAGTTGGGTTGTAAGAGTTAGGAAAACCAATAGTTACTTGTTGGCTTATGTTTAGTAACATCACAGATGGATCTGATATCGTTTTTCTTTGGCATTAAACACTCCTGATCATGAGATGCATGCAGAAATGACTTAATACACAGAATTACTCAAGGCCAGAGATTGACAGACTTTTCTGCAAAGACCCAGATATTTTAGACCTTTCTGGTCTCTGTGGCAAACAGTCAACTCTGCCATTGTAGCATGAAGGCAGCTGTAGACAATCTGTAAATAAATGGGTATAGCTGTGTGTCAATTAAACTTTATTTATAAAACCAGGTGGTATAGGTTAGAATTGACCCTCAGGTTGTAGTTTTTCAGCCCCTCCAAATCCTCAGCAAAAATATCCTGCACCATCCCAGTTATGAAGAACCAAACGAAAGATGAAACTACCTTGACATTTGTTTTCTATTCAGTAATTAAAACCACAGATGTTATTTCTTTCTCTCAGTAAAACCTTTTATTAAAAGTTTAGTGCAATGCCTTGTAAACTAATCCCAGTGAACATCATTTCTCTTGCGTTCATTTGCTTTTGTCTCCTCATTTATTAGCACAATTTGCTTGTGAATCACTTGTTTTATGTAACAGTTAAATCTAGGGAAATTAGATTGAGTTCAGAAATGTGGGCTCAGGTTGGAAATTTTTTTCCCTATATTACGAGGAAATAAATTTTTCCTCAGTTTTCTAAAATAATTATGTTAATCAATTCCTGTGTCTTCAGCAGACATGAAAGCTAAGGGCACCTTTGGTTAAAGGGGCTACAAACAGAGTCAGCATCTCATCTATAAACTCATATTAACAGACTGAGACACAGAATAGACAAAATCATTTGCCATCACCTCAACACTAAAACCATACTCATCTTTCACCTCTGAGGTCCCCATCCACCTAACTTTTTGAATAGATTGCACCAGTTTAAAAATTGCATTGATATTTCCAGCCATTTCCAGAAAAATTCAGTATGGATTATCTGACTTTCCTAGAAATACGGGCAAGAAAAAAACAAAAACAAAAACAAAAATGACAAGGTAGAGTGGCTGATGACTGTATTCCCAGCACTTTGGGAGGCCAAGGTGGGAGAATCGCTTGAGCCAAGGAGTTCAAGACCAGCCTGGGCAATGTAGTGAGACCCCATCTGTATAGCAGAAAATTAAAACAAACAAACAACAACAACAATAACAAACCTGGATATCAAGGTTACAATGAGCTATGATCAGGCCACTGCACTCCAGCCAGGGTGACAGAGTGGGACCCTGTCTCAAAAAAGCAAAAACCAAAAAAAGACAAGTCTGTTGATCTGACTAGAAAGGCAGTAGTTGACACTCTTTCCACAAGTTCATAACCTTTATTTTTCATCTGGATATTTTTATTTATTACAATAATTAAGTCATCTCATGGTGTATTTGAAAATCACATTTAAAAGTTTTTCTCAGACATTAGTTGAGACAAATGTAACCTGGAAAATTTTGATGGAAAAGTTCATGGTGTTTGGAGATGAGTGGAAGGTTGGGAATTTCTTAGGAATGTGTTTCATGTTGGTTGTGCTGTCTCAGCTTTTCAGCTTCCCTTGACTCTGAGGATAAAACTTCAAAGTCTTCTTGGTCTACAATTAAAAATATTCATGCTGCCAGGGGACTGTACCTCTTTTCCATATTTTGTCTTGTTTTGTGACTCTGGTTTCAATGAAAACCACTGTTTCTTGCTACATCTCTTTGGGTACTGAAATTTATTGTGACTCTTAAAGTTTCACCAAATTCAATATAATTTCTAACATTTAGTTGAGGCTGGGTGGACCCAGAAGACTCCTGGAGCTACATTTACCAGATTGTACTTTGCAGATCACTAGAGTCCCTTAGGGTCATGAAGTGGTCCTTCAAAAGGAGTTTCTTTTTTCAAATAGTTTGGGATGTGATTGCATAGCAAACCAGACAATAATCATGAAGACTTGCTGGGTCTAGGTGGGGTAAGAGACAGAACTCAACTCCAGAGGCAAAGCTTAGACATGGGGATGAAGTTGAGGAGTAGCTAAAACAGGGCCAAGGAAGAAGCAGGTTTCCATCAGACATGCCCACCAGTGTGCCATATGAGTTACCATTGTCATGGCAACACCCAGAAGTTTCCATCCCTTTCCATGGCAATGACCCGATGACCCAAAAGTTACTACACCTTCCCTAGAAATTTCTGCACAAACTGCCCCTTAATATGCAAGAAATTAAAAGTGGGTATAGGCCAGGCACAGTGGCTCACACATAATACCAGCACTCTGGGAGGCTGAGGCGTGCAGATCACTTGAGGTCAGGAATTTGAGACCATCCTGGCCAACATCGTGAAACCCCATCTCTACTAAAAATACAAAAATTAGCTGGGTGTGGTGGTGGACACCTGTAATCCCAGCTACTTGAGAGGCTGAGGCAGGAGAATCAATTGAACCTGGGAGGCAGAGGTTGCAGTGAGCTGAGATCGTGCCACTGCACTCCAGCCTGGGTAATAGAGCCAGACTCCATCTCAAAAAAAAAAAAAAAAAAAGGGAAGCATAAATGTAACACCCTCTGCCTACAGTCCTACAGTTTGCCTACAGGGTTATCCTGTTCTGCAGGAAAAGTCACAGAGCTATAACACAGCTGGAGCTGTAACATTGCCTCTTCAATAAAGCTGTTTTCTTCTACCTCCTGCTTGCCATTCAATTCTTTCCTAGGCACAGCCAAGAACCCTTAGGGAATAAGCCCCACTTTGTGGTTTGCCTTCCCTGCACTGCATTATGGGAACTTCTCAAAGATGCAGAGAGATCCTGAAAGATATCGACCATGTTTAACCTTCTTCCAACCAACATTTCCTAAACCACTTAGACAGTACAAGCCGTTTGTCTCAGGGTGTGCAATAATACCTCTTAGCAACACCAGTGTTTCCTAAAACACAATGATGGAAAGGCTACACAGCCTCTCCAGGGCTTCTGAAGCTTTGATGTCTGTGTCAGCCACAGGG
Organism: Callithrix jacchus; assembly: GCF_049354715.1. NCBI lineage: Eukaryota > Metazoa > Chordata > Mammalia > Primates > Cebidae > Callithrix > Callithrix jacchus. Next base: position 6,810,736 of record NC_133524.1, read on the forward strand.
ATCTTATGAAAAGGTAGGTCTGAGTTAGGAGGTCTAGGGTGGGGCTGGAGAGTCTCTGTTTCTGACAAGCTCCCAAGTAGGGTTAATGGACACAGAGTTAGCAAAGCGCTAAGAATTCACCCATTGAAATTGATACTTCCATCTTTCCAAGCTCCCTTGTGCTTCATTGAACCACACCAAGTAAACACTCAGTGCCTAGGAGTGGAATTGCTGGTTTATATGGTGCCATAGATTGAATGTCTCTGTCTTCCCAAAAGTCATACATACGCTAAGATCTCAGCCCCCATGATGGAGCTATAAGAGGTGTTTTAGATCTTTGGGACATGATCTAGGTGATGAGGGTGCAAGTGATGAGGGGTGATGAGCATGGAGCCCTTATGAATGGGATTGGTGTCCTTATAAAACAGACCCCAGAGAGCTCCCTCACTTCTTCCACCATGTGCTTTCTCCACCCCCCGCTGTCTCTCTCTTGCCCCCCAAGATAGACCCCAGTGTGTGATGCTCCCCTCCCTGTATCCATGTGTTCTCATTGTTCAACACCCACCTATGAGTGAAAACATGTGGTGTTTGATTTTCTGTTCTTGTGTCAGTTTACTGAGAATGATGGTTTCCAGATTCATCCATGTCCCTACAAAGGACATGAACTCATCGTTTTTTATGGCTGCATAGTATTCCATGGTGTATATGTGCCACATTTTCCCTGTTCAGTCTATCATCGATGGGCATTTGGGTTGGTTCCAGGTCTTTGCTATTGTAAACAGTGCTGCAATGAACATTTGTGCACATGTGTCTTTATAATAGAATGATTTATAATTCTTTGGGTACATACCCAGTAATAGGATTGCTGGGTCAAATGGTATTTCTATTTCTAGATCCTTGAGGTAGTGCCACACTGTCTTCCACAATGGTTGAACTAGTTTACACTCCCACCAACAGTGTTGTCTCCAGATTTTTTAATGATTGCCATTCTAACTGGCATGAGATGGTATCTCAATGTGGTTTTGATTTGCATTTCTCTAATAATCAGTGATGATGAGCATTTTTTCATGTTTGTTGGCCTCATATATGTCTTCTTTTGAAAAGTGTTTGCTAATATCCTTCTCCCACTTTTGGATGGGTTTGTTTGTTTGTTTGTTTCTTGTAAATCTGTTTTAGTTCTTTGTAGATTCTGGATATCAGCCCTTTGTCAGATGGGTAGATTGCAAAAATTTTTTCCCATTCTGTTGGTTGCTGGTTCACTCTAATGATTGTTTCTTTTGCTGTACAGAAGCTCTGGAGTTTCATTAGGTCCCATTTGTCTATTTTGGCTTTTGTTTCCAATGCTTTTGGTGTTTTAGTCATGAAGTCCTTGCCTGTGACTATGTACTGAATGATTTTGCCTAGGTTTTCTTCTAGGGTTTTTATGGTGTTATGTCTTATGTTTAAGTCTTTAATTCATCTTTAGTGTAAGATGTCAGGAAGGGGTCAAGTTTCTGCTTTCTTCACATGGCTAGCCAATTTCCTCAACACCATTTATTAAACAGGGAATCCTTTCCCCATTGCTTGTTATTGTCAGATTTGCAAAGATCAGATGGTTGTAGGTCTGTGTCATTGCCTCCATGTTCCATTGGTCTATATCTCTGTTTTGGTACCAGTACCATGCTGTTTTGATTACTGTAGCCTTGTAGTATAGTTTCAAATCAGGTAGCATGATGCATCCAGCTTTGTTCTTTTTGCTTAGGATTGTCTTGGCTATGAGGGCTCTCTTTTGGTTTCATATGAAGTTTAAGATGGTTTTTTCCAGTTCTGTGAAGGTCATTGGTAGCTTGATGGGGATAGCACTGAATCTATAAATTACTTTGGGCAGTACAGCCATTTTCATGATATTGATTCTTCCTATCCATGAGCATGGAGTGTTTCTCCATTTGTTTGTGTCCTCTCTTATTTCCTTGAGCAGTGGTTTGTAGTTCTCCTTCAAGAGGTCCTTTACATCCTTTGTTAGTTGTATTCCTAGGTAGTTTATTATCTTTGTAGCATTTGTGAATGGGAGTTTGCTCATGATTTGGCTCTCTGTTAGTCTGTTATTGTTGTATAGAAATGCTTGTGATTTCTGCACACTGATTTTGTATCCTGAGACTTTGCTGAAGTTGCTTATCAGTTTAAGGAGATTTTGGGCTGAGAAGATAGGGTCTTCTAAATATATAATCATGTCATCTGCAAATAGAGAAAATTTGACTTCCTCTTTTCCTAATTGAATACCCTTTTTTTTTTCTTGCCTAATTGCTCTGGCTAGAACTTCCAGTACTATATTGAATAGGAGTGGTGACAGACGGCATCCTTGTAATCTTTTAAAAGATCAATAAATCCAGGAGGTGGTTTTTTGAAAAGATCAACAAAATAGACAGACCACTAGTCAGATTAATAAAAAAAAGGGAGAAGAATCAAGTAGATGCAATAAAAAATGATAAATGGGATATCACCACAGATTCCAGAGAAATACAAACTACAATCAGAGATTACTAAAAACAACTCTATGCACATAAACCAGTAAACCTGGAAGAAATGGATAAATTCCTGGACACTTGCACCCTCCTAAGCCCAAAGCAGGAAGAAGTTGAAACCTTGAACAGACCAATAACAAGGTCTGAAGTTGAGGCAGCAATTAATAGCCTACCAACCAAAAAATGCCCAGGTCCAGATGGGTTCACAGCTGAATTCTACCAGACCCACAAAGAAGAGCTGGTACCATTCCTTCTGAAACTATTCCAAACAATCCAAAAAGAGGGAATCCTTCCCAAATCATTTTATGTGACCAACATCATCCTGATACCAAAACCCGGCAGAGACTCAACAAAGAAAGAAAACTTCAGGCCAATATCCATGATGAACATAGATGCAAAAATCTTCAATAAAATACTGGCAAGCCGATTGCAACAGCACATCAAAAAGCTTATCCACCATGATCAAGTAGGATTCATCCCGGGGATGCAAGGCTGGTTCAACATATGCAAGTCTATAAACATAATTCACTACATAAACAGAACCAAAAACAAAAACCACATGATTATCTCAATTGATGCAGAGAAGGCCTTTGACAAAATTCAACAGCCCTTTATGCTAAAAACCCTCAACAAACTCGGTATTGACAGAACATATCTCAAAATAATAAAAGCTATTTATGACAAACCAACAGCCAATATCATACTGAATGGGCAAAAACTGGAAACATTCCTTTTGAAATCTGACATCTTTGTCTTTATGCTGTGTTGGCCAGTTCATTAGGTCTGGTCTCTTTCTGTGAAAGGAAAACCAATACTTCCATTCATCACAAACAAGGAAGACAATATGAGTTATTGGCTATTTTTATTCTATTGAAAATATTGCTGGATCACCAATTCTGGGTTAATTTTCCTCTCAAACCAGGAGAAATAGTTGCTATATATTTCCAGTCTCACTGCTTTCTTGCTATTTATGATGCTTTGTCCAGCTTTTTAATTTCTCAGTCCTCAGTTTCTGTACCTACACCTTAAGGGTAAAAATACCTTCCTTACTTAGTGGTATAGATAATAATCATAGAACTTGTGTAGAAAGCCCTTTGTAACTGCCGAGCACAATACAACATGTGAGGTATTTTTATAACTATGCTCAGTGCTTTGAAAAGTTCACTCCCATAGGACTCCCTCAATGGAAATATCCTCATTTTCTTTGAGCCATGGCTTTCATAAGCCTGACCTAAGCTGTATTATTTGCTCTGGATTCTTAAGGGATCCGCGGAAGCTTTACTATTCACATATGCATATTTTGCGACTGTATGAATGCACTGCTTAAATTTCTGGGAGTCGGTTCACCTCAGGTAGAATTTGTAAATAGTATATTTCTGCCTTATTTTTATTTCCCTTTTTATTTTAAGCCATGTGCCAATTCCATTGCATCCTTCTTTAGGGAGCCTGGCTCAAATCCTTTTTGGGGAAGACACAATAGAGAAACAGAAAAGTCAACAAGCAAGCAAATAGAAAAAGTAGCACACTGTAGGATCTATTTGATAGTTCCTCTTCCTTTCTGAACCTTTATAGCACGGTCTACATTTAAATGGAAACTGAAACACCTACAAGGAAACAGGTAACACTATCCATTTTCACCAGTTGACTGTAAAAAGCCTCGGCTTTCTGCCTAAATTAGGAAAATGTGTAGACTCTGAGAGGTGCAAATGAGCAATAGTTTACTACAGTGCTGCTTTAATAGCTTCGAAAGATATCTGTGCCCCCAACACACACAGACACACACACACACACACATGCTGTAAGTACTCTTTTCTTTCAGTAAAGATGCATTTTGAAAAGACTATTCCAAGACAGATAAGAGAAGCTGTTGGCATGTTTGAGTAAGGGAAAATGAGAAGGGGGCTGTGGAAACAGCTCGACAGACTGCTCATCGGAGCAGAAGGAAGCTTCTTTGCCTTTTTATAGTCACACTGGCCCCCTTACATCCTTGAAATATTCCCTCTTCAAAGTTTCAAAGGTAGGACTTGCTAAGCGTACAGTCTTGAAAGGAAAGACTTGGAAACACCCTCTATCTGCAACAGGACCTATCCATGCTCTGGTAAAGAACAGGGTATTTATATGTCCCTAATGAAGAAACTGAGGTGAAAAGCTTTGATGACAACGCTTGCAAATCTATTTGCAACCTTGGGCCAAGCTCCCAAGGCTAGCCACCGTGAGCACTGCCACTTTGCCCTTTTTGATTTCCAAGGAATTAACACTTCCCAAGTTCCCCTACATGTCACTGCGGCCTGGGAGAAACACAGTGACTTGGGGCTCCCTGCAAGAGACATGATTCTTTTGATGCAGTGCTTGAGGAAATGTCAGGGAGCAGAGTGTGAATAATTATTTGCATCCAGAGTGCCGCAGGCAGCTCTCCAAGAGGGAGCCCACAGAAGCTAAGGCTTCCGAGGAGGCCAGGGACCCCTGTTTAGTTTTGAACTCAGCATGGGGGTAGAAAGAGAGATAGAGAGAGAAAGACCATTTCCCACAGAGCTGACAAATGCAGGGTTAAATAAAAACAGTGGTATCCATGGAAGAACGCAGAGAGCAGGCAGGCTGGAGCCTTTATTTCATGTTAATCACTCTTGTAGTTGCTGCAGCCTGAGAAAGACACATTTGTTATGCAGACAGTGTTCCTTGTCAAAGGCTGATCAAGAATGCAGGAGTGCAGCCACAAAATGAATTAGCTCTCTGGATACCAAATGGGAAAACCAATTCGAACCAGAGCATGGCACACGGGCTCCAGCAGGATTAAAATATACTAGGTGTGCATAAGAGCGAGCATTGTGACCACTGCTAATTATTTGCTATTTTTAGGACAGGCATTGAGAAAGCAAAGAGCTGGGAGAGGAGAATGCAGCAACCCAACAACAGGGTTCATTCAGAATGCCGGGGGTTCACAGACCTCTGTCTGTGTCCACTTCCCATGCTCTCGAATGGCCTTTATTTTTAAACTCAATAATTTTTCATTCATCCTCCTTATGAATGTTAGGAATGTCTGCAGTTCTGAGCATGCCACAAAAGAAGACCTGTGCTGTGCCGAGGGTATGAAAGCAAAGCAGTGTGAAAGCAAAGCTTTGCTGTGCCCAAAAGAGAAGCACAACAGAAGGTCCCAATAAGGACACAGGGTCTTTTCTAAGTGCGCAGCCACTGAGCATGTCCACCAGGTGAGTTGGTCATTTTCTGTTGTTGAGTTGACTCACTTCTACATTCTTGGACTTCCAACCCTAATCTAAAGCTCAGATTCCAAGCATTTCAGCTGCCCTTGCACCAGGCTTATTGACAGGTGGATTACATTTGTTTTCCCCACTTGACATAAGGGCATTGTAGCTTCTAAGGCATGACCACAGTGCTATTGTAAAGTCAAGGAGCTCCCAAAGTGCTGGGAGTAAAGGCGTGAGGCGCCGCACCCTGCCTTTTGAGCTGCCTACACCTGAAATCCTGGTTTGGCTTTTGGGAGGACCAGGCAGGTGGATTGCTTGAGCCCAGGAGTTCAAGACCAGCCTGTGCCAACATAGTGAGATCCAGCCTTCACAAAAAAAAATAGAATTAGCTGGGTGTGGTGGCATGCCTGTAGTCCCAGCTCCTTGGGAGGCTGAGACAGAAGATCACTTTAGCCCAGGAGTCTGAGGCTGCATTGAGCTGTGTTCATGCCACTGCACTCCAGCCTGGGCAACCGAGAGAGGCCCTATCTCAAAAAATTAAAAATAAAAATAAAGTCAAGGGAAATAAAACTCTCTATCTTTAAGTTCTACAGCATGCTCTTGTATTTGTATGGAAAATGCCATTAAAAGGAAAAAATGTAGATAATTTTTCTCTTTAAAACCTCAAAAATATTGGGCTTATTCAGAAAAGAAAAGGAAAAAAATCCTTTGTATGTATATATATGTATATACACATATTGTATATACATATATACACATATGTATACACACATATTCTTGAGCAGCATTACATATATATGTATGAAAATATACATGTGTGTATGTGTATATACATATATATACATATAATTCTTCTGAATTATCCATTTGAACTTTTAAGATCCCATCAAACCACACCATGTCTACACTACTAAATAAGACATAATTTAGGCTCACAGACTTAAACTACAGAATGTTTAAATGTATACATATATATTTAAATGTAGATATAAAAATTTCAGCCACCCAAGGCAGTGTATCACTAAAAACAGCTTTATCGATTCTCACCAAAGAAGGCAGGGGTACGCTGGTCCAATACAGCCTTCATGGCTTACATGGAAGAGATAGACAATCATTTTTCAGAACAGCCAAAAGATTGCTTCGCAATTGAGCTACTTTGCACCTGAGTGAGTCTTCATCTGAGGCTTCAAGGTGGGTAGCAGCAGGAGCTCATTTGATGAATGATGGCAAATGAATTCCCCAATTATCTCATCTCAGGATGAGAGGCTGGCTGGCTGGATAAACATGTACACACACACCAGCACCACCACTAAAAACAACAACCGGCCCGGCACAGTGGCTCACACCTGTCATCCCAGCACTTTGGGAGGCTGAGGCAGGTGGATCATTTGAGGCCCGGAGTTCAACACTAGCTTAGCTAACATGGTGAAACCCTGTCTTTACTAAAAATACAAAAATTAGCCAGATGTGGTTGTGTGCACCTGTAATCCCAGCTACTTAGGAGGGTGAGGCAGGAGAATCACTTGAGCCTGGTGGGTGGAGATTGCAATGAGCAGAGACCGCACCACTGCACTCCAGCCTGGGTGACAGAGCGAGACTCTGTCTCAAAAGAAACAGAAATGAAAACAACAAAAATGCAAGTACAAAGGAGGACAGCATTACACTATTACCTATTAGGATGAAACACCATTCTCCAAGCTACACATGTACACATGCACACATACAACAACAACAATAGCAAGAGCAACAAGAATCACATACCATACCAACAATCACATGTCACATCATGGCATGACGTGGTAGTGAAAGGTATTCATTCATCAAACTTTTATGGGTCTGATATTCTAACATGTCCAGGTAATACAAATTTGGTTCATTCTCAAGGGATTCACATCTGTCTAAGAGGCCATGGGTCACCCATTCCAGCACTCTTTTTTTATGATCATTCTGACATGATAAATCTGTGTCATGCGATGATTTCTTGGGATAAAGTTGCATGCAACATTTCCAAAATGCTTTTTCTCTGCCAGTTTTGGACCCAGAGATGAAAGTATTAATGCATGGACAAACAAGGAACAGGTAGGTTCCTGCCTCTCATTATCCTCTGGAGGAGCAAAGGTATGGTTTGAGCTGCCTACACCTGAAAGCCTGATTTGGCTTTTGCTTTTCTTTTTGGACCAGAAGCTGCATGTCATAGACTACCCGGAAGTCTCTTTCTGGAGAGTGAGTTTAAAGACTCCCAGTAAATCCCTTGCCTTCTTTTGTAAAGTCCAGGGGAAATAGTTCCACTAGGGAAGTGGTTCTCAGAGAGGGGATCCTTAGCAAAGCAATGTCTGGGAATACTTTAGGGCTTTCAGAATTGTGGATTGGAGGATCGATACCGGCTTCTGGTATGTAGAAGCCAGGGATGCTGCTAAGTATCTTAGCATGCACATGACAGAGAATTACGCAACCTATAGCATTACTAATGCCAAGGCTGAGAAACTCTGTTCTTTTGGTGGTTATATACCTGGGCGGGTTGGGTCATACCTGACATAGTGTTGCCTGGATTTGGCAAGCCTGGTGAAGAGAAATGCTTGTCGGAGTCCTTTTCTCAAGAGGATGTTTTTTTTTTCTGAATCATCCATTTGAATATTTAAGAGCCTATAAAAACCACATCATGTCTTCCCCGTCTAAGACATAATTTAGGCTCATGGTCTTAAACCACGTAGTGCTAGAAATGTGACATAATTGTTGGGAGCATGGATAGTATTGGGTACTCCTGGGTCCATGCCAGACTGGGAAATTCCGGTGTCTGAGTAGCTGTTTCTGTCTCTTCCATTCTAAATACAAATCCTGCCTGTGAACAGTACAGCTCCATCCCTGGATACATTTTAAAACACATGTAATGGCCGGGCACAGTGGCTCACACATGTAATCCCAGCACTTTGGGAGGCCAAGGTGGGTGGATCACCTGAGGTCAGGAGTTTGAGACCAGCCTGGCCAACATGGTGAAACCCCATCTCTACTAAAAATATAAAAATTAGCTGGGCGTGGTGGCGGGTGCCTGTCATCCAAGCTACTCAGGAGGCTGAGGCAGGAGAATCTTGAACTGGGAGGTAGAGGCTGCAGCGAGCAGAGATCGCTTCACTGCACTCCAGCCTGGGCTACAGAGCAAGACTCTGCCTCAAAATAGAATAGAATAGAATACAGTACAATAAATAAAACACATCTACAATTTCTGGCAATACTGGGCACATTGAGCAATGGCCTCCACCATAGGATTGGCCTTCCCTGGCATCCAATCTTCCAAAAATCCAACAGCTTGTCTAGAAGCTCATGAACAGTCATGTCGACATGTTTAAAAATGTCTGAAAAGTGTCGCTTGTAGGATCTTTAATTAATATATTTTCTCTGCTTTGTGTGGAATGAAGTGAGCCAACATTTTCAAAGGAAGAGATTCAGTTGGTTCACCAGGAAATCTGAGTTTGCCTTATGAGAATGAGACCATTTCTCCATGATTTCTCTCATGCTGCAAAGAATATGGGCATCTTTTTCAAACAAACTGGCCCAAGGTCCTGCACATATTATCATTCCCACACCCTCGCGCAGCAAACTGGGAGAAGCAGTGTCAGAGGTGCTGGAACCACAGAGACTCCATCTTGAGTGAGGGCTAGGAAAATGGGGCTGGGACTTGCTGGGCTGCGTTCCCAGAAAGTTAGGTGTTCCTAGCCTCTAGATGTTCATGGTTAATAATGTTTAGTAAATAGACCCAGAATTGGGAGTGTCCTGATATCCTGATGTCTCGAGAAAGAAGCATTCCTAATTTTGCTTTAAAGATGATAAAAATACTGATATAGTAATATAGTAATAAAGCAATTAGTCCTGTATCACAAATCCTTGTAGCAGAGCACATCTCCCCACAATCTTTTTTTCATTGTACGTGTAAGTTTTGTCCCTACGGTGGACGTGTTCCTCCTCTTACTTTTGGAAACGCCCTACTCTGTCTATGGAGTAGCTGTACTTTCACCACTTTACTTTGCACTGTGGATTGCCCTGATTTCTTTCTTGTGCAAGATTCCAGAATCCACTCTTGGGGTCTGGATAAATACCTCTTTCCTCTAATGGAAGGATTTACTGAACATTGAATTTTGTGAGCCCCAGGAAGGAGTACACGCTCATCACCAGTCAATAATTAGGCAATGAACACAGGTGGTGATGTTTTCAATTTGTGAAAAATTATGAATGGGCTTTTAATTTGTGGAATATTGCAGATAACTGTACTTTTCCCATTAGGACTCACAAATGGATTGTTTTAGTCAGGGTTTTCCAGAGAAAACAGAACCAATAAGCTATTAATAAAGAGAGAGATATAAGAAGAGATTTATTACAGAATTTGGCTCATGCACTTGCAGAGGCCAAGAAGTCTCAAATTCCACCATCTGCAAGCTAGAGAAGCAGAAAAGCCAATGATATGATTCAGTCCAAGTTTGAAGGCCTGAGAATGAAGCATGACAGTGTCCCTGGGCAGAAGAAGATGGGTGTCTCAGCTCAATAAGCTTAAGCAGATTTATCCTTCTTCAGCTGTTCTGTTCCACGCGGGCCCTCAATATATTGGATGATGCCCGTCTACATAAGTGAGGGTGGATCTTCTTTCTTCAGTCTCCTGATTTAAATGCTAATCTCTTCTGGAAGCACCCTCACAACACACCCCAGAATACATTTCACCATCTGTCTGGGCATTCCTTAGTCAGTCGAGTTGACACATAAATCTAACCACTATGCGAATTGTCTCTGTTTTTTAGTTTAGATAGCCTCCAGCAGAAGCTTTACAAATGCATTCACATAAACATCTTCTGGTCACTGGGTGATGTACACATCATTCTATTCTAATTAGGACTTGTTATTCATTTCCTATATTTGGAAAAAGGGTGCAAATGTTCTTTGTGCTTTATGCTGCTTGGTTGTATGCACTGGATCAGACAAACGGACATTATTGGACATGTCTTCATTCCCAGCAGCATAGATCCTGGGGATCAGGGCTGGTACCCCTCCAGAATTAGGTCTTACTTCTGGAACATGTCAATAAACTGATTTGCTAGATCTGAGAGGGTGGAGAGTCTAAGGAAGGGAAAACAGCTCTGAAGCATTGGCACCGTCAGCAATCTTTATCCAAGGTGAAGGAATTTCCTGTCCATCTTCATTATCCTACAAATTCTGTCCCATTCAGCATCTGAGAGGTATAGCCACGTCTTTAGTCTCTTTGACTTGAGAATGCTTTTTCCTAGGCAACAATAATGCAGACTTGCTTCCTGACCAGTTGTCAAAATCCTCCTTAATGTATTGTCTATCCAAACATTGTCCTAGTTACCCTGACTCCTTGGAATGCTGTTTTTGTCAGGTCAATGATTAATCTTCACAAGCTGCAGAGTAAAAATGAGTGTGCAACCTGTGTAGACGAGTCTTTCATTTTCAAGGGGATCATAAATACCTAAGAAGGTGTTTGTAGGGTAGCAATTGCATACACCATAATGCACATGCCAGGATGGGCAAGGAACATGATGACAAATTCAGGGAAAGAATTAAAGGCAAAACTCAAAGCCCTCATCCCCACATAATCCAGTGCAATCACTACATGGCATCTTCAGCAAACCCTAACCAGAACCTTAATCTTTCCATGACATTTTTTACATGATTTCCATGAATAACTAAATTTAATTTCCCTCTCAGAGATGCTTGTGATCACATTGACTGTCATCCTTTGAACACATCAGTGAGTAATTCGTTATTCTGATTTGATTTAATTCGATCACTGATAATTCCCTAAAGTGTGTTGTGTCTTATAGTCACCACCAGTTAGCAACTGCCTACTTAAATGTATGGACTCAAACTACGTTGCACTACCTGTGATTTTATTTTGTTTTTAAGAATCTTCTATTCTGCAAATGCTTTACATATAGGTAAGAAAATCCATTAGCTAATTTCCTTTCTACCCAGGGATTCATTTCCAAGAGATTTCCCATTTCAATGTTTGAATATTCTTCTTCAAATTATATTTCTTTTTTAATGGTTTTCATTTTCATAGAAATTGACACTTCTTGCACTTTAATTGTGTTATCTCCCAGGATGGCATTCCAATCTTACACATACTTTGCAGTTTTCCATTTCTTCCGGTTAAAACATAATCATTAGGTAAGTTTACTATAAGAAAAAAAACACTTTAATTCTCTTATTTTATAAACTGGTGCTTTAACTTCATTTTTCCTAAATATGTTAACTCTCCTAAATATGTTCCAACAAGAAATGAGCAATATGGCAAACATATTACATAGTATATTTCTCTTATATCTTTTCTATTCCTATCACAACTACCAAAAAAATCCCAGCAACTTTATAAGGAAGGCATTTGACATGTAAAGACAAATTGGGCAGCATCTGTTATAAACAGCTATGGGTTTGATGGCATTTGTAAGGTCCTGGATTCTTGCCCAGTGTATGCTTTCCTTTTTCAAGTTAATGAGAGGCTTTCTCTTCTACTTGCACTGAGGTCCTGTATGATGGAACCTGAACATGCCATGCTCATTTTTGTCTGAGAAATGACCCAGGTCATGTCTCTCTAAATTTCAACTATCATGTAAGGTCTCCACCAAGCCCAATCACCTTCAGAAATACTCAATGCACTGTTTCCTCGTCTTTCAAAGCCTCATGGCATTGATTCTATAGGTCACTTGTGGACTCATTCAATCATCAACTCAATGTCATTTCCATCTTCATTCACTTCTTCAATAACTGAATCATCTACTAGGTGCCCGACAGAATGCCTGGCATGAGGAACACAGAAGTGGGATAGACATACTCAGTCTTGTGTCTTGGATGTTCCAACCCTGAAGCAGAATCAGACCTTAGCAAAGAAACACACAGGGTATCTGTTTTTTAGTATCGTGAATCCCACATGAAGAATAGTAGTATCTGAGTTCAAGAGATCTGTCTTACACAGATCACAGCCCTCTGAAAGAAATTTTCAGCAGTTTCTCAAAAAAATAAAAAATAAAACAAGAAGAAAAGAAGAAAAAGAAACCCCCTGAATGAATGCTGTCTGTTATGTTGTATAGAATCCCTTTTCTCTGCAATAGCATCCACTCTTTTGGGGCATTGTGTTGGTAACACGTGTTAGTTCAGACGTCAGATATTTCATTCTTCGCTACCTTTCATCTTTGCATTTTCAGACTTCCCAGTAGTTTAGGAGTGCACATTTCACTCTTCTAAGCATCAGATTAAAGTATCCAATCTGCTTGAAAATTTGGGAATCTCTCATTCACCCATCCATATTACCCTTACTGTCTCTTTTTGTTTAGAGCTGGCATTAAATTACATCCATCATCCTCCTGGAATTTGTTCCACAGGATCTTATAAAATATTCCAACACCACATTCTACATCTTAGAAAGTCAATGGAAACTGGTTCTGTTTCTTTCAAAACCCATGTTTGTTTGTTTATTTGTTTTCAATATTTTCCTCTGGGAAGCATTTCCAGAGATCCTTCAATCCTTCATGTTCAGTCTTAAATATCTCTTTCTCATCTGTCTCTCTCTCTTTCTCTCTACCCCCACACCCCCCGCCCAGCCCCTGTCTCTCTCAGGTTGATTTATTAATACATTAGAAGATTTTAATAATGCCAAACAGCATGTCACTGGTTAAATCTCCCATGATTCATGAAGTCTGTGATTTCATCTCAGTAGACAGAGCTCTGAAATGATTTGAGGGCTACTCAAAAATCCATTAAAAATTAACCAAGGAATAGTTCGAATCTTGAATACCTAAAAAACCCCCCACGATATCCATTATGACAAGAGAACATAAAATTCCTTCCTTCTATTCCACTCAAAACTGCTAAACAGAAGCAATAGAAGCTGAAACATCTGTCTCTGCTGTTGGTAACTATGTACATGGGTACAGATCACCCAGCAAAATGCATTGCATGCCAATCTCTATTTAGGCAGACACCCAAGGAAGAGGGTCATTGCTATGCTATTGTTGAAGACAATTTTCACTTTTCTCCATCTCTTGTCATATTGTGTTTTGTTTTTGTGCTTTTTGTGCTGTAGAATACTATTTTTTAAAAATTTGGTGGCATTAGTGCTGAATCCAATCCAATTGATATAATCCTTAATGTAACTGTAGGTAATTATCTTTTCCTGGCACATTTTCCACAATTTCCTGGTGTTTTATAGCACAATTACTTGGGACCAAAATTTGGAACATAATTTCTTATCTGTTGAGGATGAGACACTGTGGTCATTAATTACTTTCTTTTAAATGCTAATTGACTTTTATACTTGAACTTATTATATACATATGGGTAAATTGTTTGCTTTTATTTTAAGAATTGAACTCAAGGATTATCTTCGTAGTCAGTGCCAAAAGCTTGGAAAAATATACATTCATGACTGTTAAAGCAGACCAATATAATTTCTGACATTTTGGCTATAACTTTGTTCCTAAAGCCTCTGCTTATTAAAGAAAAACACTAATTAATATATAACCTCAATTTTTATGTTCTATTTCATAACAAAAGATTTCCACTGGTAATTGTTCAAAGTGTTGGGGAGAGGACAATGGAAATGATAGATGAAATCTAACAATTTGTTAACTTTATTGTGGTGCAGAAGCAAGATGCACTCAGTAGAAACCATACCTCGATCACCCATGCAACCAATCTGTTTTTCACTTTCAGGACAGTATTCAATAAGTTACGTAAAATATTCAACACTTTATTATAAAATAAGCTTTGTGCTAGATGATTATGTGCAACTGTAGGCAAATGTAAGTGTTCTGAGCAAGTTTAAGGTCAGCTAGGCTGAACAATGTTTGGTACAATAGATGGATCCAACTCAGTCTCGACTCATGATATTTTCCACTGATGATGACAGGATGTAACTCTATCACAAATTGAGAAAGGGCTGGGGGTGGTAGCTCACACCTATAATCCCAGTACTTCTAGAGGCCAAGGTGGACAGATCCCTTGAGCTCAGGATTTCCAGACCAGACTGGGCAACATGGTAAGACCCTGAGTCTACCAAAACATACAAAAAAAGTAGCCAGGCATGGTGGCATGCAACTGTAGTCCCAGCTACTCCGAAGGTTGAGGCAGGAGAATTACTTCAGCTTGGGAGACGGAGGTTGTAATGAGCTGAGATTGTGCCACTGTACTCCAGCCTGGGCAACAGAACCAGACTCAGTAGGTCATGATTCATTCCAAAGGGGTCCTCCTTATACCGAGAATAAAGAAATGTCCTCTCTGAAGACACAGGGAGGACAAGATGAATTTGAACAAACAGGCCTTGTTACATTTCCTCTCGATTTATTACTATTAAATCCCACAGCCTTTTGTCCAGTTATATACTTCTACATACCTCGATCACCTAAGCATTAAAACGGACAGTTTTCCCTGTTTCTTTGGGGCATTGTTTCTGCAGGTTCCCATGTAATGTAAAATTTACATTAAATAGATCTCTCTGATTTTTTCTTGCTAATCTGATTTTTGTTATAAGTGTCTCAGCCATGAACCTTGCAATGGGTGAAAAGTCTTTTCTTTCTTACACACGTGGACGTGAAACTGGGACTTAGAATTGCATGTGGTTAACTTAGCATTGCCAGTGGTAACAGCCTGGAGAGAAAGCTGAGGGGGTAGGCTTATCTGAAGGAATGAAACTGTCTTTGTCTGTTCGTGCTGCTATAGCACTGACCTTGGACTGAGTAATTTATAAAGAGTAGAAATTTATTGCTCACAGGTTTGGAGGCTGGAAGACCAAGATTAAGTGGTCAGCAGGCTTAGCATCTGGTAAGGGCTGCTCTCAGTTCCCTAAATGGTGCCATGTAGCTGTGTCCTCCAGAGGAGACAGATTATTAGGTTGGTGCAAAATTAATTGCACTTTCTGTCATTGAAAGTAGTGACAAAAACCGCAATTGCTTTTGCACCAACCTAAAATGTCCTCACATCATAGACGGGACAGGAAGGGAGAAAAGGGATAAGCCTGCTCTCTCAGGCCCTACAATAAGGGCTCTAATCCCCTCCATGAGGATGGAACTCTCATGACCTAATCACCTCCTAAAGGCCCCCATCTCTTAATACTATTGCTTGATAGTGTCACTAATTGGGAATTAACTGAATGTTAATTGGGAATTAAGTTCCAACATTAATCTTGCAAAGACACAAAGATTCAAACCACAGCAGGAGTCAGGATGGAATGCATTCAAAGTAGACATAAAAGGATTAGAGTCCCGATTACCGATGCTTCTTTCAACCAACTTTGGTCAAGCAAGGCTGAGCAATACAGGATGTAGTTTCATGTCCTTGTCACTTTACCTGCATCCCTGCTAGGAGAGACCACCATCTGCAGTAAAAGCAACTTGCTGCTTGGATGCCCACTCCCAAAGCTTAACCCTTGCCATGGCTAATGCCTGTTCAGACAGAGGCAAGAAAAGACGGTAACAATTGTTATGAGGAATAGAAAACAAGTGGATAGGGAAGAAAGGATGGGGGCAGTTTTAAACCCTGGAAACCTCAGAAGTTTCCAACTTCTGAGGGCTGTGTAAAGTGCTGGATGATGCCTGCCTGCAGTGGATTGCATTACAGGAGATGAACCCTGTGGTTTACGACCTGAGCTGAATACTCATCATGTCAGTAAACCTACATGACTTCTCCTCTAGGGGGAGATATTTATTAAACTGGTGAATAAGGAACTCTATTGGCTTAAAGGAAGACACCATCTCTATCTTCCAAGGCTTTTACCTTGGGGTTTTGCTATGTTAGCCAGACTGCTCTTAAACTCCCAACCTCAGGTAATTCACCAGCCTCAGCCTCTCGAAGTGCTGGGATTACAGACATGAGCCACCACACCTGGCCGAAAATACTTTTTTATATCTTTATTCTTTAAGCTTTTTCTATCTTTATTTTTTTTCTTTTACTTTTTAAACTTTGCTTTTTTAAAAAATGACTTGAAGTTGGCTGGACCTTAAATATATCATTTGATGTAATGGGACCGCACTGTGTATGCACTTTCCCTCCTTCTGATTTCCTACTACCTATTATCCTTCCTACTCCCGTCTCTGTCCCTCCACCAGTGAACTTGTGGCTATAGACTATGGAATACTGGAGTTATTAGCTACAGCCAGGAAAAAACCTAGCTGTTTGAGGAAATGTTTCTTCCTCTACAAAAGCTGGTTTAAAAAGGGTATTTGTATTCATATAGGATTCATAATATAGTCATGCATTGTTTAACGATGGGAACACATACTGAGAAATGATCATTAGGATACAAACCTAGATGTGATAACCTGCAACACACCTAGGTTATGTGGGATTAGTCTACTTCTCCTAGGCTACAAACCTGTACAATATGTTACCATACTGAACACTGTAGGCAATTGTAACACAATAGTATTTATGTATCTAAACATATCTAAATGTAGAAAAGGTACAGTAAACATATGGTAGGAAAGATTAAAAATGGTTCTCCTATATAGGGAATTTGCTGTGAATGGAATTTGTAGGACTGGAAGTTGTTCTGGGTGAGTCAGTGAGTAATGAATGAATGTGAAGGCCTAGGACACTACCTTACACGGCTATAGACTTTATAAACACTGTACACTTAGATTACATTTAATTTATTTAAAAAACATTTTTCTTTCTTTAATCATTTTTTTTTTTGAGACGGAGTCTCACTCTGTCTCCAAGGCTGCAGTGCAGTGGCGCAGTCTTGGCTCACTGTAACTTCCGCCTCCCGGGTTCAAGACTCAGCCTCCCAAGTAGCTGGAATTACAGGCACCAGCCACTACACTCAGCTAATTTTTATGTTTTAGTAGAGATGGGGTTTTGCCATGTTGACCAGGCTGATCTCAAACTGCTGACCTCAGGTGATCCTCTACCTTGGCCTCCCAAAGTGCTGGGATTACAGGCATGAGCCACCGTGCCCGACCTCTTTCTTTAATAATAAAGCATTCTTACCTTCTTACCTTTCTGTAATTTTTTACTTTATAAACTTTGTAGAGTTTTTTTTTAGCTTCTTGACTCTTCTATAAAAATATAGCTTAAAACACAATCACGTCATTCAGATGCGTGAAAGTACTTTTTTATATCTTAATAAGCTTTTCCTATTGTTGATTTTTTTTTACTTTTTAAACTTTTTTTTAAAAAAAAAAAACTAAAACACAAACACACAACTTTGTCTAGGCCTACAAAGGGTTGGGATTGTCACAAAGCAACAGGAATTTTTCAGTTCCATTATAATCTTAGGGAACCTGCATCATATACGTGGTCTGTCACTGACACAATGTTGTGATGTGGCTCATGATTGCAACTGTATTTCACTTTGCTTTTTAGTTGGGATTGTTTGTAAAGTACCGTGAAGGGTCTGAAACTTCATCCTAGTTTCAGGCTAACAAGTCAGCCTGCTAGAGCTTCACTGATGGTGGCAGAAGATACAAATCCTCTGGGTCAGAGGCAAAGGATGGTTTCTACACACAGTAATAGCAGTAGACAGAGTAGCCGTGTTTGTGCTGGTTTCCTGAACTGCAGTCCCCAGCATTATCCTGAGGGCTGTGTAAAGGGATGCATAATGCTTGCCTATAGTGGACTGCATTACAGGAGATGAACTCCGTGCATAGGAACCTGATCTGAATACTTATGATGACCAGTAAGCCTACATGACCTCTCCTCTAAGGGTAGATATTTATTAAAATGGTGAATAAGGAAACCTACCATTTGACCTAAAGGAAGACACCATCTCTATCTTCCAAGACTTTTACCTGAACACACATGCTTGAAAAGGATGTCCACAATACAGGCTGTCAGTGCCTCTGGATGCAATACAGGCAGAAACGCAAGAGATACAGGAAAAACTGCTTCCTTATATTTTCTCTATTGGACTCCTTGAATAAATAAGCAAATGACTTAGAGGTATAACCAATGGAGTATATACCATGTCAAAAGCTGTGATATAATGATTATCAGTCCTCCTAGAGAATGGAGTGAGAAACTCCTCATGGGTGAGTCTCCTTCCTTGAAATTAGGCCTGTAACTATGCACATCAGCAGATTTCACTGCAAGTTTAGAGCTTTCCAGTGCAATCCTAAAAGAAAATTGATCCTCGGGACAATTTAGCAGCTTTCTATTGTGAATCATCCTGGCCATCTGAATTATGAAATTAACTGCAACTGTAACCTCCTTGAAAAGAAGTGAATGCAGTTATTCAAAACCATTAGCAACCCCAAACCCATGTCTTATTCACTGCACTAGTGCCTGCTTTCCGGACCGTAAGAAGGCCCCAAGTGGACAGCCATGATTGACTATGCCTATCAAATGTGACACCTTGCATATCACTAGAGATACACAAAGGATGGAAACTGATAATAGTTTGCTTTAACTGGGCTCTGTGCAGGTGAGTACAAGTCTTTATGAGCAAGTGTTTGTCAGCAAGCCCCTTTATTATGACTGATTATTTGTGGCTGAAGTTATTACTTAAAGTAAATCAAATTATGGCTGAGGAAGCATGCATAAAAAGGAAAGATCAAAGTTTCCTGGCCAGGAGGGTAAAGCACAAACATCCTAAAGTGTTTCCTCCATTGAATACTTCCACAAAGCTATTATCTCAACACGCCTACTGATGGCATATAGAATCTGGTAAATAATTCACTTTGAAACAAATTATATTTTTTAGTTTATATCTGCCATAATCACTGGATTGTCCAATTCTTTCTAGATTATATACTTATGTGTATATATATTTGTATATGTTTGTGATCTAAAATAGAATAAGAGAGAAAAAGAGAAAGAAAAACATAGAAAGAATGACGACACAGAGAGAGAAGAGACGTGTTTGTTAATAAAAAACAGGACAAGAAACCACATCAGTCGATCATTTTTTAACATTATTTACCTCATCTAAGTTTTAAGAACAAAATAGAGCACTTATAAATGGATGAAATGGGACCAGAAAGTAAAAAGTATTTAACTAGATTGCTGGAAATGTTCCTCACTGTAGTCTCTGTTGAGTACATGCCAGATGGTATAATTTGTGATGCGTCTGACAGAAACAATTTGAGCTCTATTTGGTTTAAAGAAATAATTTTCAACCTAAGTGAAGAATTAACAATAGAGGAGAAAAAACAAATTGTTAAATTAAAAAAAGAACTATGTTGAGCACTTTGGGAGGCCGAGGTGGGTGGATCGATCACAAGGTCAAGAGATTGAGACCATCCTGGTAAACAAGGTGAAACTCAGTCTCTACTAAAAATACAAAAATTAGCTGGGCATGGTGGTTCATGCCTGTAGTCCCAGCTACTCGGAGGCTAAGGCAGGAGAATTGCTTGAACCCAGGAGGCAGAGGTTGTGGTGAGCCGAGATCGCGCCATTACACTCCAGCCTGGGTAACAAAAGCAAAACTCCATCTCAAAAAAAGAAGAAAAGAGAAGGAACTATGTTGGAAAAAAAAGAAACTGATAAATTAAGAGGCTGCTGTTAGGGTACATGTGTAACTATGATCGCTGTAGGGCACTGAATTGCTCATATTGGTGATGGCATCAAATTGTGGAAGAAAATCATTAGGTCACATGGAATTGAAAATTCTAATAAAAATGATCTGTTTTTGGCTTCAAAGTGAGAACTGAGAGTATCAGTCCTTAATCATTACTCTATCTGGCTCTAAAATGCCCCCAACAGTCCCCAACATTTGTAATGTATATCCTCATATAGTCCTCACCTACATTGTATCAGGGTTGGTTTATTAGATCAATAAAATATTATTGTTTGCACAATAATGGTACATGACTCCTGTAGCTAGGTCATAAAAGAGATTATGGTTTTTGTCTTGCTCTCTCTTGGGTCATTTATCCTGAAGAAAGCTGGCAACCATCTTGTAAGGACACTCAAGCAGCTCTATTGAGAAGGCTGCATGGTGAGGAAGTGAGGTCTTCTTCCAATAGACAGTGAAAAACTGAGACCTCCAGATAACAGGTATATAAATGATCCATCTTACAAGTGGTTCCTCCTGCCCCAGTCAAGCCTTTGACATCAGCTCCAGATGACATCTTCACTGCAATCTCATGAGATGCCTGAGCCATAAATACCAAGCTCAGCCACTCCAGGATTGCTAAGTCATAGACAAAGTGAGAAAAGAAATGTGTGTTGTTGTAAGCCATTACATTTTGGGTTTTTCTGTTCCACAGCATTAGATAACTAGTACAATCCCCAATGCCATCTTTCATATTGGGAACAAGATTAAATTATGATGATGATAGCTGAGGTGAAAAATTTCAGCATCATTTGACATTGACATCAATGAAATTTGTATCAACAGTGTTGGTCTGACTACTTCAATAACTAATTAAACTACATTAATAATTATGTATAAGAAACTCAACAGTTGGCACAATCCCATTCTTCCAAATATTATAGCCAGTGTGTTATGTGTTAGTCTGTTCTTGCACTGTTAATAGCTAATAAACACATACCCAAGACTGGGCAATTTATAAAAGAAAGAAGTTTAACAGACTCACAGTTCCACATGGCTAGGGAGGCATCACAATCATGGCGGAAGGCAAAGGAGAAGCAAAGGCACATCTTACATGGTGGCAGGCAACAGAGCTTGTGCAGGGAAACTCTTGTTTGTAAAACTATCAGATCTCATGAGATTTATTCACTACTATGAGAACAGTATGGGGGAAACTACCTCATGATTCAGTTATCTCCACCTGGCCCCACCCTTGACACATGGAGATTATTACAATTCAAGGTGAGATTTGGGTGGGGACACAGCCAAACCATATCATGTTACAATGCATACTCTCTTCCAAATGAAAGTACTGCATTATAAAATATTTTTTTTTCATCATTCTCAGATGTCCATGTTCACATTTGGAAAAAAAGGTAAAAGAAAGGCAATAAAGGGAGAAAATGATGCCCCACAGATATTAAAGTATATTTTAAACCTATTCTAATTAAAACAGTTTGGTTCTGTTTCATGAAGTATAAGAATATCTGATATGTAACTTTTTATAATAAAGCAGAAATAATTAGAAATAACTTGTGTCTACCAGTAGAATAATAGTTAAGTAAATTATGGTATATCCTTTCAATCAAATATCATGCAAACATTCAAAAGAATCATCTCAGTATAATTGTGGAGCAATCTCTAAGTGATCTTTTTTTTTCCCCCCTTAAAGACAGGGTCTCACTCTGTTGCCCAGGCTGGAATGTAATAGTATGATCATAGCTCACTGCAGCATAAAACTCAAGCAATCCTCCCACCTCAGCCTCCCAGTAGCTGGAACTGTAGGTTCACACCACCATGACCAGCTAATTTTTTCTTTTTCTTTTTTTTTTTTTTTTGTAGAGAGACAAGGTCTTGTTATGTTGCCCAGGGTAGCCTGGAACTTCTGGTCTAAAGTAATCCTCCAATCTTATTTCCCCAAAGCTTTGGGATTACAGGTGGCATGAGGCACCATGCTTAGCCCAAGTGATCTCTTTACGTAACCAAAATAAGATGCAAAACAGATGAGATATGATATGTGGTTAATTGCTAAACTTTAACCTTCATCCTTTAAAACAAGTTCTTAAGTTCACAGTGATGTAGTAGAATTTCTTCTTTACTATGTCATTTGATTCTAATTTACCTGAAGGATTTAGAGGAAGTGTGGACTCATGACTCATTTATGTAGTTGTTAGCTGGAAGTCTGTTTTTCACTGAAAAACCAAAGTATTTTAAAAGGAATTTAAAATACTCTTAGCTAAGCTTGCAAAATAAATACATAAAGGTATTTTAAGATTAATTCTCAATATTTAAAACACAATTTGGAGGGCTTTAAAAAAATCTTTATTTCTATATATTCAAACATATTACCAAAATGAAAGATAAACAGCATTTTTAGCTTTTGATCCAGGCCTGGGAAAAGCAGAGGAAGACTATTTATTTTTTGAAAAACTTAATAGGAAGAGACAAATAAAAGTTGAATATACATTGGTAAAAAGCAAAATCTTATCACTATTCTATCAAAGTTCAAAAGCTGAGGCAGGTGGGTCACATGAGGTCAGGAGTTCAAGACCAGCCTGATCAACATGGAGAAACCCCGTCGCTGCTAAAAATGCAAAATTAGCCAGGCATGGGGGCACATGCCTGTAATCCCAGCTACCAAAAGGCTGAGGCAGGAAAATCATTTGACCCTCGGAGGCGGAGGTCGCAGTTAGCCGAGATCGTGCCATTGCACTCCAGCCTTGGCAACAAGAGTAAAACTCTCGTTTAAAAAAAAAAAATTGGGCTTTAACAGTGTGATCCACAAATTGCATTTAGATCATCCTGTTACTATGACTTTGGTAACCAACCCAGTATAAAACTCTTTTTTCTTCTAGTTAGTTTCCCAAGAAAGATGAAATTAGTATCTATTTTAGAGAGTAATATTAAGGAAGATGAGGTTTTCTTTGTTGAAGTCTCCAAAACCCTAACAGACATGAACTACTTAACTAACATGTTGCATCAGTGATAAATTAGAATACAACAGGAAGAATTGTATTTGACACACATCACAGATGCAAAAACTGGTCTGGCAATTAAAATCACCAGGTAATGGATCACAGTTTTCTCTTTCAGATTCTAGTCCACACTGCGACTTTGAAATAGTTCTTCTCCCCAGTCCTGCCTTTCAAAATATTAAATAATGAATTTCAAATTGTAATATTGTTATCTCCCTCATGCAACCAAATTGCTAAAAATCTGTATCCCCTGCTATGTTTATCTAACAGAAGAAAACTCTCCATTCTCATTAGATAAGAAAAATGAAAGAAAATGACACCCACCACCAACAGTTCTTAATATTAGTTCTTTAGGACGGCAATTAGTTATTACACTTAAAAAGGGGCTACTGGCTCTAGGTTCCTCTGATTGGCCCCTGCAAACTCTTTTAAAATCTGCGTATTTTGTTCTCTGCAATGTTTCAGTTCTCACCAGCACTCCCATTTCCAACCACTTAAACTTGATTTTCCACTGTTAGGTGAAGGACCCTTGGACAACATCGCATTAGTTTCAGTGAACACTAAATTTTATCTAATTTAGCAAGCAGGCCTCTGTTAATTAGGCCTTCGAGCATGAGTGATGGCAAACATCTCCTCTCACTGTCACTGATCGATATTCACAACTCAAGCCATTCTAGTGGTCAATTTCTTGGGCTTCTGAGTAAGAAAGAGGGTCCTATTCTTGTTAACAACCTAGACTTGCCTAAGATCGCAATTTGCTACCGACTTGCCCGCTGAGTCCACCGGCTGCATACAAATAGCCTGTCTCCCTCTCTTCCTCTTCATCTTCTCTGACTGCAAGAACTGCCAGAGGGGGAAATAATGCTCCCTGCCACCACCTGAAATGCCACTGGTGCCTTCCAGCTTTGAGCCTGATGGATGGAGGACTCAGCCTGCTGACAGAGCCCACAAAGATTTGCTGTTCGATCCCAGGGAAGCAAGCCTTGTTTGATGAAACCCCAGTAGAATTAAGTACACGGAGTCTAATTTAATGTAATACTGCTCTGCAGCTACTTAAAAAGAAAAAGAAAAGGATATTAAAAGCCTACACAATTTTGTTTCCTGCCGGTTGGCTGCAAAGAGCCCTCCATCCAGTAACTTTGGGTCCAAATACAGCCTTTGCCAAGGGTTTGAAAATCCACACCCCTGTGTTATGTGGCAGACCCCAGTTTCTCCTGGAAGATGGGTAAGTCGTCACAGCTGACATTTCTGTATAGAAAGCAATGCAAAGAAACATCCTCCTAAACTGCATGAAATATAGTGTTGCTCTGTCGCTTACAGAACCAATGACTGCTGGCTGAGCAAAGGAGTAGTGTTCAGAAAAAGTGGAGGAGGTGAGGGGAGAAAAGGCAAACGCTAGCGGGGTGGAACGTGTCATTGTTCATTTAGATTGCTTTTATTTTCAAAACAAAATATAACCAGTCATAGATCAGTCTCCCCACTCCCCAGCCCCCTACATACACACCTTCCTTGTGCCTAGGTGCATTACAGTAAGTGGTTTTCTTTTTAAGGTCTAGCTTGTATTCCTGTGGCTGCCTGAATCTTGCCAAAGGGACTCTTTTCTAAAAAGAAGAAACCCCAGCTGTAATAATTCCTCATTGCTGGTTAACATGCATCTCTTTGTAATTAATTTTAAATATGCAAAGGCCCTTTTCTGTGCACTCCTAGCTAAGGTAAGCCCTGTTAGTAGGTGCTAGCGTGTGCCTCCGGTGGTGAATTTGGCTTCAAAGAGAACGAGGAGCAAAGATGTGTTGGCTGCTTGTCAGAGAGCATGACATAAAAGGAAACAAATACAGGAGTAAATGGAAAGTTTTAGGGTGAGTGAAGGCAACAATGAGTCTTACTAATGCAATATCTTTTTTACCTTTTCTTGAGCTCTTACGATGAGCAAAAGACCAGAAATGAGTTCTCCTACCAGGATGGTTCTTATGGGTGTATATTTACTCCAATAGTAACATTTATCTCTGTAACGATAGGAGTTAGCCTGTGCTTCACAGTTTTCATTTTACAAAGCTGCAATGCTTCCACTATCTGACTTGAGCCTACGGCATTCTTACGAAGAAGGTAAATTATCCTATTCCCATTTTACCGGAGGAAAACTGAGGCTCGAAGAGGATGGGCAAATAGCCGCACCCTCCTAAGACCATGAAGAAGAAAAGAGGAATTAACCCCAACCTGAGATCAGACCTGTGAACCTCATTGTGTTTTAACTTCCTCCTCTGTAGCATGAGCATTGTAATGCCGGCCAATGGGAGAGATGATCATCCCCATTTTACAGAGAGGAAAACTAAGCTACAGAGCATCTAAGAAAATTGGTCCAGACTGTGTAAGCGGTGTGGCACATGTAATTTGGCTCTAGCCTCTAAGCTGCTAGCATCCATAGTAGAGTCAATGAAAGTAGATTCTAGGAGCTACAATAGATAAGGGATAAAGTCTGTGGGAAAATACTAACATAACTAGAGCTGGAGGGCCAGGCGTGGTGGCTCACACCTGTAATCCCAGCACTCTGGGAGGCCGAGGTGGGTGGATCACCTGAGGTCAGGAGTTGGAGACGAGCCTGGGCCACATGGTAAAACCCTGTCTCTACTAAAGATATGAAAACTTAGCCAGGCCTGGTGGCAGGCACCTGTAATCCCAGCTAATTGTGAGGCTGAGGTGGGAGAATCGCTTGAACCCAGGAAGGGGAGGCTGCAGTGAGCAGAGATTTTGCCAGTGCACTCCAGCCTGGGCAAAATCTTTTATTTTTGAGACAAAAAGTCTTGGTCTTTTTGTCTCAAAAATAAAACAAAATAAAAGTAAGTCAAGCTGTAAGGCAGGAGCCATGACAGCATCAGAGGCCACGATGAAACCCTTGCATTTTGCCCTTCAGCTGATGGAAACCCATGCAACATTCTTGATGCTAATCAAAATCTACCTTTGTAACCCCTAAGTATCACACAGCAACAATAATCAGACAACCAATGAGGAAAGCTACATTGGAAGAGGAGACAGGTGGATGAGATATTTACATCCAATTGCATTGGAAGTACTTAAGAAATCCTTAAAGAAAACAAGTGGAAAATATGGACTAAGACAAAACTGAGATGAAATACATTTTTCAGCATTTAGCCGATAAATACATCATGCTTCCAAACCCATCACCACTTCTAAAACATGCCCTTTGCATGCAAGCTAGTTTTAGCATGAAAAGGAAGATAGCTTAGTGACTGCAGGAGGGAAAAATTGTCTTTTTTTTTTTTTTTTTTAAAAAAAAAGACTGCCTTGCAGGGATTCAACCTTATCTCAAATTTCCCTCTTATGAATGTGGTAATTCCCAAAATTGTGATAAATGACTTACATATCTTCGAGTCTGACACATTTCCTGAGTAGTGAAGAAAATGGCACAATCCTATTTTACACCACTGAGGAAACTTACAACACTGAAAGGTAAGAAAAATGGGCCGGGGTGTGTGAGACTCATATATTAACAGTCTGCATTGATCAATTCTCCAGATAATTGCACAACCCCTCATGTCACTTTGTACAGGGAAAGCTTCAAGGTAAGGAATATCAATGCCTTTTCTTTTGTGCTATTTTAATTATGGTTGCAAGAATCTTATTCCCAGGCCAACATATGGTAATTTAATTTGGGGTGGGGTGGAATGTTTCCATTAGTTCAACGTTAAAGTTCATATGTTTTCATTGATTTTTTTGTTGTTATATGCAGTACATGTGGTACAGACATTTAGAAAAGGATGGTATTGTTTGAGATGATGGGATCTCAAAAGCTCCAAAATTAATGGCATATCTGAGAAAAGGAATTCTGTGAGCAGGAAAATGCACACATACAGGCACCAGGCACATGCATGTATCTACACCCTTGCTGGAAATTAACAGAAGAATCCTGGTCATCTGATCCTTCCTGCAGAACCATAACTCTCTTGATTCCTGTTTCCACTATTGTTGACGTCCTCTCACAGCTGGAAGGACTTTGGCAGCTTCTAGTAAAGGGAGCACAAACCTGAAACTCATAGACACAGTTCTACTCTGTGTTTTGCTTTGAGGTCTTCAAAAAGATACTTAACCTCACAAAAGCTGAATTTCCTTACCTATGAAGTATCAATCATCCTTTCTGCCTCTTCAAATATATAGTGCCTATTGAATGGTAGGGGAAAAATGTGCTTTGGAAAAAGAAGAATCTCACCGACAGTTTAACAAAAAGTGCCGGAGATCCTCAAGATCTTGATTCGGCATTCTTTGTAGTGATGTGTAGAGGGGATTGTCTTTTGAGTGTCTTAATCTGCAGAAAGCTCAAAGATGTGGAGTCTGTGCAGGCTATGCTTCCTCCTTGATTCCCAGAGAGACCCTCTTCTTTAAAGGATGCTTGGCCTCTGCGTGGCTGTTGATCTCTCCCAGAAACAGCCTCCTTCACTCATTTAACTCAGGATTTCTCGATTTTGGTACTAAGCACACTTGGGGCCAGGTAATTCTTTGTTCGTGTGAGGTCATTCTTTTTGGGGCGTGGGGGATGTGCAGCGTAGGATGTTTAGAACATTGCTAGCCTCTGTTCAGGTGGTACCATTAGTACCCACCCAGGTGTGATAACCAACTTCTCCAGAAGTTGCCAAATATTCCCTGAGGGCAAAACCATCTGTCTTTAAGAACCATATGAACTGTCATTTCCTGTGCATGCAGTACTGTTAGGGGCTGAGTAGACAAAGCCAAACTGAACCAATTTTGTTTCTGTCCTCACAGTCCAGGGAGGAGAAGGGCATCAAAATAATGAATTGCAGAGGTTTTTATACATGGCAAATTAGTATAAGGTCTGTGGACCTCAGTATATGATACTATGGGGAGAAATTGAGAGGGGTCTCGTGGCTGGTGAAAAAGACTTTTCTGAGGAAGGCTGGACATGGGGGCTTATGCCTGTAATCCCAGGACTTTGGGAGGTTGAGGCAGGAGGATTGCTTGGGGCCAGGAGTTCCAGACCAGCCTGAGCAACATGATGAGAACTCATCTCTACAAAAAAAATACCAAAAAAATTAGCCAGGGATGGTGGCATGCATCTGTAGTCCCAGCTACTCTGGAAGCTGAGGCAGGAGGATGGTTTGAGCCTGGGAGGTGGAGGCTACAGTGAGCTGTGATTATGCCACCGCACTCCAGCCTGAGTGATAGAGCAAGACCCTGTCGCTTAAAAAAATAAAAATAAAAAATACAAGGAGCTCCTTGAGGAAATGGTACTAGGTTATTGAAGGGTAAGTAGAAGTTCCTGAAGAAGAAGGGGTGAGAGGTTAGGTACAGCCAGAGGACAGCCTGCATGAGGGTCCTAAGGGCAGAGAGACTCACATAGGATGAAAAAGTATCAAAATGCCTGAGTCCCAGAGTACACAGAGGGGAAGGGCATAAGATGAAGCTGGAAGGGGCACTGGGAGCCAAAACCAAAAGGTTTTATTTCTTTTGGAGACAGAGTCTTATTCTGTCATTCAGACTGGAGTGGCATGATCATTGCTCACTGCAGCCTCAACCCCCCAGGCTCAAGTAATCCTCCCATCTCAGCCTCCCCAATTGCTGGGACCACAGGTGTGCACCACCACACCTGGCTAATTTTTTTTTACTTTTGGTAGAGATGGGGTCTTGCTATGTTGCCCAGGCCGGTCTCAAACTCCTGACCTCAAGCAATCCTCCCACCTTGGCCTCCCAAAGTACTGGAATTACAGGCATGAGCCACTGTGCCCAGCCTAGGAGAGGAGTTTTGCACAGCAAGATAAATCATGTTGTGAATTTTGTATTCCGTTGCAAGTGCCATGGTGGACCAAGGGTGATGTTTGAGCAGAATAATTTGATGACGGAGAGACACATTTAAATGATCATTTGGAATGCCAATTAACACGCAGATTATGAAGGGGAAAGAATGGAAACAGAAAGCCTCAACATGAAGGTTTCTGTAGTAAAAATGGTGAGACAAATTGGCGCTTTGCATTACAGCAGTGGGAATGGACAGACACAGGACAGAGAGACGTCTACTAACCCTCTGGCAAATGTGACCATCTCTTCCCAAAGGTGTGATTTGCTTTTTCAACACTCCTGGGTACTTGTTACTCATGTACTTACCATTGACATTGTGCTATTTATTTGGTGACTATCTGAATTTTTTTTTACCTTTCCTAAGCATCCTCCGGCAACATCTTAAATCCAAAACTGGGGCTTCTTTTGAGAGTACACTCGGTGAAATTTGTTATTTTTATTTATTAATTTACTTACTGAGAGTGTCTTATCTGTCACCTAGGCTGGAGTGCAGTGACATTATCATGGCACACTGTAGTCTTGAACTTCCTGGATCAATTGCTCTTCCCACCTGAGCCTCCCAAGTAGCTGGAACTACAGGTACTCACCACCACATCTGGCTAATTTAATTTTTTATTTTTTGTAGAGACAGAGCTGGTCTTCAACTCCTGAGCTCAAGCAATCTGCCTGCTTCAGCCTTTCAAAGTGCTCAATTACAGGTGTGAGCCACCACACATGGTCTAGGTGAGATTTTATGATGGGTTTTAGGTTGGAAGAGGAGCAGTTAGAGAGAAAAAGATATTAGGACTGACTTCTAGGTAGCATGAGTGCTGTATCCATGACCCTTTATTTCCTCAGAGAGAACATGCAGAGGGCTCTTGTTAGAGCAATGCATCATCAGAGGAGAGAAGCCCAGGAAATATGGTTGGCAATGGTTAAGACTGAGTCTCCTAAGGCATCAAAGTAGTCGTGCCAGTTAGGCAGTAAAATGTAGAAATCTGGAATTCCCCAAAGAGATAGGAATATAGAATGCTGTTAGCATCCAGAGGGTATGAAGGTCACAGAATGCAACCAGGAAACACAGAGGCAGGTGGAGGAAACTCCACTCCTTACTAGACAGGTGGAGGATGAAGAGCAGGAAATTAGCCCTCTGAAAGATTGCCTATTGGGCATTTGTATTTTTCTCCTCCATCAATCTAGAGAACACTTATACAGCCGTGTTTCCAAAATGTGTTCACTCAAGAGCTGTTAAAGAAGGTTGTTATTTTTTGACTGTTCGTTTGCTTTTGGGTTGCTTTCATTCCTTTTGCTGCCCTGTCATTGCTCATGGAGGTCACTCCATAAACATTTAACAGTGCACAGGTGGAGTAATCTGATATCTAGGGATGTGCGCAGTTGTCTTACCCTATATTGGCTCTTTGTAATTCCTTTCTCAGGCATTAGATGATAGCCACAGCATAACAGAACTACTGCCAAACTTTTACTCTTTTCCCTGATAACCAAAGAAGTACCGACCTAAATTAAATTGCTGACTGCATTATTTGTGAGCTGAAATTTAGCCTCCCCCCTTGTACCATTAGTAGTCTGTTGCAGAGTTTCTGTACTTGCATTTGCAAGAATAACTGTGTCTCTGCCTCTCCACGTGTTTCAATGGAAACAGATGTTTGGACATGAGTGAGTTATTGGTGTGTGTGATATTAGTAGAAAAGGCATGGTGTGCAAGGACCTAGCTTGCCATCAGAGGATGGCGATGAAGACAGCACATGATGTCTCATTTCAGGACAGCTGAAGCAAGGCAGCCCCGTCCTGAAGGAAGGGCAGCTGCAGGCCCAAAGATCAAAGGTGTCTCCTAAGGCTGGCTGTCACTAGACTGTGCTCTACGTTTGCCCTCATCTCTATGTATGAGGACAGATATTCAGAATGATAATCCAGTTGGCTGAAATATCCATTTGCCATATGCAGATAGATGGAAATATATGCATCTGTATTATAGATGCTGGGAAGCATTTGTTAACGAGAATAGACAAGTGAAAGTGGCTAAATTTGACTGTAGAAAATATGTTCATGAAGCGAATAGCCAAAATGAGGGTACCAGCTCCATTTAGGAAAAGGAAGCCTGAAAAAAATATCTAAAGACAAAAGAAGGGCAGCATCTAAATAAGGAGCAAAACCTAGCAGAGGAAATGATTTTAGAGTCAGGTAAACCTAGCTTCCAACATATCCATTGGTTATTAGTAGCATGACCCCATCTCTGGCTCCCACGTATCAAAAAAAAAAAAAAAGATGATGTACAGTACATAGGGTGATACATATCTAAGTTCCTAGTGGTATGCAGAGTGTATTATTCATGTCCAGAATACTTTAGTCTTTCCTTAGAAAACATTTCAACAACTTGTATTTTTGTTCTCATGTCTTAAGAAAATCCACGTACCCATCCATTCACTATAAAATATTTTTCACACCTTGGCAAAACTTTAGGCTTCATCTCTATTAGAAAACCTATAAAAATTTCATAAATATGAAATTAGAGCCTGCAGGAATGTAAATTTTATTCTGCAGTTATAATGTGTGCCTCCAGGAAATGACCCTTTATATGCATAAAGCTGTATCACATTTATGGTCTGATTTTGATGCCTGGATAGGATAGATAAAGCCACCCTTTGCTTGACAGAATTCCCTTCCCATTTCCTTTCTCCTTGAATTACCATGGTCAGAATAAGGGAGAATGATCATGGCTACAGTAGCTCCCAAGCAGGTTTACATTCATTATTTTAGTTAAGTATGACAGTCATTCTCCTGGCTTATCAAAATGAGTTAAGTTATCTGCACACAGTGAAAGAAAGATATTAAAATATAGATGTAACCTTACCTACCCTTGGGATAAACACAAGATTTAAATAGTGAGCCCACAGCATGTTTGAAGTGCCTTATATTTTTCAGTACTCAAGACCAAGGACAAAAAGATGAACAAGAAATAGTCCCTAGCCTTAAAGAAGAAATGGTTGCCTTGCAGGGATATGCCAGGAAGCAAATCACTGTAAAGAAGTAACCTTCCCACAGGCAGTGGCATGAGAACAAGTCCTTGTATGTTCAGTAGAAAAATCTGCTCGCTGGCTGGACACATGTGTTTGGGGATAAGGACGTGAAGAGAATTGAAGGCATCAGATTTGCATGTTATCCCATAGCATGTGGCCAAGCCAAACCAATATGCTAGCCAGCTGTTCCTTCCCTACTCCCAAGCTGAATTCTTATTTATTTATTTATTTATTTATTTATTTTTGGTTAGCCAGGACCTTGGCATGTCTTCAAGTTGCTACAGAAAAATGTCCCTTCTTAGTGGAGAAGAGAGACCACAGGGGCATTACCTCACACTTCTTTCATTCATATATCCCAGGCATTATAAAGATGATCACAATCAATATGCTTTTTAAGAATTTTGAGATATGGAATCTTTCTCTAGCACCCACACTGGAGTGCAGTGGTGCAATCATAGCTCACTACAGCCTCAAACTCATATGCTCAAGGGATCCACCCATCTCAGTATCCCCAGTATCTGGGATTACAGGTGCGCACCATCACACGCGACTAATTTATTGATTTTTTTTTTTTTTGTAGTGATAGGGTCTCCCTTTGTTGCTCAGGCTGGTCTTGAACTCCTGAACTTAAGCAATTCTCCTGCCTCAGCCTCCCAAAGTGTTGGGATTATAGGCGTGAGCCACAGCAGCAAGCCCTTTATGCCTTTTAAAATATACCAAATGTAATGCCTTCTTTATATCTTGAAATAAAATTCATGTATCACAGAACCTACCACAGTCATAATTTGAAAATGAGTTGAGATAATATCCTAACCATGATATAAATGATAAAACCAAGGAAGGTAGTTCTTATAAACGTGTATTCCAATATGGAAGTGATCAGGCATAATTGCACAAGAAGACATCAGGAGACACACATCCCTGTACCTCCTTAGGATGCATAAGCCTGGGTTTAACAGGAGATCAGAGGCTGCACAACATAGTGAGACCCAATCTCTACAAAAAATAAAAAAATAATTAGCCAGGCATGCGTTTGGTGACATGTACACGTTGTCCCAGCTACTTGGAATGGTAAGGTGGAAAGCTCACTTGAGCCCAGAAGTTCCAGGCTACAGTGAGTAGTGGTGGTGCCACTGCGCTCCAACCTGGAGAACAGAGACCCTGTCTCAAAAACAAAAACCAAGAGAACAAGAGGAGATTAGAAAAAGTTCCTAAGAGAAAATGCAGGACATGAAAAATCAGTATGCAGATGGCACTAGAATAACAACTAACATTAAGATGAGGTACAACAAATAAGGTTTAGTTGAGAGTAGTAAAAGAAAAAAGGAAGGAAGTGACTGCAAATGAAGTAGGGATAAATGCAAAGCCAAACTGCAGACTGTCCAGGGAGAGAACGCACGATATTTCTGCACATGAGCCTGGGCTGCTCTTAATTACAAGCGTAATGTCAAAGGTACTTCCTAGGCTATGACATGAAACAGGTTGTAGCAAATGATCACAGCAAACACAGCCCTATTTGCAAACTCCGCCATGTGCTGTGATGCTCCAATATGGTGAGTGGAGTGCATATCACTGACATGATTTTCCAAAGCAGGGCTCAACATTTGGAAAATTTCTAAACAAAACAAAGTACAGTCTTACCTCAGTTTTTGCAATTCTCAGACTCCTTATGAAAACAGTTACTATATGTTAAAAGTATAGGATAATGAAAATGGCCCTATGAATTCCCAAAATGCTTCATAAAGGGCAACACCATCTTCATTCAGATTTATTGTAAGTCCTGGCAGTCAATGATAAGATTAGCTTCGGACTGAACTGAGAAACTACTGCCCTCTGAGGGGATGAGCAATCAGCGAGTATGTAGAAGGAAGGTAGAAAGAAGGAAAATGAAATATGACAGCAACCAGGTGAAGCTCAAGAATTAGATATTGAGCCCAAACTCAGACAGCTATTGAACTACTATTGCTGTCCTCAGCTCAGCCGACTACAGCCCCAGGTCCTTTCCACGAACCACACAGAGAGTGGATTTTTAGATAATGTTCGTCATTCCTCATTCATCACACGGTTGCTTTTTGGCAACAGACTGCATGTAATTTATGCTTTGCTAGTGAGGCAGGACTAACGTGGAGAAAAGAGTCATGCACTTGAAGACATTCCTTTGTCCTGAAGCAGAGCCCAGTGACACTAAGAACCCCTCGCCGCTCTTAGTCTTAGTCAAAAAGTCAGATTTCGATTGTCAAAAATAGAAGTGTATACAGGTTTAACCTACAAATGGTTTGGATATCATTGATACATTTGTGCTGATGAAGTTCTTATTTCTTTCCATGTCTTTCACATTTTGGGAGGACTGACTGATCCTGTGAACAGAAGTGGAGTGATAGGCAAACAGCTATGTTCTCCAACCAGCATCATTCTCTGTGGGCATTATTTATTTATTTATTTATTTTGAGACAGCGTCTTGCTCTGTCACCCAGGCTGGAGTGCAGGAGCATGATCTCGGCTTACTGCAACCTCCACCTCCCGGGTTCAAGTGATTCTCATACCTCAGCCTCCCCAGTAGCTGAGACTACAGGTGAATGCCACCATGCCCAGCTAATTTTTGTATTTATAGCAGAGATGGGGTTTCACCATGTTGTCCAGACTGGTCTCGAACTCCTGACATCAACTGATCTGCCTCCCTTAGCCTCCTAAAATTCTGGGATTATAGGCATGAGCCACCATATTTGGATTTTTTTAATTACTTTTTTTTCTTATTTTTAAAAAAATAGAGACAGGGTCTCACTA
This sequence comes from Callithrix jacchus, assembly GCF_049354715.1. Lineage (NCBI taxonomy): Eukaryota > Metazoa > Chordata > Mammalia > Primates > Cebidae > Callithrix > Callithrix jacchus. The sequence continues at coordinate 6,845,542 of NC_133524.1, forward strand.
TATTGCCCAGCCTGATCTCAAACTCCTGAGTTCAAGTGATCCTCCTGCCTTGGCCTCCCAAAGTGCTGGGATTCTAGGAGTGAGCCATCGCACTCAGCCTGTTATTTTTATCTGTTAACACTTGCAACTCATTGATGTGAGAGGGAGGAGGCCCTAACTAGAGTGTCCATCTCCATTTTAAGTGCAAATATGTGTTGATCCCCAAAGGGGCTGCCATAACATGCAACTCAGGTATAGAAAGAAAGCAGGAACTGGCCTCCAGGAAAAGAGGTCATTCAGAGGGAGGGAGAAAATAGAGGGTGCCAGGGGATGTGAGAAAGAATGGTGACTAACACAGCATGAGACATCAACATTGAGATGCTTCAATGTGGTTGGAACAAAGTCAAGAGCAAAACAGCACGGTTTTTGGTGCTGCAATTTCACCATAGCATCTTCTCAAGAAAAGGATTTGCAACTCCAGGTGAGTGTCAAGGCTGTAAATTACAGTGAGAAAGGTGTGCACAGTCTGAGCCACCATCTTCAGACTAAAAGCACAAAGAGGATGAGATGTCTCAGCAAACACTGCAGAGAGCTGGGGATTGATGCCAGACAGGTAACTCTGAAAAACTCATCTTGCAAGGATGATAAATAGGAGTTTTGACAATTCTGTCAAACCCTTCAAATCTTAAGTGACTTGAAAATTCCAGTAATCTTTTCTTTAAACCAAGTGGAATTGCACTTTTCCATTGTTATGCAAATTACCCTGCCCAAGACATCTATTTACCTGTTACTTGGATTCTCAGGTAGTTTCTCCATGCCTTGGGCAGTGGAAGAGGGGAAGGATATAAAGTTTATAAATGATGTCTTCTATAAGAAAGTCTGAAGAGACATTACTCAAACTATTTTAATGTGACATTTTATGTATGAGATACCTTAGCTTTTCCTTATATGTGGGAAATAGAAAAGCATGATAGGGTTTCAAGTTCTGCCATAAAGTTTTGATAAGGATCAACAAAACAATACCCTATGTTTTTCCCTACCCCAAGACCCAGCAACTTCAAATTTTAAAGATAGCTCAATAAACAAAAATGAAGTATCCTTGCTTTTTAAAGAACGGATCTCAGCTTTAAGAAATAAAGGCTGCACATGATGGCTTACACCTGTGTAATCCTAGCACTTTGAGAAGCTGAAGTCCGAGGATCACTTGAGCTCAGGAATTAGAAAGCAGCCTGGGCAACATAGCAAGACCCAGTCTCTACAAAAAATAAAATAAAAAATTAGCCAGGTATGGTGTCGCATGTCTGTGCTCCCAGCACTATAGGAGGCTGAGGTGAGAGGTTCGCTTGAGCCAAGAAGGTCAAGGCTGCAGTGAGCTATGATCACACTAATACACTACAGCCTGGGCAACAGAGAGAGAAACTGTCTTGACAGCAAGAAAGAGAGAGGCAAGAGAGAAAGAGAGAAAGAAAGAAAGAAAGAGAGAAAGAAAGAAAGAAAGAGGAAGAGGAAGGAAGAAAGAGAGGGAAGGAAAGAAGGAAGGAAGGAAAAGAAAAAAAAAGGGAAAGAAAGAAAGAGGAAGTAGAGAAAGAGAAAGAAATAAGGGAAAGAAAGAAAGAGAGAGGAAGAAAGAAAGAAAGAAAAAGAAAAGAAAGAAAGAAAGAAAGAAAGGAGGGAGGGAGGGAGGGAAGGGACTTGGTCCTTACAATCTACTGAAAGACTTAAACATAAACACAAACAATACAAGGGAATAGCTAAGATGTTTGGAAGAAAAGCAGTTTTTCTTCCAAACATCTTCTTTGGAACAGAGACTTCCATCCAAAAAAGTCTCTCCTGCAACCCATCCAATAGCCAGTCTAATACAATGTTTAAGAGGAGAAAAATGGTCTTACTCTCTCCTTTTCCCCTGTAGGGTGTAACAAAAAATTGGAAACAGAAAAATGGAATCTTGTGACACTTGAGACTAATGCCCCAATATCCCCCTTCTGGTTTTTCCAGCAGCCAGTTCACATACTCTCAGCATCTCTATTCAGCTATCACTCTTGTCTTGCTGTAGTAGGTCACAGATCAGACGATGGGGGTAGATGTTTGGTTTGGGTGTAACTTTTGATATATATTCAGCAGATTCAGCCCAGCACAACTGTCAGGAGACTCATGACTTGACCAACTGTCAAGGATTAGCCAAGTCGTGTTGAAAATCAGATTAACTGAAAGATACAAGTGGCCAGCCCTTTGCTAGACTTTGTAGTACTTGTAAGTGGGTTCATGTGAAGGAGTCACATCTGGGCTTCAGGCTCATCAAAGGCAGGAGTGAAAAGGATTGACTCACCCTTGCCTGCCGTTGCAGGTAAAACATGGGAGGTAAGACAGCACCACGGACAGCCCCAAGACTCGCATTGCCCTAACACGGCTCCCTCTCCTTTTGATTTTGGGTTCTCATTCTGGTTGGTACAGACGCCTAGGACTTAAGAAGCTGAGAACATCAGCCCACATTGTCCCTTTGAGCCACGTGGCACCAGGTTTCTTTTTTTACTGAATGTCCCAATAACTTCCTCATTTGTGAACTATTCTGGCACCCAGTTCAACATGTTATCTGAAACCCTACAAATCTTTTTCTTCTCTCTCTTACAATGAAATGAGAGCCATCTTTTCAAGCAAGACTCATTTTTCTAGTTGTTCTGAAAAATCTCAGTTTTTCAGAAAATTGTTTCAACTATTACCCACCCTCACCTCCCAAATGGCTACGACTGCCACCAAATATTATCAGATATTGAGATGAGGTACATCTCAATAGGATGGAGGGGTGAGGGTTCTGTTTATTTTCAAGATCTTTTAAAATCTGCTTTAATGTTAATAATAAAAGGCCTAAACTAACCGATGGGCAAATATATCCGTCTAAATTTCAGAAGAAACAATAAAAAGTTTGATGACCTGTGGAAAAGCAATTAAATCAAAAATGAGAAAGCTGGGATAAGAAAATGTGGGGGGTTTTTTTGCTATAAGCCTTTTTAAAATGAGATCTGACTTTTAAAATTATTTGTGTATAATTCTTCAGATAAAATTAAACACGACATCCCTCTTCCTAATCTTTTGAGAACCAAAGCTAATGGGATCTTTTGAAATGTGATTATGTTACTCCTCTCTTGGAAAAATTTTCAGCACAACCAAAAATACCTTTAAAATAAAGATGCTCCACTGGAGCTTAATGGGTGTTTCTATTTCTTCTTATCTCTTCTTTCTCTCCTCGAGTTGGGATTAGAGACCTCTTACTGGTCTCCATAACATTTTGGACTTCTCCTTTCACGTCAGAATGTTTCTGTTTCTTCTTTAAACTCCAGGTTCCCTGGACATAGACACTTTTTTCTTGTTGCTATTCATGACTGTTTCAGTGACAACACCATGGCTGAATGTTTATTAAGCGAATGGACAGACATTTCTTCTCTCATTTTCCTGACCAATGCTTGAGGGAAGAAATCAGACTGTCAGAAAATACACCTCAAGGATAACTTATTGAAAATTTAAAAAAAAAATGAAACAAACCCGGCCTGTCCATTTGGCAAAATGATGAAAATAACATGCCCCAAATATGCCACATTCTTCTCTGGAAAAGAGATTCTCATTCCAGGTCTTCTCCCAGCCCACTTTGCTGTAAACAAGGACATCAGTTACAGTCATTTAAACTGAAAACCTAAAATTAAAAGGTTGGTTGTTTAGAGTTTTTCAAGTCCAGCGAGTCTCAAATACCAGTCCTTGAATTTGATTATCAAATAGAGATAAAGAGTTTGTCAAAAAAAAAAAAAAAGCAATTCAGGGCTTCGTGGCTAACTTGCCGAATCAAAATCTCCGAGGGTGAGGCCTAGAACTAGGCTATCTCTAACATTTTTCCATGGAATTCTGATACATGTCCAGGAGTGAGAACCTAGACTACATCCCAGTCTCCATAAAACATGCTGATAGAATTGCAGCACTTCTGAGAGCTGGTCATTTGGTCTCTGCTTGAAATCCTCTGATCAAAAACTCACTGCTTTTCATAGAAGTTTATTCTGTTTTTAGAAACCTCAAATCTGTTGGAATATACTTACTACTTTAAATAAACTATACCAAATCTTCCCATAACTTTTACTCATTGTCACTTATTTTCTCTTGGAGAATCAACAGAACAAATGTAACCCTTCCTCGCCATTTAAACTCATATATATATATATGAGTTATATATATGTATATTTTTCATTTATCCCTGTATATTTTTAATTTAGAAAATGTTATTTCAATCTTCTCCCAAAATTTAGGATATTTTCACCTAAGTCCACAAGCAGCAACTTAGAAGAACAGGCTGCCTGTGTGTGTGTTGCAACTTCCACCCTCCAACTACAGTTCTTGCCTTTCTTTTCTTGTTTATGTTAGATGCCTCAAAACCCATATTCTATATGAAGTCTCATTGCTCAAGCTGGGCAAGCTTTGTTCTCCAATATCCTTGATGCTTAGACACATACACAAAGTCTACAGTACCACACACACCACCTTGAGTAGTATCCTTTAGGTTATTTCGAGCTCCCCAACAGTTTGAACTGCACATGCTGAGCAACTCTCAGCAGAGCTAAGGAAAGTCTATAAAGATGATATTGCATTTAGAATTGGCTAAAGGTTTTTATTTTTGGTTTTTATTGGTCTGTTTTGTGTCACAGACAGGCTGCCATTGTAATAGTCCTGCCGAATATTGCATTCAAGATTTAATTCCTGGGTACACCTGCCAGCCATAGCTTCCCAACTTAAAGTAAATGAATTTGTACAGATACATATTTATAACTGTGCAAATTCTAAAACTAATAGGACAAATAAACCCTCTAAATTTTCAATTTTCTCCATATGAGATTTCATGTATTCAAAATGTACACCAAGTCAGTCAATCCTCCTCCTTTCCTCAGAAAGACATCTTTATTGTGAAGTCCATACTGGACTTACCATTGATGTCTGTATAGTGAATGTGTCTTGGGAATAAGATTGGAACGCAGCCAGCCTATACGATCAAGTAAATCCAGGCCAGCTTGCTTCCTTTGGCTTCTATCACCTGCCACAGGTAAGATACAATATCCCTGTAGTTGGGTGAAAACATCATGCATTTTGGATTTATACAGATTTGAGTATACAGCTGAATTTAATTAAACCACTTCAGAAGTGTGTATACATCATTGATTCTTCCTAAGCCTGCTTTCCTATGATTTAATAAATTTTACTACTACAAATAATGATGATGATAGTTCAAAATGTTGAAGAAACAAAGAACAAAAGGTATATACAAATTGTTCATTCTCTTCTTTCTTGCTGTTTCTAGAGCTCAATAGAAAATTCCTCCCAGAAAGACATGCTTTTTCACAGAAAATATTTGGTAAAATGTACTGAGACCCCAGAATTTTAATACTCAAGTGACATCACTTAAATATGGATAAAGAATGAAAATCCCAGCAATGTATTAAAGAGGGGGTCAGATTTGGGCATCACTATGGCATAAACCAGCAACACAAAGATTGGGTCTTCTATTCAAGAGAAGATAATTCAGAAAATTGTTCTCCATGAAAGCTTTCTTCTTAGAATTCTTTGTCTCCTCACCCTGAGTCTTAGTAATGTTTTATACATGCATACCAACAGAAGCACAGGTACCCACACACTCCCTCCATCCTGAAATGTAAATGTACCATTCATTCAAGAAGATATGGTACAATTCCACACTTGCTAATTCATGGATTCAATACTCATTTCTCCTCTGCAATACAAAATGGTCCTTGGAGATATGATATAGGTTCCTTTGGAGCACCATACATTGCAAAGATTTGAGTGCTACTAAATGAAGTTTCAAAGTTCCCCTTTTATCTCCATAGACTGAATGGGGCAATGGAAGAACGAATTCACTCAAAATCATATTTGAAACATGTCTTCATGGATTCATGGTATGTTTTCTAAACTAGGTTTTCACTTGTAATACTTTGTCTCCATTCATAATCACAGGGATCTGACAGGGGACTTTGCAGTCTCTTAATTTTTATAAAAGAATTTTCCTTTTGCAATTGATATTGAGCAGTAGATGAGGTGTAGTTGAGCTACAGATGAGGCCCAGTTTGCCCCATGGTGTCTCTACCAATGCATAATATTATGAGAGTGGAAGAGAGAACACACAGGGGATAATTTTGGATTACATTTTGTATTTTTATTAGAAAATATTTCATGCATTCAGAAATGTACAGATAATAATGTAACAGCCATAAATCTATCATCCAGACATAAAATATATTATTTTTTTGCATATTTTTTTTTGACTGGGAAGAAAAAGAGGTTTACTTGAACTTACACTTCCACATGGCTGGTGAGGCCTCAGAATCACAGCGGGAAGCAAAAGGCACTTCTTACATGGTGGTGGCAAGAGAAAATGAGGAGAAAGCAAAGCAGATACCCCAGATAAATCCATCAGATCTCATGAGACTTATTCACTATCATGAGAATAGCACGGGAAAAAGACTGGCCCCCATGATTCAATTACCTCCCTATGGGACCCTCTCACACCACATGGGAATTCTGGGAGATACAACTCAAGTTGAGATTTGGGTTAGGACACAGCCAAACCCTATCATCCCACCCCAGCCCCTCCAAGTCTCATGTCTTCCTATTTCAAAACCAATCATGCCTTCCCAACAGTTCCCTAAAAGTCTTACTTCATTTCAGCTTAACCCAAAAATCCAAAGTCCAAAGTCTCATTTGAGACAAGTCAAGTCCCTATGAGCCTGCAAAATCAAACGCAAGCTAGTTACTTCCTAGATACAGTGGGGGTGCAGGTGTTGGGTAAATACAACTGTTCCAAATGGGAGAAATTGGCCAAAGCAAAGGGGTTACAGGGCCCATGCACGTCTAAAATCTAGTAGGGAAGTCAAATTTTAAAGCTCCAAAATGATCTCCTTTGATTCCAGATTTCACATCCAGGTCACACCGATGCAAGAGGTGGGTTTGCATAGTCTTGGGCAGCTCTGCCCCTGTGGAGGGGCGGAGGGTACAGCCTCCCTTCCAGCTGATTTCACGGGCTGGCATTGTGTGTCTGTGGCTTTTCCAGGTGCATGGTACAAGCTGTCAGTGGATCTATCATTCTGGGATCTAGAGAACGGTGGCCCTCTTCTCACAGCTCCACTAGGCAGTGCCCCAGAAGGCACATTTCCCTTCTGTACTGAGCTAGCCGAGGTTCTCCATGAGGGCCTCTCCCTTGCAGCAAACTTTTGCCTGGGTATCCAGGCATTGCCATATATCTTCTGAAATCTAGGTGGAGGTTCTCAAACTTCAATCCTCGACTTTTGTGTACCCACAAGCTCAATGCCATGTGGAAGGTGCCAAGGCTTGGAGCTTCCACCCAGGGGATAATTTTAAAGCAGTGAGATTGGGAGGCCCTGGAAGAGAGATTCACCCCACAAAGCAGCCAGACACCTTGATGTAGGTCACATAGAACTGGCTCCACACACAATGTAAGTCTGCATCCTCACAAAGGGCAGGGCTCTATGAGTGAAGACAGGAACAGGAGAGACACTCACAGCCTGAGCATGGGGTTCAAGGCACAGGTCCAATTGTCTGATGATAGTGGGGTCAGGAGAAAAGGGTTGAGACTGCCCTGTTCCAAAGATGATGAAGAAGAGACTGCTTGGAAAGCTTGTGAGTTCTGGGGCTCAGGGTGGCACATCCTCAACCCCAGCACTCAATTCTTGGCATTTGGGAAAACAGTAGAGCGCAAAATCCATGCTCACCTTCCCCTGATCCTTCTCTTCCAAAGCAGGCCATGAAACCTAGGAAGGATTTTCTGAACTTCCCCAAAGCAGGTCCTAATGATATAGGAGTGAGAAAGAAAGAGAGTATTTAGGCAGATAGTTAAGGTAAAAGGAGTCCTCAGCAAGGCGTCCCTTTTAATATAGAGCAGACCAAAATAATTTATTTTCTCACAAATAGCAGCCTGAAAAATCAAGCTGCAGGCACAGATAAGCAAGTTGGAAGTTTGCGTGGGTGAATGCCAGCAGCTGTGCCAGTAGAGCAGGGCTACCTGTATAGTAAGGACCAGGCAAGATGGCACTGACCAGGTAGAGAACCATATGCATAATAAAAGATTAAGATTGACAGTCAGATTCTTTGAGTGCTATGTAAATGGTACACCTTGTCCAGCCAATCTTTTGTGCCCTGTGTAAATCAGACTACCTCCTCAAGCTAATCTATAAAACTTCCTGCATTTCACTGTGTAACTGTGCAACTGTGCAACTGTGCAACCCATTTTCTCCAGGACCCCATTCTCTGCAGCAGAAAGAGTTTTTCTCTTTTTTTCGCCTATTATTCTTCCACTCTTAACCTCATTCTGGTGTGTCCGAATCCTAGTTTTCCATGGCCATAGGACAACAAACCTAGGGTTTTACCCCAGACAAAAACGCCTCTTCACTAAGGCCTTCATTCAAGAGAGGCCGTCCTCATACCTGGGGGAAGGAACATCTTTATCTCTGAAGATGAAGAATCTAAAAACAGGTCTTGTTAAAGTTCCCCCAAGTTTGTTTCCATTAGGTCACAGACTCTTGTCCTCCAGTTACATTTCTCCATGACTGCCCACTCTTCATCAAATCTAAATAAGCATGAAAACTTGCAGGTTTCCCTGTTTGTTTGTTTGGTTTTATAACTACTATTAGGTTCAGGGGTACATGCGATGGTTTGTTAAGTAGGCAAATCATGTCATGGAGGTTGTCTGTCTAAATTATTCCATGACCCAGGTATTAAGCCCAGAACCCAATAGTAATCTTTTCTGCTCCTCTGCTTCCTCCCACTCTCCACTTTCAAGCAGACCCCAGTTTCCTGTTTTTTAAGTTTTCATTTCCTCATGAAAGCTCCTGTGTGACATAAAAAATAACACTAAAGAAGTGTGTTCACTTTCCCCAAGTTAATCTGTCTTTTCTTTGAAGTGGCCTCAGGCATGAGTATAAGGTGGGAAGAAAATATATTTCTTTTATCCTATATGTGCAATTACTTTTAGACATTAAAAATAATAATAATAAAAAACAACTGTAGCCCAGGGAGTTCCATGTTGCAGTGAGCCATGTTCTTGCCACTGCACTTCAGCCTAGGTGACAAAGTAAGACCCTGTCTCAAAATAAATAAATAAATAAATAAAACAGTATATGTAGTGGGTGAAGGAAATAAAAATATGTTACCTTGATATATATATATTTCTTTGACATACTTTGAAATTCCTTCCACAGGGTCAGCCAATAGATGCGCCCTTGCAAAGCTGTCTATTGTGGGTAGATATTTGCATCTACAGAGAATCACCATGAATGTATCCAGGCCATTTCCATATCTTTCCAGGATCTAGAAGAGACTGAGTCTGACACCTTTAAATTTAAGTCTGAAAAGAAATATTTACCATCTCTTCTCTCGGAGGACCACGACTTATCAGACTTCACCTACACAACAAAACCTGTTTTGCTAGCCAGCCCTCTTTCTTTCTCACACCCAATGTTACTGGAAAGGGGGCGGATCCAGACACCAAGAGAGGGTTCTTGGGTCTCACACAAGAAAGAATTCAGGGCAAGTCCATAGAGTAAAGCGAAAGCAAGTTTATTAAGAAAGTAAAGGAATGAAGAATAGCTACTCCATAGCAGAGCAGCACCAAGGGCTGCTGGTTGCCCATTTTTATGGTTATTTCTTGATGATATGCTAAACAAGGGGTGGATTATTCTTGAGTCTTCCACCCCTTGAGTCTTCCAAAGGGGTGGGCAATTGCTAGAATGGAGGGCCCCTCCCCTTTTTAGACCATATAGGGTAACATCAGGACATTGCCATGGCATTTGTAAACTGTCATGGCATTGATGGGAGTGCCTTTTAGCATGCTAATGCATTATAATTAGCATATAATCAGCCATGAGGAGGACCAGAGGTCACTCTCATTGCCATCTTGGTTTTGGTGGGTTTTGGCTGGCTTCTTTACCTGTTTTATCAGGAAGCACTTGATGACCTTGATACGGTTTGGGCTGTGTCCCCACATAAACCTCATCTTGAATTGTAATTCCTATAATTCCCCCATGTTGTGGGAGGGATCTGGTTGTAGGTAATTGAATCATGGGGACAGTTAACCCTATGCTGCTGTTCTCATGATATTGAGTGAGTTCTCATGACATCCGAGGGTTTTTATAAGGGGCTTTTCTCCCTTTTGCTTGACATTTCTCCTTGCTACCACATGTGAAGAAGGATGATTTTGCTTCCTCTTCCACATGATTGTGTTTCCTGAGGCCTCCTCAGCCATGTTGAACTGTGAATTAATTAAACCTCTTTCCTTTATAAATTATCAGTCTCAGGTATGTCTGCATTAGCAGCATGAGAACAGACTAATACAACCTGTATCTCGTGCTGACCTCCTATCTCATCCTGTTACTTAGGATGTCTAACTTCCTGGTAATGCAGCCCCATAGGTGTCAGTCTGATTTTACCTAGCCCCTACTCAAGATGGAGTCACTCTGGTTCAAATGCCTCTGACACCATAACCTATCTGTACACTAAACCTGGTTGACCAACAAAAATACCTCTCCTGTTTTTGGCCATGCTTCACTCTACATTTATTCTGTAACCTGAAGCTGCTATATCAGTTTCTGTACCTTACTACTGGGTTGGGTCTTCATTCTAAAGGCTCCAGTGTATACACTTTAAATACATTTGTATGCCATTTCTCCTATTGATCAATCTGCATCATGTCAGTTATTTTCCAGTGAACCTCCAGGGAGCCAAAGGCAATGGCCCCCACATGGGCATATATTTTAAAAAATCAAATTTAAAAGGTTGCATTTTTAAAATTCTTTAAATAAAAATAAACATGTTTGGGAAAGAAGCTCTCATGTAACTTCAAAGAGCACCCAAGTGGAAGATGGTTTGCTGTCTACTGAAGTTAAGGGAGAGGTGATCTTAGACTTGATCTTGGACTTCCAGCCACAACTTAAATTTGCATTGTTTAAAAGCCACCAAGTCTATGAGATTCTGTTGTTGTTGTCATGGCAGCCTGAAAGTATTAAGATGTTTACTGAAGGAGCCATGGAGCATGGGATCCAGCCATGAGAAATGGCATCCTGCAAAAGCACGCGGAGGGAATAAATATTGTTACTGCACATAATGTTTTAGGACCACATACGGCGAAAAAATATATTTCCCTGGGCAACTTGTCCCAGAAGATGGTTCAGAGCTGCACTAGGAAACACACACCGGACCTTGCCAATGACAAAGAAATGAAAATCACACATCACCCTGCGGCAGAACAGCTTCCAAATGAATGAAGAGAACTGGGGCAGAAAGAAACAGCTTAGCGCTGGGTCATTCGCTGCCCACCCGCGTGGTCTGATCATACTGAGCTCTCTGCCCCAGGCACTTACTAAAAGGAAATGTGTAAGATGTAGTGGAAAGGAAAGGAAGTCCCCTGGCAGGTGGTATAATATCGAAGACCATTTTTCTGCTCCTTGGGAGCTTGGTGAAAGGTGATGGACATGGTATTTCTGGCTCCTCCTGGAATATGACTTAGGGGGCCTTGACTCCCATGTCTAAGTCTCTGGCTTGGAATGGAGAGGGGAGAGCCACAGGAAGCAGGGTGTTGGGTTTCTAGCAGCATCCAAACAAGAGGAGTTGAGGATACCAGCCAGTCTGTGAGCAGGATACAGGAGCTCTGGAGCTTCCCAGAAAATTCCCTTCTTGTCTCTCCCATCCTGAATGCAAGAGCTGAGCCCCACCCCAGCTGCTGTGCAAGAGAACAGATCTATCCCTTCAGGTTCCTTCTCCTGCAGACCTACATGTCAGCAACAGGGGTTATTTCTTATAGATTGATTTATACCTAAGACCCACTCCAAAGAAGCAGGCGGCAACAAAGCTGGAGTATGCATACAATCAAAATCAACTCACTGATTTGATCTTACTTAGGAAAACAAATTAATACTAAGAAAAATTTTAAACAAAAACTCGCAGGGGCCATTCTCATTGTCTTTGCAAAATTGTCTCTGATGTCATGTAAATTCTAAGCCAAAACACATAGTACCACTTTTGCAAATACTTTTAAGGTAATCAGAAGTAGTATGCCAGATTTTTAAGTCCCCTCCCCCCATACTCCTCTCATTTCTCAAATCTGAGCTGGAGCTTTAAGAAATTGTCTAAGTACTTTTTTATTGCATTTTAGGTTTTGAGGTACATGTGAAAAACATGCAAGATAAATGGAAAGTCTATTTTTTAATTCTAATATACCATAAAATAATACCTATATGGAACTTACATAACTGTAACAAATGTATAATTCATATAAAACAGCAAGTGCCACGTTCATTTTTTAATTTATAAACTTAATTAAGTCCTCATAGAGGAACTCAATGTCTCATTATTTAAGATGGTCCTTAACTTAGTCATTCTCCAAACTTTCTACCCTTTGACCAGAATGCCAGTTAGGGACAACTGAAAGACAAGGAAGTACAGGGAATGCATTTATTTAATAGTAGCTGAAAACTCACATACATAGAAAAAGTAGTATAAACATATATGAAAATATATAGTAGCACAAACTCACATGAATGTCCACAGTAAACTTATATATAGTAGCATAAATTTATGTGGATGTACAATGTAGCAAAAAAAGAAGAAAATATCAAGAACCTTTGATATTCATGCCAATTCAGCAAAAAGTTATAGGTCCTAGGTTTTACTATCTAAGAAAATATGTAAAGTCTCACCACTAATTCAGAAATGCAGGTACATCACTCATTCTTAATTTTCCTGCTGTTAGACAAGATCCTCTCTAAGGTATTCTCTGTCTTCTTGTAAATTTCCGTGTAAAAGGAAAACCACAGATTGACCCTAAACTCCTGGAGAAACTGGGGTGAAGTCCCCTTAACTGTGTGCTCTAGGAGGGCAGGAACCTTACCCCTCTGAGATGGTTCAGCAGCAAGGACTTAGACCAAGGCCAGCATCCTGTAGGTGTCATGGAAGCAGTGATTGTTAGGGATTGTCATGGACACAACCCTCCAGACAGCTGGACACTCAGCTCTTTTTCAGAGATGCCTAAGTAACGACTCTACCTTCTACTCTCAAACAAGAATGTGTCCGGGCTGATGTTGCACTTGGCTCCCACCATGTGCAATTCCTTCCTTACATAAACCTCAGCGTTGTTAGTGTAAATCCTTCTGGATTGGTGAGCAAAGCTCATTATTATGAAAAGGAAGACGTTATCGGTGGAGGGTGTCCAGGTTCTTGGCATCTTGAATAAAGAATCGGACAAAATGCAAAAACAAAGCAAGGAAGGAATGATGGGATTCATTGAAAATTAAAGTACACTCTACATTGTGGGAGTGGGCTCTAGCACAGGGGCCCAAGGGCCCTGTACAGAATTTTGAGAGTTTAAATAACCTCTAGAGGATTCCATTGGTTACTTGGTGTATGCCCTATGTAAATGGAGAGGATGAAGAATGTTACAAAGTCATTTATTTGGTGTTCACCCTATGGAGAGGGTATTTCCTGTCATAGCTGAAGTGTGAATCGGCCTTATGTTCCCTACCTCCAGACCCTATTTTGGGGCCTTAAGAGTGCATAGCAAAAATTCTACGTCTTTCTTAACGAGAGCAAATCCACACCGGTGCAGAATTTCACCAACAAATGTGCTTTCCAAGCAAGGGATGGGAGAAAAAAAATTCCCATTGAGAAGCACTGCCACCAACTCTACACTCTGAAGCCATCCCATTCTGTAAACATCTGCATCCTTATTGAGTAGCTTGAGTACAGAAAAGCCTGTATATTGTCACTTGCAGGCTCATCTTCAATCTCATGCTCAAAGGAGGATACACACGTTGAGTGGCTTTTTTACGACCCATACTGGATTTTTGTACGACTAAATAAAGTTCTCTTTCATTATTACTGTGAGTAACACATGCATTTTTATACAGTGTCGACATGGGGATCAGGCACCATTTGAAGTCAGGAAGGAGAATGTTTCAACTCTCAGCTCTGTGCTTTAAAAATGTATGCACTCACTGGGTTTTCTATCAATAGGCATATACACATGCATTAGTTTCCTGCTGCTGCCACAGGAGAGATGCTGCAGGCATCTTTGGGGAACTAGTATTTTACAGCTCATAAATGCATATTCGTGTATGTCTGTGATGAGTCCTTTTGGTAACAACTTTTCTTAGCCAACACCTGGTTTACAATATATACTGAAACAAAGATGCCAGCTAAAATAAGTGATATCCATGCATATTGCATACTTGTTTGTCTACTGCTTCAGGATTCACATGGAACGGAAAATGGATAACTTCCCCCTACCCCTCCCAACACACACACTTATGACATTGTTGCTTTTCATATATGTGTGTGTATGTGTATATACATATATATATATATATATATATTTTTGAGAAAACTTTTGGATTCACAGTAAAATTGAGATGAAAGTACAGAGAATTCTTACCTACCCTCAGCACCCGCACATGTACAGCCTCCTCCACTATCAGCATCCTCCATCACAGTGGTGCTTCTGTTGTAATTAATGGCCTTCCATGAACACATCATTACTCATGCATGTCCACAGTTTACATGAGGGTTCATTTTTCATGATGCATATTCTATAGGTTTGGGCAAATGTATCATGACACGGATCCACCATTGGAGTATCATACAGAATAGATTCACTGCCCTAAACATCTTCTGTTCTCTGCATATTCATCCTTCCGCTTAACACCTGGCAATGACAGCTCTTTTTACTCTCTCCACAGTTTTGCCATATCCTAAGTATCATAGAGCTGGACTCATAGATTATGTAAGACTTTCCAATTGGCTCCTTCACTTAGTCATATGTATTTAAGTTTGTTCCATGTCTTTTCATGGCTTGATAGTTTATTTCTTATTAGTGCTGAAGAATATTCCATTTCTGGATGTACCACAGTTTATTTATATATTCACATACTGCTATAGACTGAAGGTTTGTGTCCCTCTAAAAATTCCTGTATAGAAGTCTAACTCCCAAGGGGAGATGTTAGGAGGTTGGAGTTTTTGGGAGGTGATGAGGTCATCAGAGTGGAACCTCATGACAGAGATTAGGGACTTAGACACAACAAGAAGGTGACATCTATGAACCAGGAACCAGCCCTCATCAGTCACAGAGTCTGCAAGCCTTGATATTGGACTTCCAGCCTCCAGGACTGTGAGCAATGAATTTATGTGGTTTAAAACCCACCAAATCTATGCGTTTTGTTGTTGTTATAGCAGCTTGAATGGATTAAGACACTTACTGAAAGACATCTTGCTTGCTTCTACCTTTTTCAGAATTATGAATAAATCTGCCACAAACATCAATGTGTGGATTTTTGTGTGAACATAAGTTTCAACTCCTTTGGATAAACACCATGGAAATTGTGATTGCTGGATCATAGAATAAGGATATTTATTTTTATAAGAGTATGTTTAGTTTCGTAAGAAATTGTGTTCCAAACAGGCTGTTCCATTTTGCATTCCCACCATCAATGAATGAAAGTTCCTGTTGCTCCACATCCTCACCAGCATTTGGTACTGTTGGTGTTCTGCATTTTGCTTATTCTAGCAAGTGTGGCATGTAGTGGTCTCCTGTTGTTTTAATTTGCACTTTCCTGACAACATCTTATACAGAGTATCTTCTCATAGGCTTACTTGCCATCTACATATCTTATTTGGTGAAGTGTCTTCTTAGGCCCATTTTAAAGTCAGGATATTGCTGCTTTTTAAGACACAGTGTTGTCCTTTCCACATCCTTCCCCTAGCTCCTATGCATTCCGAGATGGGAACTCTCAGGTAAGCCACTGAGTAAGAGGTACAAGAAGGCTTTTGGTAGCTCAGAAGGTCCTAGGAGGTGAGTTCAGGATCTCGAATGCTGGTTGGGTTGAGGGAGGCAGTACTCCAGTGTTCATGCAACTGGGGAGCTCAGGAAATCACTGCATTAATCCAGAATGTTAAATGAAAATAATCTAGTAATGGGATAACAAGAGCTTTCACAGCAAACTGCAGTCCTGCATGAGGGAATGTCTCAGTACCAGAAAATACACCCGACTGTGAATCTGAAAATCCTCCACTCCAACAAGCAGAAAGAGGAGCTAAGGCAAAGCCACATACCCCATCTATTGGCACACACCAGGCCTAGATGAATCTCTCTTTATTCAAATGCTAAAGAAAAAAAGTGAAAAACAACACAGATCTGGGAAAAAAAAAAGAAAGCAAAAGCAAGGGAATACAACATCAACCTAGAGGCTGAGAAGGACTCACTTGCACTAAGATATAATTGGAATTTTTCATTTTCTGAACTAAAATGATAAAGGGGAAAAAAATCCTTCAAGCATTCAGGCAGGGAAAAAAATGAGGAGAAGAAAAACAGGCTACCTGCAAGAAGTCAGAATCATGTGGTACTCATATATCTCATACAGAAGCCTGAATTTGAAATGTCTTTTTGCTTTAAAGTAGAAAAGTTAGTGGCAAAAGAATTTTATGTCCAAACAAGAAGTCTATCATAAGTAGAAACAAGAGGAGAACTATTCTCAAATATCTAAGGATTCATTTTTATGACCAAATAGACTTCTCGAAAATAAAATCTATCTCAATTCATCAAAAGATGAAAGGCAAAGAAAAATTTAAGAAAAGTTATAAGATACAGAGCCTAGAGGTTACTACTGTAGCCAAATTAGCACAGTGTTTTGCACAAAAAGTATTTTAAGTATGGTTATTAAAATTAAGTATATGCCAAAAATTGTTGAAAGAGGGTATAAATATTGTAACATAACTCAATAAAATGTAATTTAAGTTTAATATCCCATACTGTAAACACCCAACGGGTTCTCCTTGCCTGCTGCCTAGACAAGAGCCAATTTATCAAGACAGGGGAATTGCAATAGGGTAAGAGTTTAATTCACACAAAGTGGGCTTACAGGAGATTGGAGTTTTATTATTACTCAAATCAGTCTCCCTATAAAATTGGAGATTCAGGCTCTTATGGATAATTTGGCCTGTAGGTGGTTGGAAAGTGGGAAATGCTGATTGGTTGGGTCTGAGATGAAATAATAGTGAGTAGAAGCTGTCTTCTTGTGCTCAGTCAGTTCCTTGGTGGGGGCCACAAGATCAGATGAGCCAGTTTATTGATCTGGGGGGTTCCAGCTGATCTATCAAGTGTGGGGTCCGCGAAACATCTCAAACACTGATTTTAAGTTTGACAAATGATGTTATCCCCAGAAACAATTTGGGGAGGTTCAGAATCTGGCAGCCTTCAGCTGTATGACTTCTAAACCGTAATTTCTAGTCTTGTGTCTAATTTGTTAGCCTTTAAGAGGCAGTCTTGTCCCCAGGTAAGAAAGGGGTTTGTTTTAGGAAAGAGATGTGACTGACTTTGTTTCAAAGTTAAACTAGAAACTAAATTCCTCCCAAAGGTAGTTTGGCTTATGTGCAGCAATGAATGAGGGCAGCTTGGAGGTTAGAAGAAAGATGGAGTCAGCTGGGTCAGATCCCTTTCACTGTCACAATGTTCTCAGTTATACTTTTTGCAAAGATAGTTTCAATATTCTATTTGTAAAGATACAAGTTAATAAAAGACAAATTATCCTCACTACATATAGCAAGAATTAAAAGACACCATGTGATTCATCATATTGAACAATTTAGATATTAATAATAATGAAAATAACCAATATGTATTGAGCAATTACTAGGTGCTAGTCATTTTCAGCACTTTACCTGTAGATGTGCAATATGGGTTAAATCATGTTCTTGAAATAGTGAAAGCGAATGACAAGTACATTTTACAAAGCAGAATCTGCCTTCTAGTCTTTGGAAAAGACACAAAGGAGCAAGACATAATCATATGACAAAAGACAGAAAACAAAGGAAATAGTAAGGCAACTTAAAAATCACTCATTAGGCAAGGATACAGAAGGGAAGCCAATCATATATGTTATTATGCTGGAATAGGTTAAATTCCCACTGAAACAGACAAAGACTCTCAAAATGTGTTAAAAAAAAACCAACAAAAACAAATACAAACATTTGGAGAAAAATAACAGGCCAAAAACAGCTCTCTATCCCCTCTGTTCCTATTTAGGAAAACCTATAGAAACGGACAAAAAATACCAAGGAAAACAGAAAAGAAGGAAGAAAAACAATGCTCAGACTGGCAAATGGCACCAAGAAATGCAACCAACACAACACCAAGAAAATTTTGCCATGTTTAGAGCAAATTGGCCCAAATTAAAGTGGTCACCCAGAAGCAGCTGAACAACTCCTCCTTTTGAAAGACGGGTAAAATTTTGGAGAAAGTAAATGGAGGATAATCTGGAAAACTCAAATAGCATCCTCTACTTTGGACCTACAAAGGACAACGTTGCGGACAGTTCACAAGAAGTGGGAAAGTCTCCCTGTCAGTGGGACGCCAAGGCAATGCGGTAAACAGGAAACAAAAAAAAATTGGCCATATTTGCAATTTTCCTCTAAACTGGCATGTTAATGGCAATCTCAGAGTCTGCCATTTGGGGTAAAGAAGGAGGATGGGGCAGCTGGGAATTCCTGGATCTGGAAGCACAAGAGCTAACTGTAAAAGAGATGAGGACAGATATATTTGAAGCTATTTTCAGAGCTGTAGGATTATAGCAGAAGGACATGCCAATAGAGAAGCTAAGCCCTTCTAGGGAGTATCTGTCCCAGAAGCCAGGATACACTCCTTACACAGCTAGGCATGGAACCCATAGGGTTCTGCCTCAAGGCAAAATGCTTGTCCTTCTGCCCCTCAGCTGCCTGGAATTGTACTACTCAGCTACTGTCCCAATTCTGAATATGCTGTGGAGGCCCCCTTCTGCACATTCCTAATGGTTAATTCTAGCACAAACCAGAGCTGAATCAAGATCTACCTTAGAATAAATAATTTACCATTATCTCAGACTGCCTTCTCATGTCTTCTCATGTCTCTCTGTCTGTCTTTGTCTCTTTCTCTCTGACACACACACACACACACACACACACACATGCACACACACAACTTCAGCCTGTTAACCAAACATGATGAAGGTCTTTAGTATTTAGATAACAAGCTATTAAAAATGGCCACTCACAAGCATGTTAAAAAACGTTATAAATAGTAAAGGTAAAAATAAATGCAAGACTACATTTTCACAGTACCAAATGTATTTAAAAAGTCTGTTTCTAATAAACACATATACTTATAAAGTTTATAGCTAATGTACACATTTATTTACAATTATAATGTAGGTAGATGGATGAAGAAAGAATGAATGGATGGATGGATGGGATAGATGGATGGACAAATGAATAGATAAGTAGGTGGATAGATGGGAAGATGGGTGGGTGAATAGATGTTTGAGTGGATAAAAGGTTGGTTGGGTGGATAAATGAATGAATGGATGGATGAATAGATGCACAAATGAATGAAGCATAGATGGATAGATGATAGATGGATGAATGAATGGACAAATGAATGAATGTACAGTTGGATAGATAAAGAATGGCTAAATGGTTGGTGGCTGGATGGACAAATTAACAGATGAATAGGTAGATAGACATGAGGCTGAGTGGGTGAATGGCTGAATGGTTGGATGGATGGATAGACGAATGGATGGATAGGGAAAAGTTTATAGAAATAGATACATGAATACTCTGACAGCTATTCAGATAGGTTGATCTTTGAACTCACTCATCAAAAAGAATATAACATTTACAGATCTGTGATCTGGGACAGATGACATAACTTCTCTGAGCTTTACTTCCTCATCCATATAGCAGGAATAGTAACATACATTTAGTCTACTTCTTGCAAAGATTAAATAGCTATTATTTGCCATGAGCCTGACCCGTAAGATTTGTTCAAAAAATAATAGTTTCCTTCCAATTTAAAATTACATTACCTCAGAAAGATATTCTTTAAAAATAAGCAGCACTAAATTTTGTACTATTTGGGGGCAAATGAAAATCAAATTCCAAACTGAAAATATGTGTGTCCTATAATTGTACATTACATTTTAAGAAAAACTAGGATGACCAAGAGCATTACATAACTGTACTCCTTAAAGGAGTAAAAACAGATACACCGAGAGTTAGACCACGAACATGTCTACATGATCTTTTTATCTATAAGGTAAGTGCAGGAAAGGAAACAAATGGGAAAAGTGAGAGTTTATTTTTTAATCCATCAAAATGACCCAATATGAGTAAAATAATATGTGTTCTCTTCTGAATGAAGATGCAATTACCATAGTGCATGTAATGTCTCAAGCATTACCTTATTTAGTGCTGACTTTATGGCTTTCTTCATGTTCTCTAATCATTCATATCATTTTCGTGTGCACCTTCTCTGCCTTGTCTGTGGATAGCCCTGAGGACCTGGTTACTAAGTCACCAGGCAGGATTTAGGTAACAGTTGAATTTTGCCTAGCCTCTGGTTTGGTTCATTGGGTCTCCATACCGTATTTCATAAAATTAATATCATTACATTGTTCTATAATATAATTGTGGTCCCTAAAAATTCCATGCCTGAATTCTCAGATCTGTGAAATATGTCACCTTACATGGTTAGAGAGACTTTGCAGATACCATTAAAGTTACTAATTCATCGACCCGCAGATAGAAAAGTGTTTTGTGCATTTTGGGTTTCTATAACATAATACAACAGATTAGGTAATTTATAATAAACAGAAATTAATTGGCTCAAGGTCCTGAAGGCTGGGAAGTCCAAAATCAATGAGCTAGCATCTGCTGAGGGCCTTCTTGCTACATCATCCCATGGTGGAAGGGCAAAGAGAGGGTGAGAGAGTGCAAGAGATCGAACTTGCAGCCCCAAGCCCACTTGTAATCAACATTAATCGACTCATGAAGGTGGAGTCTCCAGGATCCAAACACCTCCCACCAGACACCACCTCCCAACAAGATCACACTGGGAATTAAGTTTCTGACACATGCTTTTGGACGGACGCATTCAAACCATAGCAAAAGGTTGTTCTGGTTGTTTGGGTAGCTCCATGTAATGCCATGAGCCCTTAGAAGCAGAGGCAGAAGACAAAGTGGAGAGAGGTTGTTTGAGGGGAGACCAGAAAAATCTGAAGGATGAGAAGGATTCTGCCCATCTTTGCCAACTTTGAAGTTGAAGAAAAGCAGCCAGAGCTGAAGAAATTGAGGGGCCTCTAGAAGGTGAGAACAACTCCAGATGACAGCCAGCAAAGAAGCAGGGACCCCACTTCAATGATTACAAGGAGCTGATTTCTGATGATAACTCAAATAGCTTGAAAGTGTATGCTCTTCCAGAGCCTCTGGAGTAGAACTCAGCCTGGTACACACGTTGATTTTAGCCTGGTGAGACCCCAAGCAGAGGACACAGCAATGTTGTAGCCAACTTCTGACCTGCAGAACCGTAAGATAATCAATTTGCATTGTTTTAAGTTCCCGTGTACATGGCAATTTGTTAAGGTCACAACAGAAAACTAAAACAGCAATGGAACGTATTATAACATAGCATATTTATAAGCAAGAATGTATAGGGAAATCCAGTTAAAATATAATAAACACAATGAAAAGGCTGTTTTCTGAGAAATCTGAGTCTTTTCCAAGAGAATAAAAGATAATCATTTATTCTTCCCAGGGAGAAAGAAAGATTCCCTTGTCTCTCCCAATTTTGTAGGAGAGACTCCTAATTTCACCACTTATACATTGTTACATTGTTTTTTGTTTTTTTAAGATGGAGTCTGGCTCTGTTGCTCAGCCTGAAGTACAGTGGCATGATCTCAGCTGACTGCAACCTCCACCTCCAGGGTTCCAATAATTCTCCTGCCTCAGCCTCTCTAGTAGCTGGGATTCCATGTGTGCACCAACACACCCAGCTGATTTTTAAAAATTATTCTTAGTAGAAACAGGGGTTTCACCATGCTGCCTTGGCTGATCTAGAACTCCTCACCTCAAGTGATCCACTCGCCTCGGCCTCCCAAAGTGCTGAGATTACAAGTGTGAGCCACTACACCTGGCCATCACCACTTATACATTTAATAATAATATTATAATATTATTTTAATTCTATTAATTGCATGTTATAATAATACTATTTTACAATTTACATTTTATGCATACATTCTTTTGCATTTTTTTTGAGACGGAGTCTTGCTCTGTTGCCCAGGCTGGAGTGCAGTGGTGTGATCTCTGCTCACCACAACCTCTGCCTCCCGGGTTCAAGTGATTGTCCTGCCTCAGCCTCCTGAGTAGCTGGGATTACAGGCAGGCACCACCATGCCTAGCTAATTTTTGTATTTTTAGTAGAGATGGGGTTTCATCATGTTGGTCAGGCTGGTCTCGAACTCCTGACCTTGTGATCTGCCTGCCTCAGCCTCCCAAAGTGCTGGGATTAGAGGTGTGAGCCACCAGCCTGGCCGCATTTTTTTTAGATTTAATATACACATTCGTGTTTATGTCAGAAAACCTGTAAATATTATCATAGATTTATAATTTCCTTTTTAACTTTCCCTCTATCCCACCCCATTTCACTGCCTGTATTAATTTCTATCCCTGTTGTAATAAATCACTCAAAACTTGGTCACTTAAAACAATACCAATATATCATGGCTAATCCCTTATAGTCTCCACACATGAAGACTCTTAATTTAATCACAACCACCAAGTTCCTTTTGTTGTGTAAGAAAATTTTTGAAAGTTCTGGGGGGTAGGATATAAACAGCTTCCCTACAGTCTACACTGGGCAGAAAGCAGACATTTAATGACTTGCTTACGAATTCAACTGTGGTTGGTCTCTACTGGAGGCTCAGAAGACACAAAAACCCAAATTCCTATTTTCTGTCCATACCATCCGTGAAAAAAACTGAAGAAAAGCAAGAAAAGGAGATGGCGGGGCTGTATGCATCGGTCCAGTCAATATTCAAACACAACTGCTACATGTGCATTTGGGCACGAATGAGGTCATTTGAATTGTACAATACATGTCACATATGCAGTTTCAGTGTCCTTGTTTCAACATGAACATGCATAAGGGAATATGGAATTGAGTGAAGTAAGTAGTCTATGAAACATAGAAAGCGAGTTTAAGGCTTTGTAAAAGGTTACTAAGAATCTGTTATCAATATGATGATCCTCCCTATCTTTGAGTACCTCATTCACCTCCAGGCAAGAACAAATAATACATCTCATGGATTGAAGAGGAGAAAATATTTTTTTCGTACGCTGAAAGGATCTACCATCACATCAGACTGAGTGTGTGCAATGAGAAGGCAGACTTCTCCACATAACCACCAACACAGAAGTTGTGATGGAAGGGGCAGAATAGCTCTGCCATAATGGCATGATGGAGCTTTCTCTCATGATGTCAGGTGAGTTTTGTCACACTTCGGAAATGTCAGAAAACGGCCTTCTGTTAGCAAATTGTGCTCATGGGCATATGCACAGGCACACACACAAACACGAGCAAATGCCTTCTGGAAGGGAGTGAGAATTCCAGCAACCTCACCCTGGCTCCACCGTCCACCTTCTCTACGGTCTTGGTATTTCTTCCCCTCGGCCCTACATCCCACCTGTTTAGGTGGGAAGTTACTGTCATGGTCAGAAAGCCCTTTTCATTTCCAGCTCTGGAAACTGAAATTCCAGAAACACACACATGTTGAACAACTATGTACACTGACAGTCAACCCATTTGTGGTTTTCATTGGAAAATGCCTCAGCTCTTTCTATGGCTACAAATTGACCTTCATGACCCTATGATGACTCTTTGGTTATCCTCTCCCCATCAAGGGAATCAGGCATTCCAGGAAACATAAAACAAGAGATGGAATATAATATCCATTTCTATCAAAAAATGTAAGTAAATAACTCAAGGAGTGCCATAACTTATAATTATCTCAACACAATAGAAATATAAGTGTATAATCAAAATGTAAATGATGTGCTCAGGTTTTCACTAAATCATGCTTTTGTAGAAAAATAAAGTCAAAATCATTTTCATCCACTACCTTGTTGCTAGAGATCCATGTGAATCAGAGAAGGTAAGGATGAACATGACCTGTTCAGTCGTCTCTCTTAGCCCCCTCATCACTGAGAATGTGTTAGCTACATACAATATTCTTTCCAGAACCTTTTACTTATTTGGAACGAAAGTGCAGTATGGTCAAGGAGAAAATCCTCAGATAATTTTTATTCTGTTTTTTTTATAATATGATTTTAAAATCTAGGCAGGTAACCCATTTGCCCAATGCAAATCGGGCTTGAATGAATGCCCACAGTAGAGCAGGTGGACAGAGGTGTCCAGTCACTACCATCTGTCTCTTAGGATTAAAATTGTAATGGAGATAACTCAGAGCAAAAATTTCTGAAAGACGTAGGCTACAGTTAGGTAGAGAGAACTTTGCATTGATGACATTTCAAGTTGCCCATGGCAGATGGGTGTGGGCAAGATACATATTTCTGAATAATTTTCTACATGCTTCTAAAACCTTCAACTTCCCCATCCAAACTTTTTGGGCTTAATGACAGAACCACAACATTCAAAATACTCAACAACTTATTGCCACTCATTGGCAACTAACTCAGATTATCATGAAATTGATATAGGAGGTCCAGCCAGATGAAGAATATGAGCTGGTTAGGGAAGGGGGGAAATTTTGTCATGGATAAAGCATTAAAATGGGAATTTAGCTATTTGGGGATTGTTTGTGTTTTGTTGTTTGTTATTTTGTCTGCAAAAATGTCCTTATCAAATCTTCTACCTTCCCTGCACTTCAGTATTTCTTTGCTAGTAGAATAAACACATTGAACTTGAAAGTGACCATGCTCCGTCAAGTCATGCAAGTCTAAAGGGCTTCAGCTGGGCTCTTGAGGCCCACAAGAGAAAGTTTCTTCCTTAAACGTTCATGAAACAGCACAGACCTTCCTTTCTTTCAGCCACAGCCATGCTATCTATGTCAAGTCATTGACAACCAAGTTTTTATCCTCTGCATTGTAAGTGAGAACACACAGGTACCAGCTTCCTAAGGAACAACACCTTGATGATCTCATCCAGTCTGATTAAACACCAAGTCAATGCAGCTTTCAGTGTTTATTGTACATTTTTTTCATTGCCTTTTTTTGAGGCAATAAGGAGTAGGGAGTGTGGCAAACTGATTAACAGAATTATTCTCTCTGGGATTGGGACTCTGTCATGTCTCCCATTTCTGTTTCTTCAAGGATTACAAATTTGATCTGGTTTCTAGCATTAGGCATGCCTAATTCTCCTTTTTCCTATATTTTTGGACCTTCTAGATCATCTGTAGGTGCTACCCAAAGCTGTCTTTGCTAAAAGAGGAAGAATCATTAAAATTCTGCGGTGTGGAAGGTAATGATTGTCCCAATAATGTCCCTGAGCACCACTACTCCCCCTGAAGTTAAATTTCTTACCTTGGACCATTCTCTGTGAGCCAGTGAAAGTTGTTTTACGCACATACCCTAAACCAATGGGTTTTTAACGTTAGGCCTAACATTATTTACCATTCAAATGAAAAGTTTATGTGATCCTCATATCATATGTCATGAGAGGAATGCAACTTGAAACAATACCTATTAGAATGGCCAAAATCCAGAAAACTGACAAAATCAAATGCTAGTGAGGAAGTGAAGCAACAGGAATACTCATTTATTGGTGGAGGGAATGCAAAATGGTACAGTCACTTTGGAAGACAGTTTGGCAGTTTCTTACAAAACTATGCATACTCTTACTATACTATCCAGCAATCACACTCTTTGGTATTTATCCAAAAAAGTTAAAAATGGTACAGACACACACACACAAAAACTGCACCTAGATTTTTTGGTACATCTATTCATAACTGTCAAATCTTGGAAGCAACAAAGATATCCTTTAGTAGGTGATATGTTTGGCTGTGTCCCCACGTAAATCCCATCTTGAGTTGTAGCTCCCATAATTCCCACATGTTGTGGGAAGGACCTGGTGGGAGATAACTGAATCATGGGGGCAGTTTCCCCCATACTGTTTTCATGGTAGTGAATAAGTCTCAATAGATCTGATGGTTTTATATGAGGTTTCCCCTTTTGCTTTGCTCTCATTTTCTCATGTCTGCTGCCATGTAAGATGTGCCTTTCACCTTCTGCCATGATTGAGAGGCCTCCCCAGCCACTTGGAACTGTGAGTCCATTAAACCTCTTTCTCTTTATAAATTACCAGGTCTCTGGTATGTCTTTTTCAGCAGCATGAGAATGGACTAATACAGTAGGTAAATGGATAAATAAACAGTGGTATATACAGACAATGGAATATTATTCGGCACTAAAAAGAAATGAGCTATCAAGCCATGAAAAGAAAGGAATGAAACTTTAAACACATATTACTAAATGAAATAAACCAGTCTGAAAAGGCTACATACTATATTATTTCAACTATGAGACATTCTGGGAAAGGTGAAACTATAGCAACAGTAAAAATATATTGGTGTTTTCCAGGGGTTAGTGGGAAGAAAGGTATGCATATGTGGAGCACAGAGGAATTTTAGGGCAAGGAAATTACTCTGTATGATTCTATAATGGTGGATCCATGTCAGTGTCCATCTGCCAAATCCATAGAATTTACAACACCAGGAGTAAACTCTGATGTAAACTTTGCACTCTGGGTGACAATGATGTGTCCTTATAGGTTCATCAACTGTAACAAATGTACTGCTCAGGTGTGGGGTGTTCGTAGTGGGGGTGGGGGTGTGTGCATGTGTTTGGGCAGGAAGTATGTAAAACCTCTCTGTACTTTCTCAATTTTGCTGTGACCATAAAAATTTTATAGAAAATAAAGCCTTTAAAAAAAAGTGCCTGAAATCTGACTCTAAAAAAACATTAAAAAATGCATTTTGATAACGTATTTTAGCCAGGTGTGCTGGCTCACGCCTATAAACCCAGCACTTTGAGAGGCTGAGGTGAGTGGATGGCTTGAGCCCAGGAGTTTGAGACCAGCATGGGCAACATGGCGAATCCCTGTCTCTACAAAAAATACAAAAATTAGCCAAGCATGGTGGTGCATGCCTGTAGTCCCAGCTACTCTGGAGGCCAAGGTGGGAGGATTGCTTGAGCCCAGGAAATAAAGGCTACGGTGAAACATATTCATGCCACTGCACTCCAGTTTGGGTGACAGTGAGACCTTCTCTCTCTCTCTCAAAAAAAATGCATTTTCTTTATAGATTTCAACATAATATTTATTCAATGCAAGTTCAATGAACTAGATAAATAGAGTTATCGAGATGTGCATACATGCTTGAAATCCACAGTTAAAAATGACTTGCAGTCTTACCAACTTCTGCATCAAATTTCTTTCTTTGTTTTTTTCTTTTGTAGAGATGGAATCTTGCTCTGTTGACCAGTCTCAACTTACTTTATTTTGTTTTGCCTGCAGTATTGAGAAAAACCTAAATAGCTAAAAGAAATAGTCAAATGCCAATTCGGTGTGTGTGTGTGAGGGAGAGGTTTCTGTGTGTGTATGTTGTATGTATTATGTGTGTTGTGTGTGCTATGTGGGGAGTGCATATGTGTGCTGGTATGTGTGTGTGCTGTGTATGTTCAATATGCAAGGTTCTTCAATGAAAGAATCTTGGAAGAGACATGATAGGACATTTGTTTCAATGTGAATATCTCATAATATCTCTCAAAAGCTCATATTCCTCTTGCTAAGACTGATTTGAACAAATCTGATAAATGAAATTTTCAGCCAGTTTAATTTTCATTTTTGAGACAGAAATACTTTCCAAATGTACATGTTACTATTATGAAAAATGAAACATATATACTTACATATGTATTTATATGTGTACTTAAATATAAAGTGTCTCCTTGTCAGGCTCAGGCATTCATTCAATCTCTTTTAAAACCCTCACATTTATTTATATTTTTGTGGTAGGGAATATCCACTGTGGCTTTACTGCTGAAACTCTATCTGCAGTTGCAAATCTAATATTTATTGATACTGTGTTTTATTTTGTGTGTTACAAAATTGTACCTATTTAGATTATTAAAAACAAGACCCAAGACACAAAAAGTGGTTCTGTGTCTTAGCAGTATGTAGCTAATAGAATTTCTATAACTGCAAAAGCAAAAACTAAAATAATGCAAATGTTAAATATACGCACATTAACAGTTACATAGTTCTATCTGTGGCATTGCCTCCAAACAATGGACTTGGGGAAAAAGTAAATTCAAAACTTGTATTTGGACTATTACATATTTTGTGAAAATACATCCATTAAGGTATCTGTCCATTAATACAACTGAAATAGAACAAAAGTACCAAACAGTGGCACTTCTTAGTAGCTAGTGTTTATCTAAGCAACATAAAATGAATTCACTACCTGCTGGTTACAGCTTTTATGAGCACCTCTCTTCCAACAATTTTTAGTGTCATTGGTTTTGGTCCATCAATTAGAGGTCATGTCATTTTTGCTAACTTATCCAGGGAGCATTACAATGGGTGTAAGCTCTTTAAAATGTCCTCTGCTTTTATTCCTGTGTCAACTGATGTAAAACCTCATGGGAGACCCCAAATCACAATCAGCCCATTAAGCTGCTCCAGAAATTCTGACCCTACAGAAATGGAAAGATAAAAAGTGTGTGGGTTTTTTTGGGGAGGTCATTCTAAACCACTGAGTTTTGAGATAGCGTATTATGTATGATAGATAACTAATACAACTATCTTCTTTCACCTGTGGTGTCCAGTAGCTCCAACGAACCAAAGGCAGAGTTCAAAGTGACTAAGAACAGGCTAACCAAGGGGCACCCTGGCGCTAATGAATGGACTTTATCCTCCTGGAGCCCTTGGGAATGAAGGACCTAATTCTGTGTCTCCTAAGCCCTTGAAATGGCAGTGCTTCCATGAATTAAACACCCCTTTGGGCTCCAGTCACCATGATAACTGAAAACTCAAGCCTGAGAACTGTCAGCAAACCCTTCAGCTGGTTTGGTGTACCCCAGTGGAGGGTGTTAATGAGAAACACAACACAAATATCCCATATCGCATAAAAAGAAAACAGGGAGTATTGTGAATGCTACCCTAGGTCCTGTTGTTAATTAATAGGGTAGTAATAAGAGGAACTAATCCACATACACACACACATACATGGACACACACACACACACAATAAGCAGTGTTCTCTCTGTATCAAAAAATGTCATGGGAGTGGTGAAAAAAAGGTTAATCAACAGAATATCAATTAGTGATGGAAGTCGTAATCCCAAAAGATCAGCATGCCACTCTGATTTGGAAATCTCCATGCTATGGGAACAATGCCCCTCCACATTCAATATAGCCCTGAAATCAAACTCCAGTTCCATTCATGAAGGAAATTCTGCATCAGAATTTTGCTAACTAACCATCAGTGCAGTCTTCCTGCTCTCCTCTGAGTGAAACTTGAACTTACCTGTCCAAACAAATAATTAGGAAGCATTGAATATTTTTGACACTATGTTGGTTGTCAATTGCAGCTGTAACAAATGACCATAAAAACTACATACATTTTTAGTCTTACAGTTCTAAAGGTTTTAAGTCCAGAGAGGATCTTACTGGACTATAATGTAGGTATTAGTAGGGCAGCCTAGGAGAGAATCCATTGACTGCATTTTCCAGTTCCTAGAGGCTGCTTGCTTTCCTTGGCTCAGAGATCACTTCTATCTTCAATGCCAGAATGGCTGATTGAGTCTTTCTCACTTTGAACATTTTGGTTCTCTCTTCTAAATTCACTTTTCTCATTTATAAGGACCCTTTTGATTACACTGGGTCCATCTGGATACTCCAGAATCATCTCCGTGTTTTAAGTTCAGCAATTGATGACCAACTTTAATTCCATCTGCAGCCTTCACTCTGCCTTGCCATACAACATATAATATATTCACAGGTTCTGGCAATTTGAGTGTGGACATCATTGGGCAACCATTATGCTGTCAGCTACAGAGAGTTTACTTTTTTTCCAGAGGTACAACAGTAATTAAAAGACTTACCCTGGCATCCTGGGTCTCCAATTTTAAAGGGGAAAATGGTGTGCAACCAAATATTTCAACTGTATGGTACAATAAGAATATAGAAGAATACATGAGTCAGAGACGTTGGCTGGATAAATCACCTCAAGGAGTCAGCATTTGAGCTAAGTCTTAAAGAACAAGCAGACTGATGCCAAATTGTATTATAATTCTCCAGAGAAAGAGAACCAATAGGATATATAGGTACAGATATAGATCCAGATACAAATTTAGAGATATACGAGATGGGATTTGTTATGGAAATTGGTTCGTACAATCATGAAGACAAGAATTCCCACAATGATGCCATATTCAAGCTGGAGAACCAGAAAAGCCAGCTGTATAATTCAGTCCAAGTTCAAAAGGCTGAGAACCAGAGGAATGGATGGGGTAACTCCCAGTAAAAGGCCAAATTCCCGAGCTCAGGGAGGACCACTAGTCCCAGAGGCTGAAAGCCTGAGAACCAGAAGCTGGGAGGTCAAGAGGAAGGAGGTGAATGTCCCAGCTCAAGAAGAGAAAGCAAATTCACCCTTCTTCGGCCTTTTTATTTGGGCTATCAGTGGATTTGAGAACGCTTGCCCACATTGCTGAGGGTGGATCTTCTTTACTTAGTCTACTGATTCAAATGCTAATCTTGTCCGGAAACACTCTCACAGATGCACCTAGAATCAATGTTTTACCAACTCTCTGGGCCTCCCTTAGCCTAGTCAAGTTAGCACTTACAGTAAACCATTATACAAATGAATGTGGATGGGAAGGTATTGAGCTTTACGTAAAGGTATATGGAATATAAAACCTACCAGGTTACTTGGAGTCCTCGTATAAAAATAAGTAGGGGTATTCAGAATTGTGAAGCGGGGGCAGGACATGATTAGACCTGCATGTGAAAAAAATCTCTCCAACCAAAAGAGGAAGAAGCTGGGGACAAGAAGACCAGTTACCTTGTGCTTCACTTCTAATAACAAGCTCTTTTTTTGTTGTTGTTTTTGTTGTATGATAATCAGCCTTGCATTCCATTCCAAAAATTGCAAGTTTTCCATGCCTAATTGCATGCTTTAATTTGTAGACCAATGTTTCAAGTCCTTATAAGGGCTGGAATAACATCCTTCCACCCCATTCTCTCGATACCTGGTAAAACCACCCCAATCCAAGTCCTCAGATTTGCCTAAATTCCCTTTTAGAGCACTCCCAGCATGAAGGATTGTGTTCTTATAACTCAGCTATGGCTTCCTCTGTTTTCTCTACTCACTGATATCTTGAAAGGATAGATTGAAGTTTTTCAAAAGTAGAAGAAATCACCCTATGAAATAGCAAGTAGTTCTTCCTTAGAAATATTCAGCCCTTTAATGATGATGTGAAGACCATGAGGAATACTATAGAAGGGAAGGTTTCCTTGCGAGGAAGTAAGGTGTCTTTTAGGATGATGCTACCCAAAGTGGGGTCTGTGGATGGCTGCTATTTCCAAGTCATTACCAATCTGCAACGAGTTAAGTAAAGAAATGGAGAGTAACCACTTTCTTTTATTGTTGAACTTATTTTTGGTGTTTGTAATATGAAGACGATAGATATCTTTTTTAATCAAATAAGGTTTATTTTATTAATTATACTTTTTCTTTTAAATGACAGCCTTGAGTCAGATTTTTCTGTCCTTGTGCTAAGAATTGCATTAGTCTTAATGTAGAACCAAGGTGATTCTGATCTAGAGATGCTCCATGAATGTGAGATATTTTGAAGAATCTAAGCCCTGATGCATCCTCCCTGTGTCTATGTGTTCTCATTGTTCAACACCTGCCTATGAGTGAGAACATGTGGTGTTTGATTTTCTGTTCTTGCATCAGTTTGCTGAGGATGATGGTTTCCAGGTTCATCCATGTCCCTACAAAGGACACGAACTCATCGTTTTTGATGGCTGCATAATATTCCACAGTGTATATGTGCCATATTTTCCCTGTCCAGTCTATCATCGATGGACATTTGGGTTGGTTCCAGGTCTTTGCTATTGTAAATAGGGCTGCATTGAACATTCATGTGCATGTGTCCTTATAGTAGAACAATTTATAATCCTTTGGGTATATACCCAGTAATGGGATTGCTGGGTCAGAGATTGCTGGGTCAGATGGAATTTCTATTTCTAGGTCCTTGAGGAATCGCCACACTGTCTTCCACAATGGTTGAACTAATTTACACTCCCACCAACAGTGTAAAAGTGTTCCTATTTCTCCACATCCTCTCCAGTATCTGTTGTCTCCAGATTTTTTAATGATCGCCATTCTAACTGGTGTGAGATGGTATCTCAATGCAGTTTTGATTTGCATTTCTCTAATGACCAGTGTTGATGAGCATCTTTTCATATGTTTGTTGGCCTCTTGTATGTCTTCTTTTGTAAAGTGTCTGTTCATATCCTTTGCCCACTTTTGAATGGGCTTGTTTTTTTTTTTCTTGTAAATCTGTTTTAGTTCTTTGTAGATTCTGGATATCAGCCCTTTGTCAGATGGGTAGACTGCAAAAATTTTTTCCCATTCTGTTGGCTACCGATTCACTCTAATGACTGTTTCTTTTGCCGTGCAGAAGCTGTGGAGTTTCATTAGGTCCCATTTGTCTATTTTGGCTTTTGTTGCCAATGCTTTTGGTGTTTTGTTCATGAAGTCTTTGCCTACTCCTATGTCCTGAATGGTTT
Source organism: Callithrix jacchus (assembly GCF_049354715.1). Classification (NCBI taxonomy): domain Eukaryota; kingdom Metazoa; phylum Chordata; class Mammalia; order Primates; family Cebidae; genus Callithrix; species Callithrix jacchus. Next base: position 6,878,246 of record NC_133524.1, read on the forward strand.
TGCCTAGATTTTCTTCTAGGGTTTTTATGGTGTTAGGTCTTATGTTTAAGTCTTTAATCCATCTGGAGTTAATTTGAGTGTAAGGTGTCAGGAAGGGGTCCAGTTTCTGCTTTCTGCACATGGCTAGCCAGTTTTCCCAACACCATTTATTAAACTGGGAATCCTTTCCCCATTGCTTGTTTTTGTCAGGTTTGTCAAAGATTGTATGGTTGTAGATATGTTGTGTTGCCTCCGAGGCCTCTGTTCTGTTACATTGGTCTATATCTCTGTTTTGGTACCAGTACCATGCTGTTTTGATTACTGTAGCCTTGTAGTATAGTTTTAAGTCCAGTAGTGTGATGCCTCCCGCTTTGTTCTTGTTGCTTAGAATTGAGTTGGCTATGCAGGCTCTCTTTTGGTTCCATATGAAGTTTAAGGTGTTTTTTTCCAGTTCTGTGAAGAAGGTCATTGGTAGCTTCATGGGGATAGCGTTGAATCTGTAAATTACTTTGGGCAGTATGGCCATTTTCACGATATTGATACTTCCTAACCATGAGCATGGAATGTTTCTCCATCTGTTTGTGTCCTCTCTTATTTCGTTGAGAGTAACCATTTTTAACTGTGTATAGCACTTTATTAGAGCAATTGTATAGCTCTTGAATCTAATGGTAAAAATAGGACCTTGTATTTGTAGGTCTCTTTACTTCTTCCTTTTCAAAATTTGTTTTTATTTATATAACTGTACTGTAAACATCGTAAACATTGGTTTTGGAAACATTGAAAATTTTTTTTTGAAAAGTGTCAGTCTTGAATGTTTTTCCATCTCTCCAGTGTGGTGACTCAGGTAGATACAGCGGCATGGCTGTGAGACTCCCTCTCCTACCTGCTCTCAACTGGCCCCCTGGGATCTTTACCTCCTCACCCTTTGCATTCAATCCTCCACCAAACTCTACTGGACCTTCCATTGATCTTATCATCAGTCTTTGACCTTAGCTTTGGTATCTTAAACTACACACTTAAACTTCAGATTCAAAAAAGGCATGTCCTCAAAATTCTAACTTGTATTAAGAAAAAATGAGTACTTATTGTGGGGCTACATTGTCCTAACAACTACCGAGTACTTTAGATATTAATATATTTACACTTATAATAGCTGTGAGGGAAGTCAATCACCTTATAGACAGGGAAAGGGAGTCTATAGACAGTAACTGCCTGAGCTGGTTTGGGGATCAGTGCATGTTCCTTCTGCTCTGCCACAATTTATACCCAGGAATCATGTTATTTTCACCAAATAATTATAATTTAATCTTTTTCTAGTTCAAGGTCATAATCCATCTAAAGTCCAGCCATATTGACCTAAAACTATAAAAAATGCTCTACAAAAAGCTCTGTGGCCACTTTTCATAAAACCCTTTAAAGATCTGAATTCTAAGTAGCTAATTGCAAAGGTTCTTTGCTAAACAGTAAAATGATTTTAAAGTCATCATTTAAATAGGATATAAATTTTGATGAAAGCCGTGTCTCTTGCAGAACCATTAAAATGTCACTTATATACCTTCCCTTTCTCAAAGGCAGGTTGTCAGGAATTGACATTTGATTATGCAAATCTATTTTTTAAGACTAAGAAATTACAGTAGAAAGATCCAAAACAGAAATGATTTTAGAGTTGTGTACTGCCACTACTCACCCCCAAAAAAGGCAATTGAAAGAAAAAAAGGTTTTGCCTAAACTTAAACTCTTTTAGAATTACCATAACATCTAAAATTTCAGTACAGTATGGACAAATAGAAAATAAGAATTCTTGTCACCAATTAAAAATCTGTTTAATAACAATCTTACTTTATTTTTCTCCCTGGTTTGAGCTCATACAATCTTACTTTTTTTATTTTTTTGAGATGGAGTTTTGCTCTTGTTACCCAGGCTGGAGTGCAATGGCGTGATCTCGGCTCACCGCAATCTCTGCCTCCTGGGCTCAGGCAATTCTCCTGCCTCAGCCTCCTGAGTAGCTGGGATTAAAGGCATGCGCCACCATGCCCAGCTAATTTTTTGTATTTTTAGTAGAGACGGGGTTTCACCATGTTGACCAGGATGGTCTCGATTTCTTGACCTTGTGATCCACCTGCCTCAGCCTCCCAAAGTGCGGGGATTACAGGCGTGAGCCACCATGCCCGGCCACAATCTTACTTTTAAGTGACACAAAAAATTCCCAACTTTCATGTATTATCAACCTTAAAATCTTATCTGCCACTTGGATATTTTGTGTGTCCCAGACAATGACAAAACTTTTTATGATCAGGATCTCATTGACTTCTCACAATTTCCAATATTTCACAAATAAAGAATATAAGTGTATTGGTTAGCTATTGTTGTGTAACAAATGGTTCTAAGACTTAGTGGCTTAAATCATCAGCCATTTATTATTCCTCATGTACCTGTAAATCAGCTGGGAAGCATTTCTGATGTAGAATAAGCTTATTGGTCTTGGGTGCACTTCTAGCCTGGGCTTGTTCTCATGGTAGTGATCGTGTCAAATAAAGGAAGTAGAAGGGAAAAAGTGCTTTGTGAAACATCTGCCTATGTGATAACAACAAAAGCAAGTTACAAGACTAAGTCCAGGGTCAGGAGTAAGAGAAACTATAATACAACTGAGTCCTGGGTTGGTTTAAGAGTCAGGTCTGAATCCAGTGCATGTGCTTTCTACCTTGCCACATTAAATTGACACCAAGGGATCCTGTGTACATCTTCATTAAATAATTACAGTTAATCTTACCTAGTTTAGAGTCAATAAAGGGACTGTTATCCTGCTGATCAAAGTTATAAACATGCACTACAGGAAGCAGAACAGAGAAGCACTTTTCACAAAGCCCTTTAAAGATCTGAACTATAGGTAGCCAATTGCAAAGTGTGTAGATATAGGGAGGCCATTCAACAAGGCAATTTATGCAATCAGTTAATTACAGCAAGGCTGAAATAATAACTTAACAAGTTGTCTGCCATCAGGCAACTAGTAATTTGAAAATCGGTCTGTGGGACTCCAGAGTCTGCATTTTTGTTTGTCAAGAGGCCATTTTACCAGTTATATGGGACTAATATTATGGATTTTATCTGGCTTACTTGTTGAAAATTTTGTAGACATTACACATGGAGAGAATGTGAACACTGAAGCTGTGACTGTGGCAACACCAGAATGTAACAGATGCTGCATATAAAAATGAAGTGCGACAACAATGTAGTTTGGATGTTTGTCCCCACTAAATCTCGTGTTGAAATCTGATTCCCAGTGTCAGAGGTGGGGCTTGGTGAGGAGTGATTTTATCATGGGGGTGGATCCCTCTTGAATGGCTTATCCAACTATTTGGTGATAAGGAAGTTCTCAACTTGTTCACATAAGACCTGGTGGTTTAAATGAGTCTGGGACTTCCCCACTGTCTCTTGCTCCCACTCTCAACATTTGATATGTCAGCTCCCCCTTTGCCATTCGCCATGATTGGAAGCTTCCTGAGGCTTCATCAGAAGCAGATGCTGGAACCATACTTGTAGAGCCTACAGAACCATGGGCCAATTAAAGTAGTTTTCTTTATAAATTACCGAGCCTCAGGTATTTTTTTTTTTTTTTGAGCAATGCAAAAACAGCCTAACACAGATGGGAATGCAGAATTTAGAGAGGAATTATTCCCTAAGTCTCAGATCCCTTCTCCAGATCAAGGGTGTGAAATGGATCAAACTATGGAAGGCACATTCTTTTGGGGAAGTTACAAAGGTGTGATTCCCATTTCCCTGGAGCTGGAAAGTGTGTGGAGTGGCAGATGTGAATGTCAGTGTGAAGAATGTGAGCTCTATTGAAAGCCCTCTGAGAGAGTGATGCGGCTCCCTGAAGATGAGATGTACCAAAGACTACATCAGGTACCCAGCTCACACTCTAGAAGGGAAAGTGGATCATGGGAGCAAGTCTCTGAGGGTTCACCCAACATTCAACACCCAACAAATTGTACCTTGACTTGAATGATCTCTAACAGATTTGATTTTTTTCGTAACAGATATGATTTTTTTTCAATCCAGCTTGGTGGATCTTAGGAAAATTTCAAGTTGTACAAATCTGGCATGAGAGTAGAAAGACCTCTATGTGGACACACTGGATTCTTTACACTTGAGTGGTCGAACCTGGGCAAGAGACTCATGCTCTCTGTTCCTTGTTTGGCATCTTAGACCATATTGACTTGACCAAAGTTACACGTTGGTTGGAAGCTTAAATAGAGTAATGATGAGCATATCTTAAAAAGAGTAAGATGTTATACAAATGCCTTTAATCATCTCTTGCATAAAGAGCCTTGTACCCATGTGCCCAAAAAAGCCAATTACAATTTTCTTAGACTCCAGGCACTGTCTCCTAACTGATCCAGGTAAAATCTGCTATGAACCTACCACAAAGAGGAGGAAGCGGATGGATGTGCTGATTAGTAAATATAAAGAATGAGATTTCTGTAAGTTCACTGACTATAAGACAGACTCTAAAATGCTAAGTAGTTTTGTCCACAGCACTGGAAAAAAACAATCCAGTTTACTGGCTTTGAGCTTACATCTTTCCTTACAGTACTACACATCCCCAAACTAGTTTCATTCCAAACATAGGATTCTATTTCTAACATTGTAAATTAAAGCAGAAAATTGTTGAAGGTTTTAAAAGGTTTTTGCTTCACCTTTCTTAAAATATACATGAGTTTCTCTAAATTCCTGATCAAGACTGACTATGTTTACCTTCTTCAGGCACACTCCTGGTTCTAGAAGAGGCAGGACATAGGCTTAAAAAAAAATGAAGGATGGAATTCTAGAAGAATAAGCATTTGAAAGCCCCCAACTTCCTCATAATTTACATGACTGTGCAGGTTTCCACAAACACTTTCACTAAATGTTGTGGTCATCACACTCCACTCTGTGTCCTTAGACAGAAAAATAAAGCACATGTCAGTAGCTCAGGAACTTACTATCCAGTGGACAAGGAAGCTTTGCTGCAGCTACATTTATTTTAAAAAATAGGATTGATAAGATGCAAGGTTGGAGACACGGGTGGTGGTTGTGACAGACAACGTCCTAGGGTAAAGAATTACCATTTTAAAATTGAAAATCTAGCCAACACCAATTTGTCACAGATGCTAAAGAAATCCACAGAATCAGAGTATTTAATTAATCTAAATGATAAATTGCCTATGAATCTCAACTGTGCAGGCAGCACCTATGAGCAGAAAATTCATACAAGAAAGAAAAATAAATGGGAATACTGGTGATGCTGGAAATTTACCTTATAAACAACATTATTCTAAATTTTACAGCTTAATACTTTGAAGTCTCATAATATATTTGCTCATAATCCCTGAAGGAGTGAAAAATTAGAAGTATTCTTTAGGGCTTCTCCAAAGATGTATAGCCATGAACATTTGCTGTTGCCAAATACACACATTTAAATGCAAATAGCTGACACCTGGTAGAGTCACCCTCTGGAGATGTATACAGAAACATTTATCTGAGGTTAACCCAACAACCCAATGTATACATGATGTATTATATAGAAAAATAAAATATACAGTCATATGATTATTCATCTGACAATAATAATGTAGCCTCCTTAGGGAAAAAGATAAAGGGAAAAATCCATTGAATATTTTGGAAAATTCATTTTTAATCACATCTCCCAGGCATCTGACTTATTTGTAGGCTTTGCAATCATACAGAAATATAAATATATATTTGAAATATCTTCTCCTGGAAAATTACTATTCTTTAAGAGAGACACCTTCTAGAATCTATCAAAAAATTACATTTACATGAAAAGATCATCATTTCCTTTCTTGAATTTTGAAGCATCTTTGAAGAGGGAGGAGAATTTGCAAAATCAGGAAAGGGCTGCTCTCAGAAAATCCAATCACTTTTCAAGCAATGATACAATGCCAGATGTTAAAATTTATCTGAAGATCTCTAGAGAAGTGAAAGCAATTAGGTGTTATCCTTCATTTCTTCTGTTTAGAATCTCATTACCAAAGATTGCAGACATGTCGGTTATAATGTACATCTTGCAGGTGGCACTTTGTCATTGTTAAAATAAAGTGGGGTAGAACAGAATCTTACTATAATTTTTCTTTGGTGGGATGGGGAGAAAGAGAGAAAGGGAGAGAGAGAGAAGAATAGGCCAGTTGCAGTGGCTCACGCCTATAATCCCAGCACTTTGGAAGGCCAAGGCGGGTGGATCACGAGCTCAAGAGATCGAGACCATCCTGGTCAACGTGCTGAAACCCCGTCTCTACTAAAAATACAAAAATTAGCTGAGCATGGTGGCACGCACCTGTGGTCCCAGCTGCTCCGGAGGCTGAGGCAGAAGAATTGATTGAACACAAGAGGTAGAGATTGCGGTGAGCCAAGATCACACCGTTGCACTCTAGCCTGGATAACAAGAGGGAAGCTCCGTCTCAAAAAAAAAAAAAAAAAAAAAAAGAGAGAGAAGAATAAGGGAGGGAGGAATAAAATCCTATGCATATATAATAAATCTTATTAATTGCATTATTTTGAAATGTTATTTCCTAGTTACTACAATTAGAGGGCATTTTAAGCCATTTTAGCATGTAACACACAATGATAAACTATATCATACATATCTTCTGTGATGTGGCCACAAGAGAAAGCTACCATAAGAATGTCGCACCACAGCTGTCCATGGCACTGAAAACCAGAAAGCAATATGGGTATCACCTTAACCCATGCACCATCAAATGTAGAGTCAGGGAAACAGAGTCCAACTCCACTCCCAACAGCAAAAATCCTTGGCTGAGTCACCGGTCCCTTTTTCCATGCAATGATGGAGTGAGACCACATCATCCCCAGAGACCCTTTAAAAGTCCACAGTGCCCTAATACTAACTAATTTTGACTGTTTCCAACAGTTCCAAGGGTGTTTCTGAAGAATGAATTTGGAGCATGTGGTAAGGCATATGACAAAATCATCATTTCTATATGTGAAATAAAGCCTCTGGTCTTTTTTTACTGACAGCTGAGGAATTCATGCAGGAGAAAGTAACAACCTGTACAGATACATTTGACCAGCAGGCTTGCATAATTCCAGGAGCACCTACTCTGTGCATGGCTACAGGAGAAACAGCAGAAATGAGAGAGACAGAGCATGGTCTCCATCCACAGGTCCAACTCTCCCTGCAAGACACTGGAAAGGTATACTGGTGTCAGGCAGAATTTACTCTGCACAATCTCAGAATTAGAATGTCATGTGTTCCTGTCAGGGTGAGATGAACTTCGCAGGGCCATTCGGGCTGATGCGTACTCAGCGTCCCTTTGCTGTATCCCAGCTGCTGGAGCTGCTGATGGGATTTGCAGGCTAGAGGAGGCATCATCTGCTCTGCAGCCAACCTACAGCACTTGGGTGTAGGGCCCACCAGGAAAAGGACAAAGCCATCCAGTTCCATGATCCTCATGCTCCTTAGTGCCTGTTTATAGCTAAAAAAAAGTGCTTAAGTTTTGTGAAACAGACAACTTCACTAAGTGACTGCAAATTCGTTCTCAAACAATAATTGCACAAACCATTCATTAATGTCACATCATTTTATTCATAAAGAGAAAAAAAAGAGGTGATTTTTAAATAAAGAGACTAATATTTTTAATATTTGTGAAGACTATTTTTAATAAAGAGACTAATATACTTAATTTATCATCCATATATTACAGTCTCGCCAATGTACTACGATGTAGTGGTCTCTTGTTGCGAGGTATCACCCGGATTTCTTTGTCTCACAGCCAAGAGAATTGAGGAGTATGGACACAAAGGATGAGGTTGGAATAAAAGTTTAGTAAGTGAAAGAAGAAAGCTCTCTGTTACAGAAAGGGGACCTGGAAGAGGGTTACCACTTTTACAGTAGAATGCAACAGCTTTTATAGGAATCTGATGAGGGCTGGGCATCTCATTTGCATGAAGCATGAATTTCTGGTGGCTCCACCCCATCCTCCTACTACATATGTGATCCCTTAGACTCCATGTTGCTTTGCTCCTCTTATTGCACATGTGTCACGGAATAGAATTTTCCATTGCAGGCATGTCTGGGCAAGTCACCTGTGTAGACTTTCTTATCTGTGCAGCTGTCGGCATGTCTTAGGCAAGCTCCCCTGTGCAAGTTCCCTTATCTGTGTCTGCAGGCTGTTCTTTTGATTGAAAGAACTCAACCCGAGGACCCACCCCAACTGCCTGCCTGACAGGGATTTTTCCTTTCTCTTCTCTCACATAGAACATGGTCATTATGGCAACTTGATGGGAATTCCAGGCTCATGCTAAAATTTTCCTCCCATAGCTCCCATGTCCAAAGTCACTGGTATCCATAAACAGTAAGTCATCTTGTCAATTCTCAACATATTCCATCCTTTTGTGTGTTTTTTTAAAAAATTGGGATTAAGCTCACATAACAGAAAATTAACATTTTAAAGTGTGCAATTAACTCTATGGCATTTAGTGCATTCACTATGCTATGCAATCACATATGATATGACCCCAAGGACCACAAATCTCCTTTCCATCTTTGAAGATTTGTCAATTATAGAAATTCCATATACATGAAATCATACAATATGTGGACTTTTGTGTCTGGCTTCTTTTACAAAGCATGTTTGTCAATTTTTTTTTGTTATTGTTTTTGAGATAGAGTTTGTATCTTGTTGCCCAGGCTGGAGTGCGGTACAATCTTGGCTTACTACAACCTCCCACTCCCAGGCTTAAGTGATTCTCCTGCCTCAGTGTTCCAAGTAGCTGGGACTACAGGCATGCACCACCACGCCCAACAAATTTCTGTAGAGACGGGGTTTTGCCATGTTGCCCAAGCTGGTCTGGAACTCCTGGCTTCAAGTGATCTTCCCACCTCAGCCTCCCAATCTGCTGGGATTACAGGTGTGAGGAACCACACCTGGCCTTACAGAGAGCATGTGTTTGAAGTCCATCCAGGTTGTATCACATATCAGTACTTCCTTCCTTTTTATGACTGAAAATATTCCATCTCTTTTAGTTTTTAATCTTCTGTAACGTGTACATCAAATAAAAACCACTCTATTTCCACATGTAGTTTTTATTTTTTAATACTTTTACTCATAGACTACTTTTTATCCCAGAACAATTGTGATGCATACACGCTTTAAAGAAATTATGACTTCAACTTTCAAAACATTCAGAATCAGAGAAAAAGAAAAAAAGTCTGCTAGAAATGTGGAACTACTTATTACAACTCATCTCACATTACAAAGATTGGTCTGTGTAATTTTTTACAATTTGAAAATTGAAATCCACTTTTTCAATCCAGTGCTAAGCCTCTTCTAAATAGAATTGACCCATGAACACTGCAGAGGTTATGGGCACCAAGCTCTTATGTAGTTAAGAATTCAAGTATAACTTTTGGCTCCTCCAAAACGTAACTACTGAAAGCCTACTGTTGTCCAGAAGCCTTACTGATAATATAAATCGTCAATTAATATATATTGTATGTATAATATACTGTATTATTGCAATGAATAATCTAGGGAAAAGAAAATGTTATTAAGAAAGTCATAAGAAAGAGAAATTATAGTTACTATTCCTTAAGTGGAAGTGGATCATTATAGAGGTCTTCATCCTCCTTGTTCTCACATTGACGAGGGTGAGGAGGAGGAGAAGGAGGAGGGGTTAGTCTTGCTGTCGCAGGGGTGCAAAGGTGGAAGGAAATCCACTAATAAGTGGATCCTCATAGCTCAAACTCATTGTTCAATAAGATCAAAGAAAGTTAAAGAAGATGAACAAATGTCATTACCTATTTCAAATTCAGTTCTCTAGTTTGCAAAAGTAAAACTGACACCTTGTCTCATTTCATGAGACTTAGTCTTTAAAATGAGTTACAGTAGACTCCTGAACAATGAGTTTAAGCTATGAGGATCCACTTATTAGTGGACTTCCTTCCACCTCTGCACCCCTGCGACAGCAAGACTAGCTCCTCCTCTTCCTCCTTTTTGTCAGCCTCTTCAACGTGAGAACAAGGAGGATGAAGACCTTTATGATGACCCACTTCCATTTAATAAATAGTAAATATATTTTCTCTTTCTTATGACTTTCATAATAATATTTTCTTTTCTCTAGCTTACTTTACTGCAATAATGCAGTATATAATACATATAATATATAAAACATGTGTTAATTGACCATTTATATTATCAGTAAAGCTTCTGGTCAGCAGTAGGCTGTTACTAGTTAAGTTTTTGGAGAGCCAAAAGTTATACTTGAATTTTTGACTACACAGGGGGTTAATATCCCTAACCTCTACAATTTGCTGGGTTTCACTCAATGCCCTCACAGAGCTGTTAGCCTTCCTTGTCTTAGATGTTTATCCATACTATGTCCTAAAAGAACCTAATCCCCATTAGATACTGAGTCTTTAGTTTGAATCCTCCATCTATGTTCAATGCAAACATCACTCTGAGTAGCCACAACACTTTTGACCAGCATTTTTAAAAGTGTAGTCAGAGGAACAATTGTTTCGAAAGACACTAATAGATGTTAGGATTGGAGCTAAGGGAGGAGATATTGTGATGCAATGAGTCTGAAAAATTCTGAATTAAAGAAGCTTCAACCAGTGTCTTACTGCCAAGAATTTCTGATTTGCATATCTTTAGTACACTAATGCTTTCTGATAGGGGTAGACATTAGAACATTTCTTGGTTTTATTTAGTCTCAGGAACCTTGCTTCAAGAACCCTCTCCCAGGTTGAAGGTTCCTCAATGCAGGCTGTGGAAATGATTCTCTGGGCCCTTGCCAGATATCTGTACCTTAGAATGAAAAATATATCTAAAAGCAAATGTGGCTAGCAGTTCGGGGGTGAGCTAGGGGAACTGAGCTCTGTAGGGGACATGCAGACATTAACAAGGCTTCTGGGAAACCCTGTGGCTTTGAGATCAGAGGAACTGAAGATAAATGTGTCTACTTTCTAATATTGCAACATATTTTCTCTTATGTGCATGTGGACTCTGCAGGAATTACTGATGTTGGAGAGGAGCAATAGGAAAAATAAAGCTGCTCTGTTAAAAGAAGGGATGGGGATGGAGGTACCTGGACACACAGGAAAGCAAAGATCACCTGGTGACCACCAAGCAGGTTACCACCAACCAGGTGACCATCCAGAGACAAAAACTCCTTACTAGAGGGATTTAGAAGTAATTAGACTCCCCTATCATCTGCAGTCGGCACCTGATTTCAGGCCTCTTTTCAACTTACATTTTATAAGTAACTAGAATTTCTATACATTTCTGGAACGCATGCATGCCGAAATTCACTGTGCAACCCTTGCTGACATTAAGGCACCAAAATGTCTACAAATGTAATCATTAATCATGCAAATTACCTTTCACTTCCCCTTTAAGGTCCATAACTGCTCATAAGGAAGATGCACCTCTGCACCGTGACACATGCAGTCCTCTCTTGCCTAGGAACCCAGCTGCACGCTTTTGCTGCTTTCTAAAAAAGTTTTCCTTTTTCAAACCTGTGTTGTTGTGGACCACTTTCTGATGCTGGGTTTCTAACACCTTGCATGTCAGGCACCTTTCCACCTGTGACGACTCACTTTATGTGTCAACTTCATGAGCCCACAGGGTGCCCGATAATTAATTAAATATTATTTTGGGTGTGTACATGTGAGGGTGTTTCAGGGTGAGAATAACATTTGAATCAAGAGGCTGAGGAAAGCAGATGGCCTTTCCCAGTGTGGGTGGCCCTCATCCAGTCCATTGATTTCCTACCTGATTTCAGCCACTTTGACTTAAGTAAGCCAATTAAGAAGACAGATGTTCTAGCATCTCTACGTATATTCAAATTAAATTGAAATGTGTTTATACCTAGTATTGAATGTTTCTAATGTAACCATGCTAGTTAGATGATTTTGCTCTGGCTGCTATTATGAATTACAGATATATTAAACTAAAGAATGTTCATGTTCCATACTGATGTGTTTAGAACAAAAACAAGAGGTTAAAATCTGAGGAAATTTAGCGAACATTGATCTATGTGTTCAAAAAAAAGCAAACAAAACAACAACACACTACCAAGAGCATTTACCTTGGAGCATGGGAAATACTTTTAGGCAGAGAGAATGAAGAATAAAAGTGTTCTCCCACAGGAACATGAAACATAGAATAATCAGAATATAATGTGGCAAATTGGGGGAACCTGATAGAAGCCAATATTTGGAGGAACACACAAGGGATTGATAAAGTTGCACTCATAGAATTTGTTTCTGAGTAGAGGGAGAGAACTATGGAAATTGAGATTTTTAAATGCATCTGTTTAACATGTTTCAAATTATGGGAATTTTCTTAAATTATTGTTATTATTTTGCAACACAGTTTTATTCTGTCACCCAGGCTGGACTGCAGTGACATCATCAGAGCTCACTGTAGCCTCAATCTCCTAAGCTCAAGCCATCCTCCCACCTTAGCCTCCTAGGTAGCTCAGGCTACAGGCACATGCCACCACACCTCGATAACACTTTTATTTTTTGTAGAGACAGGTTCTTGCTATGTTGTCCAGGCTGCTCTTGAACTCCTGGCCTCAAGCAATCCTCCCACCTAGGCCTCCCAAAGTGCTAGGATTATAGCTGTGAGCCACCCTCTGTGCCAGCAAATGAAGGGGACTTTAAAATAAGATGTAAATATGTCTCTTGGTCCTCTATGACCTCCTACATAACCTTGGCTGCCATATGTTGAACATTCACCCTGTGCCAGCCTTATTACAAGTTATTAACTCATGTGAGGTAGTAAATAATTTGCCCAGACTTTGTCATGGGTTTCCAGCACAGAACTTCTGAAACCTTTCGAATTTCGTGAGAGAAGTGTGTCTTTCTTATGCTAATGAGGTGACTCAGGGTGTACTGAAGTTAATAGCATCAGGATGGGGGCTGATCACAAGAAAGACCAGCCATGTGATTGGAGGGTTGGGGAGATTTTCATCTGCCTGACATTTGGGGATAAGAGATGGCAGGAGATGAAAGTAAACAACATGATCAATACTTGATTGATCAATACTTGATTGATCATGCCTGCCAAGCAAAGTATGGATAAGAACTCTCAACACTTAAGCTCAGTAGAGCTTCTTGGATGGTGAACACTAATATGCTGGGAGAAGGATATATCCTGATTCCATGGGGAAAGGGCACAGAAGCTCTGAATTCCCAATTCCTTCTTGGATGTTGCCCTGCATGCATCTTTTTTATTTCTTTTCTTTTTCTTTTTTTCTTTTGATACAGGGTCTCACTCTGTCATCCAGGCTGGAGTGCAGTGGCACAGTGACGGCTCACCCTAGTCTCAAATCCCTGGGCTCAAGCAATCCTCCCACCTCAGCCTCTCGAGTAGCTGGGACCACAGGCACATACCATCATGCCCCACTAACCTTTAGAAAAATTTTTTTAGAGATGGGGGTCCCACTAAGATTTCAAGGTTAGTCTCAAACTCCTGGCCTCAAGCAACTCTCTTGCCTTGGCTTTCCAAAATGCTAGGATTACAGATGTGAGCCCTGGCACCCAGCCTATGTGTATTCCTTATAATAAAACTGTAATCATTAAGTATAGTGCTTCCTGATTGAGTTCTAGTGAATTACAAAACTTGAAGGGTTCAGAAGAACCCCTAAATTTATACTAAGTTGGTACAAAGTGCAGGTGGCCTGGAGACCAACAGAGTGTGGCTGGTGTCCATGGTATAGGAAGTCTTCTTGAGGTTTAAACCCTTTAACTTGTAGGGTCTGAGCTAACTCTGGATGATTAGCATGAAAGCTGAATAGCAGTACATTCAGTTGGGGTTGCAACAGAATAATACCTGATATGGCTTGGCTGTGTTTCCACCCATATCTCACCTTGAATTGTAGCTCCCATGATTCCCACATGCCAGTGGAAGGTAACTGAATCATGGGGGTGTGTCTTTCCTGTGCTATTCTCGTGATAGCAAGTAAATCTCATGAGATCTGATGGTTTTATAAAGGGGAGTTCCCCTGCACAACTCTTGCCTGCTGCCATGTAAGGTATGACTTTGCTCCTCCTTTGCCTTCTGCCATGATTGTGACGCCTCTCCAGCCATGGGGAACTGTGAGTCCATTAAACCTCTTTCCTTTATAAATTACCCAGACTTGGGTATGTCTTTGTTAGCAGCATGAGAACAGACTAATACAACACCCCACTTATACAAACTCCCATTACCATTGGAGGTGAAACCATTTTTGCAAAATTATGATAGTAGGAGAAACCTGACATAGTTGGCTCCATCTTGCTTCTGACCTCCAAGATGCTTCGGTCATTCCCCGACATAAGTCAAGCTAACTTTAGGAGGAATTTAGTTCGTAGTTTGATGTTAAAGCAAGAATGATTATAGCCCTTCAACTAAAGTAAACTGACTTCCCCAAAACTAAACCACCTTGGAAAGGCAACAAGAATAGGATTATGGCAAGGGCTTGAACTCTGCTATGATTTAGGCATAGATTCTCTAATTCCTTACTGCTCAGGGGTCATATGGCCAGAGGTCACAATATGCATGGCCTTTGCAATTGCTCCCAAAGATAATATCACCATTGTAGAACCTAAGATTGTTTTTTTCCAAGTTGCTTTTCAGACTGACCCCAGCAAGACTCATGACTCATGACTTAGCTGGTCCTATGGCCCTACCCAGAGGTGGACTCAATGCATGAGGACCATTTTCCACACCCTTGTAATTTTGCCCATAGCCAATCAGCAGCACTCATTCCCTAATCCCCTGTTTACCAAATTATCCATAAAAATACTATCCTCCCAGGGGCACTGACATGAGTGATAACTCTGTTTCTCCCTTATGGGTCAGCCTCACATCAATTAAACTCTCTCTCTACTGCAATGCTGTATCTCAATGAACTGATTTTGCCTGTGCAGTGGTCAGGAAGAACTCATCAAGCAATTATAGACATAGATATTGTTATAAATCCCATTTTGCAGATGCAGAAACTGAGGCACAGAATAAATAATCAGCTCAAGGTCAGAGAGCAGTTGAGCCTGGCTTTGGACCTATGTAGCTCAGTTTCAAGCCAATGTTCTTTTATTATCATTATTATAGACACAGAGTCTTGCTATGTTGCCCAGGCTGGTCTCAAGCTCCTGAGCTCAAGCAATCCTCCCTCCTTGACCTCCCAAAATGCTAGGATAACAGGTGTGAGCCATTGTGCCTGACCCCTACTTTTTATCTTTATTACTTTAATTTTAATTTTTTTTAAGAAACAGGGTTTCACTATGTTGCCAAGAGTCATGTGAAACTTCTGGGCTCATCAGATTCTCCTGTCTGGGCCTCCCAAAGTACTAGGGTTACAAGCGTGAGTCACTGTGCCCCCAAGTGCATGTTCTTAACACTCTCATGTTCTGCCTCCTAATGAAATGCTTATGTGTTATCCAAACTCAAGGAAGATACATTAATAATATATCATGATTTTAATTATAATGGAAGGGTTGAAAATGTTCAACCCTTGAAAGAAAGATAGGGAAGCAAAAATGCATATGGCACTATAATAAAAGAAAGAGTCACAACCACAGGTATGTCTTTATTGCTGTATATCTAAGTAATTTTTCTGGTATTTTATAGAGAAAGAAATATAGCTGTGATGATCCCAGGAGCCATATTTGCATATGGAGACATTTTCCAACATGATAAAAGCTTTGGAAATCCCATCTATATTGACTTTAGTATAGGATTTGATCAAAGTTTCATCAAGTAATACCCTCCACTTCTCTTCCAGTTCCTGCATAATTCACATCTCTGTGGAGAAACCAGTCTTTTGATCTGCCCCCAGGAGGTTTAGGGATTAAAGTCCCCAAGGCTATCCGTGAGCTCAGTGACTAGAGTCTCTGATATACTCCCATTCCATAAAAAGCAAGACACACGCCCAAAGTTTGAAACACTGCAAGATGAGGAGGCTTTCTAGTGAATATATATATATATATATATATATATATATATATATTTTAAATTCAGTCTCCATAGAGACTGTCAAAAATTGCCAATGTCGACTATATTTCAAGTCGTCATGGCAGGGTATTGGGGAAAGTTATCAATTAGCAATAATCACACCTCAGATAAACCTCATTGGCTACGATACTGCCACTGTGCAAAGCTCTAATGAGTATATTAAAGGGAGGTTTTTAACTGTGTATGGGACTCATGGTTTCTCCCCATCACCTTTACCCTAAAGCTTTCTTTCTTTTTTTTTTTTTTTTTTTGAGACGGAGTTTTGCTCTTGTTACCCAGGCTGGAGTGCAATGGCGCGATCTCGGCTCACTGCAACCTCCGCCTCCTGGGTTCAGGCAATTCTCCTGCCTCAGCCTCCTGAGTAGCTGGGATTATAGGCACGTGCCACCATGCCCAGCTAATTTTTTGTATCTTTAGTAGAGACGGGGTTTCACCATTTTGACCAGGATGGTCTCGATCTCTCGACCTCGTGATCCACTCGCCTCGGCCTCCCAAAGTGTTGGGATTACAGGCTTGAGCCACCGCGCACAGCCTACCCTAATGCTTTCTAAAGAAATTCCATCACATGACACTGCAATGCTTAATATGCCATAATTCCATGTGTTGTTAATGTTATACAATATTAAAAATGAAATTGTGGTATTTGAAGTGTACTCATAGCACAATTTGAGAAAATATGCCAGTTTGGAAACTCTGCCAACATCAACTTGAAAATCTTGCCGTAGATCGTTCTTACAGATATATTAGTCTGAGTTCCCTCAGGGGTCAACCCGAGACCAGGAGTTGGGTGTAGCGGGCTTATTTATGCAAGAGCTTACCCAAGAAGCCCAATGGGGAAGTGGGGAGTGAGAGTGAGAAATCAAAGGGGATGTGTTAATAAGCGAAGTTTAGTCACTCTCATCCCTGGGAAGGAAGATGTGGTCTTGGAAACACACCCCCATCCCAGGGCCCTTCTTCCTGTCCAAGGGCTGTCTCAGGGGTTTTGACCCACATGCAGCTGAGTAAGTTCCCTAGAGACAGAGCCAGTCCTGAGCTGAGAAGAAGGAAGCCAGACACGCTTCAGTGAGTGGCTGTCAGCTTGCTGTGAACCCTCTAGTACACCCGCTGGCTATGAATCCTCTAGTATACCTGCTGGAGAACAGAGAACGGCCAAGGGGATGTGGGTGGGGCATTCACCACCGTCCACAGATGGAGCTTACATGACTGTGCTGAAAATAATCCTTGACACATTAGAGGCCTCCTTTTTAAGGACTCAGAATGCCAAAGAAACTTCTGTCCTTTTTAAAGGCACTTCTGCAGTACCATCCAGACTAGAAAGACCACAGGTCTATGGCACCAAGCTTCCCTTACTAAAAATAAGAAAGCTGTAAGGGACAGGGGTCAGGTCTTCTGTGCTGGCAATATGTCTCATACCAAGAAAGTGCTCAATTATTTTCTTAAATGAAGGCAAGAGTCGATGAATGCCACTGTCACCTACACATTCAGTTAAGACGAATAGCAGATCATTTGCCAAAATTCCCAAAGATGTTCATTTTACATTCAGAAGTCTGAAGGAAGAAACAAATGCTTTTTTTCCAAAAAATTTTTTTCATGTCATTTTAAAGCACATAAAATGAGTCATTAAAGTGAAAATCTTAAAAAGAACCACTGAAAGGGGTTGGGTTTTTCCCATGGTGTCTTTATATTTTCTTAATTCCATTTGAAGAACTCACTGTAAGTTCTCTATAAGAAGAGAGTCATGTATCAGAATTTCTCAAAGGTCAGCTTGGAGAGTGCATAGGCATGAAGCACAGCCATTCCTATATTTTAGACACTGTGGTATGATTTCCAGAAGGTCCTTTCCGTGATTACATCTATAGTTTGAAATTTCATGGATTCTGTATTACTCAGTGGAGATCTACATTTCAGCAGGTTTTGGTGGAAAGCTGTACGTATTTCTGATGGGGGTAAGTGCAGGCACAATGGGTAAACATATACATAACGTTAGTCTCATATTCACCTTGGGGCATGGTTTTTGCATTCAAATGAGCTACAATTTGGCTCTTCACATAAAAGGTGAACTATAGGACCCAAATCCAATTTGTGCACAGCTTTTTTTTTTTTTTTTTTTGAGATGGAGTTTCCCTCTTGTTACCCAGGCTGGAGTGCGATGGCGCGATCTCGGCTCACCGCAACCTCCGCCTCCTGGGTTCAGGCAATTCTCCTGCCTCAGCCTCCTGAGTAGCTGGGATTACAGGCATGCACCACCATGCCCAGCTAATTTTTTGTATTTTTAGTAGAGACGGGGTTTCACCATGTTGACCAGATGGTCTCGATCTCTTGACCTCGTGATCCACCCGCCTCGGCCTCCCAAAGTGCTGGGATTACAGGCGTGAGCCACTGCTCCCGGACTGTGCACAGCTTTTATAGGCTAGCTGAAACTGGCATAAGGACTAGAGTTGCTTATCAGAAAAGAGTGTTTATAAGGGTGGTCCTCTATCCAATCAGTTATACTGGTCTGGTTTGTACACCAGAATTGGGAGACATCTGATCGCTCCTCTTGTTAGGGAGTTTAGAAAGGGTATGGTTCTGGCAGCCGCAGGAATTTAGGAAATTGTCATTCCAGCCTAGCCCTTAACCCTCGACCAGTAGGTTATTTTTTTCTCCTTAACCTTGGGGTCCAAGTTAGTTCATAGAGTGGAGTCTATTTTGGTCTCTCAGATTCCAGGACTCACAATGTTCTATGTGCCCATAGCCATATGCAGTGAGTGGCCACTATATTGGATCATTCAAGTTCAGCTTATCTTGTGGGGAAACTTGGTGAAGGATAGAGTTGACATCAACGAGTAGGATTCAAGATAGAGAAGAGAATATCTTCCATAGATGGTTCATCCACTGGAGATTCCTTTTGTTAATGTGCTACCCCCTTCCAGTCATAATGTAATACCAGAGTTCTCAGTTGGTGTCCATGTTTGTGGCTGACTGTTATATGGCAGAGGAACTATGGTTTGGAACATTCTGCAAAACTAAACTTAGATGAAGTTAAAAGGATAAGAAAGGAATCTTTGACTGTAGAAGATACTTTAATTGTTTAGAGAATGACGAGTTGGTCTAGGTCTAGTCTCACTTTTTGGAACCACACAATATAACACTCACCAAGAAATGTTCCTGTTTCCCACTCATGACTTCTTTGGTCTTTGGAACAAAGACCAAAGTAGGGAACCATATTGGTTTCCTTTGCCTACCTGCAATACATTATCACAAATTGAGTGCCACATTCATCATCCCACAGTTCCAAAGGACAGAAGTCCTTAATGAATCTCATCAGCGTCAGTAAACAGTTTATTCTGGAGGCTCCGGGAAGAATCTACTTCCAGGCTTTTTCCAGTTTCTAGAGTCAGCCTGAATTCCTTGCCTCCTGGCCTCCTTCCATCTTTGAAGCCAGCAAATATTGGCCAAGTATTTCTCAAATCATATGATTTGATTCTTCTATTTTCCTCTTCCCCATTTAAAGAACCCCTGTGATTCCATTGGGCCACCCAGATAATGCAATTAATCTCCCCAGTTTAAGGTCAACTGGTTAACAACTTTAATTTCATCTCAACATGAATTACCTTTGCCATGTAAAGTAACATA
Source organism: Callithrix jacchus (assembly GCF_049354715.1). Lineage (NCBI taxonomy): Eukaryota > Metazoa > Chordata > Mammalia > Primates > Cebidae > Callithrix > Callithrix jacchus. The sequence goes on from NC_133524.1 coordinate 6,897,862, forward strand.
TTCAAAGGTGTTGTGAATTAAGATATAGATGTTTTGGGACAGAGGTGTCATTATTTTGCCAATCTCATGTTCATTCCATTGTAATTCATTTCCATTGTTGATGCTGTTGTCTTTGCTGAAGCCATATGTTCTGAAACAGAATGCCCAACTAAAGTAGTACATGTTTGTCTCCAGAGTATAGGTATATTTTAATTTATTAACAACTATTCTTACTATTTATTTTTCACTCTCATAGTTTAGGGGTTACGGTTATTAGGGTTAGGGTTAGGGTTAATCCAGCTATTGTCTGGACTAAATTGATTATTGTATGCCTTAAATATTTTTTTAGTTTTAAAATAAATAGCTGACTTTCTGTACAAGACAACTATCTACATAAAATCATCTCAACCTTCCCATCAAAAATACCTTCTAACATATCTTTCTAAATTTTCTCTCATTCAGAGACTTGCAACTGTTGCATCAGAGCACAGAATGATTTTTTCCCATAAGACATATGGAAGAAGTAAAGCCAAGAAATATTATAACACTTTTAGTCACTTGGTAAATGTGTCAATTTTGGGAACTGAACCACATACTCAACAGTAGATGTTCTTACTGTTAGCAACATCTCTAGAGCTTCCACATTCAGAAGAGCGCATTCCTTCTTAAAATTATGTGAACAAGTCATTGAATTTTAAATGACTGTAACTTTTTTAGACAAAAGAAAATAACGAATTGCCATTTGATTGAGCATTCCCTTAGATTTCTGTATGATAGGAGAGATGCAAAAAAAATGGAACAAATTCATACAAACCTCATAAGTCAAAATACATATACATCTAAGCACACTGAGTTGATTAAACTAAAAAAAATACCTTTTTTTCTTGAGTGTTTAGAAGTAAATTTATAGCTCATGGTAAAATAGGACATCAAATTTGGTTTCAAAACAAGTACAGCAATGGAAATGTAAGTTTGTTTTTCTATCTTTAAATTTAAAAAAAATTTTTTCTAAGAGACAGTTTCTCTCTGTTGCCCAGGCTGGAGGGCAGTGGCACCAGCATACTTCACTGCAGCTTCAAACTCACAGTCTCAAGTAACCCTCCCACTTTAGCTTCCTGAGTAGCTAGGACTACAGGCACGTGCCACCATGCAGGACTTTTTAAAAATTTTTTTGTAAAGATGAGGTCTTGCTATGTTGCCCAACCTGGTCTTGAACTCTTGGCCTCAAGCAATCCTCCTGCCTCAGCTTCCCAAAGTCCTGGGATTATATGCATGAGCCACCTTAACCAGCTGAAAGATTTTTTTAAATTTAAAATTTCTGTTTTTTTGTATTACTTACATTATACCACAGAATGCAAGATAGTATACGGTTGTTAAATTTTTTTAAACTAACAAATAGAAAAGTAAATTCAAATATTCCTAAAACTTGTGTTTTAATTCAATGTTTGCTACAAGGACTGCACCTTTGCCACAGGAGCAAAAGTGTGTTTTTCAATATCAAATAAAGATAATTAATTCCACCCACAGAAATTTATTTAGCTCCAGGGCTGCCTCATGAAACTGGGGAAGCTGTGCCCTGTAACAAGTGAGCACATGTTGGTCTGCCAGGGTGAGAGAGAGGGGTAGCAACTTGTGATTTGCCTTAGGAAGATGCTGCCTCCTTGTGACTCCTAAGGACTGCATTGCTAGTGCTGCCTCCACCTGCATATCAAGTTTGCTGGTATAAAGATGAAGACCAGGGAAGATCCACTCCTAGGGGAAGGGCATGTCACAGACTTAATTCCTTTGACGAGTCTGTGTGAGAACATTCACTGTAGTGGTCATCACTTTGAGAAATGGTGCACAGCAGTTAACAAGACAGATGAGATTCCAAGCTCAATGGGACTCATATTATGGTGGAGAAAAATAAAATGTCACAGAAACTCACAGAGAGCGGGACATCATCCAACTTACTCTGGGAATGAAAACTTCAGCTGGAAATGGGGTGAGGAAAAGAAGTCCATCAGGCCCCAGAAGGTGGGTGGAAGGTCAGGTTGAGAGGGTGGGCATGGATTTCAAACATGGTTTCAATCAGAGGAAACCTCAATACTCATAATGTGTTCAGATTCTTTTCACTGCTATCCAGAAGGCAATAGTAGTATTCCAAGATACTTTCCTGTACTGAATGTTCCCACCAAGTTTTTCATTTTCCGATTGTTGAGAGCCCTAGGAAGTCCTCTGTAAATAAGATCTAGGTCATCTTAGACACTCTACCAAATCTTCCCCTGAGAGCATATTGCCCCCTACCTTTCAATGTTATTGTCAAAGCTGCTGTATCCTTGTTGTTTTATAGTTCAACAACAAATGCTTGTTTACTAAATGTCTTCTTTGAGCTGGGTAGTGCTCCAGGCATGGCAGCTTCAGCACTAAGCAAGAAATACAACACCCTCATCTTCGTGGAGGTTACAGTGAAGCCAGCATGATGGTGGTGGTGGTGGTGGTGGTGGTGATGCCAATGATAATGGTGGTAATGGTAGTGATAATACTGGTGATGGTGGTGGTGGTGGTAGTGATGATAGTGGTGATGTTGGTGATGGTTTGGTGGTGATGATGGTGATGGCGGTGATGATGGTAATGATGTTGATGATGGTTGGTGATAATGGTGGATGTTGATGATGATGGTGGTAGTAGTGGTGATGGCGTTGGTGACGATGATGATGACAATGGTGGTGTTGATGGATGCTGATGTTGTGGTGACAGTGGTGGTCATGGTGATGGTTGGTGGTGGTGCTGAAAGTGGATGTGGTAGTGTTTATGACAGTGACAGTTGTGGTCTTAGTCCATTTTGTGTTGCTATTGCAGAATACCACAGACTGGTTAATTTACAACAAACAAAAATGCATTTGGCTCATGATTCTGGAGACTAGGAATTCCAACAGCATGACACAAGCATCTGGTGAGGAATTTTGTGCACTATAATTCCATGATGGAGGGCAAAAGGGAAAGAGAGGGTGAGAGCAAGAGGGTGAAGCTTGCTTTTATAGCAAAGCCATTTTCAGGATAACTAACCAACTCTCATGAAAATGATGTTAATCCATTTATAAGGGCACCATGACCTAATCACCTTTTCTTAGGCCCTACCTCCCAACACTGGTTGCATGGGGATTTCAGTTTCCAACACATGACCTTTGGGGGGCAGATTCAAATCATAACAATAGTGGTGTCAGTGAGGTTGGTAGTGTTGGTGGTAGAGATGAAAGTGAAGGTGACAATGGGGTTGTGGAATTGGGCAACAAACAAGCACATTAGTGTACAAGAAAAATAACAGCAGTATATGCGAAAGAGAAAGTGTAAAATATACAATGTATTGCAGTGGACCTGGGCTGCTACTTCAAATGAATGGCCAAGACAGACCTCTCCGACACAGTGACACTTAAGTCAAGATCTCAAAGCTGAGTGACCTGACCAAGGGCACCCTGTGCTTCATATTCATGATTAAGGTTGTGTTGAAAAGGGCTAAAGGTTCAAGAATATTTGTAATAGAGCATAAGCTCCTATAAAGTTTATAGTCAAAATATGAATGAGTTGGTTTTCCTATAATCTCATTTACTCTATAAACACTTGAGAATTTTTCATGACAGTTTTTTTCCATCACATCACATAAACTCTACATAAGGGAAAAGATTCAAATTAGCATTTAACATTTATTCTAAAGTCCACTTTCTGTCTCTCTATTCAAATGTCTTAGGCTTTTAGAAAATGTTTCTGTTTCTATGAACTTGCTGTAAGTTGAAAGCCTACTTCATCTATTCTGGTATCTTTATATTCTTGAGAACATCTCTGCAAAATTTTATGTCATCTGCAGAGAATAGTCTTTTTCTGGCAATTTCCTAACTATTGATTTAGCTGTTCTTGTGTGTCTTTAAATGAGGAACCAGCAGCCTAGTGTTAGACTATGAAATAGAAAAATTATGGGGTGAGCATCTCAGTCACTCTTCCCTTTCAGCCTTTGTCTTAATCATCATTTACTTTTCTAATCTACTTTCAACTTGATACTGATAATTTCCTGGCGAAGTATTAATTCCAAACCTAGAGAAGAAGAATTACTAAAAATTCTCTGTAGCAATGACTGTTGGTGATCTGTTCAGGTTCATTCTGCCATTGTATCCCCCAAAGATACCCATTGCCCAGTTGAGAAGAATACTACCCGTTAGCAGCTCAGAGATGCACCACCTGCTCTCAACCAAATAAAAATACCTGGAGTTTACATTGCTCCCCAGAAGGTCCCAAAGCCTGTAACCAAAAGTGTTCTGGAGATCTATTGCTGCATAGCAAACCACCCTGGACCTAGTGGAATAAAACAACTATCATACTCTTTGCTCATAAATTGGGTGGGTTGGGTATTTGGACTGGGAACATTGGGCAGAGTTTGTCCTGCTCCATGATGTCTATGGCCTCAATAGGGAAGACTCCAATGAGTGGGAGTGACCTGAAAAACTGGAAACTGAAATTATCTGGCGATGTCTTCCCTCACTTTCTTGTGCCTGGGCTGGCAAGACTCAAAATCTGGACTCAGATGGGGCTGTTGAGAGCACCTGCACATTGCTATTTTTGTGTAGCCTGACCTTCCTTACAGCATGGCAGCCTCTGGTTACTTGGACTTATACTGTGGTAAACTGAAATTCCAGCAGTGAATGTGTCAGCAAGCAAGGGAGAGCCTCTTTGGCCTTTTACAATCCTGCCTTAAAAGTCACATGGTATCCAGTAAGGACATGCGAAGTTCCTCAATATCACTAATCACTAGGGAAATGCAAATCAAAACCACAAAGCCATATGCTTCACACCCATTAGAATGATTGCTATTAAAAAAAAATTACCCATAAAGTAACAAATGCTGCTGAGAAAGTAGAAAAATTGAAACCCTTGTAGGATTTGAGGAGTGTAAAATGGTGCAGCCACTATGGAAAACAGTACTGAAATTCCTCTAAAAATTAAAAGTAGGTTTATGATATGCTCTAGAAATCTACTTTCGGATATATACTCAAAAGAACTAAATCAGGGTATGAAAAACATATTTTTAGACTCATGTTCATAGCAGCACTATTTACAATGGCCAAAATGAGGAAGCAACCTAAATGTCCATCAATGGATAAATGAATAAGCAAAATTTGGTCTATCCATACAGTAGAATATTATTCGGCCTTAAAAAAAGGAAATTCTGACACATGTTACAACATGGATGAAATCCAGGAGGACATCATGCTTTGTGAAATAAGCTAGTCATGAAAGATAAGTTTTTATTTAATGTATACAGAGTCTTAGTTTTGCGAGGTGCACAGAGTTCTGAATATGGGAGGTTGTGGCCATTATACAACATAAACTTAACACTACTGAACTGTTCATGTGGTTTTGCTGTGTCCGAACCCACATCTCATCTTGAATTTCCACATGTTGTATGAAGGAACCAGTGGGAGGTAATTGAATCATAGAGACAGGTCTTTCCCATGCTGTTCTTGTGATAGTAAATAAGTCTCATGAGAGCTGATCGTTTTATAAGGGGGAGTTCTCTGGCAAAAGCTCTCTTTTCTTTGTCTGCTGCCATCCATGGAAGATGTGACTTTCTCCTCCTTTACCCATGGCCTTCTGTCATGATTGTGAGGTTTCCCCTTCCACAGGGAACAGTAAATCGATTAAACCTTTCTTTTGTAAATTGCCCAGTCTCTGATATGTCTTTTTCAGCAGCATGTAAATGGACTGATACAATTGTACAGTTAAAAATGGTGAAAATGGCAAATTTTGTGTTATGTGTATTTTACAACAATTAAAAATTATTTTAAAGTGTCACATCATGTCACTTTCACCATATTCTATTGTTGGAAGCAATCATTCTTCTGCCAATATTCAAGGGCAGAAGATGCAAACCCTGTCTCTTGATTAAAAGAGTGTTGTAAATTTGTTGCTATTTTGGAGTGAGGGTTGTTTTTTTAGAGACAGAATCTTTCTCTGTTGCCCAGGCTGGAGTGCATTGGTGCAATCATAGCTGTCTGCAGCCTCAAATTACTGGGCTCAAGCAATCCTCTTGCCTCAGCCTCCTTGGTGGCTAGGATTACAGGCAGGTACCAGCATGTCTGGCTAATTTTTAAATTTTTTATGGAAACCTGGTCTTGCTATGTTGCCCAAGCTGGTCTCAAACTTCTGGTCTCAAGTGGTCCTCCCATCTCAGCCTCCCAAATAAATTGTGTTTTAAAACCACCACAGTGGACTAGAGATCAGTCCCTTTACTACAAGGAGTGGCAAATCTATAGCACTATTTATGCTCTACACGCTCCTCGTGGGATCAAGCTGAGGCTTCAGCTGTAATCAGATCTCTGTCTGTCTTCTCTCTCTACCAGTTCCTGCTTCCGTCATTTCCTGAGGGGTTTCTCCTCTGAGCCCTCCTTCAATAAATCACCTGCCTATGAGTCCTCCTCTCAGACTCTGCTTCTAGATAATCTGACCTAAAACAGACTGTGAGGCTGGGAATCTATTAAAAAGTCAAAAGGGCAGTGGAATTTTACATATTTTTCGGGGCTGTGGGGAATATATTTTGAAACAGAAAGTCTTTTTATCACTCCTTTTGAAAGATGCCAGCTATTCACAAGATCTGTTCTAATCAATTAGCCATATTCCTTCAAAGACGATGACTGCCACTGTTCCTGTTGACCTGTTGGTCTTAAGAGCCAAGGTACCAACTCAGGGGGGACAGTATCATCAACACCCAAAGGCCAAAGGAAACATTATTGAATGTCCAGGTGCCAGCCAGGGTGACCAGTTGTCCTTGTTTGCTCAGGACTGAGAGGCTTCCTTGGATATGAGATTTTCAGTGTCAAAACCAGGAGATTCCCACACAAAGCAGGATAAATTTGATCACTGTGGGCAGTTTGCTTTTGTCTCTGGGATTTTGTCACCCTCATGTTAAAATCACTCTGCAGGAATGTGTTAGATTCCTAGGGCTGCTACAACAAAGAACCATGAACTGATGGCTTTAAAAAAAAAAAGCCTACATTTATTTGTCATACTTATGGAGCCTAAAAGTCCAAGATTAAGGTACCAGAAGATTCAGCATCTGGTAAGGACCCACTTCCTGGTTCATAGACAGTGCCTTCTGGCTGTGTCTTCACATGACGGAAGGGGCAAGGGAGCTTTCTGGGGTCTCTTTCATAAGGGCACTGATCCCATTCATGAGGCTCCATCTTTATGACTTCATCACTTCCCTAGGCCCCATCTCCTAACACCATCACCTTGGGGGTTAGGTTTCAGTACCTGGATTTGCAGGGAGTAGATGGTTCCTTCTAAGGGCTGTGAGGCCTCTCTCCTTGGCTTGCACAAAGCTGTCTTCTACCAGCAAGTCTTCATTGTGCCTTCTCTTTATGCATATCTTAGTGTCCAAATTTTCCTTTTTTAAAAGGACCCCATTGTTATTAGATTAAGGTCCATCTTAATGACCTCATTTTAACTTGATTACTCTTGTAAAGATGCCATCTCTGGGGCCAGGCGCAGTGGCTCACATCTGTAATTTCAGCACTTTGGGAGGCCAAGGAGGGTGGGTCACTTGAGGTCAGGAGTTTGAGACCAGCCTGGGCAACATGGTGAAACCCCATCTCTACTAAAAATACAAAGATTTTCCAGGCGTGGTGGTGGCTTCCTGTAATCCCAGCTACTCGGGAGGCTGAGGCAGGAAAATCACTTGAAACCAAAAGCAGGGGTTTCAGTGAGCTGGCATTGCACCACTGCAGTCAGGCTTGAGCAAAGGAGCAAGACTCCATTTCAAAAAAATTTTAAAAAGACCCCATCTCTAAATATAAAGTTACACTCTGCAGTACTAGGGGTTAAGACTTCAACATATTATTTGGGATGGGGGAAGGTAAAATTCAATCCATAACCATAAAGGCTTTATCCAGCTAGCTAAGTCAGGTAGCAGGAATTAGGGGGAAGATCTAGCAGTCTGAGATATCCCTTGGCTGGAAGTTTGCAGATCCTATGATACATGGCTACATTAAAAATAAAATCAACTGAACTGGTGAAGTGAATTACTTCCAGAGATGTCTAAATTAAGGCAGACGCATAAACACATCAGGTAGAAACAAACATTGTAAGTTCATAAGAAACAGAAAATCAAGAGCTCCCAAGCGTGAGAGAAATCCCACCACGTGTTTCAGGAAGACTCAAATGGTGTAGCGCTTTGGTCATCAAACTTTTTGTTTTTGTACAAATGCTTTGAATTTAAACTTAGGAGCTCTTAGATCCATTCCTGGCTTTGTTATTTAATATTAACTAGCTTTGACTATGTGACCAACATCCTCACTGAACAAATAAAGGAGTAGCAAGAAATTGCTATTTACTCTTTTGGTTCTAGGTTACTGTGAATCAAAGACCAATACCAGTAACATATTTTTAAGAGAAAATTATTTCTTCTGGTTTACTAGATTCACACTGAGTAAACATTGGCTTCAATAAATGGTGACATGGTCCTGGTCTAAAACCATTTATTCATAATGAAACAGTGAGTAGGTCGCCCTTAAACCATGAACAGGATTTCATTGACTAAATTTATGTTAAAATGGCTCATAGATTTTGTTTTTACAGAGTAAATCTAAGAAACTGATCAGCATTATGATCAAATAACAAATTGGCAATTACATAATGTCATATCCTTTAAAAGTATGCTAGGTACAAAAATCTCAACTATATATTATAGTTGGTACTAGATTATCTGTCAGCCCCCATAGGCAATAGGTAATTACCCACTTTTTATGAGCAGTATAAAAACTAGTTGTCATTCAGATTGATGGAGCAACCAATTTATTATTGTATGTTGCTATTACATCAAATTGCATTATATCCTGACATAACCCAGGAACACAGTCGTTTTCCCATTAAGCAATAACACTAATCAGAAAAATTAAGGTTTAAACACTTCTAGCAGAATTCAAGTAAATGCTCTGGTAAAGATTTTTTCAGCCTGGGAACACAGCAAAACCCCATCTCTACAAAAAATTAATACAAAAATTAGCCAGGTGCGGTGGTGTATGCCTGTAATTGCAGCTACTTGGGAGACTGAGTTGGGAGGATGGTTTAAGCCCAGGAGTTCAAGGCTGCTGTGAGTGATGATCTGCAGATCGTGCCACTGCACTCCAGCCTGGACACCAGAGAGAGACCCCATCCTTTTAAAAATAAAATAAAATAATTTGTTTTCCAACCTGAGCATGAATCACAAATGCTGACTACACATTCTACCTTTTTGCCCCATTTTGGGGGGGGTCTCTTTCTATTACAGATTACAAAAATATTTTTCCCACTTTATATGAAAGATGCTTTCATAACTAACCCCTTAATATCTAGCAGTAAACATCCTTTCACAGAGAAAAAAGAAGTCAAGAACCCCATCTGAGTATATTAATAGGGGTTCATTTATTATTGTTTGTTAACTGTCCCATAAATTATTTCAGACCAAGTAGAAAGGAAACAGACCACCAGTAGAGATGTAAACATTTTGAAAAGATGAGCAGTTGTCTGCAGACAATTCTGTTATCAGTGTAGATGTCAGTCCAATTACTGCACTCTGTAGCATTCAGCTGTCCAGGAGAAAACTCCAACAGGGAAACTATAGGCTGTGTTTACACATGCCAAATGAAGTGTGAAGTTGTACTGTGCTGGTGAAGTTGATCCATCTAGATGCCAATCAAATATTTTAAGTAAAAACAAGAAGTGTATCCTCTCTACTGACCAGGTGTGTTGCTAACCATGTTGCTAAGTTTCCCACAGTGTCCTCTCCCTTGGATTAAATAAATATATTGTTACTATTGACTAATGTTTCGTTTGGGAAACTCAAATAATGCTTCCCTCTAGAAGACAACTTTTCTCTGAAATGATGCTCATTTGGATGTTAAAACCTAAATTTCAAAATCTGAAACCACCCTCCCTTTTCAGTCCAATGATGACTCAGAGTCTTAGAGAAAGAAACAAGCTGAGACAATAAGAAATATATGTGATTTTAAATGCATTTCCTACACCTTCCAGCAATTAATCATTAATTGAGTGCTTGTGCACTGCAAAATCAAATTTTTAAAATTTTATTTATTCTTAAATGTATTTTGTTTTATGTATTTTATTTTATTTTGTAGAGACAGAGTCTTGTTCTGTCATCCAGTCTGGAGTGCAGCAACATAATCATGACTCACTGCAGCCCTGAACTCCCAGGTTTAAGCCATCCTCCCACCTTAGTCTCTCAAGTAGCTGGGACTACAGGTATGTGCCAACAGGCCTGACTAATTTTTGTAAAGACAAACTCTCCCGATGCTGCCCAGGCTGGTCTGGAACTCCCAGCCTCAAATAACTTCCCCGCCCCCACCTTAGTCTCCCAAAGTGCTGACATTACAGGCAAAAGCCACT